>NC_138973.1:153636110-154328610 GCF_055761805.1 Camellia sinensis
CTTCTAGGAGACTTGGTTGAAATTCTAGTCCTAGAAGAAGCTGCTTCAGGACCCTACACTCTTGCATGTTTCGATAGTTGTTTGTGCTTGATGCAGTACGATGACAATATTGCTGGAGAAGAAGAACAAGGACATCGTTCCTTCTGGGTTCTGGAGGACTATTATGATATCTCTTCTGTTGATATCACCCCATGTAAGGGGTGATTTTCTTCTCCATGTAAAGACAGCTGCGGCATGTCAAGGAAGGCGGCTGCCAACCGACAAGCCGTAAAGGTGGACGGCCACTGAAAGGAGAAGAAGAGGGCTGGCAGCCAGCTCACATGGAAGACTCTCCCACCTACCATTATGTGTATAAATGGAGAGGGTGAGAGAGGGGAAGAGAGAGAGAACTGTGAGAGAGAACAACAAAGAGAGTGAGAAATGTGAGGCGGCGAGACCGTCTCTCTCGGTGTGAGCGAGGGAGAGGAGTGAGTGGCTAAGTGAGGAGAGTGTGAGCTCCTCTTCTTTTGTAATCTTTCTGTAATCTCTCCATTGTTATAGTGATAACCGGTTACTCTCTCGTGGATGTAAGTTTTGAGGCCGAACCACGTTAAATATGGTGTCTTCTTCTGTGTGGGTGTGTTTTTCTGCTTGGTATGATTTCTATAAGGTCTTGGGCGGGATCTCCGATCCCAACAAGTGGTATCAGAGCCTCGTTGGTGCGTTTCGGAATGTGCACCACCACTAAAATATATATATATATATATATAAGAGTGAAAAAATAAAATTGGATAATATTAGCATCACTTTAATCTATTTTTTAGTTGTGTTGTGTTAAGATTAGATACATAGCAGTTTTTTTTTTTTTTTTTTTTAATCAAGTTTTTGTGTTTTTTAGACAACTGATTCGGGAAGTTGGTAAAAAGTTACTTTTAACTTTTTTGATTAATATTTGTTTATTATGTCAAATCACAATAAAATGATCAAATTACCCCCATTAATTTAAAATATTTACAACTTCACTCATGTAACATATTTTGAATCATAAGGGGTAGAATTGAAATTTCACTAGTAGCTAAAAACCAACTTCTCAAATAAAAAAAAAAAAATACAAAAAAGCTAACTTTTAATTTTTACCACAAACCAAAAAAAAGGTTACTAAAAGCCAACTTCCCAAAATAGCCCTGAGTTGTGCAAATCCACAATTCATATAACTTTAGCCTAAAGCCAAATAACTTGAGGACTATAGTGACCTAAAATAACAATACCGCTAGGTAGTTGGAAAGTGAGGGGCTCGAATGGCCTGAACAAGGTATGTGAAACCCAAGCGTTTTCACCGTCTCTCTCACTTCTCTCTCTCATCGTTTTGGTCACCAAAACAACCATATCTGCAGTTGTTTACCCTCTCCCTCTCTCCCTCTCTCTAT
Source organism: Camellia sinensis (assembly GCF_055761805.1). Lineage (NCBI taxonomy): Eukaryota > Viridiplantae > Streptophyta > Magnoliopsida > Ericales > Theaceae > Camellia > Camellia sinensis. The sequence continues at coordinate 153,637,517 of NC_138973.1, forward strand.
ACATTTCTGAATATAAATGGTAGAGATGAGTAATCAGTTGTAGAGATGATCATGGCCTTAAACACCACCACAAGTGAAAGTCTCCACCTTTGATGGTCATCTACTCTGTTTCTTCTTCTCTTGAATCACTGTTTAGCTATAAAGTTAGATGGGTCTCTCTTGGTCTTTTTCAAGTACTCTGTTATCAGTGACCCACTCTCTGTTCTTGACAATTGGGATAGCCTCGTTCGACTATGTAATTGATGATCGGACAGCCTCGTTCGATAGCATAGCTGAGCTGGCCATTCGATAGTTCACTCTAAGAGAAATTATAATGTGCTACAAGTTGAAATACACATTGTGCTCTCAATTTGAATTTTATTGGTTAAAGAAAAATAAAAGGACAGGTGTCCGATTATGAGTGGTGATGAACTCACCATGCGGCCTACACGTGGTGAATGAAATATATTAGTAGGATTCAAACCCGTAGGAAAGAGGATGAGAGTAGTGCGTAATGATAGAGAAATTATTTAGTGATTTTGGAATAATAATTTTTGCCGTTCATAAGATGACACTTGTCAAGTGACTCTAAGAATTCAAAAAAAGATATTGAAGTGTTACTATGTCAACCAATCAAAATGATGTTAGAACAGTACCAATATATATTCCAAAAGCAACAGATACTTTCTCAGAGTGGAGAGTGGGCGCATGAAATCAAATCAAATCAAATCAAATATGAAATCCACTTGAGAATCAAATCTACATATCCCCTGATTTTTTGGTTTATATTTTTGAATACAAAAACACTAATTTGCAAAACTTTCATTCAAATTTTCTTAGAACGACAGATTTCTGAACACAAAACGACCTCGCCAAAACGTGATTTAAAATTTTCCCAATATATATATATATATATAAATAGTGCCCTTTAATATATTAGAAATAGAGGCTTGGAGTTTCCTTACATAAATACATTTTTTTTTGTTTGTATACACAACAGTAATAGTAAGTAATAGTTCCAAAGAGAAACAATTGAATTAGTACTTTCATCTTTTACGCTGTGTTTGGATTGAGTGATTTGGAGAGAAAAGAAAAGAAATTGAGTGATATGTATTTCTTTTATTTGTTTGGATAACCTAAGTAGAGAGAAATGGGAAGAAATAGAAAGAAACAGAGAGAAACTCATTTATCTTATAAGCCTCATTTTCAATCTTCCCAAAAGTGGAGAGATTGGGAGAGAAAAGAAACTACTATTTTCATAATACCAATTTTGTCCCTATAAAAATAGAAGAAATAAAATGATTGAAAATATAAAAAAGGTTATTTTCGTAATATAACATAAAATAATTTCTTTTCTTTTCTCTTAATGAAATCTAACCAAACAAGAATGAGAGAAATCATAATCATTTCTTTTTTTTTTTTATTTCTTCCTTATCTAAACAAAAAGGAGAGAAATCACAGTCATTTCATTTCATTTCTTTTCTTTTCTTTTCTTTTCTTTTATTACTTAAGTAATCATTTATTTTATTTTCTCTCCTAGGTTCCCAAACATAGTGTTAGTGTGTGATTGATTTGATTTGATGATGACGACCGAAGCATCCTCCTCCTTTGCGTCATCCTCCTCTGCGTCTTCCTCTTCGTCATCATCAGTTTCAGTTTCAGTTTCAGTTTCAGAGGATGAGTCTTTGAGGGATTGGAATGCCTTGCCGTTATGTATGCTTGGAGAGATCAGTTCCAAGATTCCAGCATCATATCTTGCAAACCGTACCTGGATGTTTCAACAATGGCGAACCATGAGGGAACAAGGAACTCTTGCGTCTTGGCATTGTCGCATTCTCTCTGGCCAAGCTGAACTAGCGGCAGAGTTCTACACCCTGTGGGTGTACTCTAATGATTCCCCTTTTACCGTCAAATTCACGGAATCAAAAGGCATTACTAAACCTGTTCGAGGTAAAGGCTTAATGAATTTAAATGGTGTAAGAGTTTGGGGTAACTCCACTGGTATCAGTCTCATCCAACCCAAGAAGGGACACCCTACCCTATTCTTAGTGAATTCTACAACTGGAGAAGTTAATAAGAACATTCGGGATCCTCCCACAAAGGCGAGAGTCAAGTATGGAATTCACAATGAGAATGAAACGGTGATATCGTTTGGAATGGGTGATGAGGGTGGTGACTTATACATAGGCAAGGTTGTAGAACAGGATTTGACGTTCCTGTATTCACTCAAAAAAGAGAGATGGAGCAATATATCGGTCTTTCCCTACAAAAGCGCACAAGTCTCTGGTTGTGGAGTGTTTCTCAAAAACAAAATCCATTGGTTGGTTTCCCGGGAAATAGATTTAACACCGGTGATCATGGCCATAAGCCTTCTAGGAGACTTGGTTGAAATTCCAGTCCCGGAAGAAGCTGCTTCAGGACCCTACACTCTTGCATGTTTCGATAGTTGTTTGTGCTTGATGCAGTACGATGACAATATTGCTGGAGAAGAAGAACAAGGACATCGTTCCTTCTGGGTTCTGGAAGACTATTCTGATATCTCTTCTGTTGATATCACCCCATGTAAGGGGTGATTTTCTTCTCCATGTGAAGACAGCTGCAGCATGTTAAGGAAGGCGGCTGCCAAGCGACAAGCCATAAAGGTGGACGGCCACTGAAAGGAGAAGAAGAGGGCTGGCAGCCAGCTCACATGGAAGACTCTCCCACCTACCATTATGTGTATAAATGGAGAGGGTGCGAGAGGGGAAGAGAGAGAGAACCGTGAGAGAGAACAACAAAGAGAGTGAGAAATGTGAGGCGGAGAGACCGTCTCTCTCGGTGTAAGCGAGGGAGACAGGTGAGTGGCTGAGTGAGGAGATTCTGAGCTCCTCCTCTTTTGTAATCTTTCTGTAATCTCTCCATTATTATAGTGATAACTGGTTACTCTCCAGTGGAGGTAGGCTTTGAGGCTGAATCACGTTAAATATTGTGTCTCCTTCTGTGTGGGTGTGTTTTCATGCTTGGTATGATTTCTATAAGGTCTTGGGCGGGATCCCGATCCTAACAAGTGGTATCAGAGCCTCGTCGGTGCGTTTCGGAATGTGCACCACCACTAATATATATATATATATATAAGAGTGAAAAAATAAAATTGGATAATATTAGCATAACTCTAATCTATCTTTTAGTTGTATTGTGTTAAGATTAGATACATAGTAGATTTTTTTTTTTTTTTGCTTTTAATCAAGTTTTTGGCTTTTTTAGACAAATGATTCGTGAAGTTTGTAAAAAGTTACTTTTAACTTTTTTGATTAATATTTGTTTATTATGTCAAATCACAATAAAATGATCAAATTACCCCCATTAATTTAAAATATTTACAACTTCACTCATGTAACTGTGACGACCCAGAATTCTTCCCTCCGCTCGAGCGAAGGAGTTTACGCTCGAGCGGACTTTTAGAGTTTTCAGCAATTTTGCAGACTACCCGAGATTCTGAGAGTGGTAGATTTCCGCTCGAGCGTAGAAGTGGACGCTCGAGCGGATGTCTTTGTTCGTCTGAGCGCTCGAGCGCAAGGTGGGGCGCTCGAGCGGGTCGCCTGGTGAGCTTGAATTTTGAGGCACGTGGGGTCATCTGAGGCATTTTTTATTAATGTATTTGGAACATCGTTATTTTATTTTGGGGTCTTGATTGTGGTGGTAATATGATGGTAGAGTAAGATTGTATAAAAAACCTTAGTTTGAATATTTTGTCTACGATCAGCCGTCACTCTTTTGCCATTTTCTTTTTCCACACTTTGAATTTGGATGTGAGGTTGGAACCATTGGAAAGCTTATTTTCGGGGCTTCAATTTGAGCATAAGAACGACTTAAAACGGAGTCCGGATGGGAGAGTTATGCCTATTTGAAGTTTTGACATCTGTGCTGAATGCATGTACGCTCGAGCGTGAAGATGTGCGCTCGAGCAGGTTTTTCGGACCAGCAGCTTTAAAAACGGGATTTTGGATCATTTTAGATATTTTTCTTCTTTCCTCTTCCTTCCTCTCTTCCATGTCCGAAACCCTAGCCCCCAAACCCTTGAATTCCTTTACTTTGATCACGATCCACCATGGTTTTTGGCATCAAGGATGAAGAACAAGGGAGGATTAATGTTTTTACCCGATTGGAACTTGGATTTGCGAAGGCTTCTTTCCAAGCTCACTCTTTTGCTTGATTATTGAGGTAGGGGTTCTATTTCTCTTCAATACTTACATCCATGGTTAGATTTGAGGTATTTTCATTGTATAAATGTATAAATTTTCATTTTGAGCATATAGAGGAAATTATGAGATTTTGGGAATTTTGAGTTTGAAACATTGAAGGTTCAATTGATGGGTTAAAGTGATGGAGTATGATCCCTAGATGTATAATCAAGGAGGGAATTGGGATGTAAGGTCGTGGTATGAGAAGTATGAATTTTTTTATGGAAAACTTTATGTTCTTGAAACCCTAGATGAATTTGTGATGATAAAGAATGATTTTGCTCAAATTGGAAATAGAATCATGGAATTGGTGGGTTGAGTTATACGTGTACAAGTTTAATTGGATTTCCGAGATGTTTTGCAATAATATTAAAATTTTACGAATGAACCTTGTTATGGGCATTATAAATCATGTTAAATTGAGAAAGGAAATTAGGGGAAATGATTTAAAGAATTAATGTGTGACTTCATATGTGTGTAGGACACGCTTCGGGAGGAATAAATGCTCCACCAATGCACTGTGAGTAATAGTACGGAGATGTACATTTTATTTATTATTGATGATTATTATCACTAACGCTCTGTTTCTTGTAAGTGTTACACGAATATGTTACATGAACAATTATGATGAGTGAAAGTCAATGTGAACGTTGAAAGATTGGCATATATCGGTATGACTTTGGAATGACTTCGTTCTATCAATAGCGAATAATAATTCTCTATTATCTATAAGCAAACTACGTCGTTTCTTAATGAATAAATAGAATTATGTTCATCTTTAAGCCAAGTATCTGTATGAAACTGAGATTATGCTATTGTGTTACTTATGGACCCGAGGTCATCAAGAACCTATGACACGCATGCAATGTTTAATATTATTATGTGGCCTCAGTTAATAATTGTTATGATTATTATTATTCAGTTGTTCGCGAGACACCTGTATTAATTTGTAATCAGGCCATGGGAAACTTATGTGCATTATTGCATACTGATACTTTAAGAAGACTGAAATCATTCTCATTACATGGGCTTATGCCATTACAAGTTACATGGGCTTTATGCCATTACAAGTTTCATGGGCTTTATGCCATTACAAGTTTCATGGGCTTTATGCCATTACAAGGGCTTTATGCCATCACAAGTTACAAGGGCTTTATGCCATCACATGGGCTTAATGCCAATCTATGTTCAAGGGCTTCATGCCAACTTTTCAAGGGCTATATGCCATCTTTCAAGGGCTTTTTATGCCATATGTTTCAAGGGGCTATTGTGCCAGATGTTCCAAGGGCTTTTATGCCATATGTTTCAGGGCTTTAATGCCAATGTGTTTCAAGGGCTTTATGCCATTTTGATAAGAGCTTCATGCCATTTTGTTAAGGATTTCAAGCCGTTCTGTTAAGGGCTTAAAGCCATCGTGTTTAAGATTAGGCTCAAGGCCGTTCCGTAAAAGATACTTAAAATATAAATGATTTTGATGAAATCCGTATTTGGAGTTACGAAATGTTTCATATGATAAGTAATTTCTGAAATGAGAAAAATGCTATGAACTTATGATATGTTTATAATATGATATGCTTGCTGGATAATTTTCCCCAAAATGCCTAGATGCACTATGAAACCCCGAATGTTCAAGATATGACAAGTTTTCTGAAAAAGATACTTAGCTATGCATACAGAAACAAATAAACCACATGTCCTCTTTATTGATAAACACACGGATATGGATTATAATTCACGTTGAGCATTGAATTGTTATGTGTTATTATTCACTGAGCTTGACTCACTCTATTTTATGTTTGTTTCTGTAGGCACTCAACCTGGAGATCAACCTTCACCTGTGGCTTTTGTTACCCAGTTGTCAAACCCTGAGTATCTAAGCTCTTAGCTATTGATCGTTCAAGTTATGGAGTTTTGCTAAGTTTTATTTTGTACCCTAAATGTCTGTTAAGATCGGCGTATATGTATATGTACATAGCTATCTTCAGGTGCACGTCGCTGTATATTTATCTGCATTATGTTCTGTTTGTGATCCTGGCATGGTAGTGGTAGCTCAATGGATATATTGTTATTATTATTATTATTATTATTATTGTTGTTGTTTGCTATTATATACTATTAAATGCTTCCGTTCAGGCCCCGTAGATTATATTCATCAGGTTTTATGTCCGTTTTCCGAAGTGGTCATGCCCAAACTTTTAGGGGCGAGTTAGGGGCGTGACAGTAACACATTTTGACTCATGAGGGGTAGAATTATAATTTCACTAGTAGTTAAAAACCAACTTCTCAAATAAAAAAAAAATACAAAAAAGCTAACTTTTAATTTTTACTACAAACCAAAAAAAAGGTTACTAAAAGCCAACTTCCCAAAATAGCCCTGAGTTGTGCAAATCCACAATTCATATAACTTTAGCCTAAAGCCAAATAACTTGAGGACTATAGTAACCTAAAATAACAATACCGCTAGGTAGTTGGAAAGTGAGGGGCTCGAATGGCCTGAACGAGGTGTGTGAAACCCAAGCGTTTTCACCGTCTCTCTCATTTCTCTCTCTCATCGTTTTGGTCACCAAAACAACCATATCTACAGTTGTTTACCCTTTCTCTCTCTCCCTCTCTCTATACATTTCTGAATATATATGGTAGATATGAGTAATCAGTTGCAGAGATGATCATGGCCTTAAACACCACCACAAGTGAAAGTCTCCACCTTTGATGGTCATCTACTCTGTTTCTTCTTGAATCACTGTTTAGCTATAAAGTTAGATGGGTCTCTCTTGCTCTTTTTCAAGTATTTTGTTATCAGTGACCCGCTCTCTGTTCTTGACAACTGGGACAACCTCGTTCGACTATGTAATTGATAATGGGACACCCTCGTTCGACAGCACAGCTGAGCTGGCCATTCGATAGTTCACTCCAAGAGAAATTATAATGTGCTACAAGTTAAAATACACATTGTGCTCTCAGTTTGAATTTTATTGGTTAAAGAAAAATAAAAGGACATGTGTCCGATTATGAGTGGTGATGAACCCAGCATGCGGCTTACACGTGGCGAATGAAATATATTAGTAGGATTCAAACCCGTAGGAAAGAGGATGAGAGTAGTGTGTAATGATAGAGAAATTATTTAGTGATTTTGGAATAATAATTTTTGCCATTCATAAGATGACACTTGTCAAGTGACTCTAAGAATTCAAAAAAAGGTATTGAAGTGTTACTATGTCAACCAATCAAAATGATGTTAGAACAGTACCTATATATATTCCAAAAGCAATAGATAATTTCTCAGAGTGGAGAGTGGGCGCGTGAAATCAAATCAAATCAAATCAAATCAAATATGAAATCCACTTGAGAATCAAATCTATACATCCCTTGATTTTTCGGTTTATATTTTTGAATACGAAAAAACAAATTTGCAAAACTTTCATTCAAATTTTCTTTGAACGACAGATTTCTAAACACAAAACAACCTCGCCAAAACGTGATTTGAAAATTTTCCAATATATATATATAAATAGTGCCGTTTAATATATTAGAAATAGAGGCTTTGAGTTTTCTTACATAAATAAATTTTTTTTTTGTTTTGTTTGTACATATATATACACAATAGCAATAGTAAGTAATAGTTCCAAAGAGAAACAGTTGAGTCGGTACTTTCATCTTTTACGCTATGTTTGGATTGAGTGATTTGGAGAGAAAAGAAAAGAAATTGAGTGATATGTATTTTTTTATTTGTTTGGATAACCTAAGTAGAGAGAAATGGGAAGAAATAGAGAGAAATGGAGAGAAACTCATTTTTCTTATAAGCCTCATTTTCAATCTTTCCAAAAGTGGAGAGATTGGGAGAGAAAAGAAACAACTATTTTCATAATACCAATTTTGTCCCTATAAAAATAGAAGAAATAAAATGATTAAAAATATAAAAAAGTTATTTTGGTAATATAACATAAAATAATTTCTTTTCTTTTCTCTTAATGAAATCTAACCAAACAAGAATGAGAGAAATCATAATCATTTCTTTTCTTTTATTTCTTCCTTATCTAAACAAAAAGGAGAGAAATCACAGTCATTTCTTTTCTTTTCTTTTCTTTTATTACTTAAGTAATTATTTCTTTTATTTTCTCTCCTAGGTTCCCAAACATAGTGTTAGTGTGTGATTGACTTGATTTGATGATGGCGATCGAAGCATCCTCCTCCTTTGCGTCATCCTCCTCTGCGTCTTCCTCTTCGTCATCATCAGTTTCAGTTTCAGTTTCAGTTTCAGAGGATGAGTCTTTGAGGGATTGGAATGCCTTGCTGTTATGTGTGCTTGGAGAGATCAGTTCCAAGATTCCAGCATCATATCTTGCAAACCGCACCTGGATGTTTCAACAATGGCAAACCATGAGGGAACAAGGAACTCTTGCGTCTTGGCATTGTCGCATTCTCTCCAGCCAAGCTGAACTACCGGCAGAGTTCTACACTCTGTGGGTGTACTCTGATGATTCCCTTTTTACCGTCAAATTCACGGAATCCAAAGGCATTACTAAACCTGTTCGAGGTAAAGGCTTAATGAATTTAAATGGTATAAGAATTTGGGGTAACTCCACTGGTATCAGTCTCATCCAACCCAAGGAGGGACACCCTACCTGTTCTTAGTGAATTCTACAACTGGAGAAGTTGATAAGAACATTCGGGATCCTCCTACAAAGGCGAGAGTCAAGTATGGAATTCGCAATGAGAATGAAGCGGTGATATCATTTGGAATGGGTGATGAGGGTGGTGATTTATACATAGGCAAGGTTGTAAAACAGGATTGGACGTCCCTATATTCGCTCAAAAAAAAGAGATGGAGCAATATATCGGTCTTTCCCTACAAAAGCGCACAAGTCTTTGGTTGTGGAGTGTTCCTCAAAAACAAAATCCATTGGTTTGTTTCCCAGGAAACAAATTTAACACTGGTGATCGTGGCCATGAGCCTTCTTGGAGACTTGGTTGAAATTCCAGTCCCGGAGGAAGCTGCTTCAGGACCCTACACTCTTGCATGTTTCGATAGTTGTTTGTGCTTGATGCACTACGATGACAATATTGCTGGAGAAGAAGAACAAGGACATCGTTCCTTCTGGGTTCTGGAGGACTATTCTGATATCTCTTCTGTTGATATCACCCCATGTGAGAGGTGATTTTCTTCTCCATGTAAAGACAGCTGCAGCCAGTCAAGGAAGGCGGCTGCCAACCGACAAGTCGTAAAGGTGGATGGCCACTGAAAGGAGAAGAAGAGGGCTGGCAGCCAGCTCACATGGAAGACTCTCTCACTTACCATTATGTGTATAAATGAAGAGGGTGAGATAAAGGAAGAGAGAGAGAGAACCGTGAGAGAGAACAACAAAGAGAGTAAGAAATGTGAGGCGGAGAGACCGTCTCTCTTGGTGTGAGCGAGGGAGACGGGTGAGTGGCTAAGTGAGGAGAGTGTGAGCTCCTCCTCTTTTGTAATCTTTCTGTAATCTCTCCATTGTTATAGTGATAACCGGTTATTCTCCCATGGACGTAGGCTTTGAGGCTGAACCACGTTAAGTATGGTGTCTCCTTCTGTGTGGGTGTGTTTTTCTGCTTGGTATGATTTCTATAAGGTCTTGGGCGGGATTCCCGATCCCAACAAGTGGTATCAGAGCCTCGTCGGTGCGTTTCGGAACAAAAACAGTGCATTGTTCGAAGCTACCTAGAAGTGAGGTTGCTCGAAATCAAGTTTTGAGCATACTAGGAGCAAGGTCTCGACGAGAGGAGTCCAGAAATGCAAAACAGAGCCCCAGGGGAGGCAGGACTCGCCCTCACGCGCTCCCTGAAAATGGCGCGTGAGGCCCAGTCACAGCACACGGTCTCACGCGCCGTGAAGTCAGACAGCGCGTCGGCCCAGTCTCACGCACGCTCCCCACTCGCGGCGAAAGGAAGAAGGTGAGTGGGGGAAACACGTGTATGCCACGCGCATGCCACGTGGCGCCGCTTCAACAGCTACGCAGCACGTGTCGGTGACACGTGGTCGCTACGTCAGCGTCCACGTCATCACCACGTGGCAGTCCAGTCAGTGCCACGTCAGCACAAAGAGTGCCACGCAATCAGCCCAGTCATCACCACATGGCAGCATAGTGATCGCCACGTCAGCACGCAGAGGAGGGATCCGATGCAACGCGGCTAAGGTGTAGCTGCAGAAGGAGTGATCCGATGCAACACGCCTAAGGTGTAGCCGCAGATCTGAGGCATACAAAATGTTTTGGCTAGAATTAAGCCATTCGGAGTCCGTTTCTTGCGATCCAATAGTGCTTTCCAACTATTTGGAGTATTTCGGACACATCCATACGGTCAGACTCTGGAATAGGAGTTTCTATAAAAAGAAGGCAGATCAAAGTGGCAGACAGCATGAGGTGCAGCGGACGTAATATTCTGTTGGAATACGGAATATTCCCTAAACTTCTGAAAATTGCAATTTGGCCCAAAATTTTCAAAAAATTGTGGTGTGGCCCAACTTTCGGGGATGGTTTTTAGTGAGGTCCTCGGAAGTGCAGCGAAGGTTGGTCCTAGCTAAACGGACTGTTCCGGAGGCAACCGCGAGATCAAAATAGTGAAATTTTGAACGGCTTTGAAAGATTGTCAAAACATGAGAATTTTTTCATCTTTAATAATCGAAGGAAGGTTGCCGGATATTGTGGAACGCTGTAGATTCACTGAAGAGGTTAGAATGGGCAGATTCTAACCAGATTGGACAACCAGATACAGATCGAGATAGATCATTGGAGACCAAAGAAGATCAAGCTTGATCAAATGGCAGATCAAAGGAGATCAGGATTTGTCGAGCGCGATCAAAGGATGGCAAAGATGATTATCTTCAGAGTTCATTGGAAGATCTGGTTCAATCAGAAGAGAAGACCATTCATCGACGGATAGATGATTTGGCAGCAAGTACAAGCTCAGGGAAATGTTGTGGCTGTTGGAGCTACTGTATACAAGTAGGTACTGGTGGTATGTGGACTTGTAGAACAGTAGTTGCAGAGGAGCATACTAAGCACAGAAGCACAAATGCAGACGTGCATCAGTGCAAGGGTACGCTAGAGTGTCGTACAGAGGTGCGAGAAAAGTATGCAGCAGCGGGTTGTTGAAAGTTCACAGGAACTGCCAGACAGAGGAATTAAGAAGGGTAAAACGCAAGAGTGCGCGCCAAGGAGTAGCAAGTTTTTTTTCTCTATGGTGGTTTCTTGAGTTCCATGGCAGTAGAGGATAGAGTTAATGCAGATCTCTCAAGCGAGCACGACGTAGAGAGACCAAAAGCCAGGGGTGCGAGCACTATGCAAAATTGCATAGCTGACAATGCTTTGACAGATGGAGCTACTGTCAACCATCAATCTACTTGACAGCAAATCAGGGATTACAAAGGCACAGACAACGAGCATATATGGAAACGCTAGGAGGTTGTTCAGAAGTGCAGAGGGCAAAGGCTGCTAGTTTAAAGGAAAAGCTCCAATGGGATAAACAACGAGTTTTCTATTGCTCCAATGACTGGTCCTGTGAGATAAGGCATGACAGTCAATGGCATCTCAGCAGGGGATGCAAGACATCCAATCAGGGGGTGTCGGATATCTTGGTTACCCAAGTTCAAGCATAGCAAGTGAAGACATCCGAGACAGGAAGCGTGGAAGAGATCTATGAGAGATAGGAGTAGAGGCTCTCTCCAAATCAGAGAGTGGTGTGAGTTGAGTTGAGGATGTAGGATTCCCTCCTCTTCTTGTATCTCTGGTGTATTATCTCTAGCTTCAGGGGATGTAACGTCTCAGTGAGGAGACGAAGCCTATGTTGAAATTTGGGTGTGACAAGATTAGCAGCAGTGTGTGCAGTAGATCACCTCACATGGGTTGAGGGGGTGATTTGTTGATATCACCCCATGTGAGGGCTGATTTTCTTCTCCATGTGAAGATAGCTGCAGCATGTCAAGGAAGGCGGCTGCCAACCGACAAGCCGTAAAGGTGGACGGCCACTGAAAGGAGAAGAAGAGAGCTGGCAGCCAGCTCACATGGAAGACTCTCTCACCTACCATTATGTGTATAAATGGAGAGGGTGAGAGAGGGGAAGAGAGAGAGAGCCGTGAGAGAACAACAAAGAGAGTGAGAAATGTGAGGCGGAGAGACCGTCTCTCTCGGTGTGAGCGAGGGAGACGGGTGAGTGGCTGAGTGAGGAGAGTGTAAGCTCCGCCTCTTTTGTAATCTTTCTGTAATCTCTCCATTATTATAGTGATAACTGGTTACTCTCCCGTGGACGTAGGCTTTGAGGCCGAACCACGTTAAATATGGTGTCTCCTTCTGTGTGGATGTGTTTTTCTGCTTGGTATAATTTCTATAAGGTCTTGGGCGGGATCCCCGATCCCAACATCTTCCTGGATCAGCAAAGGGGTACCATTTGGCTATGCCAGTCTCACTCCCCTATGCAATGTTGAGGGTGGATACAAAGCAATGTTACTAAATGAAGAGAAGTTGGTTCTGTATAATCCGGTTGAGCAGATGCTCAAGTATCCAACTATCAAAAATCTCCCCCCAAGGACGCAAACTGAAAGGTCTAGCGAGTTTGGATAGCCTCCACTCGCCTACCAACTACTAATATTTCCAGAAGAAAATATAGCACAACACACACACAAGTATATAGTTGTTTGAGTCAAATATTCTTGCTTTCTCTATATTGTTTTTTCATACCGGAACATTAAGTCACATATTCTTGCGGATCGCATGTCGTGTGGATCATTTACCATTAGTCGAATATTGAGTTGAGTTAGAATCTAGAGGTAGTTCTTGCTTCGGTTGAGTGTATATTGGTCTCTGTAGTTTGCTTTCCCTATTATTGTTCAAAGTGGTAAGTAGATCTATGTTGCTGACTTTTTTTCACAAGGTGTTGTTGGTTTGTTGTGGTTTTCCAAATTCCCATGAATTAATTGTTTGGGAACCCTTGTTGTTGTGTTTGCATTTGGATCATTTTACAGTCTTCTAGTCGTTGTGTCCCAGTCAATTTTGGCGGCTGTATCTTCTTACACTTCATGATTACTATTTTAGATGATTTAACAGTTTGCGATAACAGCCACTGTTTATTCCATGGAACTGAATGTGATTGAGTTTGTTTATGGTTCATATTACAAACTGTGAATTTCCACATTCTGGAATTACTGTTTACATTTAGTAAATTAGTATTATAATTTGTAGGACTTATACAATGGTGTACATAGTGCGAGATGGAACCTAATTTAGACACACCAATTTCGGTTTGTCACATTTTCAGAGTATGTGCGCAACGCATTTTTCGAAACAAATTTGAAAATTTACAATTTCTGAAAATTCGATTTAGAAGTTGGAAACTTTCTGAAAATGTAATTAGAACTGACAATTTTACTCTACTCGTATTAGTCTCTTAAATTGTTTTTGTATATTTCTCTGTTCGCTTGGTCATAATTTCAAGAAAAAATTTACCAAACCCAAATTGAAGTGTGGAAATTTACTTTGTTCTCTGTTACTATACCAAACCCAAATTGTGGAAATTTACCAAATCCAAATTGTGCTATATACGTTGCTTCGGCATATTAATGATTGAAGTGTGAAAATTTACTCTGAAAAAAATTTCAAAGTTGATTTGAAGTGCGAAATTTTCCAACCCCAAATTGTGGAGTTTGTATTATAGAATTATCCAAGGAAATGATCCACACCACAACCAATCGGCGAAGACAGAGATTTAATTTGCGTGAATAAAGCGAAAACCACCCCATTTGTCACAACTCTTGTGATCGCTAAAATATTACTATTTTCTTTTTGGTAATGATACCAAAATATTACTAATAAAAGTAGTTTTGGCTCCGTTTTGTTTAGTTTTAAAATAAATAAAAAATATGTAGAATTTTAAATATTTTATTAATATTTTTATCTAATATCTTATATAGGTATCAGACCAACATCATATTATGTGAGTCCCACACCTATGTGAGATATTTGATAAAAATATTGGTAAAACATTTGGGATCCCTAAATTACTCTTAGAATAATGATTTGATTGTGGAATTGTGTTTTGAAAGATAAGTTTTTGAAATGAGTTTTAAAAATAGAAAACGTGTTTGATTATAAATTTTAAAAATAGTTTTGAGTTGTATTTTGAAATTGTTTTAGGTTTATTTTTTAAAATATTTACAACTTTTCTTAATTTTATTTTTTTAAGGTAAACATTTTTTATTGTAAATATTTATTTATTTATTTTTAATGTACACTGTATTTATTACATTTGTGCATTGTAGTTTTTAAAATATTTGAAAATTTTATTTTTTATTTAAATAAATATATTTTTTATTTTAAATATTTTAATTATTATAGGATTAATTTTGGAATATACTATTCTATTAAGATTATTTGATTGGAATTGTTGCTCTTGATGACTAATTTCATCATCAGTGGAAGTATTTGATTCGTGATTAGTAATTAAAGAAGGTTGCTGAGTTATGACTGCTATGCCTTTTTCTTTGAAAGGTTTGGTAATTAATTTGTTAAATATTTGTTCAATTGCATCAACTGTATGGATATTTTGGGTGACTAAACTCAATTTATTCCTATGACTTGGGAGGTTAATAAGTGGTTTTTCAAGAGTCTTATTAGTTGATATATGACTATTTGAGTAATCATCAAAGGTAGTCTCATTAGATAACAAGTGGTTTTTCGAGAGTCTTATTAGTTGATGTATATAGATGTTCACACAATACATAGAAATCACAAAAATATGAGACAACTTGGTTTGAGTTTTCTAAAAATATTTTTCAAAAAATTCTATTTTCTTGTTTTTCGTATTTTTTTTTTTTGTTTTTACTGAGTTTTTCTAGACTCTTTAAATATTTTTTTTCAATTTTTAATATTTTAAAAATCCTTAAAAAATAACGAAAATATTTTTCTTCAAAAATAAAAATAAAAAATATTTTCTGAAAAAAATATTTTTTCAAAAAATAGTAACTTTTTTTTTATTTTTAAAAATAAAGTTTTGAAAAGAGTGTTTGGATATAAGTTTTGAGAAGAATTTTGAAATTTTTTTATTAGAATTATGATTCTAAAATAAAAAATAAGAACTTTAAAAAATCAACTTCCACTCAAAATATCACTTATTATAATTGTGGTAAAAAAAAAAAGTCATTATTCTAATAAATGTAAAGTAAAAGAAAAACTTAATCAATTACAAATCTCTGAAGAAAATCAAAGTAAAATATTTGAAATCTTTAAATTAGAAAATATTCAGAATCAACCCCATCAATCTAATAGCTTTTCTAGTAACCCTTCTAGTAATTACCATAGTGATACTTCTGACTACCCATCTCCTAGTAATAATACTGAGGATGATCAAATAGAATTAGGTTGCAATGATACCTGCTGTAAACAAGTTAATGTCCTTAGTAAATCACAACAAGACGAAGATTAATTAATTGAATTAATTAGTAGATTAGATGATCCAGAATTAAAAAGAAAATACACTAACAAATTAAAATCTTTATTAATCAACAACGATAATAAATCTCATCATGATAAACCAATTATTAAATCTCATCATGATAAACCAATTATTAGTTTAGCTACTACTTTAGAAAGATTTAGAAAAGATAAATATAAAGAAGTAACTTTACAAAATTTACAAAAAGAAATTAACCAAATCAAGCTAACTATTAAAGAATTAAAAAAACAAAGATAAATCCTTAAAAGAAGAAATTGCAATATTAAAAATTAACAAGAATCTTAATGATTTTCAAAATAATAATGACACATCCTCTAATGAATCTAGTAATAGTCATAATCCATACCGTGTCATCTTTGATAATAGATCTAATAAATCTAATAGTGAAGATGATAAGAAAGAAAGTAACCGATTAAATATCATCAATAGAATTAATATTTAAAAATGGCATTCAAAAGTCAAACTAATTGTTAATGATTATGAAATAGAAGTCATTGCCTTAATTGATACGAGCGTAGACCTTAATTGTATTGAAAAAGGTTTGATCCCTACTAAATATTATCATAAAACTAATGAACAACTAAGTTCTGCTAATGGAAGTGTAATGCATATTAAATACAAGTTATCCATAGTTCATATTTGTCAAAACAATATTTGTTTTAAAGCATCATTTGTTCTAGTCAGAAACATGACATATAAAGTCATTTTAGGAATTCTATTTATCTTTTTACTATACCCATTCACCACTAGTAATCATGGCATAACAACTTAAGCTTTTGGTCAAATAGTAACTTTCCAGTTCCTAACTCCTCATGAAATTAAAGAATTAAATCAGTTAAAAGACTATTTCATATTTCAATCAATTAATAGATTGACTAAACAATTAAAATTCCTCAAAGAAAGAGTAAAATATAAAAGAATTAAATCTCAATTAACTAACCCAATTCTTATTTCAAAAATTAAAAAATTTGAAAGTCATTTAGAATATTTTATATTTTAATTTTAAAGATAAATTAAAAAAATAATTTCAATTTTTTTTTAAAAATTAATTTTTTTTTTCAATTTTTAAATTTTAAAAATACTTAAAAAAATAACGAAAAATGTTTTTCTTCAAAGATAAAAAATATATATTTTCTGAAAAATTATTTTTTCAAAAAATAGTAATTTTATTTATTTATTTGTATATATATATATATTGTTTTAAAAATAAAGTTTTGAAAAGAGTGTTTGGATATAAGTTTTTGAGAAGAATTTTGAATTTTTTTTTATTAGAATTATGATTCTAAAATAAAATCAAATGCTACCTTTGTTTTTGGTAATGATACCAAAGTATTCTTTTTTCTTTTTAACACCCTCTTATTATAGATAGAAAATCACTTCATAGCTGAAAATGCCAAAAACTTATCAAAATACGTGAGGTTCACACAATCAGAAAACATAGAAACACCCAAACCGACTATATAAAACACAAGGCATATATATATATATATATAGATGTTCACACAATACATAGAAATCACAAAAATAGGAAAACGAGAGAGAGACAAATGGTTTTAGCGGAGGTTCCAGAGGAGGTGATGATGAGTGAAATTCTAACAAGGCTTCCGGTGAGGTCTGTTTTACGATTCAGATGCGTTTGCAAGCAGTGGTGCTCTTCAATGGCCACTCCTCAATTCATCAGAGAACACCTGAGGAAGTCAAAGTCATCGTCAAGTAGTAACAATAGAAGAATCATGATTGCTGGTTACGATAATAGCGGTTTCGTGTTCAAATCAATGTCGGTTTATTCGAAACCACCGTTCAGCGGCTGCTTAGTCGCCTACAATAATTATCCTTGGAGCAATCGGAACCCCGCCAGGATTCAAGGTAGTTGTGATGGATTATTCTGTTTGACTACCAGAAGGGTACCAGGCATCCACATTTGGAACCCTTCAACAAGAGAGCATAAGACGTTGCCCTCTTTTATGAAAAAAGGATGGTCTGGTTTTGGGTTTGGTTATGATCACTCTATTCATGCCTTCAAGGTGTTTGCGATGAGGTCATGTGGTGTTGAACAGATCCAAGTTCATGTTTATACATTGGAAACCACTACTACTACTACTAGCCGCTCCGGGTCTTTGTTATCCGACGACTCCTGCTCCGAGGCCTTGTACCAGATCCCGTCCGACTCTGACTCGGACGACCCCGGCCCTTTCTATTACTCCGAGTACGAGTACCTGTACGAATCCGAATCCGAAACCGAAACCGAATCCGAGTTCGAATCCGTGTTTTGGAGAAGAATTCAGGATTTCCCTTATCACCCCCCTCCTTGTTCACCTGGCAAGTTAGTTAATGGAGCTCTCCATTGGCCAGTATATTTTGGCCCCCTGGCTTCTGCTTCTTCTTCTTTTCTTTCACCTGGCGATTTGAGAATTGCTTCTATTGATGTGACAAAGGAGACTTATGGTGAAATTCCAATGCCTTATCAGGTACAAGAAGATAGACATAGTGGTTATCTTTACACTGGCTTCGAGGTTTTAAGAGGATGTATTTGTTTGATTTTTAATCAACTTAAAATTG
Organism: Camellia sinensis; assembly: GCF_055761805.1. Taxonomy (NCBI): domain Eukaryota; kingdom Viridiplantae; phylum Streptophyta; class Magnoliopsida; order Ericales; family Theaceae; genus Camellia; species Camellia sinensis. The sequence goes on from NC_138973.1 coordinate 153,655,750, forward strand.
GATGTGATGTGTGGGCGATGACGGAATACGGAGTCAGAGATTCGTGGACAAAATTGGTGACAATTCCACATCTGCCATCCACGTTTATCTTCCAACCTTTACTGTCTTTGGATGATAGTAATGGTGAAATCATCTTCTTGGAAAACAACTCTCAAACGGGTGTGTACAATTCAAGTGAAAATATATTCCCTGCCCTTGACATTGTTGACGATACTAGTCTTGGTCAAGTCTATTCCTATTTTGAGACCCTAATCTCGCCCAATGCCGTATGAAGATTAGGTTGGTTTGGGATATTCTAAAAAAATGTATTTATTAGCTTATATGGGTTGGGTTTGGGTTGGGTTTGATGTGATGTGTTAGAGAGGTGATGTGATTTAAATAAGATGATGTGACTTAAATAAGATAGTGACTTTTTGACTTTTTATATTATTTAGGTCATGCCAAACTTGGCCTATTTGCATGATTTCTCCAGTATAGTATCAATTTTACTAGCTTCTCACTAGTTTTCTCCAGTATAATATCAACTTTATTATTTATGTGACTTCAATTTTATTCCATACGTTATTATATTTATGTATGCTGCTCAACTGATAAGAATTTTATTTTTTAGGCCGAAGTTTTTGGTTTCGAGTCGATGCACTTTGTGATAAAACTTTGGACCCTTTTTAGGTGTGCCTTACATATGGTATTTATGAAAAGGTGTAAATTCTAGTAAAAGATGTAAAATTTATGAAAAAAATTATTTCACAAAAGGAGTAACTTTTCAAAAAATATGTAAATTTTCAAAAAAAAGTGTAGGTTTTAGCAAAAGGTGTAAATTTTTTGAAAAAAATTATTTTACAAAAGGTGTAACTTTTCATAGTTAGTGTAAGTTATTTTAGAAAAAATGTAAGTAACTTCACAAAATGTGTAAGTTTCGTTTTCACAAAAAATGTAAGATTCAATAAAATGTGTAAATTTTTTCACAAAAAATATTTCACAAAAAGAGTAACTTTTCAGAAAAGATGTTAGCATTTCCACAAAAGGTATAAATTTTCAGAAAAGATGTGATCAATGACATCTTTTGTGATCAACTAATAAATTCCCAAAAAACAGAGAAAAATGCAGAAACAAAAGAAACAGAGGATGATTTGGGAATGTGATCAATGACATTGCTGATTATAGATAGAATCAAAGAGAGATAGAGAAATAGCCAATAGTTGGATTACAAATTTTGAACTTTTTCAAAGGGAAAAGCTGATAAAATAAAAATGAATATCAGATATTCATTCTTCACAGTTATAGTTCTGAAATCAAAGTGGCACGACTATTGGCTGCAGATGTTAATTTTCATTAAGAACCAAACTTAATATCAGATATTCAATAAGGGTTAGGGTTTTCAAATCAAAATCCCTAATGTAAATGAAGTTTAGAGTTAGAAACAAACCTGAGCTACATAAAATATCTCTTGGGAATATTCGATTAGAATGGAAGCAACTAGTTCTTGACGTCGAGAAAGTGAGAGATTATGAAGAAAGATGTCAACACTGAGAGAACGGTGGCCCCGACGCCGACAAGGCTGGTGGTCTGCGGCAATGGCTGAAGCTTCGGCTATGGCGGAAGAAAAGAGGGAGGAGAAGAGAAGAGCAAGAGCGAGAGAGGGAAGCCAACTGACTTGGGACCTCTCGACTCCTCTGATTTCCTTTGCCCTCTTTTTGGTAACCAACGCCGACGGGGCTGGTGGTCTTCGACAATCGCTGCAGCTTCAGCTATGGTGGAAGAAAGGAGGGAGGAGAAGAGAAAAGCAAGAGCACAAGCCAGAGCAAGAGAGGGAAGCCAACTGACTTGGGACCGTTGGAGTACTCTGATTTACTTTGCTCTATGTTTGGTAACCGGTTACACCGGTTGCCAATTCAAAATTAAATTATTAAAATAATTTAGTTATGAGATAATATGGTATATATAAATAACTAAATATAACTAAGTTATGAGTTAATATGATAATGGTTATGATTTATATGATATTAGTTATGATATTAAATCACATAACCTCATAACTGATGTATGGTACATCCAAATATTCCATAGCATCACCCTTAAATCACTAGCAAAATGGATAACTATGCATGCAATTTTAAATTTAAGTTTAAATTTAGGAAGCAAGCAAGGCATTGAGAAGTAAGAATATTTAACCAAAAACATGGTATTTTTCATTTTAAATTTAAGTTTAAATTTAGGAAGCAAGCAAGGCATTGAGAAGTAAGAATATTTAACCAAAAACATGGTATTTTTCAAATAAAAAACATGAAAAATAGTACCAATTAAATTTTTTTATAGGTTTCATATTAAAAAAAATTCAAATTAATTGGTACTATTTTTCATGTTTTTTATTTGAGAAATACCATTTTTTTTTTTATAGGTTTCATATTTCAACTCCGCCGGGGTTGTTAACAACTCCGCCGGTCCCACGCCTGGGTTAAGAAGGAGGGTTGTGTGTTAGGTAGCCGACAGCTAACATGTAAAAAAGCTGTTTGGATCCCCTATGAAAATGAATCCTACTTTGAATCGTTTAAATGCTAGGTCGTTATCCTCAAGTAACACGTTGCGCCTGCCTTTGGGTGTTTCGAAAAGTGAGCAAGGGACGCCGCATCGACGCCTGAGTGCAGTAAAAAATGGGCAAAGGTTCCCATGTTTTCCTAGACGAGCGCAGGTAAAAAAGATAGTTCAAGAATACAGGTTTAGGGTAGCCACTTGGAATATAAGAACCTTAACTGGTAAGACGATGGAATTGGTAGATATTATGATTAGGAGAAGAGTTAGTATAGCTTGCGTACAAAAAACTAAGTGGATGGGTGAGAAAGCTAGGGAAATTGAGGATACCAGTTTTAAACTATATTATAGTAGTAAGGACAGACACATATATGGGGTAGGAATCATAATTGCCAAGGGTCTAGTGGAGAATGTAGGGACGGTCATTAGGAAAGGGGATAGGATTATATTAGTTAAACTAGTTATTGGAGGGAATATAGTGAACGCTATTAGTGCATATGCCCCTCAAGTAGGATTAGATGATCAGACTAAGATGGATTTTTGGGAGCAAATGGATGAGATCTTACAGGAGATACCCGTAGGAGAGAACCTGGTTATAGGTGGAGATTTTAATGGCCATGTAAGTATAGATAAACTAGGCTATGAAAGAGTGCATGGTGGATACAGTTTTGGTGACAGAAATGAGGTTGGAGAGAGTATCTTAGATTTTGCGTTGGCTTCTAACCTGGTGGTGGTGAATACTATGTATAAGAAGAGGGAGGAGCATTTGATAATTTTTAAGAGTGGGTCAGTTAAGAGCCAAATAGATTACTTCTTAGTGAGAAAAATGGACCGCCTAAAATATAATGATTGTAAGGTGATTCCTGGAGAGAACCTGACCTCTCAACATAGGATTTTGGTACTAGATTTATGTTTTAGAGGCCAATACCAAGTTAGGAAGGATAGTAGGCGTCGTAGAACGAAATGGTGGGACCTAAAAGGGGATAAACTAGAAATATTTAAGAATAGAATGGATAAGGAAGGTACTTGGGACTTGGAAGATGATGCTAACACTATGTGGAACTCGATGGCCAATTATATGAGGAGAATCTCAAAGGAAATGCTTGGAGAGTCGAAAGGGACAGGACCCAGCTCTAGGGAAACTTAGTGGTAGAGTGAAGAGGTTCAAGCGGTAGTTACGGCAAAAAAAAGAGTGCTTTAAAAAGTGGCAGAGAGATAGAACTGAGAAAAACCTTAAGAGCTATAGATTGGCTAATAAGGAGGTCAAAAAAGTAGTGAGGGGGTGAAGTTGATAGCTTATGATGACTTATACATTAGACTATATAGTAAAGAGAGAGAGAGAAGAAGGTATACAAACTTGCTAAGATACGGGAGAGGAACACAAGAGATTTTAATCAAGTTAAGTACATCAAGAGTAAGGATTCTAAGGTATTGGTGAAGGATGAAGATATTAAGGAAAGATGGAAGAATTATTTTGAGAAACTATTAAATGAGAAACATGGAGGTACGGCAATAGGGAAATAAATGACCAGTAATACGATAAACCAAGACTATAGGTTTTATCGCAGGATTAGGAACTTTGAAGTGGAGATTGCACTTAAGAAGATGAAATCGAATAAGGCTTTAGGACCCGATGATATCCCTATTGAAGCTTGGAAGTGCTTGGGTAAAAAGGGAGTTGCTTGGTTAAGTAGGTTGTTTAGCAAAATTTTGTTGACTAGGAACATGTCAGATGAGTGGAGGAAGAGTATTTTAGTGCCACTATATAAAAATAAAGGAGATGTCTAGAATTGCAACAACTATAGAGGAATCAAGCTAATGTGTCATTTAATGAAAGTGTGGGAGAAGGTGATGGAATGCCGATTGCGAGATACAACAGAGGTGTCAGAGAATCAATTTGGGTTTATGCCCGACAGGTCAACAATGGAAGCTATTTATCTTTTGAGGAGAGTAATAAAAAAGTATAGAGAAAAGAAAAGAGACATTCATATGGTGTTTATCGACCTTGAGAAAGCATATGATAGAGTGCCCCGAGATATAATATGGTGGATGTTAGAGAAGAAATGGGTGACAAAAGGTTACATTGATGTGATTAGGGACATGTATGAAGGGGTGGTGACTACTATTAGATCGCCTGCTGGAGAGACAAATAAATTTCCTATCATTGTTGGGTTACACCAAGGATCTACCTTAAGCCCTTATCTTTTTGCTTTAGATATGGATCAGTTGACGAGAAATATTCAGGATGACGTGCCATGGTGTATGCTTTTTGCAGACGATATCGTGCTATTGGATGAGACTAGAGAAGGAGTTAGCACAAAATTAGATATTTGGAGAAAAGCTCTTGAATCGAAAGGATTTCGGATAAGCAGAACTAAGACAAAATACATGGAGTGTAAATTTAGTAACAGTAACAATGAAAGCAGAGGAGAAGTGAATATTGAGAATCAAGAACTACCTAAGAGTGAATATTTTCATTATTTAGGGTCGATTATCACAACAGCGGGGGAGCTTGATGCGGATGTGGCCCATTGGATTAAGGCGAGATGGTGTAAGTGGAGAAATGCGTCTAGGGTACTGTGCGATAAACGAATACCTACTAGACTAAAATGTAAGTTCTATAGAATGGCTATTAGACCAACGATGTTGTATGGAACGGAGTGCTGGGCAACCAAGAAATAACATGTAGATAAGACGAGTGTGATTGAAATAAGGATGCCAAGGTGGATGTGTAGCAAGACAAGACAAGACAAGACAAGACATGACAGAATTAGGAATGAGTGTATTCGGGAATGGGTAGGAGAAGCACCGATAGAAGATAAGTTGAGAGAGAATCGATTAATATGGTTTGGTCACGTTCAACGGAGACCAACAGAGGCAGTAGTGAAGAGATGCGATACTGTAACGGTAGAGAGGAGTGTTAAGGGACGGGGTAGGCCTAGATTAACGTTAGCTAATGTTGTAAATAGAAATATGGATCTACGTAATTTGACTAATGAAATGGCTTTTGATAGGGCCGCATGGAGAAGAAGGATTTATGTAACCGAGTTCATTTGATGGGATTTAAGACTTGATTTGGTTTGGTTTAATTATAGGTTTCATATTTCATTATTTGTATGCATTATTTTTCTCTGTTTTCACTAGGTGCCAAGGCCAAGGCTATCTGGTGAAGGTGGATGGATAAACACATAGAGAGAGAGAGAGAGAGAGAGAGAGAGAGAGAACATTGACTATACATTTCTAATTGTCTAACCACCGGGTTCCTAATTTGGATGATCAGCCTGGCTTGGTCACATGGGATATAAGGGGGCACTGTACAACAATCCCCTCTAACGACCAAAGGTTATGTTGGATTAATTATTTAATTCATTGCTTCATTTGTTTCAGTGTATATCTAAATAATATAATATAACCTAACTCTTTGGTATGATGCTTACTTTTTTATTTTATTTTAATATAAATGCCTTATAAATTTACTATATAAAATAAAAAATAAAAAACCTAACCCTTCGGTAGTGGGCACAAAGAAGAGTTGTGAATTTATCAGTGTGTATTGTGTTTTTACGCAAAAAAAATTTAAATAATTTACGAAGATATTTTTTTATGAAACCTTGAACTCACCAACTTATGCATAATTGGTTTGAGTCGATATGATTATCAATCAATCTATTGTATTATGGAGGAGAAAAATTAAAATGTGATGATATGCTGCTCTCGCTGAAAAAGTTTTCTCAACTATAATGGGTTTGAATTTGCTTAAAGAAAACAAAATTACTAAGTCTCAATTTGCATTATGTGTATCTATTAATTTTGAGATGCGGTGTAGCCAGTATTATTTTAATGATAGTGGATATTTTACAAAAATGTTATTTAACATAATGGATGAGAAAAATATTTGTAAATGTAAACAGAGTTTGTTAAATTATGTAAATTTTGGTGTCTTCTTGTGCTAATTGTTTTTACCCAATATTTATTTTTCACTCTATATTTATTTACTTTTGTTGGTAATTACATCCAAAAAAAAAAAAAATTCCAATTACATTTTCAATTAATATTTCATTTTCAGTATTTTTTTTTTTGAAACTGTTTTGACTAGGTGCCAAGGCTATCTGGTGAAGGCTATCTACAACACATCTCTAGTTGTCCATGCATATGACCAAATTGGCCCCGTAAAATATTGCCCCCCGTTGTGCCTAATTTTTAGGTCGCAAATGAGAAAGTGGGATATAACTTCAGTATCAACAATATTAGAGAGTTCTAATTTTAGAACTCTAATGATGTGGCAAGAGAAAACAAAAAAAAAAAAAACAAAAAAAACAAAAACAAAAACATAAGCACACACATCACATCAAATGTGGGCCTCACTCCTTGCCACATCACTAGAGCTCTCTTTGGAGCTCCAAAATTAGAACTCTTAATCTTTATTCCTTCAGTATGGGAGGGTTTTATTTTATGTATGTGTTGCTCTCAAAAAGCTATTTATTTTTATTTCAACTGTTTAATTTAAATGAGTCTTGATATAATTAGCATTGTCTCACAAAAAATTTCAGCAACATTATTAATTGTAGAGCAATTGAGATTTTTTGGGAGCCGCTCCATTTGTTTGGGTGAAAAATAATTTGTAATGGAAAACTTTTTTTACAGACCAAATAGTGTAATTTAAAACAATAGGAATCAAAGTGAAGAATAATTGTGATCAATGGAGTGTTCTGCCTCTATTTTACATGGTTGGTTATGTGTACATAATGATTCCTATGAAATGAGACATAATCAAATCAACAAAAGAGCCAAGGACCACAAACCAGCTGCAACAATGGTAGTTGCTAGTAGTAGTAGACCCTTTCACAGTAGGCTTGCACCTGCCATCTGTCTCTCTAGTTCTAGAACATCAATCAAGCACTCCTTTCTTAAGCACCTATCCTCTTGCATCTTCAAAAGTGCCTGTTTCTTCTTTTTAAGATCTTCAATGGCTTCATCTAGTTTCATAATGGTTAGCTGCAAAGATACCTACTTCCAGAGATCACCATCAGTTTCTCCATCTTGTTCAATATTGCTGAGCTCTTTTGAATCTACAACTGAAAGTTGTGTTGCAATCGGGACACCCATTTTGGCAAGCTCAAGGTCTATAGGAATGTCATCATCAACTTGGAGACCAAAGTGAGCATGCACCAGTTTTGTCAAACGAGCAATGACAAACTGAATTTCAAAGCCTGCATATTGAGCAAGTGTGAAGGAGAGAAGCCATATCAAAAGTTGACTTGTAGTTATGTCCCCGATCTTGGTGCTGTACATGTCGTGTACAGCTTCACATACTGTCATTGTGAATAACATCGTTGCCTTTGTACCAAGTCTTGAACTCTTACTGAAGTCCCCGTATTTGGAAAGCAAGGCTTCTAGGATGGACACCCAATTCTCCAAAATCATGTAGTTTCCATCCTCAATAACCTTTGATGTGGAATCCCAATTTTCCCAAGGCAATGTGACTTCCAACTTCAGAAACAAACTTTTTCATCAAGACCTTGATCATATCTATTTTGTCGTACTCATCCTTATCCCTGTCCTCGTATAAACATAGCAAGATCTTGCCTTTTTCTCCTTGAACACTCCTTTTGTAGGCTTCTTCAAAAAGACCTTACACTTCTTTGTTCTCATCCTCTGTAAATGAATCTAAAAATTCTTTCGACGTTAGTGCACGTAGCTCCTGAAAATTACAGAAAACACAAAATCAAGATGTTGATTTTTTAAATGAAAAGAAAAATGGGGACATAAACAAAAGGAAAATGAAGAAGAAGAAGAGCCTGAAGAACGTAGGCACTTTCACTAGAAGGCTCAAGTAGATCTAAGATATTTGTAGATAGAGCAGTTTTAAGGGCAATATCAAGATAGAAAGATTTTTGGGAGGATGGCACCTTCTAGAATATGTATGATCTAATTATCAAGACAAAGTGAGGTCAGAATAACGGAATAAAAAAGAGCAAATAGTGAAAATTGAGATTAAATTATTAAAATAGAATTACCTCTCTACATTGTTGATGGTTCTTTTTGCAATGACAAACATAATTTTCAAGTCTGCAGATTTAGCAAGAGCAAAAGAGTGAAACCAGGTCAAAAGTATACTTGTAGTTATGTCCACAACCTTGGTGCTGCACATGCTGTATATAGCTTAGGATACCATCATGAATAATGTATTTGCCTTCGTACTAAGTTTCAATCTATTACTGAAGTCCCCATATTTGGAAAACAAGCCTTTCAGGGTAGACACTTGGTTCTTAAGAATCATGTCGTTTCCATCCTTAATAACCTTTGATGTGGAATCCTAATTTTCCCAAGGCATTGCAACTTCAACTTCAGAAATTAACTTTTCCATGGCCACGGCCATACGTATTTTTTTGTTCTTGTCCTCATCCACGTCCTCGTATAAAGATAGAAAGATTTTTGGGAGGATGGCACCTTCTCGAACATCCCTTCTGTAAGATTCGGAAAGACCTTGCACTTCTTTGTTCTCATTCTCTGTAAATGAATCTAAAAATTCTTTTAAAGTCACTACAAGTGGCCCCTGAAAAGCACTGAAAACAAATATTCAAGATGCTGACGTAATAGAAAAAGCACAACCAACCAAACCAAACCAAACCAAACCAAACCAAGCCTTAAGTCCCATCAAAAGCACAAGTTCAAAGAAAACAAAAGAAAAAGGAAACGGGGATGTAAAATATAAATATTTAAAATTTTAAAAAGAACTTGAAGAGCATAGGCACTTTCACCCAAACGATTTAAGTAGAAATAAGATATTTGCAGATAGAACACTTCTAAGAGCAATATCAACAGAAGCAATTTTTACCTCAACATTTTCATGCTTTGACCACTCTTCTTGTAGAATGTGTATGATCTAATTATCAAGATAAAGTAAAGTTAGAACAACTCAATAAACAACTGAATAGTAAGGGCAAAAAATGAAAAAATAAATTAAATTATTAAAAAAGAATTACTTCTCCACATTGTCCATAAATCTTTTGTCTTTGAACATTCACAAGAAGTTTCATAGAAACTGTATATCAGGAGTTAATTTTTTAACTGCATCTTGACCCCAAACACGTTAAATACTCGAAAGGCAAAATGTGTCCTGAACTAGAGTGTCATAAACTAATGCAATATGTTCATGCAATTTTACATGAAATTGGATTGGAGCATTCTGTTTTTTTTTTTATTTTTATTTTTTTAATGTAGTAACATTTTGTTAATTAAAATAAACAATACAGATGAAAAATAAAGGATGAATATTCTTAAGCAATCAGACATTGAAAAAAGGGGCAATTTCTTAACAGTGGTACAGAGAAAAAGAAATCACACAAACATGAATCAATTCTCACAACTGACATTATCTCAAAATACGTAATGATTCAAATGACAAAGTCAAATCAAAGCAAGAGTAAAGGAGGACAAACCTGTTGCAACAACGGTTGCTGCTAGTAACAGGAGAGCCTTTGCTGCACATCACAACAGGATTGTGCCTGCCATCTGTCCCTCGAGTTCAAGAGCATCAATCAAGCACTCCTTTCTACGCACTTCTCCTCGCGCGTCTTCAAAAGTGCCTTCTTGTTCTTTTCAAGTGCATGTTTCTGTTTCTTCTTTCCAAGTGCCTGTTTCTTCTTTCCAATCGCTTGTTTATTATTTTCAAGCTCTTGAATAGCTTCATCCAGTTTGCTAATGGTTAGCTGCATCGAATCTACCTTCTTCCGGAGATCATCAGTTTCTCCATCTTGTTTAACAATGGCGAGTGCTTTGGAATCTATGACTGCAAGTTGCTTTGCGATCTGGACACTAAGTCCAGCAAGGTTAAGGTATACAGGAACATCATGATCAGCTTGGAGGCCAAAGTGAGCACACACCAGTTTTGTCAAACGGGCAATGACAAACATAATTTCAAAGTTTGCATATTGAGCAAGAGCGAAGGAGTGAAACCAAGTCAAAAGTAGACTAGTAGTTATGTCCACGACCTTGGTGTTGCACATGTTGTATACGGCTTCACATACTGGTTATGAAAAACATAATTGCCTTTGTACTAAGTCTTGATCTATTACTGAAGTCCCCATATTTTGAAAACAAGACTTTTAGGATGGACACCTGGTTCTCCAAAATCATGTAGTTTCCATCCTTAATAACCTTTGATGTGGAATCCCAATTTTCCCAAGGCATTGCAACATCAACTTCAAAAACAAGCTTTTTCATGACTCGTGCAGAGACCTTGTCTAAATGTGCGGAGTGCCTAAGCTCAGAATTCTTGATGTTTTTAAAGATGCCAGTTTCTCCTCGGACATCCCTTCTGTACGCTTCAAAAACACCTTTCACTTCTTTGTTCTCATCCTCTGAAAATGAGTCTAGAAATTCTTTCAATGTCAGTGCAGGTGGTTCCTGTAAATTACAGAAGACACAAAATCCAGATGCTGACTTTTTGAAAGAATTAAGCAATAGTAGAAGCACAAGTTCAAAGAAAAGAAAAATGGGACATAAAAATAAAAAAATAAAAAAATAAAAAAAGAAGAGCTTGAAGAATGCAGAAGAAAGATATTTGCAGATAGAATGCTTTAAGGTTGACATCAACAGAAGTAATTTTTACCTCAACATTTTCATGCTTTGACCACTTTTCTTCAAGAATATGTATGATCTAATTGTCAACACAAAGTAAAGTTAGAGAAACTGAATAAATAACTGAATAAAAGGGGGCAAACAATGAAAAAATAGAATTCAATTATTAAAACAAAATTACTTCTCTACATTGTCCATAATTCTTTTTTAAACGTCCTCATATTCATTAAATGTAAAAGGCAGGAAATGTCAAAAACATCTTTCTAGAAGAGCTTTTGACACTTTGGACCACACTACTTTCACACTTACACCAACTCACATTATCCAGTTAAGTAACTGAGATTTGAGAGCGTTTGCCACTTTAGAAATCAGGCTGCTCATACTGTGGTGAATTAGGGAATTACTAACCTCTATGAAATGAGCGGCTATATCTTATTGAGGATGGCTGCCAACTAATGTATGATGATCATTTACTTCAATAATTAATCCTACCTTTTGATTTGTTCTATATTGGTCTTGCATTGGATCTTTGATATATGACTTGAATTGCAATAGCTAAAAATTCCTGTTTTAAATCAAAATAAAATCACGAGATCTTATTTAGTAATGACCAATCTATTCATGATATCTTATCTTAATAGGACAAATCCGTCTAGTCAACCCAATCACTGTTTCATCAATTTTAATTTGATATATAAAACTGAATGCGGACATACCTCAGACACCACGCAATGAGGATGTGGCATTTTTCACAATAATAAGTTGCCTGTGCTAGATCCCTTCTTTTTTCGCAAGCATCACAGTAAAGCTCTGCCTCATCATCTTCATCCTGATGGTCTTTAATTGGAGAATTGGTGAAGGTAAGGCGATGGATATGATTATTGTATTTGAGGGTAGGCGGTAATGCTGAAATACAATGGACATGGTGACTGAAATTGCACCACACACAACGGAATAAAGGGCTATGGGGGCAGAACTTTGCACAGGTCTTGCAACCCACTCGAGCAGTTTCCGCGAAGATCAAAGCAAGAGGGTGGCGGTGAATTTTAGACCTGCTCATAATAGTGGGCTTTGGCAAAAAAGCACATCTAACATCCATGTACCACTTGCAGTGGGAACATTCGTAGAAAAAACCATGACAATCGCTCAAACATACCCCACATTTCATGTTGCGTGTATTTACTTGACTAGTGGAGGGTGAGAGTGTGGTGAGGATGAAGGAGGTGCTCGATTTCTGGAGGCAAATTAGCACATGATTCGTGAAGCAGGGCACAGCATTCAGGGCAAAAATAAATGGAATCGTTCAAGGGCCGCCAACAAGCATAGCAGGTATAAGAATGAATAAGATTCTCATTTTTATTATTATTGTGGCACAAAAACAAGGGATGGGAGTGGTTGAATTGTTCAATATGAGTATGACCATGTTCAGGTATCAAACAAGCACAATGAACATCTACCACAAACTTGCACTTAAAACAATGGTAGGCGAAACCGTGCCGCCTCTGGCAACAGACGCTGCAGATGAACTCTCGGTCATATGAGCCAGGCCGAGAGCGGAGGACGAGAGGATGTGAGGAGTGAAATGGGTGTTTAATTTCCCATGGCAACTATAAGCATGAATTGTGCAACAAACCCTTACACTGTAAACATACATAGACACAATCTTCATTAATAACCAAGTCACAGCAAGTGCACTTATAAATCAAATTCTGATCCTTATGACACAATATAAAGGGATGTGGGTGATTGGGTTGGTCCTTCCGGTGCTGAAATTGAAATTGAATCTTCTTGTTGTGGTGGTTGTTTTTGGTAGCGATTGCGGTGGGGGTTGGGGTGAGGAGAGCGCACTTGACATGGAGGACAAAATCAGAGGCGAGACATTTGTAGATGAACAAGTCTCTTCCGTAACAATTGCCACCACAAGCGTAGCAAAAGTGGGATGAAAGGAGTTTATCGGAAAGGAAAAGGGTGTGGTGAGGGTGGGGATGAAAGGGGTGGTGATCGAATTGGAGTGGAATTTGAGAACAGGAATGGGTGTGGATGCGTATATCAGGGCACTTACTACAACGATAGTATTGCCAATCAGTGATTGGTTCTCGGCATGCCCTGCACTTACCCTCTACACTTCTCCTCTGCCTTATCATTCAGTTCCAATGTATGCTCGTGTAAGAAATGCTTACTCAACGTCTTCTTCATCACCCCTCACCTCTCTCCTCTCCTCTCCTCTCTCTCTCACAAACTCAGAAGAATCACAGTGCTGCAGTTTGGCCTCCGACTGTTCAAATTTTGCATACTTAACGATTTTAGTACAGAAGAAAATTTTGTGGTTGAGATTTTAGTACATTGTGGCTCATGTCATGACGTGAATAAACCTAGACCACATGTTAAAGTTTTTTTCCTGGGGAAAAATTCTGTCAGCGTAGCATTCTTCATCTATGTGATTTATAAAAATAAAAAAAATAAAATTGATTCGATAATTATAATATTTTTATTTTATTATATTTGTCACTAAAAAATAAATAGTACATTTTTAAAAATAAATTTGTTGCTCATTTTTTTAATGACAAATTCAATAAAATTAAGATACTACAATTAGTAGACAGACCTAAATTTTTGCGTAGATAATATATATTAAAAGTTCTAAAAAAATAAATAATTCAAATTATCACAATGGGATCCGCAATAAATCCCATAAACCCAAACAATACCTCTCCAATTCAGATAATAACTCCTTTCCAATACATATAATTTTCAAAAGAGACATTAATTAAGAGTTGTTATTGGGCGCTCATGGAGCATTGTCACATGATATTTTAAGCTATTATGATTGGTGGAAAAAATAGAATTTATAATTTTATATTGAGTAATTAAAAAATATAATAAAACATAATATATAGTAATTAATTCTGAAACATAAATACGTGGCACTCCAAAAATATTAAATAATTTTTCATTAATTAGAGCCTCCATGCACGTTGAGGGAATCCAAACTGCACTGAAATTATAACTATACAAAATAGTTTTCCACAAATTTTATGTCACGTCCCCATCACAAATTAACTAGACACCAACTAAACATGTGGCAATCTATATACCTTTTTATGAATAGATGTTTAGCCTAGTTTATGTTCATATTGATTAATTTTTAAACTTACACAAAGCACCCCTTTCATATACACCAAGTAAATTTTGAAGAGAGCCCACAAGCATGGTTTAATAAATTAATAACACTTAATGAGAGCCGAATTTAATAACTCATATACTTACAAAGACTTAGACATATTTTCATTGTTATGTAATTGTAATAAAAAAAATTATTTTTTACTTTTTTTGCACATGGTGAGATATATTAATAAATAGATTTTTTATAATCCAGAATGGTTAAAATAGAAGGGAGTAGAGTTTATATTTGAAAATCAAGTTTTCAATCTCCCTCCTCTTATTTTAAGAGATTTGGTGTGCATGGCAGGGGTATGTGCGGTGCGTTTCGGGTGATTTGAGAGTAAAATTAGAAATTGAATGGCAGGTTAGCGGATTGACAAATTGTGATTTGGGCGATTTTTGACAGATTGAAGAATATTCTAACTAATTGGGCGATTTTTGACGGATTGACGAATTGAAGAATATTATAACTAATTATCATACATTTGTATAATATATAACAGTAACTTGTATAATATTTTTTATTTATATAACACAAAGTAATTTTAAATAATATGTTTCATATATATAACCACTAATTTGTAATAAATTTCATATCTTAAATCTCGCTCACACTCATGTTTACTTTGATATTTTATTGGAATTTAAAATATATATATATATATATATTAACTATAGCGGAGCGGAGCAAAGCGGCTCGATTATCGGATTATAAATTTTAAAGTTTAAATCGCGGTTAGTGATTAGAGCAGTGCAAATTAATACGGATCGATATGATTTTAACAGATTGTGCGGTTTTTTGCATCGCCCTACTTGCTGTGAATTAAAACAGCAACATATGTTTTTTTGGGTGGGCAGAACGTGAAGCTGTTACTCGTATCAAAACAGTTGCATTTCTAAACAATATGTTTGCCAAAACTATGTGAGTGTTTGGGAAGTAGGTTTTTATGTAGATTTTTTTAGTTGTATGATATTATTGGAGAAAATTTTTTTGGTGTTTGGGAAGATAGTTGGGTTTTTTTGTAGTTGGATGTGATATTTGTGAGAGAAAAAATGAAATGATTATGGGGTTGGATGTGATATTTTGTTTGGATTTGTTTTTTTTTGCTTTGCAAAAACTGTCTTTTAGTGGAAAAAATAAAAATAAAAAAAAACCCACAAAAAATTTTCCCTAAACACCGCCTATGTTTATAGTTTTAAGTGATGTTATATACTTATTTTTCTTATAATTGAATATTAAGAAATTTTGTAACCATGATAATAAATGATAGGTGATTAAGGCCGAATTGTAAATCATTGAGGCCATTAATTAGAATCTCTTAACTTCACTTGCTGGTCAAATTGTATATTTTATGTGTGTTGAATGTCAATCAGATTTGTAAGCATAAAATGGGCAAAAAGACAGAATTTGGACAGAATTGACTTTTTCGCACGTGCGTTGACTTTTCCCGCACATGCGTTAACTTTTTCTGAAAAAATGTGCCCGACGTTTTAAACCTGTTTGGAAGAGATCAGAAGTATAAAAAGGAAAAGAAAAGGCTGGAATGGAGTTCTGAACTTGTTTTGACAAAAGAGAGAGGCTAGGGTTTGAAAAAGAAAAAGGAATTGAAGCTTCAAGCATGTCTCCCATGATGACTTCTTCTTCATCTACCTCCTTCCACTCCTCCATAAGTGGCTAGTCTCATTTTCTAGGGTTTTGAAGAAACCCTAGCCATGTAATTAGTTTTTCTTTTTGATTTTCAATTATGTAAAGGTTTGAACATTTGTATGGTGTTTTAAAAGTTTCATATATTTAATTTTTATTATTTCTTCGAATATTCGGCTTTCTATGATTGTTGAATGTTATCCATACAAGAGTTTTCTATTTCTTTCACATTCAAGGCATGAGACGAACCATACTATGAGGAACGAGTCGTATCGCTGCCTTAGTTTAGAGTGAACGATTCGTATTACTTGAGATGGTTCGTGCTCATACATTGAATGTGATGATTTTCTTGTTAAATGCTTTGAGCTTGTAGTTGCGAAGCATTATTCCATTCGAACCATAGCATAATTGTTTTTCAATCTGAAACCCTATTTACGTAACTAGTGGTGGACTCATTGCCCTAGGTTTTTCCCCAAATCAGTAAACTCAATTTTATTTATAGTTGATAATTTCATTACTTAGTTTAATTTATTTGTTATTAAATTAGGTTATGAACAATCAATCTTTTTTATTAAAATTAATTTAGGAATTTAACAATTAAATTAGTTTAATTTCATAATTGTCTCTGTGGATTGATACATGGACTTGTCATTATTCTAAAAGAATTTGGTGTAGTTTAGTGTTTAAATTTGGTGTGTTCAACGACCCATCAAATTTTGGCGCCGTTGCCGGGGACTTCTGGCGAAATTAGTTAATTTAAAGTTATATTCTTATTTTAATTTTTAGTTTAGGATTTTATACTTTTGTGTTGCAAAGTGTGTAGAGTGTTTGAAATTGGAGCTATCACCGAAGTGCAAGCAGAGCGCAGCCGAGCTTTAAAAATATTAAAAAAAAACCGCAGCACTAAAGTGCGTAAACAGAAGGAAACACTTGCAAGCAAAGCACCAAAGTGCTAAAACGAAAGTCAAAGCTCAAATAGAGGTTGGAGGCAACATCTACACGTCAAGCATCCGCAAGACGAGCAAAGGGTTTTCGTTGAACCGCTGTGAGTATTTCTCCTTTGGCATTTTGCTTTTGGAACTTAGTGCACAGAGTCGAACTTTTTGTGTGTGTGTGGGTAGTGTATGCACGGGCGCCATTCTTGTCGCTCTGAATCGTGGAGTTTGGACCTTGAACTAGAAAGGACTCTTAGGAGACTTAGGGCCTCTGCCCGTGTTCCTAGGCTTGAGTATTCATATTCATACATTGAGCCATTAGAGATGGCAGATCCTAATGTCCCGAATGTGCCTAACCGGACCCTTAAGGATTATTTCACACCCACTGCATATACATCACCATCATGCATCCAATTACCCAAAACCACTTGTAGACACCCCATTTTTGACCGTCCTCAAGACTTGGACGTCATCGTTTGAATACTCAATGATCATCCATGTTTGTGTTCGTTTTGAGATCTCGGAAGTTTTGGTTGCGCGCCTTGCCTTAGGATCTCTCAACTTGACTGTTTTGTGCTTGGTTGTGGACCAAGAACTTGTGGTTTTTGCACCTGAGGGTAGGAAGTGGCTTGTTGGCCATCCCCTTAACCCACCGGCCATGGCCTGAGGCCACTAGCCTTGTTTTCTTTCCACCGGCCAAATGTATTGGTCGATCGGCACTATATTTTGTCGACCGGCCATTTTCTTGGTTGATCGGCCACTTTTTCTGGCCGAGGCATTTTCTTTGCCTTTTTCAGGCATTGTGCATGCCAGCTGTGCCAGCTAGTGAGCACAAACTCTGCCCTCCATACACGTGTATGAAGGGATTTCATCCTTACACTTAGGTTCCCCTTGGAAGCTTGGAATTGGATTTCCTATAAGAGGAGGGCCTCCCCTCCCTTTCCAGAGGTTCAGCCAACTGATATAGAATATATATATCACTCTTTCTCTATATCTCCTCTCTCTCTATAGTTGTGTGTATAATAGTGTTCTAAAGGGTATTTTTGTTCATATCTTTGCACTAAGGCACCTAGTGGTACACTATCCCTTAGTTACTAAGGTGCTAAGGAGTTGTTTTCAGAGTTTTTGAGTTGGTTTTGATCAAAAGGAGGTGCTGGAGTTGGTGTTCTTGAAGTGTTCTTCAAGGGTGAGAAACTATTTTTTTATTCCCCATTTTTGCTTAAGCTTTTAGCAATACTTGCATACCATTTTAAGATTAGTGTCCAACTAAAAAAAGTTCTTTTTTTACATGCTTTTGATCTTTGTTTAAGATCACTTTTGTGTTTGGGATTGTTTACCCCCTCTTAGGCCTTGTTTGGCCTCATTTTTGTGCCTTTTTTGTGAGCTTCGGGACCACCTTGTGTTGGCCTTCTCACCACTGAAATCCAAAGGGATTTCAGTGGTGGGGATGATGTTTTGAGGTCTTAAGAAGGAGAGGGCCATGCCCTCTCCTTGTTGTCGTCAATACTTATCATATTTGCCTCATATGTGAGCACCTTTGTTAAGTTCATGTTGTCCATGTCTTAGCTGGTATTTGTGGTTATTTTGCATTGATGTACCACTATTTTTTCCTATCTTGGTCATTCCATGCATGCTCTATACACTTGTAGTGTAAATTTTGCAAACTAGTCTTGTATGCTTCATGTTTGAGCATGTCTTTCTAGCCTATGTTGACCTCATTTCAGTGGGTTTTTGGTGTTGTTTTAGCATGTCATGACTCTATTTTGGGTGGGTTTAGTCGGCTCTTACATGCTTCATATACTTGCTTTGCAATCCCCTCATTTGCCTTAACATGCACCTTGTGTTTAGACCACTATGCTTACATGTTTTAGCTTAACTTTGAGAAGCTTTTAGCTTTGTTTTACTATGCTTGAGGTCTAATTTTAGTTGCTCGGGTCACATATGTCATGTTTTGTATAGCCACTATGCAATCTAGCTTGTTAGCTTTGAGTGTTCAAGTCATTAGTATGCTTTATTTCGACCATTTCAGTGATTTGGCATCACTTGTCATGTTATTTTAGTCCATATAGTATGCTCCTATGCTTGCACTTGTGACTCCTTTAATGTTTTAAAGAGTTGGTATGTTGTGCCTCATGAATGTGTCATTGCGTATGCCATCATGTTTAGGCCTTTGGGATGCCATCTAAGTGGGTTTTTGGGCCCATTTTGGCATGCCATAACTCTGTTTTTATTGGCTTAAAACATGCTATGTTTGGTTGTCTTAGGTGTAGTGTAATACCTCTTTGGTAGCCTTACATGCCTCATGTTCTTGCCCCTTTGTCTTAGTTTGTTTTGGCTTTGGTCATTACATGTTTTAGGCTTACTTCGCCATGCTTTAGGACTGTTTTAGGTCATGCTTACCATACGCCCTTTGTTTTGTGTAGCTTTGGTTCAAGTCCCTTCACTAGCCTTAAGCTTTAGGCCTCCTTGCATGCTACATTTGTTTTGTTTGGTTGATTTGGCATCACTCCTCACATGATTTCAGAGCTTAATGCATTGCCATATTCTCATGTTTACCATGCCTTGCTCATGCTTGAGGACTGTGCATTGTTCCTTAGCTTATGGGCCTTTATATGCGCATGTGTGTTTTGCCCTTTTGGTGCCATGATTTTGGTACTATGGCCACTGTTTTGGCATGGCTGAGGTCTGCCTATTTCAGTTTAAGTCCACTAAGCATGTTTGCTTTCATGATATTTCCATGCTTGTATTGTATCATGTTTGCATGTTTGGTATATCACATGATATTTAGCTAATTGTATTACATAACAATGTTGCATGATTGGCATGCCCATGTTACATTAGCTTAACTTGCATGCCTAGGTTGCATTGCATTTGGCATGCTTGCTACCTTAGTCTTGTGTGCATACTTGAGTCCTATTGCGTTTGACATGTTTAGGTTGCATAACATTGCTTTTCCATGTTGCATTGTATTTGGCATACATGCATTGCATTGTGTTTGGTTTGGGGTGTCAAACCAAACACGAGGAGCGAGGAACGTTCGTACTTGAAGTGACGAAACGTTCCTCAATCCTTAGTCACCAATGCTCTTGATCCAACATGATAGAGTGCAAGGCATTCATGTGTTTTTGTGCATTCACTCCACATTGATTTGCACACTTGGCACCTTTGGCCATCATGCATTGAAATGCGTGATTGGTGGTCCGAGGGTCGAGCACTACGCTCCCTTGAGTTCATAACATGATAGGGAGGGTGGTCGTGCACACATTGTCTTGTAAATGCCTTGCCATGCACTATCTGCCCTCTGCTGCAGCAAAAACAGTATTCTGCAGGAAGGGATGGCCGGTCGGCCGTCTTCAGTGCCGGCCGGCTAACTTAACCTAGCCAAGAGCTCCACTTTTGGTCGATGATCATTTTCCCATGGCCGGTGACCTCCCACAGTGCTCAGGGAGTGTTTCAGAAGCATCCCAAGGATTTTCACAATTTTCAGAGATGCAAAACAGTGCAAACAGAGACAACATGTGGCATGGCAACGGGTTTCCAAGCGAGGCGATCGAGCATGCATCATTCAATCATTCCAGGGTGGAGCTGCGGCGGCCTCCTTTTTGTAATTAATTAAGGGTTTGTAATAATTAATTAGTTAGGATAGTTGATTAATCATTTGGGTTTTTATTATTTATTTGGACCCTCCGTCGAGAGGGCGAATTTGTAATAAGTGTGCGTGCATGTGTGAATGTCTTCCAACCCCACGTCTTTCTCCCTTTTACTTACCTGCTTTTGATGGTTAGTTTTAGGTCATGTTTCAATTAGCATACTTATGTTAGCATGTTTGCATACATTCATTCGTATTGCACGCACCGGACTCGGCGCATCATACTAATTGCATAGTGTTTCAATTCCAACTTGAATACGTGTATCGAGTTGTTGCATTTCACATGTCATTCTTAGATTAGCCAAGCCTATTCTAGTTGCATTTTGCATGTGTTGCATTAGACATCTTAGCATGAATTAGGATCATGCATGATTTCTAACTAGTTTCTTATTTTTGCTCAGAGTACTAGGTAAGTGTTTATGCTTTAGCATCTTGTATGAGTGTGAGTGTTACCATGATGGCATGCTTGCCATGAGGCTAACTGCTTATGTGATATAACTGCCTGAATGCCTGTGGGTGAAGGTTAGATTACTTGAATTGGAACAATTCATCCGATCTATACTTGTGTGTTGTGCGCATCACGTAGTAATTTTAGGGTAATAACCAGATTAAGAACACATATGTTTTCAAAACAAAATATCATGCTTAGTACAGGCCGATCTTTGATCGGGCGAGCGGGGGTGCTCATAGATGACCTTCTCCAATCGTACCCAAGTTCCCGAGCCGAGGCAACTTTGGTTATGACGGACACGTGGCCTCAGACACGAGTCAGGGTTTGCTAAATTCCCCCAAAATAAAATATTTAGGTGGCGACTCTATATCTGGCAAAGCAATCCATGTTTGGCACTTCTTTCTAAAAAATCAGTTTTTCAAAACGATTTGCCGGATTTGGACTCTTTGGTGATTTATCAATCTCACATCGCACATTGTGGGATCAGATTAAGAACCGTGACAAAATGAGTCCGAACTGTAGCATGAGGCCCTCGGAGCGCATCTACAGTTTCTGGTGACTCCGCTGGGGATTTAGAGAACTTGACTCGAACTCATGATATCTTGTTTTGATTACACTTCTGTGTTTCTTTGCATTGCATTTGCATTGGTGCGCCTAGGACACCGTGTTTGCCATCTTCTATTCCTGAACGGTTTGTTGGAGGCTCACTTTGAGAAGCGTGCCATAAGGTTGACCGGTTACGGGCTCTGCCACGATGGGAACACAAACCCCGATTTTTACCGGGGCACCCCTTTTGACCATTCGACCTAGTGCATATCGGAATTCGTAGTGACCATTCCAAACTAGGACAGGTTGCTTACCCGATTATAGGTTGTTTGAAACCACTATGTGCGTAGTGAAACCCTAGTTCTTGACGAAACTAGGACAGGGAAAGCCTACCCCTCCATAGGGGTGTTTTGACTCTCACTTGCTTGCTATGTGCTTTTAGAGTGCGTCTCTACAGGAATGCATGTATCAGTTTGCAAGACTGGGCATCGGGCCTGAGGGCATCAATGTTTTGAGAATCAGTTATATCCGCGGGTATCAGATTCAGATTTGGGGCAGTGGTTTGGAAACAATGATCAATAGTTGAGAATAGTATATTCAGCCTACAAATGCCAACTGTGTGTTGTGATTATTTAAGCCGTTATGCTGTCCATTTTTCTGGTTGTTTGTTTCCTTATATTGCTTTATTTATCTTTTTGCTAGGTAGTTTAGCACAATTGCTTCCGACCAAGCAGATATTCCCCAAGTACTCTGGACTAGAGGTCGCAGACTCCATCGATCTGAGGATCTGATAGACGGACAACCAATGTTCTACTCTTTACCCCCGGTTGCTAGACGGAGGTCAGTGAGGCATAATGTATCGGTACCACGGTTCCCAGATCAGTGGTCCTTGAGCAGTCAGGTTGAGATTTCCGAGTCTACTGCAGAGGCAGATATACCAACAGTTCAGTTAGATCAGGGCAGTATAGCAGGAATGGAGGAAATGATGCGTCAACTCCAAGAAAGTATGAAAACTATGCAGCAGGACGCTGTTCGTCAAGCAGAATTTTCCAAACAACAGGCTGAGGTCATGGCTCAACAGGCAGAGTTAATTGCCTGGCTACAATAGCAAACCGGAGCATCTGCTTCACACCAAGCTCCTTCCCCACCAAGAGTCCCAATACCCGGGGAGATGGCGAATGTCCAGAATATCCAGGAGGATACAGACATCCCAACGGGGTCGGCTCCGCCCCCAATCCTACCCCAGCTATCCAAAACACCTACCAACCTACCAGATTCTCCCTTTGAGTTTGAGGTGAACCCCACAGCGTTAAATGTGAGCAAGCTTGAAAAGCTGTTCAAGAAATCCTAGGGTGTGAAGTCCATTCCAAATATAGAGGATGGGTATACTGACTCAGCCATGCTGCCAGATCGGTTTAAAATGCCACACATCGACTGCTTTGACAGGTCTGGGGATCCTATGGTGCATTTACGGTTGTTTTCAGATATACTAAGGCCGATGGGCCTATCTAGATTGCAGAAGCTTTCTTTGTTTGGCCGGACCTTGTCAGGTGTAGCGGCCATCTGGTATGCAAAATTGGAAGATTCCGTCAAGAGAAACTAGGAGGAGATAGCCGAGGCCTTCATAGCTCAATACTCTTATAATACACAGATCGAGGTCACAACTCATGATCTCGAGACCACCAAGCAAGAACCGAAGGAGAGCTTCTCCGATTTTGTGACCCGATGGAGGGCCAAGGCCTCGATGATGACCATCAGGCCTGTTGACAAAGATCAGATTCGGATGGTTGTGCGCAACCTCCAGCCCAAGCTTATGCAAAAGATGATCATTCTCCCCCTCCCCACCTTTGTAGATTTACATGAGATAGGGGCGCAGATCGAAGACGCTATGAAGTAGGGCCCCATTGATAATGAGAGAGAACAGCCCAAGAGAACATTCAACCGCAGTACGAATGCAGGCACGAGCAGTGCTGCAGCTGCTAGATCTTCAGATGTGAGTATGGTTACCATCACCAGTACCCCAACAGACCTTGCAGCTACGCCATTCACCAGTGCGTCCGGTAGTAGCTCGCAAACAGCTAGATACGCACCCAAAGGCCAAAGAACCTTCACTCCCCACTATATATGCCCCTGTCCAAAGCATTGAGGGTTTTAATAAGAAAGGGGCACTTGAAGCCCCTAGAGCCGCGACTATTGCCAGAAAAACTTCCCCCCCTCCCATAACCCGGCAAAGTACTGTGCATTTCACCAACAACATGGTCATGACACCGACCAATGCTATAGATTGCGTCACGAGATTCAGGATCTCGTCGACAACAGGGTGATCATGCCTCCGGAGAAACTGAATGTCACAACCAACCCTCTCCCACCACATAACCAAGCTCCACCTCCCAAACGCATCAATATGATCCAAACTGGGGTTGTGCCATACGACCCTAGTATATATATCACCCCTTCCCACCTACCCAAGCCGGAGGTGTTCATTCCTGACAGCACTGACTTATGCGTGTTGGACATCTCCCAAACCCAACCTGAAATGGTGGTGGTAGCTGTCAAAGATAAAAGTGGGTCGATTGCGGAGGCAGACGAGAATACAAATACAGAGCCTGCGAGGTCTACAAGCTTCATGTACAACCTGAGCGGTTACATTACATCAGCAGGCCAGGCTAGGTCGAATGTGGAATTGCCAGTAGAGGCAGGGATTTGTGTAGTCTGGGAGGATGGACTCAATCAGGGGCTAAATGACTTAGCAGATTTGGAGGAGGACATCGCAAACCTTCAATTCTTCAACGAACAAGACTCGGGAGACGTGACAGTCAACTGGTTTGATTTGGATAAGGCAGCAGAGTCTACTGGGTGGCTTGACGACCAGCAGGATGTTTTTGAACAACCTCAGCTAGAACAGGGTCCGTCAGGGACGGGGACATCAATTGTGGCCGGAAGGGCCGGTAATCTGGATGCATCGTCGGAGAGCGCCGATGTTAAGAATTTCGCTCGGGATCCGGGCAATTTGAATATAGGGAATGTTGAACAGCGAGCTGCGCTGAAGCAGTTTGAGCGGGAAAGGATCGAAGATTCTGAGAGGGTCAGAAAGGCCAAAGCCCTTGCGGGGACAGAACGTGCTGTGTGCACTGGAGCAGAGCATGCTGCGGGCACGGGAACAGAAGGTGTTGTGGGCACCAGAATAGTTGTGACAGAGCCGGACAGGTGTCTATCGGCTGCCGATGGCATGTGGTGGGAAAATGATGATCTATGTCTAGCCCACACAGATGAAGATTGGGGGAGTAACCAGTCGGATGATACCTGGTATATTGGCGAAGTTGATCACATGACTAGGAGCAGACGGCATTTCAAGCCCCCCGCACTTAGATCAACCAAAAGCGTTCGAAAAGGACATGGAGGCAGACAAGCAGAAGGATTAATTGCTCGAAGAGGAGGCTGTGCTGAAACAGCTAAAGAAGATACAGGCAGACATCTCCATCTGGGGACTGCTTATGGCTTCACGAGTCCATAGACAAGCCGTCCTATTTGCAATGGACAAAGCCAAACTCTCAATAGACACCACGCCTGAGCAGCTGGTAGGATTGATTTTTCCGGGAGGAGCTTCCCCGACGTTGACCTTTTCTGACAAGGAACTGCCGTCTGAGGGCGCAAACCATAACAAACCGCTCTACATCTCTGTGGAGTGCAGAGACAAGTGGGTACCGGTGGTTCTTATTGATACAAGATCTGCTATTAACGTATCCCCGTCAAGGACAACATACGCAATCGGGTTGAAGCCCGTGGACTTTGTGCCAACTGTCCAGGTGATAAGGGCTTATGACAATACTAGCAGAGAAGTGATGGGGACTGTGCAGATTCAGACCAAGGTTGGTACAGGACATCACGAGATTGACTTTCATGTCTTGGACGTTCCCGCGACCTTTAATCTACTCCTGGGGCGGCCGTGGCTGCACCAGGTAAAGGCAGTCTCTTCCACACTGCATCAGATGTTGAAATACCCTCACGAGAAGGGGGTGGCTATAGTTTTTGGGAATTCGTCAATCCATCTGCCGCCAGAAGTGTCTACACCATTTTGGAAATCGAGCATGGCACGGAGGATGTGTTCTTATCAGGATTCACCCTAGCTGAGGCCCGAGTCGTACAGAACATCTTAGCTATTGATGAAGGGTTGTATGTCAACGCTCAGTCAGTATACCACATGAACAAACTCCAGCACATCCCTGGGATGGGACTAGGAAGAAGTGGCCGGAAGGGCATTGCAGTATCGGTTGAAGTGCCGCACAACCTACATACCTTTGGTTTAGGTTATCTGCCCACCAAAGAGGACTGGGTGAGGAAAGGCAAGGAGATGGCCGGGAGAGGAGAACAAAGCAGGCAGGGAAACCTTATGAGTTAATGCACCGACCCATCCAGGGTACCCTAAACGGACGTTTTGTATGGGAAGGGAAGGATTTTCCATTCTGCGGTTTCCCAGAGCCATGGTTGAACGCAGAGAAGCGTCGCTTGCCAGGGTTTGAGATCTTTTTTGACTTGCAGTTATCCGGGGATGATGTTGCCGAGGAGCAGACAGACCCATCAGCTGAAGTTAAGTAGTGTACGAAAGTGGATTCTGAGAACACCGAGATTGAAATGGGGGTAGCACTGGCTTGTCTACTTTCAGATTGTCTGATCGTACAGAAGTGCTTGGGGGATAACTTCTTGGTATCCATGATAAGGGATGAAGCAGTTGCGAGCCCATCTGCAAACATTTTGGATGCATCCATTGCACCTTCCCTCGTCTGGCAGTACGAGAAAGGCTTCTTATCGAGTAGCACCGGGTCAGGTAGTGAGACAGAATCTGATTCCACTAAGTCTGTAGGGTCGGAATCAGATTCCAACTCGTCTGAGTCTGAGTTTGAGTCCGGTACTCCTGGGGGTGACAACACAGATGCCATAGTCCTGTCTAGGTCGTCTTTTTCCTTTTCCTTTAAGTCTGTTGTAACAGAGGAATCAGGCGACTTGGAAGTGGTTAATGAGAATAAAATAGCTGTGGCTTTTGAGTATTTTTCTATGCCTTTGATTTATTGTATTAATCAGGACTTTCAAAATTTTGATGAAAACGACGAGGAAGAAATTCCCCCGGTTTTACAACGATTAATTGATCAAGAGCAGGAGAGATTTGTTAAACCCTTGGTTGATGAAATCACTACAGTTAATGTTGGTACTGAGAAGGACCTGCAGCTGGTCCAGATCGGGCCCACGTTGTCTTCGAAGGAGCACGAGCGCTTAGTCGCTTTATTAAAAGATTTCAAAGATGCTTTCGCGTGGTCCTACGAAGACATGCCTGGAATCGATCCTGAGATTGTACAGCACTGGATCCCTCTTAACCCCGAGGCCCGACCTGTCAAACAGAAGCTCAGAAGGATCCGCCCCCGACAGGGCCATCAAGATCGAAGAAGAGGTCACCAAGCAAATCGACACAAGGTTCCTGTTGGTATCTAAGTACCCAACTTGGCTGGCCAACATAGTTCCGGTGCCGAAGAAGGATGGCAAGATTCAGGTATGTGTGGATTTCAGGGATCTGAACAAAGCCAGTCCGAAGGACGACTTTCCTCTGCCGTATATCGATGAGTTAGTGGACTTCACAGCGGGGCATGCATTGCTCTCATTTATGGATGGCTTTTCGGGCTACAACCAGATTGTAATGGCACCCGAAGACCGGGAGAAGACTGCTTTTACTACCCTGTGGGGGACCTACTATTATAGAGTGATGCCGTTTGGGCTGAAGAATGCTGGAGCTACATATCAACGGGCCGCGACCAGAATATTGCACGACATGATCCACAAGGAGGTTGAGGTGTACGTGGACGACATGATTGTCAAGTCTAAAGAAAGAGGGGGCCACTACACCGCCTTGCAAAAGTTTTTCCAAAGGATCAGGGAATTTCGGTTGCGGCTGAATCCTCAGAAATGTACTTTTAGTGTTACAGCAGGGAAAATGCTGGGGTTCTTGATTACACAGAGAGGTATCGAAGTCGACCCTTCCAAAATCAAGGCCATCTTAGAAATGCCACCACCGAGGACTGAAAAGGAGGTGCGAAGCTTTCTGGGTAAAGTGCAATTCATAAGACGGTTTATTGCTAAATTAACCTTGACTTGTGAACCACTCTTTGGTCTCCTGAAGAAAGGAACAAAGTTCCAATGGGACGGCCGATGCCAAACTGCTTTTGAACAGATCAAACAATATTTATAGAACCCACCTTTGTTATCACCGCCTAAGCCGGAGAAACCGTTGATTTTGTACCTTTCAGTGACTGAAACTACAATGGCCTGCATGCTTGCACAAGAGTCTGAGGACAAAGTGGAGAGAGCTATCTACTACCTAAGCAAGAAGATGCTGGACTACGAGACCCGTTACACTCCGCTGGAAAAGGCTTGCTTAGCCTTGGTATGGGCTACCAGGAAGCTGCGGTACTACCTGTTAGCTCACTCTGTAATGTTGGTTTCAAGATTAGATCCCATTAAATATCTCTTCAAGAAATTGGCATTTACGGGTAGGCTAGCTCATTGGTTGTTTCTGCTTTTCGAATTCGATCTGAAGTATGTGATGCGTAAGTCAGTAAAGGGGAGAGTGGTGGCGGAGTTCCTAGCCGATCACCTAGTTGAAGGGGATGAAGCAGTTGAGTACCTATTCCCAGACGAGGCCATTCTGCATGTCGAAGAAGAATTTTGGACGATGTACTTTGACGGAGCGTCAAACTAACACGGATATGGGATAGGGGTGTTGCTGATGGCACCCGATAATTCTCGTATTCCTCTAGCATTCAAACTCTGGTTCAAAGTCTCGAACAATGAGGCAGAGTATGATGCGTGTATTGCTGGACTAGAAACAGCTCTGAAACTAGGGGCAAAACGGTTGGACGTCATCGGGGACTCGAACCTTGTTATATCTCAAGCAAAATGAGATTGGAAAGTTAAAGAAGAAAAGATGAGAATCTACCACCAGACCTTGGACATGCTGATTCCTCGGTTTGAGAAGCTGAACTTCGCTCATCTACTAAGAGAGAACAACAGGTTCGCAGATTTACTAGCAACTCTATCCTCTATGATAGACATCCCTTTTGGAGTCCAGATGCGTCCAATCATCATTAACCAGAAATTTGTGCCGGCTTACAAGCTGATTACTGCCATAGAAGAGGTTCAAGATGAGAACCCCTAGTATTACGATGTCTGGAACTTCTTGGAGAAAGAAGCGTATCCACCAGGGGCAAATGCCAAAGACAAGAGGGCAATCCGAAGAATGGTTGCTCAGTTCATCATCTGCGGAGGAAAACTGTATAAGAGAGGTTATCTGGGAATGCATAAGCTGTGTGTTGAGGCTGAAGAGTTGAAGCGCCTAATGGAGGCCATTCATGGAGGAGAGTGCGGAGCACACATGAACGGGGTGATGCTGGCCCGGAAAATCCTCAGACAGGGTTACTACTGGTCCACCATGGAGGAGGATTGTATTAGCTTTGTTCGGCAATGCTACAAATGTCAAATCCATGCAAACCGCATGAACATCCCGCCGTCAAAGCTGTACAATATGACTTCGCCATGGCCATTTTCAGTCTGGGGAATCGATGTGATCGGGGCTGTCACTATGAAGGGGTCCAATGGGCATGAGTTCATTCTGGTCGCAATAGACTATTTCACAAAGTGGGTTGACGCCCAATCTTATGCGGTGTTAAAGGCTTCACATGTTGCGAAGTTCATCAGGAACAACATCATCTGTCGCTACCAGGTCCTGAAGAAAGAAGTGATTGACTTGTTGGAAAAATACAACGTGACTTTTCATAAGTCATCCACATATCGGCCGCAGACCAACGGAGCAGTTGAGGCCGCTAACAAGAGCATCAAGCCTATTTTACAGAAGATGGTGGAAACCTACCGAGACTGGCCAGATAAGCTGCCATTTGCTCTGTGGGGTTACCGGACGTCAATTAGAACTTCTACTGGAGTGACTCCGTATTCATTGGTTTATGGGATGGAGGCCGTTCTACCTATCGAAATTGAAGTTCCGTCATTACGAGTACTGGCTGAGTACCAGATAGCTGAGGCAGATTGGCAGCAGAGCATGTTTGAGGACCTCATGCTCTTTGATGAGAGAAGGTTGAAAGCATTGTACCATGTTTAAGGTTATCAACGACGAATTGCCAGGGCTTTCAACAAGAAAATTAAGTCCAGGAGTTTGAAGGAAGGAGATTTGGTGCTCAAAGACAACCGAGCTCCCATTCACGACCCTAGGGGCAAGTTCAGACCTAATTGGACTGGTCCTTACATCATCAAGTCTATCTGGTCGGGTGGAGCTGTCGTTCTGATGGACCTAGATGGCCTAGAGTTCTCCCAACCGATCAACATGGACAAGTTGAAGAAATATTTTCCCTAAGAGGCTCGCTAGGCCGAAAACCCGAAAGGGCGACCTAGGCAAAAGTTAAAGCACAGAAAATTTGAAATTATAAAAACTGAGCTCGCAAGGTTGCAAACCCGCAAAGGGCGGCCTTGGCAAAAGTTAGAGCGTAAAAGGTGAGGGTTAATACACGAGTGAACCTGAGCCGAACTACGTAAGGCTTGATTCCCATCTTTGGAATAGGTAGGCAACTTCATCCTGAAGTCCAGTCATAAACACTTCCCCGATCAACTTTGTCCATGTGATCATGTTTGGTCATCTTTGTCTATTCTGCATTCAAGAGCTCGGTTGTAATCTCCAGTGCAGTGCTACTCAAACTAGAGGCAACTTTCCAGTTGCTGGGATCCGGGGTTGTACATCTCAGTGACAGATCTCAGGCGTGTCCAGTTCTAATCCATATCGAAAATGGTTTTGAAAAGTTTTAATAAAAGTTGATTTTGCTCAAATTAATCTTTTTACAACTTAGACCATTTTTGGACCAAACGGAAAATTTTCAGTACCCACAACCTTCAATTTTATTGATTTCAATACAGAGTTCTCCTATTCTTGAATACAAATTGAAGTTGCTTTTCATTACATTCATAAAGAAAACTTGAAAGTTCTGATTAAAATAAATAAATCCGGGGCATAGTGAGGTGTTCCTACATCCCCTCCCAAAGCTGGTCGAAGCCTCTGATGCCAAAGTGGGCCCTATCTATGCCTCTTCATTGAGCCAATCTATGCACTCATCAGAAAGGGTGTAGCTGAAAGTAGGAGCGGGGGCCATAAGCTCTCTCGTCCTCCATGTCGCGGCATGCCGAGCTAGCTGTGCGCCTCGGACTAGAAATGCAGCTAGGTACTCTATCCCCTCTGCCGAGCAAATTTGATCATGGTTGAACTGGCGCTGGAACCGGAAAGGAAAGTAGAACACGCAATGTGTTAGGCCAATCAACTAAATCTCGGTCTGCCGGGACATGCTGTAGCTCATTACCGGTAGATTGAGCCAAGGACAATGCCAAGTAATACGGTCTGCGGACAAACTGCACATCCAGTCGAACCACCATCCCTCAACAAAGGCATCGACCAGACGTCGTCGGAAGAAATAGCCGCGTGCTGAATACGCTGGGCATGAGTCCACAACCTGCAACTTATCCATCAACCACACCTGGGGAGGGATGAAAAATGAGAGATTAAAGAATAGAGAGATGTACAATGAGAGAAAACTGAAGAAAAGGGTGTTGAGAGAAAAATCGAGCCCGAGGGCCGAGTGATGTGAGCAGTCTATATGTGAGATAGGGTGGGAAACATTACCTGCAACAGTAGTGGACTCCCCGCGAATCTGGTCGTCTCCCGGCGATGGAGAGCGTCCAAGCCCATCAATGTCTCGGCCAGTGTCATTGCAATACAGCTCTTGCCCTCTTTTAAGCCTTGGGTAACTTCGATCAAACGAGTGCTAAACCCTCCTGAGCCTGGGGCAAGCAAGAATTGGGACAGCATGCACAAGCAAAGTGCATGTCGCCGAAAGCCCTGCCAATGATGGTCACCACGGTCACCGGCATCGGAAAACCGACGAATCAAACTCGAAATGTCCAGCATTCCGTCACAAATCAATGACCGAGCGTCGTGCATAGTGAGCCCACACATTCGCCCTAAGGCTTGGGCGTGGCCGAAGCGAAGTTGGGGCAAGACTTCTTCATCGCGCTCGGATTCCATCAAAGCTTGGAAGTCTTCAAAGGTAGGACACATCTCTTGCTCGCCAAAACTAAAGACATGTGTTACCAGATTCCAAAACCTTGCCGCGGCATGGAGAAATGGAAGGTGCAGCGGAGTGCGACTCAGCGTGAATAGTGCATTAATGTCGAAGCCTCGAAAGTTTAACTTTTCCGAGCCATCTAAGGTGGCAATCCAAGTTGTGAGATTTTGGATGAGAAATGCCTCCATTTTGATGAAAAACAGTGTTGAAATGAGGAAAACTACGAAGCTGAGGCTTTTATAGAGGATAAGGTGGTGAGTGGAAGACAGGTGTCAACATTCTAGAGGTGCTTGCCATTTTTGGCCGATCGGCCAAAATTAGTGCTGACCGACCATCCTTTTTGGCCGATCGGCTAAAAATTGTGGCTGATGGCCATTTCTTGTGGCCGATGGCCATTTCTTATGGCTGGTGGGCTTTTTCTTTGGCCGATGGCCTTCCTTCTTGTTCCCTGAGCTGATTATGTATGGAACATGCTAAGAACTTGTAATTGATTCCACTTCCAATGCCTTTCGGTGATGATTTTGCGAAGTCGCGCCTGTTACTGCAATTTGTTTATCAAGTTGTTGTACATTTGCTTATCGAGTTGTATTTCACATTCTTTAAGTCTTTGCTTTGCTTATCGAGTTGTGTTTACACTTAGTTAGCTTATCATATCTTTATTTTGATTATCGAGTTGTTTTTTTTGTCGTTACTCGGTTCACTACCCGATTATTACGGTGCAAATGCTTATTTTTTCAAACAAGAGTTCAAATCTCATTTACATTGTTATGTAATGCGATGCGATGCGATGCATAAAATGTACGAATGTAACACTTTTTCAACAAAACAGCTGTTTCATTTCATCATGTCTTTTGCAAAAAGTGCATAGTTTGGAGAAAGTAAAACCTGCCTGAGGCAGTACAATGTGCTCAAACTACCAGTAAAAAGAAAAATAAAATAAAACAAAAAAGAGGAGAAAAGCAACAAAATGTTTGAACAAAGCAAAAAGAAGAAAAGCAGCAAGTGTCTGGATCAGTATCAGTCATCTCGAGCATGAGAATCCATCCTGGTCCTTTTCCTGGACGAGGGCCCAGGATCACCACCGCCGACTCCGTAGTCAGAGTCTGAGCTGTCTCCGGCCTCACCCTAGGATGACGCCGTCTCCTCATCAGAATCATCGGGAGAGGGCTCTCGTGAACTGCTCTCAGCACGAGTGCGCCTGTGCCTACCTCGGCTGTGGATAGTCATCCTCAGCCTGGCTCCCCTCTTCCTTGAGCAGGAACAGATGGTCCAGCTGGAGTACCTCCCACGGTCGGATTCTGAAATGGGGCCTGAAAAGGACAAAGGGCAAATGCATCAGTTATGCTACGCAAAGCAGGGTATGAATGCCAAATACAGTATATGAGTCCAGTGTATGAATGTGTGAGCAGTATATCGATACAAAGTGCCGTGTATGAGTACAGTGAGCAACGCTGTGAACAGTACGTGGGTTACAGTGTATCAGTGCCGTGAGTGCTGTGAATCAAGTACCGTGTTGATAGTGTGATGCATCAGATTATGTATGAAGCTGATCGTGCAAAGTTTGAGACTGCAGTTGAAAGAACTTTATGGGATATTGTAGATGGTCAACAAGTCAGTGCACCGCTGCAGCATCCCTACTGCTGAGGCTGTCAACTCCAGGGACTGGCGAGTGTACTCGACAGAAGCCTGCAAAAGGGTTGAAGTCATTAGTATTCTGCGGGATATCAAATGAATTGAAATGACTATACAGAATGCAAAGTGTGGTAGTACATACCGGGGTCAAGCCATAGACTCCGACAAGCTCATAATCAGCCGGAGGAGGAGCGAAGGGAATCTGATAAGTCTCCCTACCTTGTCCTCGACATGTGATCGTCATGGGCAGCTCTGGCCATCCAGCTCTCTGCCCTCTCTGGGACCCACTCCTGCCTCGGGCCGGAAGTGCCCTCGGTGCCCCTGCTCCTGCTGCTGGCGCCACTAGCCTCTCTCGCTCAGCTTGACGAGCACCAGTCAAAGCCCGTATGATATAAGCCTAGATGTACTCGGCGTAATCGCTCTCGTCTCTAAAGCCCTCAGAGTCCCAGCCGATGGTGTAATCCATCATCTCCTTAAAGGTATACCTCTCAGTATGCCTCATTTGAGTGGGAGACGGCCTCGGGACTACCTGCTCCGGTAAGCGAAGGGTCTGCCGCAAGAAGTGCTCGCCCAAGTACCAAGCGCGGCAGACTGGGCCCTCTAGCAGAACTCTGAAACGGGCAGTCTCTCGAGCACCGGCATACCCCTCCCGAACTGCGTTATGCAACGTGGCCCAAGGCTGCCAGGTGATCTGCAAACAAAACATAGTTTGTTATCTACTGATATTAAGAGTACAAAATAAAGCGAAGCTTAAATAAACTGGAATGTTTGACATACCTCGGCTGCGGTGATGGTGTCAAAATAGCGGCGGAAGAACATGAAGGACTCCCGTGGCCTCCACTCGCATGTCACATCGAAGCGGTGAGAAAACAGAACACCGAGAGGCATCTCCTCATCCGGCACTAGAGTAAGCCTAGGAAAGTAGGCATACACCCACATCTACAGAATGCAACAGAGCAGATATGAGTATGCTTATCAGATAAAGCAGTATACAGATAAAGCAGAGTGCAGTACGTGCAATGTATTGTGCAGTGTACAACCAGTGTAAAGCAGATTGCATGCGCGCAGTGTGTGTGATGTACAGATAATGAAAAACATAACTAAAAAGACAGAAAAGGGAACATGTACCTCCCAGGCTCGCCAGTAGCCTCCAAGCAACTGCCCGCTGAGGCAGGAGGATGAGTTCATATATCCGTAAAGAGTGGCCAAGCTCGCACCACCCCAGTCGTAGCGGTGGATCCGTGTCACGTCCACTAATGCGCTCAGCAGGTAGAGGGCGACGGTGTTCGCCCGGTCGGTGAAGAGTGTGGTCCCCAAGAGGAACATAATGAAGCCACGGGCATACTGCTCCTCCTCCTCCCGAGTAGTAGGCGCCTGGATCTGGAAATGATCCTCGAACCATGAGTACCTAACAAACCCTGCCTGGGCAAAGGGTGGCTGAGTGCCGAGTAAGTATAGCTGAGCGGCGTCCCACTCGTCCATATCTGTGTCAAAAGGGATCAGATCACCCCCTACTCTGATGCCTGTGAGCAGGGAGAAGTCAAAAGGAGTCATCGTTATCTCCCCAGTGGCAGAAAGGTGGAAAGAGTCGGTGGTGTCCCACCACCTCTCCACCAGAGCAGCAAGAAGGGGCCTACTCACAGTGAGGCGCGAGAGTCCTATGAAGAAGGTCCCAAAGCCGGCTCGGTCAACGATATGACGGTCCGCATCTGGTAGCGCCATGTACCACCCTCGGGCGGCAGTGTTCTCATACCCCCGGAAGGCATGGGAATCTCCATGTGTTCAAATAAACGGTTGCGAAGTAGTGTTAGAATACATTGTTGAATGCGCTCAGAGTTGATAACAATGTAGTGTGTGTACATGTGTTTGAGTCTACACAGATATCGGGTGTGGGTGCGCTCACAGTGAACTACAACATTTGATGTATCAGTGTGTTTGAATCATTCGGTTGAGAATGCAGCGTGTGTGCATGTGTTCAGATTTAAATAGATATTGGGTGCGGTTGTGCTCACAGTGAACTACGGCATTTGATGTATCAGTGTGCTTGAATTGTTTAGTTGAGAATGCAGTGTGTGTGCATATGTTCACATTTAAACAGATACCGGGTGTGGGTGTGCTCACGGTGAAATACAACATGTGATGTATCAGTACGTCTAAGTTATGCAATTAAAGAACAGAATCGACTATTGCAGTTATATGTTCTACATTGCAGAAATTGAAACAGAGGAAGAATATACCTCAGCGGCACCGTAAGACATATGTGACTCTGGCTCACGCAGTAGAAGCTTTAGTGGCGCGCCTCGTGCATAGCTCCAGAAGTGGCGGAGGCTGTCAGGAGGGAGCACATGTATCGCCGGCCTGTAGGTCGCCGGATCAAATGGTCGGATGCGAAGAGGTAGGAGCTCGACCTCGGGGTCCACGTCCATCTCTGGAGGACTCCCACCCTGTGAAATGTCGTCAGCCATCTCAGAAAGAGTGCGAAAATGGCCGAAAATGTGTAAAACGAGCAAAAATGCCAAAAGTCAACTGAAAAGTCAACCCCGAAAGGGTGGAAAATGGGAGAAAATGTCGGAGTGTGGGAAAAGGCACGAAGATCGAGGAAAATTTGGGGAAAACAAGCCCCAAGTGGTGGAAACCAAGGAAAAGTCACCGAAACTGAGTTTTGTTCGGTTCAAAGTGTGCGAAACGGGAAGGGTTTCGCGAATCAAACGATGAAAAGGGCCTGAAAACGAAGGAAAAACGAGGATCGAAGGTTGGGAAATCACCTAGAGAGAGAGAAGAGGGATTTTCGAACTAAGAGGAAGTGAAAATATAGGGTTTGAGGCCCTATATTTAAAAACCTGTGGCTAAATGTCAAAACTGCCCCGACATAGCTATTTTTGGCCGGTCGGCCAAATTGTTGGCCGGTCGGCTAAATATTTGGCCGATTGTCTCATTCTATGGCCGCTGGATAGCCAGTGGCCTCCCCTTGTGGCCGGTGCACCTCCTACATCCTTGTTTGGGTCAAATATGGTGTTTGGGAACTCCATTCCTCAAGACAGTGCAAGAAAATGCATTTTTGAAGCATAACCGGCCTCCGTTTTGACCTCGGACCGTGCCTTCTGTGTGCGATGCTCGAATACGCGCAAGGTGCATCCTTTTTCGTATCCTATTGTATCTTGCGAGTTCACAAATCACTTTAAATGTGTTGCATTACAATGTATTGTCATGTTTATAATAAGCGCGTAGTGGTTATACTTTGTTTCGTTCTTGCATTTAACATGCTTCATCTTATTTTGTTGTTTCAATCCTTTCATATTATACACATTGCTCGCGTTGTCGCGTGTGCTTTACTTACATATGTTTATGACTTATTTCCACATTGTTACACATTGTACACGTTGTCGCGTGTGCTTTACTTACATGTGTACATTTCATTCCTTGCTATACACATTGCTCGCGTTGTCGCGTGTGCTTTACTTACATGTGTTTATGCTTATTTCCACGTTGTTACACATTGTACACGTTGTCACGTGTGCTTTACTTACATGTGTACTTTTCATTCTCTACTATACACATTGCTCGCGTTGTCGCGTGTGCTTCACTTACATGTGTTTATGCTTATTTCCACGTTGTTACACATTGTACACGTTGTCGCGTGTGCTTTACTTATATGTGTACTTTTCATTCCCTGCTATACACATTGCTCGCGTTGTCGCATGTGCTTTACTTATATGTGTTTATGCTTATTTTCACGTTGTTACACATTGTACACGTTGTCGCGTGTGCTTTACTTATATGTGTACTTTTCATTCCTTGCTATACACATTGCTCGCGTTGTCGCGTGTGCTTTACTTACATGTGTTTATGCTTATTTCCACATTGTTACACATTGTACACTTTGCCGCATGTGCTTTACTTACATGTATACATTTCATTCCTTGATATACACATTGCTCGTGTTGTCGCGTGTGCTTTACTTACATGTGTTTATGCTTATTTCCACGTTGTTACACATTGTACACGTTGTCGCGTGTGCTTTACTTACATGCGTACATTTCATTCCTTGCTATACACATTGCTCGCGTTGTCGCGTGTGCTTTAGTTACATGTGTTTATGCTTATTTCCACGTTGTTACACATTGTACACGTTGTCGCGTGTGCTTTACTTACATGCGTACATTTCATTCCTTGCTATACACATTGCTCGCGTTGTCGCGTGTGCTTTACTTACATGTGTTTATGTTTATTTCCACGTTGTTACACATTGTACACGTTGTCGCATGTGCTTTACTTACATGTGTACTTTTTATTCCCAGCTATACACATTGCTCGCGTTATCGCGTGTGCTTTACTTACATGTGTTTATGCTTATTTCCACGTTGATTACACATTATACACGTTGTCGCGTGTGCTTTACTTACATGTGTACTTTTCATTCCCTGTTATACACATTGCTCGCGTTGTCCCGTGTGCTTTACTTACATGTGTTTATGCTTATTTCCACGTTGTTACACATTGTACACGTTGTCGCGTGTGCTTTACTTACATGTGTACTTTTTATTCCCAGCTATACACATTTCTCGCGTTGTTGCATGTGCTTTACTTACATGTGTTTATGCTTATTTTCACGTTGTTGCACATTGTACACGTTGTCGCGTGTGCTTTACTTACATGTGTACTTTTCATTCCCTGCTATATACATTGCCCGCGTTGTCGCGTGTGCTTTACTTACATGTGTTTATGCTTTTTTCCACGTTGCTACACATTGTACACTTTGTCGCGTGTGCTTTACTTACATGTATACATTTTATTCCTTGATATACACATTGCTTGCGTTGTCGCGTGTGTTTTACTTACATGTGTTTATGCTTATTTCCACGTTGTTACACATTGTACACGTTGTCGCATGTGCTTTACTTACATGTGTACATTTCATTCCTTGTTATACACATTACTCGCGTTGTCGTGTGTGCTTTACTTACATGTGTTTATGCTTATTTCCACGTTGTTACACATTGTACACGTTGTCGCATGTGCTTTACTTACATGTGTACATTTCATTCCTTGCTATACACATTGCTCGCGTTGTCGCGTGTGCTTTACTTACATGTGTTTATGCTCATTTCCACGTTGTTACACATTGTATACGTTGTCGCGTATGCTTTACTTACATGTGTACATTGTTTTTCTTACTTCACACATTGTATGCGTTGTCGCACGTGCTTTACTTACATGTGTTTGTGCCCTTTTTGCATTGATATGCTTGTTTCAAATTGCATTGTTATGCATCCCACGGTTTGCATCGTTATGCATCCTACTCGGCTTGCGTTGTCACGCATGCCCTCCTCGCATTGACATACTTCCTTCCGCATTGTCATGTGTCACACTTAAGTTGCGTCATCATGCACCCCTTCACCCGCGTTGTCGCGCATTTTTCACTTGCATTGCTATGCATGTTTCCAACAGTATTGTACCTGTTAAGTTTTCTTTTTTTTTCAGGCACGATATTGTATGTACGGTTCATTTGAAGCTGGCGAGACCAGACGAACCGCACGGTATTGTATTCTCCACATGAGACGTAGCGAGAATTGTATAATTCTCTTACATCCTTTCTGCATGTAATGTAGTTAGATTTGCATATGCCAGCTTAAAACTGTTGCTTTTTGCTTCGTTACAGCTTTCTTTGCATGATCGTAAGTTATGCTCGGTTTTCTGCATTGTTCTTGCATATTGCCCCTGCCTTCGGGAGCATATCTTTATCTGTATTTTGTATGCTTCGTCTAAGTCTTCGGCCTTGTCAAAAATGGATCGTCTCTGGGCTTTGACATTCACTCCTGTCATTGTTATGACTTTCGAGTTCTGTCAAAGAGGGGTAACTGTAGACACCCCATTTTTGACCGTCCTCAAGACTTGGATGTCATCGTTTGAATACTCGATGATCATCCATGTTTGTGTTCGTTTTGAGATCTCGAAAGTTTCGGTTGCGCGCCTTGCCTTAGGATCTCTCAATTTGACTGTTTTGTGCTTGGTTGTGGACCAAGAACTTGTGGTTTTTGCACCTGAGGGTAGGAAGTGGCTTGTTGGCCATCCCCTTAACCCACCGGCCATGGCCTGAGGCCACCGGCCTTGTTTTCTTTCCACCGGCCAAATGTATTGGTGGATCGGCACTATATTTGGTCGACCGGCCATTTTCTTGGTCGATCGGTCACTTTTTCTGGACGAGGCATTTTCTTTGCCTTTTTCAGGCATTATGCATGCCAGCTGTGCCAGCTGATGAGCATAGACTCTGCCCTCCATACACGTGTATGGAGGGATTTCATTCTTACACTTAGCTTCCCTTGGAAGCTTGGAATTGGATTTCCTATAAGAGGAGGGCCTCCCCTCCCTTTCCATAGGTTCAGCCAACTGATATAGAATATATATATCACTCTCTCTCTATATCTCCTCTCTCTCTATAGTTGTGTGTAATAATGTTCTAAAGAGTGTTTTTGTTCATATTTTTGCACTAAGGCACCTAGTGGTACACTATCCCTTAGTTACTGAGGTGCTAAGGAGTTGTTTTCAGAGTTTTTGAGTTGGTTTTGATCAAAAGGAGGTGCTGGAGTTAGTGTTCTTGAAGTGTTCTTCAAGGGTGAGAAACTATTCTTTTATTCCCTATTTTTTCTTAAGCTTTTAGCAATACTTGCATAATGTTTTAAGCTTACTGTCCAACTGAAAAAATTTCTTTTTTTACATGCTTTTGATCTTTGTTTAAGATCACTTTTGTGTTTGGGGTTGTTTACCCCCTCTTAGGCCTTGTTTGGCCTCATTTTTGTGCCTTTTTTGTAAGCTCCGGGACCACCTTGTGTTGGCCTTCTCACCACTGAAATCCCTTTAGATTTCAGTGGTGGGGATGGTGTTTCGAGGTCCTAAGAAGGAGAGGGCCATCTCCTTTCCTTGTTGTCTTCAATACTTGTCATATTTGCCTCATATGTGAGCACCTTTGTTAAGGTCATGTTGGCCATGTCTTAGCTGGTATTTGTGGTTATTTTGCTATGATGTACCACTGTTTTTGCCTATCTTGGTCATTCCATGCATGGTCTATACACTTGTAGTGTAAATTTTGTAAACTAGTCTTGTATGCTTCATGTTTGAGCATGTCTTTCTAGCCTATGTTGACCTCATTTCAGTGGATTTTTGGTGTTGTTTTAGCATGCCATGACTTTGTTTTGGGTGGGTTTAGTCGGCTCTTACATGCTTCATATACTTGCTTTGTAATCCCCTTATTTGCCTTAACATGCACCTTGTGTTTAGACCACCATGCTTACATGTTTTGGCTTAACTTTGAGAAGTTTTTAGCTTTGTTTTACCATGCTTGAGGTCTGATTTTGGTTGCTTGGGTCACATATGCCATGCTTTGTATAGCCACTATGCAATCTAGCTTGTTAGCTTTGAGTGTTCAAGTCATTAGCATGCTTTATTTCAACCATTTCAGTGATTTGGCATCACTTGTCATGTTATTTCAGTCCATATAGTATGCTCCTATGCTTGCACTTGTGACTCCTTTAATATTTTAAAGAGTTGGTATGTTGTGCCTCATGAATGTGTCATTGTGTATGCCATCATGTTTAGGCCTTTGGGATGCCATCTAAGCAGGTTTCTGGGCTCATTTTGGCATGCCATAACTCTTTTTTTATTGGCTTAAAACATGTTATGTTTGGTTGTCTTATGTGTAGTGTAATACCTTTTTGTTAGCCTTACATGCCCCATGTTCTTGCCCCTTTGTCTTAGCTTGTTTTGGCTTTGGTCATTGCATGTTTTAGGCTTACTTCGCCATGCTTTAGGACTGTTTTGGGTCATGCTTACCATACGCCCTTTGTTTTGTATAGCTTTGGTTCAAGTCCCTTCTCTAGCCTTAAGCTTTAGGCCTCCTTACATGCTACATTTGTTTTGTTTGGTTGATTTGGCATCACTCCTCACATGATTTCAGAGCTTAATGCATTGCCATATTCTCATGTTTACCATGCCTTGCTCATGCTTGAGGACTGTGCATTGTTGCCTAGCTTATGGGCCTTTATATGCGCATGTGTGTTTTGCCCTTTTGGTGCCATGATTTTGGTACTATGGCCACTGTTTTGGCATGGCT
Source organism: Camellia sinensis (assembly GCF_055761805.1). Classification (NCBI taxonomy): domain Eukaryota; kingdom Viridiplantae; phylum Streptophyta; class Magnoliopsida; order Ericales; family Theaceae; genus Camellia; species Camellia sinensis. The sequence goes on from NC_138973.1 coordinate 153,697,152, forward strand.
GAGGTATGCCCATTTCAGTTTAAGTCCACTAAGCATGTTTGCTTTCATGATATTTCCATGCTTGTATTGTATCATGTTTGCATGTTTGGTATATCACATGATATTTAGCTAATTGCATTACATAACATTGTTGCATAATTGGCGTGCCCGTGTTACATTAGCTTAACTTGCATGCTTAGGTTGCATTGCATTTGGCATGCTTGCTACCTTAGTCTTGTGTGCATACTTGAGTCCTATTGCGTTTGGCATGTTTAGGTTGCATAACATTGCTTTTCCATGTTGCATTGTATTTGGCATACATGCATTGCATTGTGTTTGGTTTGGGATGTCAAACCAAACACGAGGAGCGAGGAACGTTCGTGCTTGAAGTGACGAAATGTTCCTCAATCCTTGGTCGCCAACGCTCTTGATCCAACATGAGAGAGTGCAAGGCATTCATGTGTTTTTGTGCATTCACTCCACATTGATTTTCACACTTGGCACCTTTGGCCATCATGCATTGAAATGCGTGATTGGTGGTCCGAGGGTCGAGCACTACGCTCCCTTGAGTTCATAACATGATAGGGAGGGTGGTCGTGCACACATTGTCTTGTAAATGCCTTGCCATGCACTGTCTGTCCTCTGCTGCAGGAAAAATAGTATTCTGCAGGAAAGGATGGCCGGTTAGCCATCTTCAGTGTCGGCCGGCTAACTTAACCTGGCCGAGAGCTCCACTTTTGGTCGATGATCATTTTCCCATGGCTGGTGACATCATCTCTTGGCCGGTGACCTCCCATAGTGCTCAGGGAGTGTTTCAGAAGCATCCCAAGGATTTTCACAATTTTCAGAGATGCAAAACAGTGCAAACAGAGGCAACATGTGGCATGGCAACGGACTTCCAAGCGAGGCGATCGAGCATGCATTATTCAATCATTCCGGGGTGGAGCTGCGGCGGCCTCCTTTTTGTAATTAATTTGTTAATTAATTGAGGGTTTGTAATAATTAATTAGCTAGGATAGTTGATTAATCATTTGGGTTTGTATTATTTATTTGGACCCTCTATCGAGAGCGCGAATTTGTAATAAGTATGCGTGCATGTGTGAATGTCTTCCAACCCCACGTCTTTGTCCCTTTTACTTACCTGCTTTTGATGGTTAGTTTTAGGTCATGTTTCAATTAGCATACTTATGTTAGCATGTTTGCATACATTCATTCGTATTGCACGCACCGGACTCGGCGCATCATACTAATTGCATAGTGTTTCAATTCCAACTTGAATACGTGTATCGAGTTGTCGCATTTCACATGCCATTCTTAGATTAGCCGAGCCTATTCTAGTTGCATTTTGCATGTGTTGCATTAGCCATCTTAACATGAACTAGGATCATGCATGATTTCTAACTAGTTTCTTGTTTTTGCTCAGAGTACTAGGTAAGTGTTTATGCTTTAGCATCTTGCATGAGTGTGAGTGTTACCATGATGGCATGCTTGCCATGAGGCTAACTGCTTATGTGATATAACTGCCTGAATGCCTGTGGGTGAATGTTAGATTACTTGAATTGGAACAATTCATCAAAATGTGTGTTTTAAGCCTACTTGAGAGTGGCAAAATCATGTTTTCTTAAGCCCACCTGAGGGTGGCAAATCCACGTCTTAGCCTACTAGTAGCACCATCAAACCACTTTCAAATAAACAAACACAAAATGTTTTGTTCCAACTTAGGTGATCCGGTCTATACTTGTGTGTTGTGCGCATCACATAGTAATTTTAGGGTAATAACCGAATTAAGAACACATATGTTTTCAAAACAAAATATCATGCTTAGTACAGGCCGATCTTTGATCGGGCGAGCGGGGGTGCTCATAGATGACCTTCCCCAATCGTACCCAAGTTCCCGTGCCGAGGCAACTTTGGTGATGACGGACACGTGGCCTCAGGCACGAGTCAGGGTTTCCTAAATTCTCCCAAAATAAAATATTTAGGTAACGACTCTGTATCTAGCAAAGTAGTCCATGTTTGGCACTTCTTTCTAAAAAATCAGTTTTCCAAAATGATTTGCCGGATTTGGACTCTTTGGTGATTTATCAATCTCACATCGCACATTATGGGATCAGATTAAGAACCGTGACAAAATGAGTCCGAACTGTAGCATGAGGCCCTCGGGGCGCGTCTACACCACTACTGCTCATTATGAGATTAAGTCCAGCACCATACAAATGCTCCCATCATTCCATGGACTAACTCATGATGATCCTTATAAGAATTTGAATGAATTTCTGGAAATTTGCTCGACAGTGAGGATCCAGAATTTCACAAATGAGGCCTTAATGTTGCGATTGTTTCCTTTCTCATTAAAGGATAAAGCCAAACACTGGCTAAATTCTTTACCTGCTAATTCAATCACAACTTGGGACCAATTACGGCAACAGTTCTTGGAGAAATACTTTCCCATAGGTAAAACCAACCAACTTAGGCAAGCCATCACAAATTTTGCTCAAATGGATGGCGAGCAATTCCATGAGATGTGGCAAAGACTTCGAGACCTTCTCCAACAATGTCCCCACCACCAAGTGCCTGATTGGCAACTTGTTCAAACATTTTATTATGGCTTAACTGAGCCACACCACCAAATGGTGGATTTGTCCTATGGTGGGACATTCATGTCTAAAAATGATGCCAATGCATGGCAATTGTTTGAGAACCTAAGTGATAATTCCCTTCACCATGCCTCCGCAGCTCGGCAAGTCCGGCAACCAGTAGTTGGAGCCCCAAAAAGAGGGGGCATTTATGAGGTCGAGTAAAACCTTGAGTTAGCCCAACAAGTAGAGGCACTATCCCGCAAGATGGACCAATTATTAGCTACGAGACATGCCCCTACCCAGCAAGATCAACCTTAATTTCATGAGGCATGTGTTATTTGTGCGAGCCCTGCTCGTGACTTAAGTGAGTGCCCTTCGGCATCACAATTTCCGGAGTTAGTCCAAGAGCATGTGAATGCGGCTCAAGGATTCTCCAACCTGGGTAATGACCCATACTCCAACACATACAATCCGGGATGGAGAAATCACCCTAATTTTTCATGGAGACCCCCTTCACAAGGCACTTCTTACAATCCTCCACCACCAAGGCAGAATTTCAATAATTTGGCCAACCAATCATCCTACCAACCACCACAACCTTATCGACCCCCACAACCCTACCGGCAACCACATCCCCCGCCTGTTCCTCAGGGCAACTCTGCCGTTGAGACTCAGGTGTTGGAAGTTCTCTCAGAACTTAAGGGGTTAGCACCGGTAGTTCACTTCCACACTTACTCTATTGCCAAGCTAGAGACCCAATTGGGTCAAATGGCTAACAACATGAATCGAAGAGAGGAGGGAAAATTGCCAAGTCAAACGGTGGCCAACCCTAAGGGACAATACGGGGCAGAGAGTTCGGGTGGGAATGGAAAACACCATGAGCAGGTGCAAGCAGTGATTAGTTTGAGAAGTGGGAGGGAGTTAGAGTGTCACGACCCCAAACCGCCCCTAGTAGTTTGGTGCCGTGATGGCCAGTAATTCGTAATTACCGAAGGCCAACTTACAAAATCACACACAATCAGAGTATAAAATATGGGGCTTACAAGAGCGGAAGCAACATATATATATATATATACTGAATCTAAATAGCCCGTGAGAGCCGTGCTTAAGTCCAATGAAATGACATACATTTTTACAAAGTCTTACAATTTAGATACAATAAGGAAATGAGATACAAAATACATCTTGACCAAAAGGCTTCTCAAGCCGACATATACAAGTGCACATGAAATATAAGCTAAGAAGCATAATCTTCAAGATGGTACAAAATGCTAATCCAAAACACGTCGGCAATGCACCCAAAAAGACATCGGCTACACGTCTAGGCCTCATTGCCTTCTTGCTCATCACCTACATATATAGAGAGAGGGTGAGCTTGGATACTCAGTGAATGATATTAGAAATAAAGGTTTTGCATGATTGATATCCAAGATTTCTTTCAAAACAATACATAGCATACTTTACAATCAAGGGGAAAAATCAAGTTCATTGCCGGCCTTTCAAGTTCCTTGGATGTTAATAACATCTACACATTACCAGGGGTGATGGCATATCAAGACAAGAGTGCAGTTGCATTATAGTCCCCTGCAACTAAGGACTTTCAAGACAAGAGTGCAGTTGCATTATAGTCCCCTGTAACTAAGGACTTTCAAGACAAGAGTGCAGTTGCATTATAGTCCCTTGCAACTAAGGACTTTCAAGACAAGAGTGCAGTTGCATTATAGTCCCCTGCAACTAAGGACTTTCAAGACAAGAGTGCAGTTGCATTATAGTCCCCTGCAACTAAGGACTTTCAAGACAAGCCATCAAAACAAGATAGTGTTTGATATACAAATAGGGATAGTCATTCATGCTAAAATCAAATACTTTCTGTCAAAACCAAGTCAAAACGAGATTTATCAAAACAAGTATAACATAGCTTTATTAAAAATACCACTCACATAGTTCTTCACACGTCGGGGTCGAGACAAGCCCAAGTCCTACAAACACAGGGCAAAGCCTATTGAATGCACTTTCAAACAAGTCTCTTATGTATGCAAATGATCTCGGAAAAGCATGTTGGGCACTAACCAGGTCTAGGCCGAGGTTCCACACCCTCTTGCCGAGGTGTGTTCCCGAGGGCCACATGCAAGGAAAAGAGGTCGGGAAACTCTGGGTTTCCCTCTGCTGATGAACATGAAGAACATGAGTGTGAAAACATGAAAAATATGAATGTTCGATCACAATCTGTTATCACAAATCTGGGATTTTCATGCTACGAGTTTGAAAACATGGACCTGGGTACCCGTACTTGAAGTTCTTGCGGAAATAAACACAAAAACATGATTCTTTATGCAAGCTTTCGGATCAAAACAAGACTTTTTCTTGAAGAACACATGAATGTCATTTTCTCTTTCTAACACCGAACTTCAAAACAATGCATGGCTTACAAATCATATCCGATCATGCAATGCAATAACATGAACATAAAGAACATCATGAGCAGATCAAGAATCTAACCTTAGAACACGGATCTAACGGTTCGATCTCTAGGAATCAAGCTTGAAGATTTACTTTCTCACTCTAAAACTCCTTCTTCCTCCTAGAGTTTCTCTCTCTACAAGGCAAGGTTATGATACCAAATGATAGTTTTCTTTACCCGGTTCTGGGGTTAACCCTCTGCTGAGACACGTGGCGGCGACTGGTTGGTTTCCCCTGAAAAGGGTGGCTGACAGACCAGACAAAGCATGGTGGAAGGGTGTTCAACAAGTAAAGCGGTATGGGCTCTCTGACGGGGCAATGACATCGGCTAATAACAAGGCGTATCTAACAAGCTACACGGAATGGCACTCCGGCAAGGGGTGACATCGGCTAACAAAAGGACTTCGGCAACTAAGGTGACAATGACCTCGGCTAGGTAGGACAACACTTGACTAAGCTGTGCCACATCTTGGCCTAGATGCGCCACACCTCGGTCTAGGTCATACCACTCTAGGACGAGATCACTTGGGTGCAAGGTAACATCTCGGCTAATGTGTCAAGGCAAGGATGGAGGTCAACAAGGGGTTCCAAGATACTTCTAGACTGAGGATGACCTCGGCTTGGAATGATCTAGGCATAACGTAACCTAGGCTTGGAATAACATCGGCTTACATAACTCATTCAAGGCGCGACCTAAGTTTCACATCAAGGAAGGAACAAGACAAGCACACAACACTTAGACAAATCACAAGGCTTCAAAACAAGGCATGGATCTCACTCGCTAAAGCGAAGCAAGTCACAAACATACACATGCAAGCTTAACAAGCCATAATCATACAGATGCTCATGAACATGACGAAGACATAAAATGTGGGTTCCTACAGTCTACCCTCCTTAAAGAAGTTTGGTCCCCAAACTTAAGTTACCTTGTCCTACGAATAACTCCGGGTAACGGATTTTCATCTCCTCTTCCTTTTCCCATGTGGCCTCCTCGCCATAATGCTTCTCCCATTCGATTTTTACCATTGATATCGACTTGTTTCTCAACTGTCTCACTTGTCTGTCGATAATTCTCATCGGCTTCTCTTCGTAGCCCAGGTCTTCATTAACTACAACCCCGGAGTAATCTATTACATGCAGTGGGTCTCGGATATATTTTCTCAGCATTGAAACATGGAACACGCTGTGGACTTGGCTCAAATCTGGCGGCAAAGCGAGTCTGTAAGCAACGGTGTTAACTTTCTCAAGAATTTCAAACGGCCCAATATATCGGGGTGCAAGTTTACCCTTCTTCCCAAATCTCGAAACTCTTGTCATCGGCGAGACCTTCAAAAATACATGATCCCCAATTTCAAATTCTAACTCCCTCCTTCTTTGGTCGGCATAACACTTTTGTCGACTCTGTGCGGTTTTAATCCTCTGCTGGATGAGTCTGATCTTTTCAGTTGTCATCTGAATCAACTCGGGGCCAATTAGAGCCTTGTCTCCTACTTCAGTCCAACATATCGGTGATCTGCACTCCCTTCCATACAAAGCTTCATACGGCGCCATGCCTATGCTGGCTTGATAACTGTTGTTGTACGCGAACTCTACTAATGGCAAATGCGATTCCCAACTTCCCTGGAAATCCAACACGCACAGTCTGAGCATGTCTTCGAGTGTCTGAATCGTTCTTTCTGTCTGCCCGTCGGTCTGGGGGTGAAAGGCTGTGCTAAATCTCAACTCAGTCCCCAAGGCTCCTTGTAGACTCTGCCAAAATCTAGAAACGAACTTCGGATCTCGGTCTGACACCACGGACATCGGCACACCATGAAGCCTAACGATCTCATTCATGTACAATTCGGCAAGTCGGTCGGCATTGAATGTAGTCTTGACAGGCAAGAAGTGAGCTGACTTAGTAAACCTGTCAACTATAACCCAAATGGAATCCATACCTCTTTGCGTCCTCGGCAAACCCACTACGAAATCCATGGAGATGTGCTCCCATTTCCACTCAGGAATTGACAAGGGTTGAAGAAGTCCTGCCGGTCTCTGGTGTTCTGCCTTCACTTGCTGACAACACAGACACTGAAATACAAACTCGGCTATCTCTCTTTTCATGCTTGGCCACCAGAAGGTCCGCCTTACGTCCTGATATATCTTGGTGCTCCCTGGATGAATGGCAAACTTGGAACTATGGGCCTCTTGCAAAATCTTCCTTTTCAACTCTGGTACGTCGGCCACGCACAATCTTCCTTCAAACTTAAGCACTTGATTCTCCATGGTGTATCCCGGCCTCGGCTTGGTGACGAATTCATCAATTACCTTCTTGAGGAATTTATCCTCCCTCTGTCTGGTCTTCGCTTCCTCAATAATGGTCGGTTCCACCGAAACCGCTGTCAGGTACGCCAAACTTCCAACTAACTTCCTGTTCAATGCGTCGGCTATGGAATTTGCCTTACCTGGGTGATACTGAATCTGCATGTCATAATCCTTCAGTAGCTCGAGCCATCTTCTCTGCCTCATATTTAACTCTTTCTGAGTGAACAAGTACTTCAGACTCTTGTGGTCGGTGAAAACTTGGCAAGATGTTCCATACAAGTAATGACGCCATATCTTCAAAGCAAAAACCATGGCAGCTAGCTCCAGATCATGGGTAGGATAATTCTTTTCATTGGGCTTCAACTGACGAGACGCGTACGCTATGACTTTACCTTCTTGCATTAACACGCAACCCAAACCCTTATGTGAAGCATCACTGTAAATCTGAAATTCCTCATTAGCTGATGGTAGTACGAGAACTGGTGCTGTAACTAACCTCGTCTTCAGCTCCTGGAAGGCTGATTCTCTTTCATTGGTCCATTCATAAGCTGCTCCCTTCTTAGTTAGTTGTGTCAATGGCACTGCAACCCTCTAGAAATCCTTCACAAACTTTCTGTAATAACCTGCCAAACCCAGAAAACTACGAACCTCGGACACGTTGGTCGGCGTCGGCCAATTCACAACGGCTTCAATCTTACTGGGGTCAACTGATATACCATCTTCATTAATTACATGCCCTAGAAATGAAATGCTGGAAAGCCAAAACTCGCATTTACTCAACTTGGCGTACAACTTCTTATCTCTCAAGGTCTGCAGGGCAAGTCTCAGATGATTCTCGTGCTCGCTCGTACTCCCGGAATAGATCAATATGTCGTCGATAAAAATAATGACAAACTCATCTAGGTACGGCTTAAAGACTCTGTTCATCAAGTCCATGAATGCTGCTGGGGCATTGGTTACTCCGAAGGGCATTACCAAAAATTCGTAGTGGCCATATCTTGTCCGAAAAGCAGTTTTCTCGATGTCCTCGGCTTTAACCTTCAACTGGTGGTAGCCTGACCTAAGGTCAATCTTGGAAAAGACTCGTGCTCCTCGTAGTTGATCAAGCAAATCATCGATTCTAGGCAATGGGTACTTGTTCTTAATGGTCACCTTATTAAGTTCTCTGTAGTCAATGCAAAGACGAAGTGTGCCATCTTTTTTCTTAACAAATAGAACGGGTGCTCCCCACGGTGAAGTGCTCGGCCTAACAAATCCTTTATCCAACAATTCTTGTAATTGCGATTTCAGTTCTCTAAGTTCGGCTGGGGCCATTCTGTAGGGTGTTTTGGAGATGGGTTGTGTTCCTGACAGGATGTCCACAGTAAACTCTATTTCTCTATCGACAAGGTGGCCAGGCAACTCATTCGGAAAGACATCGGGGAATTCCTCAACAATGGGTATGTCGGCTAACTCAACACTTCCATTCAAATCACTTAGTATACTGCACAAATAACCCTGACATCCTTTTTGGATCAACTTGTAGGCCTTCATGGATGAGATTAAGTAAGGTGGGGGTACTACTCCTTTACCTTGGAAAATGACCTCAGCTTGACTTGGGGTCTTCAATGTGACGCTTTTAGTAACACAATTAATGGATGCATGGTTCGCTACTAACCAATCCATTCCCAATATGACATCGAAGTGGGTCATGCTTAATGGCATCAAATCAACTAACAACTCTACACTCTCAATCATAACAATACACGCCCTATAAATGGATGTAACAATCATATTTCTCCCAGATGGAGTAGACACAGATAATACGTAATCAAGGGGTTCTAATTCTCTACTCAACTTCTCGGCGAATATAGTGGACACAAATGAATGCGTAGAACCCGAATCAATCAATACGTTTGCATCTTGAGAGCAAATTGAAAGGGTACCTGACACTACCGCCTCGGCATTCTGGGCGTCTCCGGGTACCAATGCAAAAACTCTGCCTTGCGTTGCCTGTATTCTCCCGACGTTGTTGTTCTGTGCAGGGCCCGAGGTGCTTCCATTCCTCTTTCCGTTGTCAGTCCCTGCCTTCGGGCAGTCCTTCACACGATGACCTATCTCGCCGCACTCATAGCAAGCTCCTGTTGCCCAACGACAAACCCCGAAATGTAGCTTTCCACAACTCGCGCACACCGGCTTGGCGTTACCTTCCTGATTTGAGTTGCTGGAACTGTCTGTGCTCATTCTCTTCTTGGCATTGAACGGAACTCGGCGATTATCATAATTCTGTCTCTTCCTCTGACCCTCACCTGAACTCTGGTATCGGTTCAAATTAGCTTCAGCCAGGATGGCCTTGTCCAGTACTCCGGCGTATGTCGGCATATTGAGCATATTGACCCGATCTTGTATCGGTCCACGCAACCCACTTTCGAATTTCCTCGCCTTTCGGTATTCGTTGTCAACCATATGAGGCGCATATCTCGCCAGCTCAGTAAAGGCACGATCGTATTCTGCGATTGTCTTGTTCCCTTGCATCAGATTCTGAAACTCCGTGGTCTTTCGGTCTCGGACGCTAAGGGGGAAATGCTTGTTGTAGAACAACTCCAAAAATTTTGCCCAAGTCAAACCCGGATTGCTTTCTCGGACCATCATCCACCACCTACGAGCATCGTCGTCTAATGTGAATGCTTCCAGAGATACCTTCTGGGTGTCTGTACTGGGGAAGATCTCAAACAACTTCTCCATCTCTAAAACCCATGCCTCGGCTTTCATTGGTTCTATACCTCCTTGAAATCTCGGCGGTTTCATTTTCTTGAACTCTCTGATTAGGGTTATCGTGTCGTTCCCATACAAGCCTGCTGTAGAGGCACTTGTGGCACTGGAGGGGGTGGAGCTGTATAACGGCCATTCGTCTGTTCGGCCTGCGTGGAAGTCGTACCAGTATCCTGTGGCCTAGGTTGTCTCTACTCACGAACCAAGCCTTCGACTAACCTTTCCAATCTCTCCAATCTATCTTCTGAACGATCTCGGCCAACTGGAGGTCTACCTCTCCTCATGATGCTAGGAGAATGCAGGATGAGACTTTAAAATAACTGAACAGATAATACGTATACAAGTAACAAATGTCTATGCCGAAATGATGCACACGTAGTCAAGTAGCAAGTAATATGATGCAATCCTAACATCATTCTAAGGAAAATCCTATGCTCTTTAGGACTCAAGGTGGGTGATTAACGTACTATAAGGATCTCGGGCTCTGATACCATTCTGTCACGACCTCAAACCGCCCCTAGTAGTTTGGTGCCGTGATGGCCAGTAATCCGTAATTACCGAAGGCCAACTTACAAAATCACACACAATCAGAGTATAAAATATGGGGCTTACAAGAGCGGAAGCAACATATATATATATATACTGAATCTAAATAGCCCGTGAGAGCTGTGCTTAAGTCCAATGAAATGACATACATTTTTACAAAGTCTTACAACTTAGATACAATAAGGAAATGAGATACAAAATACATCTTGACCAAAAGGCTTCTCAAGCCGACATATACAAGTGCACATGAAATATAAGCTAAGAAGCATAATCTTCAAGATGGTACAAAATGCTAATCCAAAACACGTCGGCAATGCACCCAAAAACACATCGGCTACACGTCTAGGCCTCATTGCCTTCTTGCTCATCACCTACATATATAGAGAGAGGGTGAGCTTGGATACTCAGTGAATGATATTAGAAATAAAGGTTTTGCATGATTGATATCCAAGATTTCTTTCAAAACAATACATAGCATACTTTACAATCAAGGGGAAAAATCAAGTTCATTGCCGGCCTTTCAAGTTCCTTGGATGTTAATAACATCTACACATTACCAGGGGTGATGGCATATCAAGACAAGAGTGCAGTTGCATTATAGTCCCCTGCAACTAAGGACTTTCAAGACAAGAGTGCAGTTGCATTATAGTCCCCTGCAACTAAGGACTTTCAAGACAAGAGTGCAGTTGCATTATAGTCCCCTGCGACTAAGGACTTTCAAGACAAGAGTGCAGTTGCATTATAGTCCCCTGCAACTAAGGACTTTCAAGACAAGAGTGCAGTTGCATTATAGTCTCCCCTGCAACTAAGGACTTTCAAGACAAGCCATCAAAACAAGATAGTGTTTGATATACAAATAGGGATAGTCATTCATGCTAAAATCAAATACTTTCTGTCAAAACCAAGTCAAAACGAGATTTATCAAAACAAGTATAACATAGCTTTATTAAAAATACCACTCACATAGTTCTTCACACGTCGGGGTCGAGACAAGCCCAAGTCCTACAAACACAGGGCAAAGCCTATTGAATGCACTTTCAAACAAGTCTCTTATGTATGCAAATGATCTCGGAAAAGCATGCTGGGCACTAACCAGGTCTAGGCCGAGGTTCCACTCCCTCTTGCCGAGGTGTGTTCCCGAGGGCCACATGCAAGGAAAAGAGGTCGGGAAACTCTGGGTTTCCCTCTGCTGATGAACATGAAGAACATGAGTGTGAAAACATGAAAAATATGAATGTTCGATCACAATCTGTTATCACAAATCTGGGATTTTCATGCTACGAGTTTGAAAACATGGACCTGGGTACCCGTACTTGAAGTTCTTGCGGAAATAAACACAAAAACATGATTCTTTATGCAAGCTTTCGGATCAAAACAAGACTTTTTCTTGAAGAACACATGAATGTCATTTTCTCTTTCTAACACCGAACTTCAAAACAATGCATGGCTTACAAATCATATCCGATCATGCAATGCAATAACATGAACATAAAGAACATCATGAGCAGATCAAGAATCTAACCTTAGAACACGGATCTAACGGTTCGATCTCTAGGAATCAAGCTTGAAGATTTACTTTCTCACTCTAAAACTCCTTCTTCCTCCTAGAGTTTCTCTCTCTACAAGGCAAGGTTATGATACCAAATGATAGTTTTCTTTACCCGGTTCTGGGGTTAACCCTCTACTGAGACATGTGGCGGCGACTGGTTGGTTTCCCCTGAAAAGGGTGGCTGACAGACCAGACAAAGCATGGTGGAAGGGTGTTCAACAAGTAAAGCGGTATGGGCTCTCTGACGGGGCAATGACATCGACTAATAACAAGGCGTATCTAACAAGCTACATGGAATGGCACTCTGGCAAGGGGTGACATCGGCTAACAAAAGGACTTCGGCAACTAAGGTGACAATGACCTCGGCTAGGTAGGACAACACTTGACTAAGCTGTGTCACATCTTGGCCTAGATGCGCCACACCTCGGTCTAGGTCATACCACTCCAGGACGAGATCACTTGGGTGCAAGGTAACATCTCGGCTAATGTGTCAAGGCAAGGACGGAGGTCAACAAGGGGTTCCAAGATACTTCTAGACTGAGGATGACCTCGGCTTGGAATGATCTAGGCATAACGTAACCTAGGCTTGGAATAACATCGGCTTACATAACTCATTCAAGGCGCGACCTAAGTTTCACATCAAGGAAGAAACAAGACAAGCACACAACACTTAGACAAATCACAAGGCTTCAAAACAAGGCATGGATCTCACTCGCTAAAGCGAAGCAAGTCACAAACATACACATGCAAGCTTAACAAGCCATGATCATACAGATGCTCATGAACATGACGAAGACATAAAATGTGGGTTCCTACATAGAGCCTCAGTTAGTTGCGTCTGATGCAACTAGAGCTAAGAAGGGTGACCACGGTGGTTCACCCAATGAGAGCAAGGGTGAGGGGGAAACGCTTAAGAGAGATGACTTAGTCCCTAACACTTCACATGAACCCAATGCACCATATGTGCCTAATGCACCCTTTCCCCAATGCCTTGACACACCATCCCCTTTTAATAAGAAGGCGGCATCTATTGAGACAATGATGGAGGTCTTTAAACAGGTAAAAATCAACCTCCCCTTGTTGGAGGCCATTAAGCAAGTACCCTCCTATGCCAAATTTTTGAAGGACCTTTGTACGCAAAAGTGTAAATCTAGGACACATGTGTCCCAAAAGGTCCTACTCACGGAGCAAGTAAGCTCCATCTTGTTGAATGACACACCTCCTAAGCTTAACGACTCGGGTGCTCCAACCATTGCATGCATTATAGGGGACAATTTCATTGATAGGGCCTTGTTAGATTTAGGAGCTAGTGTCAATTTGTTGCCGTACTCTGTGTACAAGGAATTTGGGCTTGGCGAGTTGAAGCCCACTACTGTCACTCTTCAATTGGCTGACCGGTTCCTCAAAGTGCCACGTGGCATGATTGAGGATGTGCTAGTGAAGGTCGATAGGCTTTACTTTCCTGTTGACTTTTTGGTTTTAGATATGGAACCTGTGGCCAGTTCTAGGAAACAAATCCCGGTGATCTTAGGTCGACCTTTCTTGGCTACGGCCAATGCATGCATTAATTGTCGGACCGGAGTTATGGAAGTTTCATTTGGTAACATGCAAGTGAAACTTAATGTTTTCCAAGCATCCCAACAACCTCATGAGAGAGAGGAGTGCTTATTAGTGGATGTTGTGGAAGAGATTGTGGAGGAGGCTTTGCCCTCCATTCTTGTAGAGGACCCTTTAGAGGCTTGTCTAGCTCATTTTGGGTTTGAAAATTTTGATATTGATGGGTCAGTTGAGGAGGTGAATGTCTTGTTTAATGCTTCTTCTACACCGGATTTTCCTCCGTGGAAAGCCTGGTTTGAGTCACTTCCTCCTCTGTCGAGAAAGCCCGCCATACCATCTTTGGTCACACCACCTACACTTGAGTTGAAGCCACTCCCGGCCACACTCAAGTATGCATTTTTAGGGCCCCAGGAGACTTTACCAGTCATCATTGCATCTGACTTGACTGCAGAGCAGGAAATTCAGTTAACGAGTGTTCTCGCGGCACATCGGAATGCTATAGGGTGGTCAGTGGCTGATTTGAAAGGGATAGATCCCTTCGTGTGCATGCATTATATACACCTAGAGGAGGACACCAAACCTTCTCACAAAATTCAACGGTGACTGAATCCTAATATGAAAGAGGTGGTGAAAAGGGAGATATTGAAATTGTTGGATACGGGTATTGTATACCCCATCTCAGATAGCAAGTGGGTGAGTCCCACACAAGTGGTGCCCAAGAAATCGGGCATCACCGTTGTTGAGAATGAGAGAGGAGAGTGAGTCTCCACACGAACCACTACTAGGTCGCGAGTGTGCATTGATTATAGGAGACTAAATTCCTCGAATAGGAAGGACCATTTTCCCTTACCTTTCATTGACCAAATCCTAGAGCAGTTAGCAGGGCAGGGTTTCTATTGTTTTCTTGATGGCTACTAGGGGTATAATCAAGTCTCGGTGTACCCCGCTGACCAGGAAAAGACCACATTCACATGCCCTTTTGGCACTTTTTCTTACAAGCGCATGCCCTTTGGGCTATGTAATGCACCGGCGACTTTTCAACGGTGTATGATGGCCATTTTCTCCGATATGGTGGAGAAATTCTTAGAGGTTTTTATGGATGACTTTTCGGTGTTTGAACCGTCTTTTGAGGAATGTCTTAGGAACTTGACTAGAGTGTTAGAACGATGTACTGAAGCAAACCTAATCTTGAGTTGGGAAAAGAGTCATTTTATGGTTCGTGAGGGTATAGTGTTAGGACACATTGTGTCCCATCGAGGTATAGAGGTAGACAAGGCTAAGGTTGACCTCATTGCAGGCCTTCCTCTACCCAATTTCATGGGTCAAATTAGGTCTTTCTTAGGGCATGCAGGTTTTTACCGTAAGTTCATCAAAGACTTTAGTAAGATATCATGTCCTTTGCGTAGTTTACTGGTTAAGGACGCGCCTTTTATCTTTGATGAGGCATGCTTAAAGGCATTTGAAACACTAAGAATGGCCTTGACCACCGCCCCAATCATGAAATCACCAGATTGGTCGCTTCCTTTTGAAATCATGTGTGATGCCTCTGATTATGCTGTCGGGGCTGTGTTGGGCCAAAGGGTCAATAAGGCACCATTTGCTATATACTATGCTAGTCGCATTCTCCCGGATGCACAATTGAATTACACTACCACCGAGAAAGAGTTGCTAGCTGTGGTCTTTGCCTTGGACAAATTCCGGTCTTATCTCCTAGGTTCCAAGGTCATAGTCTTCACTGATCATGCCGCTTTGCGATATTTACTATCAAAGAAAGAGACCAAACCTAGGTTAATTAGATGCATTTTGTTGCTCTAGGAATTTGACCTAGAGATCCGAGATAAGAAGGGATCTGAAAATGTTGTGGCGGATCACCTCTCCCGAATCCTCGTTGAGTATACTAGTGACCCTCTTATTTTGCATGATTCGTTTTCGGACGAACAACTCTTTGAGCTGTCACAAGCGAGGCCCCCGTGGTTTGCACATATTGTGAATTACTTGGCCATTGGGCAAATTCTGCAGAATTGGTCTAAGCAAGACAAAGACCGATTCTTTTCACAGGTCAGGTATTACTTTTGGGAGGATTCGGAGTTGTTTAAATACTGCTCCGACCAAGAGATCCGACAGTGTGTGCCGGAGAGTGAGGTGCATAACATTCTTACATTTTGTCATTCTTCTGCATGTGGCGATCATTTTAGTGGGCATAAAACGGCCGCTAAGATTTTACAGTGCGGGTTTTATTGGCCCACAATTTTTAAAGGTGCCCATCAATTTTGTAGAACTTGTTTGCGCTGTCAGCAAATGGGTTCGATGTCTCGGCGTGACATGATGCCAATGTCCCCTATTCTTGTGGTAGAAATATTTGATGTTTGGGGGATTGATTTTATGGGCCCTTTCTCGTCGTCGTTCGGGTTTGAGTACATTCTCTTGGCAGTAGATTATGTGTCTAAGTGGGTGGAGGCAATAGCTACCCGAACAAACGATCATAGAGTGGTAATCAATTTTTTGCATGAAAACATCTTTAGTCGTTTTGGGTTTCCTAGAGCCATAATAAGTGATCAGGGTACACATTTTTGTAACCGGTTCTTTGAGTCGGTAGTTAAGAAATACTCTATCACTCATAAAGTTGGCACTCCACACTGTAGCCCGTCCGTGAGGGACCCCGCTACAGTTCGGACTCGATTTTGTTTGTGGTTCTAAATCTGAACCAAAGAGTCCAAATCCGGCAAATCGTTTTGAGAAACAGATTTTTGAAAAGAAGTGCCAAACATGGACTTCTTTGCCAGATACAGAGTGGCCACCTAAATATTTTTTATGGGGGAATTTAGGAAACCCTGACTCGGTGCCAAAGGCCATGTGTCCGTCGTCACCAAAGTTGCCTCGGCTCGGGAGTTTGGGTACGATTGGGGAAGGTCAGCTATGAGCACCCCCTCTCGCCCGATTCGAGGATCGGCCTCTACTAACCATGATATCCGATTTTGAAAACGTTATGTGTTCTTATTCTGGTTATTAGCCTAGAATTACTATGTTATGTGCACAGCAAACAAGTATAGACCAAATCACCTAAATTGGAACAAAACATAGCATGTTTGTTTTGAAAATGGTTTGCTACTCGCAAGTAGGCTAAAATGCAGGTTTTGCCACCCTCAAGTGGACTTTTAGGAAAAATGGTTTTGCCATTATCGAGTGGGCTTAAAACTCGCAGTTTTAATGAATTATCCTAATTTAGGCAATTCGACCTTCATCCACAGGCATTCAAGCAGTTATATCACATAAGCAGCTAGCCTCATGGTAATCATGCAATTATGGCAACACTCACACGCATGCGGCATGCTAAAGCATAAAAGCTCACCTAGTACTCCAAGCCAAAACAAAAACCAGTTAGTAATCACATGCATGATCCTAGTTCATATTTGAAATGGCTAATGCAACACATGCAAAGATGCAATCTAAACAGGCTCGGCTATCCTAAACATGGCATGTGAAATGCTGCAACTAACAAATACTCAACTTGGAATTGAAATACAAGTGCAGTTAGCATGATGTACCGAGCCTGGTGCATGCAAGACAAATGTATGAATGCACGCATGCATAGCATAAGGTATGCTAATTTAAATATGCCCTAATCTACCATCATAAGCAGGTAAATAAAAGGAAAGAAAGAAGTGGGGGTTGGAAGACATTCACACACTCACCCACACTTATTACAAATTTACCCTCACTCGGAGGGACCAAAAGAATAATACAGATAATTAACCTACAAGCTAATTAATTATTACAAATTGCCTAATTAGCTGACAAACTAACTAAGCTAGAAAAAACAATAAACCGCCTCGGGAGGAGAGCTCGATGCAATGCGTGCTCAGGTCTTGCTCGGAAGTGCACCGCCATGCATAGGCTGCCTCTGTTTTCCTTTCTTTACTCCTCTGGAGGCTGCCAAAACCTCAGGATTGCTTCTTTGGATACTGGGGAATGCCATCGGATGGGTAGAATGCCCACCGGCAATGGAATGTAATCACCGGCCATTGGTGAAGCTATCGGCAGAGGGAGGAATGCCGGTCGGCACTTAGAACTGCCGGTCAGCAGAAAGCTCCTGCAGAATCTGCAATTGACAGCAACAGAGAGCAAGGTAGAGCATGGTAATACAATTCAAGGCATATATGCACCAATCATGTCCCTTATCATGTTAATGACTCAAAGGGACATGCTCCTTGGTTCTCGGACCATCAATCGCGCATTTCCATGCGTGATGGCCCAAAGGACCAAGTGTGCACATTTTGATGTCAAATGCAATGCAAACCAATCAAACCAAAGTCCAATTCCTATCACTAGATCAAGGAGCAAGGCATGCATGCTAAATGTAATGCGACATAGGCATACAAGCTAATGATGCAACATGGAAATGCAAGATGCACATGCAAGCATGCAAACAAACATGCAAGGTAAGCATACAAGCAAACAAATAATGGACTTAAACATGATTTGGGCAACTCTAATAAGGCCCAAAACAGTGGCCAAAGTGACCAAAATAAAGGACCAAATACACATGCACACATGCACATGATTAAGGGCCAACACTTAGGCACAAATGGGACAACTCTCAAACACATTTGAAAGAGGGTAATCATGGACATATGGCATGCAAGGTAAGCATTGAAAATCATGTAAAGATGGTGCCAAACCAAGCAAACAAAATAGACTAAGCATGCGATAAATGGCCCAAGTACTTGAAGCAAGTCAAAGGGGCTTGAACCATGACCAAGTCAACCAAGCCTCACAAGGCTAAGAGGACTTGAAATAGGTTCAAGGCAGACCTAGACCATGCAAAGGGGACCCCCTAGATGGCATCTAAGTGGCTCAAATTCAAAAGCATGTGCAATGGCCAAAATATGGAACATGCTACACAAGCTTTCAAAGCATTAAAGAGGTGCCCAAGGCAAGCATACAAGCATGTCAAAGGGACTGAAATTACATGACAAATGGTCCCAACCCACTAAATTAAGGCAAGGATGCATGCTATACATTCACACAGTTAAGGCCAACAAGCCAAAAATGCAAAAGGGCTATACAATGCATGCCATGGCCGACCCAAACAACTATGGACAGACCTCTAGCATGTTAAAATAAGCATAGAAGCTTCACAAAACTAGACCTAAAACAAGCTTGAACAAAGGTTTACAACCTAAGGCATGTTAAGGCCTAAACATGGCATTACAAGGTAGGTATGCTAAGCATGCATGGTGTACCAAAACCAACAATAAACAGAGGCATATTATGATATAATAGGCATAAAAAACAGCCAAGGCATGGTCAACATGAAGCTTAGCTAGATGCTCCCTCAAGAGGCCAAAAATGGTCCATTTTAAGGACAATAAGGAGAGGGGGTGGCCCTCTCCTTCTTGGGACCTCAAGGCACCATCCTCACCTCTGAAATCCCTTAAGATTTCAGTGGTGAGGAGGCCCAAACACCAAGGTCTCGGAGCTCACTCAAAATAGCACAAAATGGGGCCTTTCAAGGCCTAAGAGGGGCCAAACACCTCCAAACCACAAAACACTCTAAACAAACTATTTAGAGGGCCTAAAAATAGAACTTTTTTGTATTATACACTAAGCACAAAAACAGTTCTAAGATAGGTAAAAATACAATGCAAAAATGGGAAATAAATGGACTAGTTTCTTACCCTTGAAGATCACCTTCACAAATGATGCTCCAACAGCCCTCTTTGGCTTGAATCCAACTCCAAAACACCAAAACCAGCCTCTTAAAACCTCAGTAGCTAAGTGAAGGTGAAACACTATGTGTTTGTGTGCAATAGTAAGACACAAACACACTTAAACACACACAAGAGGGAGATATAGAGATAGGATATGTATCAATCCTAACCCTAGAACTCAAAACCCTAATATGGCTGTCTAAACTCTCTAAAGTGTCTAACCCTAAGCAAGGGAGAGAAGGGCTCCTCTTATAGAGCTTTTTTGTCTTGTAAAGCTTACAAGACAAGCTTCTAAAGAGGGAGATCCCTCCATACATGGAGGGGAGCCAAATGCAAGACAGCTGTAACAAAATATCTGCAAAAGCATATGAACAGTAGTCGGCTGCTCAAAAATGCCATTTTGGCAAAAGGGAGTGCCAACCGGCAATAAATAGTGCCGACCGGCAATATACATTGCCGATGGCAGCAAAAACCAGCCGGTGGCCTCTGGCCATGGCCGGTGGTGTGTGGGGATGCCTCACAAGGCATTCTCTGCCCCTCCAAGGCAAAATGCAAGTGTTTGGTGCAAAACCAGACACTGAACAGTCAAGTTCGGAGATCCTGAGGCAAGGCGCGTAGCCGAGACCTCCGGGAACTCCAAACGAACACAGACATGGATAATCACCAAATGTTCCAACGGTGACGTCCAAGTCTTGAGGACGGTCAAAAATGGGGTGTCTACACACACCACCCTCAAACTAGTGGCCAAGTGGAAGTCTCAAACGAGGAGGTAAAGCACATAATTGAGAAAACGGTGAGGCCGGATAGGAAAGATTGGTCACAACGGTTAATTGATGCATTATGGGCTTACCGCACTGCTTATAAGACACCCATTGGGATGTCACCATATAGAGCGGTGTTTGGCAAAGCTTGCCATCTCCCGGTTGAACTTGAGCACCGAGCATTGTGGGCCGTAAAGAAGTTTAATTTCGATATGGCCGCAGCTGGACTCAACCGGAAATTGCAACTCAATGAGCTGGAGGAAATCCGGAATGATGCGTATGAGAGTTTGAAAGTTTTTAAAGCTCGGACTAAAGAATTCCATGACAAGCACATTAATAGAAAAATCCTTTGAACCCGGCCAAAAAGTGTGGCTTTTTAATTCAAAATTGAGACTCTTTCCGGGTAAGTTAGGATCAAGATGGGATGGCCCCTTTGTGGTTGTTGAGGCATTTATTCATGGCACTGTTGAGGTGCGAGATGCAAAGACTGGCCACACTTTCAAAGTGAATGGCCAAAGATTGAAACCATATATAAAAGGGATTGGGAATGGGGATATGATTGAGTCCATTGCTTTGATGGACCCATTTTACTATGATTGATAGATTGATTTATTGTTCTCTTTTCTTTCCCTTCTATGCTATTCTGTTTTTCTTTGTTCTCGTTATGCTTTATTTGCGTCTAGGAGACTTTAAATCCTCTAAAGGTATGTAGATGCGCCCTCGGGCCTCATGCTACAGTTCGGACTCCATTGGCGTCGCGGTCCTGTATCTAATCTCGCAGAGTACAATGCAAGACCGATGAATCATCAAAGAGTCCAGATCTGGCAAATCGTTTTTGAAAATAGATTTTTTTTTTAAAGAAGTGCCAAACATGGACTGCTTTGCCAGATACAGAGTCGCCACCTAAATATTTTTTATGGGGAAATTTAGGAAGCCCTGACTCGGTGCCAAAGGCCACGTGTCCGTCATCACCAAAGTTGCCTCGGCTCGGGAGCTTGGGTACGATTGGGGAAGGTCAGCTATGAGCACCCCCTCTCGCCTAATTCGAAGATCGGCCTCTACTAACCGTGATATCCATTTTGAAAATGTTATGTGTTCTTATTCCGGTTATTAGCCTAGAATTACTACGTTATGCGCACAGCAAACAAGTATAGACCAAATCGCCTAAATTGGAACAAAACATTTCATGCTTGTTTTAAAAAATGGCTTGCTACTCGTAAGTAGGCTAAAATGCAGGTTTTGCCACCCTCAAGTGGGCTTTAGAAAAGATGGTTTTGCCATTATCTAGTGGGCTTTAAACTCACAGTTTTAATGCATTATTCCAATTTAGGTAATTCGACCTTCATCCACAGGCACTCAAGCAATTTATATCACATAAGCAGCTAGCCTCATGGTGATCATGCTATTATGGCAACACTCACACGCATGCGGTATGCTAAAGCATAAATGCTTACCCAGTACTTCGAGCCAAAACAAAAGCTAGTTAGTAATCAATGCATGATCCTAGCTCATGTTAAGATGGCTAATGCAACATATACAAGATGCAACTACAATAGGCTTGGCTATTCTAAGATGGCATGTGATGATGCTACAACTAACATGTATTCAACTTTGGAATTGAAATACAAATGCAGTTAGTATGATGCACCGAGCCCGGTGCATGTAAGACAAATGTATGGATGCACGCATGCATAGCATAAGGTATGCTAAAGTAAACATGTCCTAATACTAACCATCAAAAGCAGGTAAGTAAAAGGGAGAAAGAAGTGGGGGTTGAAAGACATGCACACACGCACCCACATTTATTACAGATTTGCTCTCGCTCGGAGAGACCGAAAGAATAATACAATTTAATTAACCTACAAGCTAATTAAATATTACAGACCAATTAATTAATTAACAAATTAACTAATCTAATGAAAGCAGTAAACAGCCTGGGGAAGAGGGCCCAATGCAATGCGCGCTCGGCTCCGCTCGGAAAGTCACTGCCATGCACAAGCTGCCTCTGCTTTGACTGTTCTGCTTCTCTGAAAATTGCACAACTCCCAAGGTTGCTTCTCTGAGTGCTGTGGAGCACCACCGACCAAGCAGGAACACCACCGGCTATGTCCGGATGGTCATCGGCCATTTGTTGAACTCTCGGTCAAACATGTTTTGCCGGTCGGCACCCAACACTGCCGGCCGGCCAATTCTTCCTGCTGAAACCTGCAGCTAACAGCAGCAGAGGGCAAAACGTAGCATGGCAATGCATTTCAAGCAATGTCCACACCAATCACACCCCTTATCATATTCATGACTCAAAGGGATATGATTCTCGATTCTCGGACCACCAATCACGCATTTCCATGCATGATGGCCCAAAGAATCAAGTGTGCATTTCGATTTCAAATGAAATGCAATGCACATAAACAAACCAAGGGGCTTTCAACCTCTATCATGGCTTGATCAAGAGGTGAAGCATGCATGCCAATGCAATGCAATCCTAAGCATGTGAGCCTAAGTGTGCAATATGGGCATGCAAGCAAGTAATGCAAAGATGCAACTAACCAAGCATGCAAAGTGTAACAACGACATGCACACATGCAAGGTACAATATGGACAACATGTTAGATACAAAGCATGCCAAATGCAACAACACAAAAGTGTGCAACAATATGTCATGAGCCAAGTATCTACATATATAAGCATGCATGCAAACATGGCTTAAAACTTTAAACATCAAAAAGTAACTCTCAAGCACACTTAAGAGGATGCAATCATGGACAAATGGCATGCACCTTAAGCTTTGAAATTGCATAGAAAAGAGGTGCTAAACAACTAATCGAAGCAATCAAAGCATGTAATTGGTCGAAGGACCTAAAGCATGATCATATGACACATGAAGCAAATGACCAAAATAGATCAAAAACAGTCCTAAATCATGTTAAGGCAAGTCCTAAAAACCACCTAGATGGCATCTGAATGATCTACACATAGAGACATGCACAAATGCTTAAACATGGAGCATACAACACAACCTCTTAAAGCATCAAAGGAGCATTAAATGCAAGCATGCAAGCATATTATAAGGACTGAAATAACATGTTAAGTGGTTCCAAACCACTGAAACACTGCAAGTAATGCATGCTACACACTCACACAACCAAGGCTAACAAGCCAAAATGCAAGGTGGCTATACTAAGCATGTGATGGTCGACCAAAACAACCAAAAACAGAGCTTAAGCATGCTAAAACAAACACAAAACCTTCACAAAGCTTGGCCAAAATCATGCTAGAATAAGGATCAAAACCTAAAGCATCTTAATACCTAAACATGGCATTACAAGGCATGTATGCTAAGCAAGCATGGTGTACCAAAACCAACTAAAAACAGAGGCATATTATGACCTAATAAGCATGAAAATCAGCTAAGGCATGGCCAACGTGAACCTAAACAATATGCTCCCTCAAGAGGCTAAAAAGACCCTTTTCAAGGACAACAAGGAGAGGGGGTGGCCCTCTCCTTCCTAGGACCTCAAGGCACCATCCTCACCTCTAAAATCCCTCAAGATTTCAGTGGTGAGGAGGCCCAAACACAATGGTCCCGGAGCTCAACCGAAATGGCATAAAATGGAGCCTTTCAAGGCTTAAGAGGGGTCAAACAACCCCAAAGCTTAAAACACCCCTAACAAACTATTTAGAGCAGGTAAAAAAAAACTTTTATATGTTATACACTAAGCTCAAAAACAGATGCAAGATGGGTAAATAAGCTATGCAAAAATGGGGGAAAAAGGAACAAGTTTCTTACCCTTGTAGACCCTCTTCACCAATGGTGAACCAGCTGGTTCTTCAAGCTCAAACCAGATCCACAACTCCAAAAACAACCCTCAAGGGCCTCAACTCCAAGAAAAGGTGTGATGGTGGGTGTTTGTGTGCAAAACTAAGACAAAACACACACAAAACACAAGAGAGAGAGAGAGAGATATAGGGATGGAGGATATATGAACCCTAACCCTAAAACTCAAAACCCTCTAAAAATGTTGTCTAAGTTGTCTAACCTTTGAACAAAAGAGAAGAGGTTCTCTTATAAAGACAATTAGTCTTGTAAAGCTTCCAAAGGAAGCTAACAAGAGGGCAATCCCTCCATACACGTGTATGGAGGGGGTGATAGTGTATACCAGCTGCACAAAAATATCTGCAAAAGCAGATGCACAGTAGTCGGCCGGCCAAAAATGCAATTGACCAAAAAAAGATAGCCGGCCGGCCATCTATAGTGCCAGCCGGCCAAACTTTTGACCGGTGTCAACAAAACTCAGCCGGTGGCGTCAAACCATGGTCGGTGGAGTGTGGGGATGGCCCACAAGCCATTCCCTGCCCCACCAAGGCAAAACACAAGTGTTTGGTGCAAAACCAGACACAAAACAGTCGAGTCGAGAGATCCTGAGGCAAGGCGCGTAGCCGAGACCTCCGGGAACTCAAGACGAACACAAACATGGATGATCACCGAGTGTTCAAGCGGTGACGTCCAAGTCTTAAGGACGGTCAAAAATGGGGTGTCTACAAGGTGTAATTCCTTTGGTGTTAACCGTGCCTGAACGGCATCTGACAGTCTGGTATAGCCACATAACCGTGTTTGTAGTGAGTTCCTAGGAGACCAACTGAGACGGTGGAAACTAGAGTTCGAATGGCAAAGCCTAGAACACAAAGGTTTGGGATTTCTGAAACTAGAGTCTGGTTTAAATACCCAGGGGTGTGGAGATTTCTTCAAAACTACCTCGGCTTGAACTCTATATGGCAGCCCCATAGGTTGAGGTAGCTTTATGCGCCTCGATTTTGGATACCAAATCAACCTAGTCTGTCACCCTGTTGGAGAATGGGGAAAGTTACAAACATGGTTAGGGAGAAAAGTAGTACCCGTGGTTTTCGCGTGAAGATTATACTTTTAGAGGGCATTCCGTTATTTTCTTATGTGCTATATTTATTTCGGATGTCAATTAAAGGTAGAAATGGTTAAGTATACTTTGGGTTGTACTAGCCCGAAGGCTATAAACCACGCTGGGTTTTATTACCTGGGGGATTCTGTAGTGTCAACTTTATACCATAACTCTGGTGCTTTTTGTTAGGTGCTGGGAGTTAGTTTTCCATTTTCTTGAAGCATGTACACTTGCGAGTGCTTCTTGTTTTTGTAAAACTATGCTGTTGCAATGTAGCAGAAAAAGGTCATTGCATGCGTGTGGGTGGAAGGGACCCTCCGTACCCTGCATAACGCATTGATATGTGTTTTTTTTTTTAGTTTGTGGCACATCTCTTATTAACTAATTTCTGAGATGCTTAGCTCTTTGTGGTCTCAGTCATATTTAAGAGCAATTTAAGGTGCTTAGACTTTTGTGGCATTATCTTATTTAAAGTGAGGCAACCTTGTGTTTTTCTTTTTCTTTCCAGTGAGTTTTCTTTGAAAAAAAAAAATAAAAAATTCCGCACGTGCGGCAATAGTTGCCAAACCAAATTTGCACGCTGCTTTAAAAGCAGGTGTGGAGAGGCATGCATCCCTCAAGCCGCACGTGCGGCTTGGGCCCCGCACGTGCGGAACTCGTGTTTCACAAAAAAAAAAAAAAAAAAAAAGAGGAAATCGCCGCACGTGCAGCCTGGGCCTGCACATGCGGGAAATTTGGTGAACTCCAAATTGCACACTGCTTAATAAGCAGGTACGGGGGTGAGTGCGTTGAGCAAGCCGTACGTGCGGCTTGACTCTAGCACGTGCGGGATGACGATTTTTCAAAAAATAAAAAATAAAAATAAAAAATAATAAAAAACAAAAAAAAAAATAAATAAAAAAATTATAATTTGTTTTGTTTTGTTTTGTTTCCTTCTATTTTTATTATTTTTAATTTCATTTTTTATTTATTTACTTATTTCAAAATAAATAAATAAGTAAATAAATTCTAAATAAATACATAAATAAATTTTAAAAATAAATAAATATACAATTAGTTTATTTATAAAAAAATTTATATATATATATATCTAAAAAAATCGTATTTTATTTATTTATTTTTATTTTTTATTTTCGAAAAAAAAATCTATTTGTTCAACTTCTTTTATTTATTTTATTGTATTTATTCATTTTTATTTTATTTTCAAAAAACAAAAAACAAAACAAACTTATCTAAACTCACCTAACCCACTCTCTTACAATCACTCACACTCACAGATCTCTCTCCCTCTCTATCTCTCTCTCAACCCTACAAACCCACTATCTTCTTCTTCTTCTTCTTCTTCCCTTTTCTTCTTCTTTCTTCTTGCTCACCACCATCATCTCACCGTCGCATCACTTCCCTGTCCGTCCGTCGAATCTCCGGCGACCACCACTTTTTCTGGCGAATCTCCATTCTTTTTCTCTCTTTCTCCACTTTTTCAAGGTAATTTTTTTTCCCTTTTATGTGTAGATTTGTGGATGAAGGAGTCAATTTGTGGAGTTTTTGTTTTTGTTTTTATTTTTTATTTTTTGTTGATCTAGTGTTCATCTTTCAAAAAAAAAAAAAAAAAAACCTCAGAAATCATGGTGCTAATACTAATACTAATTTAGTTTTTTTTATTTGCTATATTTGTTTAGTTTAAATTGTTTCGTTAGTGATTCTCATTAGTTTAATTAGTTCGTGGATCATTTTGTTTTTATTTTTATTTTTAATTTTATTTGGTTAGTTAGTGATTTCATTTTTATTTTTTATTCTATGATGTAATTGTTCATTTAATTATTAAGTAGTTTAGTTTTTATTTTATTTTATTTTTTGAATTTTTATTTCATTTTATTTTCTTTTCTTTTCTTCTATTAACTAAAAACAAAAAAATATTTAGTTTAGGTTATTTTATTCTATACTTTAGTCTCTTTTGTAGTTTAGTTATTTTATAGTTTAGTTTAGTTTATTTTATTTTATAGTTTAGTTTATTTAATTTGATGTCATTTTTATTCATTTATTTAATTATTTTCGTTTTTATCTAAAAAAAAAAATTGCGAATTACATGTGGTACATCAGTGAGCAAACTTGTGCTTTAATATTTTATTTGATTCTCATGCTGGTTTCACGGGTATATGTCTTTATTGTTGGTGTGTGTAGGATATGAGTCGACATGTATGCCTTAATTCACATGAACACACTATCATAGCGGTGATCTTTTTATTATAATCCCTGGTGTACATCATTGATAATAGCTAGAGTTGCAGAAAAGAATAAATGAGGAGCCAAGATTCTTAAAAAAAATAAAAAATAAATAAATAAACACTTGACTTGTTTGGGTTCGTAGCCTTTTTAACTCGAGTTATTAAGCCCATAGGGGTGTCTCTACACCTAATGCCCTAAAACGGTCTGGTTTGGGAGTCATTGGCCCAAAACTTGCTATATGGGTTAATTAGAAAGCTTAAGGGACTTGGACATAGCACAGTTAATGAAAAATAAGAAGAATGACTTGTTTGGATTCGTAGCCTTTTCAACTCGAGTTATTAAGCCCGTAGGGGTGTCTTTACACCTAGTGCCCTAAAACCGGCTGGTTTAGGAGTCATTGGCCCAATGCTTGTTACATGGGTTGATTAGAAAGCTTAATGGATTAGGACATTGCACAGTCATCAAAAAAAAAAAAAACTTTTGAGAATCTTGGCTGCAACAGGTTAGTTTTCTGTATATGTTGGGTTTTATTATGAGTTACACTGGGTTATTATAGTGGACAGTTAACTAATATAGAGATTGCACTTTACACCAAGGGTACTCACGACTTGTCTACTGGCATGCACAAGTACAAGGGACTTTACTTTTGTATTAACTGAATTGTGATTTTTACTCAATAGGTTCCTTCATGCTTGTCCACTGTGCCTTTAATGACACATGATGTCTCAATATCACACTGTACTGGCACATAAGTTGATTGTTAGGTGGAATAGTGTGGTCAATTGTTGTTGAGTATATATGAATATGTTAATGTTTGTGGGTATCATTTTTGGAAACCCTCACGAGACTTTACTCGTCCACTTGGGGTAACCTTGTGGTTTAAAAGCTTGTTGCATATGCTGAATGCAACCGTTTTCCCACGAAAGAGGAACTAGCTAGATTTTGTTTGATTTTATTTTATTTTTATTACTTGCTTGAGGACTAGCAAGTCGTAAGTTGGGGTATGTGATTAAGGCCGAATTATACATCATTGAGGCCGTTAATTAGAATCTCTTAACTTCACTTGCTGGCCAAACTATATATTTTATGTGTGTTGAATGTCAATCAGGTTGTACATAGTTGGAGCATAAAATGGGCAAAAAGACAGAATTTGGAGAGAGTTGACTTTCCCGCACGTGCATTGACTTTTTTCTGGAAAAATGTGCCCGACGTTTTAAACCTGTTTGGAAGAGATCAAAAGTATAAAAAGGAAAGGAAAAGGCTGGAATAGGGTTCTGAACTTGTTTTGACAAAAGAGAGAGGCTAGGGTTTTAAAAAGAAAAAGGAATTGAAGCTTCGAGCATGTCTCCCATGGTGGCTTCTTCTCCATCTACCTCATTCCACTCCTCCATGAGTGCCTAGTCTCCTTTTCTAGGGTTTTGAAGAAAGCCTAGCCATATAATTAGTTTTTCTTTTTGATTTTCAATTATGTAAAGGTTTGAACATTTGTATGGTGTTTTAGAAGTTTCTTATATTTAATTTTCATTATGTCTTCGAATATTCAGCTTTCTGTGATTGTTGAATGTTATCCATACAAGAGTTTTCTATTTCTTTCATATTCAAGGCATGAGACCAACCCTACTACGAGGAACGAGTCGTATCACTACCTTAGTTTAGAGTGAACAATTCGTATTACTTGAGATGGTTCATGCTCGTACATTGAATGTGATGATTTTCTTGTTAAATGCTTTGAGCTTGTAGTTGCGAAGCATTATTCCGTCCGAACCATAGCATAATTGTTTTTCAATTTGAAACCCTATTTACGTAACTAGTGGTGGACTCATTGCCCTAGGTTTTTCCCCAAATCAGTAAACTCAATTTTATTTATAGTTGATAATTTAATTACTTAGTTTAATTTATTTGTTATTAAATTAGGTTATGAACAATCAATATTTTTTATCAAAATTAATTTAGGAATTTAACAATTAAATTAGTTTAATTTCACAATTGTCCCTGTGGATCGATAGCTGAACTTGCCATTATTCTAAAAGAATTTGGTGTAGTTTAGTGTTTAAATTTGGTGTGTTCAACGACCCATCAAATTTTGGTGTGTTCAACAACCCATCAATTGTCCCAGAGGCTGTCAGCCACCAGCGGTGGCCGGTCAGCCATCAGTGTGAAGGGCCTCCAGAATGTTGCCACCTGTCTTCCACTCAGTGCCTTATCTTCTACAAAAGTTGGGACTTTGTAGTTTCTTCATTCTAACACTGTTTTTGCCACAAATGGAGCCATTCTTTACCCAAAAACTCTCAAATTGGATTGCAACTTTGGATGGCTCAAAAAAAGTGAATTTTCTTGGTTTCGGGATAAAAGCACTATTCCCGCTAAGTTGTTCTCCGTTGTGTTTTTCGTTCCTTCATGCCACAACTAGATGTTGGAACCCGATTACGCATGTTTTAAACTTTAGAGGGCAAGAGCTATGCCCTACAATTGAAGAATTCCAAGTTCTTATGGAATCCCGGTGTGACGAGGAAATCTTGCCTCGATCACGTTTTGGTCATGTCCAAGCTTTAGGAAGGATGTGTGGGCTCACTTTACATGATGCCCAATCCTTGGTTCACAACGGAGAGTTGGATATCCCCAATCTCATTCATTGATTTTCTGACGCCGGTGACCGCGGCGACCGTCTCTGGCAGAGCTTTTGGCAGCATGCCCTTTGTTTATGCATGTTAGCACATTTCTTGCTTGCCCCTGGTTCCTGAGGGTCTAGCATTCGGTTGATCGAAGTGGCCCAAGGCTTGAAAAAGGGCAAGAGCTGCATTAGCTTAGCATTGGCCGAGACTTTGAAGGATTTAGATGCTTTCCATCGTCGGGAGACGACCAAATTCGCAGGAAGTCCACTACTTTTGCATGTAATGTTTTCCACCCTATCTCATATGTGTTTCTCACATCACTCAACACTCGGGCTCTATTTTTCTCTCAAAACCCTTCTCAGTTTTCCTCTCCACATACACCTCTTTATTCTTTAGTCTCTCTTTTCTTTCCTCCCTCTCCAGATATGACTTATGGACAAGTTGAAGGTAGTGGACTCTTGCCCTGCATATTCAGCACGAGGCAATTTCTTTCGCCAACAGCTAGTTGATTTCCCGAACGAGGGATGGTGGTGCCATTGGATGTGCAATAGGTCTGCTGTTGACATTGCTTGGTATTGCCCTTGGTTTGATCTGCCCGTGAGTTACAGCATGGCTCGGGAACTCGACATTCAATTGATTAGCCTGACACACTGTGTCTTCTATTTTCCATTTTGGTTCAGGCATTAGTTTGGACACGACCAAACTTGCCCAGAAGAAGGGGTAGAGTACCCAGCTTCATTTCCAATCCGAGGTTCACAATTGGCTCGATACCCAACTGCTTGGAGGACAAGAGAGCTTCTAGCCCCTGCTCGTAATTTCAATTGCGCCCTTTCTGGTGAATGCCTGGCTTGGCTGGAAGATGAAGCGCAAACTGGGCCTACTTTAGCATCAGAAGCTTCCACGAGCTCAAGGAGGGGATGCAGGAACACCCGACTCATTTATGCTCCAAGTTTATTGCTTTGATCTAACTTTTCAAGTTTTCATTTTGAATGTAATAAAAGCAACTTTGATGTGTATCGAGAGTTGGAGAACTCTATATTGAAATCAATGAAATTGAAGTTGTGGGTACCGAAAATTTTCCTTTTGGTCCAAAAATGGTCTAAGTTATAAAAAGATTAATTTGAACAAAATCAACTTTTATTAAAACTTTTCAAAACCATTTTCGATAAGGACCATAACTTGAGACACATGGAATATATCCTTGAGATGTACAACCCCGTATCCAGAAATATAGAATTGCCCCTAGACTGAATAGCACTGCACAGCACTGTAATTAGCTCTTCTCTCAGGGTAAGGATCACAACCGAACTTTCAGATAAGGAGCAGACAAAGATGCCCTGATCAAACACATGGACACAGTTGACTTGGAAGTGTTTATAGCCGGACTTCAGAATGAAGTTGCATACATATCCCAAAGATGGGAATCAGGCCTTATGTAATTCGGTTCGGGTTCACTCAGGTATTAACACTCTACTTTTACACTCTAACTTTTGCCAAGGCCGCCCTTTTTGGGTTTTCAACCTTGCGAGCTCAGTTTTTCTTATTTCAAATTTTTTGTGCTCTAACTTGCCTAGGTCACCCTTCTGGGTTTTCGGCCTAGCGAGCCTCTCAAGGGTAATATTTTTTCTACTTGTCCATGTTGATTGGTTGGGAGAATTCTAGGCCATCCAAGTCCATAAGAATGACAGCTCCACCTGACCAGATTGATTTGATAATGTAAGGGCCAGTCCAATTGAGTCTGAACTTGCCCCTAGAGTCATGGATGGGAGCTCGGTTGTCTTTCAGTATCAAATCCCCTACTTTCAGATTCCTGGACTTAACTTTCTTGTTAAAAGCCCTGGCAATTTTGCGTTGATAACCTTGGACATGGTACAATGCTTTCAGTCTCCTTTCATCAAATAGCATCAATTCTTCGAACCTGCTCTACTGCCAATCAGCTTCTGCTATCTGGCACTCAGCCATAACCCGTAGCGACGAAACCTCTATTTCAATCGGCAGAATAGCTTCCATCCCATAAACTAGAGAATACGGAGTTACCCCAGTAGATGTCCGAATCGAAGTCCTATAGCCCCAGAGAGCAAACGACAATTTGTCTGGCTAGTCCCTGTAAGTCTCTACCATTTTCTGCAAAATGTCCTTGATGTTCTTGTTGGCGGCCTCAACAGCTCCGTTGGTTTGCGGTTGATATATGGATGATTTATGAAAGTCACATTGTATTTCTCCAACAAGTCGATCATTTCCTTTTTGAAATGGGAGTCGTTGTCTGAAATGATCTCATTCGGGACTCCATAACGAAAAATAATGTTATTTTTTATGAACTTGGCTACATGCAACGCTTTCAACATTACATAAGATTGGGCTTCAACCCACTTCGTGAAATAATCAATTGCCACCAGAATGTACTCATGCCCATTCGAGCCTTTTGGCATAACTGCCCCAATAACATCAATTCCCCAGACCGAAAAAGGCCACGGTGAAGTCATGTTGTATAGCTTCGATGGCGGGATATTCATGAGATTTGCATGGATTTGGCAGTTGTGGCATTGCCGAACAAAACCAATACAATCCTCCTCCATCGTTGACCAGTAGTAGCCCTGCTTGAGAATCTTCCGGGCAAGCATTACTCCGCTCATGTGTGCTCCACACTCTCCTCTATGGATGGCCTCCATTAAGCGCTTCGACTCTTCTGCATCAACACACAGCTTGTGCATTCCCAGATGACCACGTTTGTACAACTTAACCCCGCAAGATGATAAACTGAGCAGCCATCCGCCGTATTCCCTTTTATCCTTGGCATTTGCCCCTAGTGGATAAGCTTCCTTGTCCAAGAAGTTCCAAATATCATAATACTAGGGGTTTTGATCTTGTACTTCATCTATTGCGGTGATCAACTCATAGGCCGGTGCATATCTCTGTTCAATAATGATCAGACGCATTCGGACTCCAAAATGGATGTCTATCATTGATGATAGAGTTGATAAGGCGTCAGTGAACCCGTTGTTCTCTCTTAACAGATGCGTGAAGGTTAGCTTCTTAAACCTAGGAATTAGAACATCTAGGGTTTGGTGATAGATTTTCATCCTTTCTTCTTTAACCTTCCAGTCTCTCTTTGCTTAAGACACAACCAGGTTCGAGTCCCCGATGACGTCCAACCTTTTTGCCCCTAGTTTCAGGGCGGCTTCCAAGCCAGCGATACACATTTCGTATTCTGCTTCATTGTTAGATACTTTGAACCAGAGTTTGAAGGCTAAGGGTATATGGAAATTCTCGGGTGCTATCGGCAACACCCCTATCCCATAAACGTACTGGTTAGACGCTCCGTCAAAGTACATTATCCAGATCTCTTCTTCAACTTGCAGAAAAGCCTCATCTTGGAAAAGGTAGTCTATTGCTTCGTTCCTTTCCACTAGGTGATCAGCCAGGAACTCAACTACCGCTCTCCCTTTGACAGACTTGCGAGTTATACACTTCAAATCAAATTCGGAGAGGAAAAGCAACCAACGGGCTAGCCTACCCGTAAGCGCTGGTTTCTCGAAGAGATATTTGATAACCAGAATTACAGAGTGAGCTAATAGGTAGTGCCTCAACTTCCTGGTGGCCCATACCAAAGCTAAACAAGCCTTTTCCAGGGCGTGTAGCGAGTCTCATATTCTAGCATCTTCTTGCTCAGGTAGTAGATGGCTTTCTCCACTCTATCCTCATATTCCTATGCAAGCATGTAGCCCATAGTCGTGTCGATTACTGAAAGATACAGGATCAACAGTTTTCCTAGCTCTGGCGGCGACAACACAAGCGGATTTTGAAGATACTACTTGATCTACTCAAAAGTAAACTGACATCGGTCGCCCATCGAAATTTCTTTCCTTTCTTCAGGAGACCGAATAGTGGTTCATAAGTCAAGGTTAATTTTGCAATAAATCTTCTTATGAATTGCACTCTACCCAGAAAGACTTGCACCTCCTTTTCAGTCATTGGTGGTGGCATTTCTAAGATAGCCTTGATTTTGAAAGGATCTACCTCGATGCCTCTCTGTGTGATCAAGAAACCCAACATTTTTCCTGCTGTCACCCCGAAGGTGCACTTCTATGGATTCAGCCTCAACCAATATTCTCTGATCCGTTGGAAGAATTTCTTCAAGGCGGTGTAGTGGCCCTCTCTTTCCTTGGACTTGACAATCATGTTGTCCACATACACCTAACCTCTTTGTCGATCATGTCATGCAGAATTATAGTTGCAGCATGTTGATAGGTAGCCCCGGCATTCTTCAACCCAAACGGCATCACCCTGTAGCAGTAGGTTCCCTACAACGTGGTAAAAATAATCTTCTCTCTATCCTCGGGTGCCATCAAGATCTGGTTATACCCGAAAAATCCATCCATGAAAGAAAGTAGTGCATGGCCTGCAGTGAAGTCCACTAATTCATCAATGTGCGGTAAAGGAAAGTTGTCCTTCGAACTAGCTCTGTTCAGATCTCTAAAGTCCACTCACACCCGAATTCTGCGATCTTTCTTTGGCACTAGAACAATGTTGGCCAACCAAGTCGGGTACTCAGATACTAGCAAAAACCCTGCATCTATCTGCTTGGTGACCTCTTCCTTAATCTTCAAAGCCCAATCCGGGCGTATTCTCCGAAGCTTCTGCTTGACGTGTCAAGCCTCGGGGTCAAGAGGGATCCAATGTTGTACAATCTCAGGATCGATTCCAGGCATGTCTTTGTAGGACCATGCAAAAACATCTTTGAAATCTTTTAATAAAGCGACTAAGCGCTAGTGCTCCTCTGAATACAATGTGGACCTGATCTGGACTAGATGCGGATCCTTCTCAGTACCCACACTAATTGAAATGATTTCATCAACAAGGGGTTTTACAAACCTCTCCTCTTCTCGATCAATCAAATGTTTCAAAACCAGAGGAATTCCTTCCTCGTCGTTTTCATTAAAATTTTGAAAATCATGATCAATGCAATACACAAGTGGCACAGAGAAGTACTTGGAAACTACTGCGGCATTCTGTGGACTCACCTTTTTTCCCGCCCCCGCCTTTCGAAAAAGGGGTTTGAAAAGAAGGCCTCACAATTCGGACTCCCGAGGCTTTGAATCTAGTCTCACAAGTGCAATGTGAAACTGATAAACACCAAAGAGTCCAATCCGGTAAATCTTTTTGGAAAATCAATTTTAAATCAAATAATGCCAAAATTGGACTGCTTTGCTAGATTACAGAGTCGCCACCTAAATACTTTGTTTTTGGAAAAATTTAGGAAACCCTGACTCGTGCCAAAGTCCACATGTCCGTCATTACCAAAGTTGTCTCGGCTCGGGAACTTGGGTACAAGGGGGGAAGATCATGAATTGAGCACCCTCGCTCGCCTGACCAAAGGATCGGCCTCTACTAATCATGATATGTTCTTTTATAAACATTATGTGTTCTTATTCTAATTATTAGCTAACATTACTATGTGACGCGCACAAGCAAGTATAGACTAAAATTGCAAGAATTAGAACATTTCAAGTCATGTTTGTTTGTGAAAATGGTTTGAATTTGCCACCCTCAAATGGGCTTAAAACACAGATTTGCCATCAAACAAGATGGGCTCAAAACATGATTTTTGCCACAACAAAGTGGGCTTAAAACTCACATTTATCGAATTGTTCCAAATCAAACAACAAGTCTTCATCCACAGGCATTCATGTAGTTTAGCATTTAAGCACATAGCCTCATGGCAAGCATGCGAAACATGGCAATATGGCATGGTAAACACACTCATGCGAGCATGCTAAAGCATAAAACTTACCAAGTACTCCAAGCCAAAACAAAAACTAGTTAGAAAAAATGCATGATCCTAACTATGTTAAGTGTCTAATGCAGCACATGTAATGATGCAATTAATAGGTTCGGCTACTAATATGGCATATGATTCAATTTGATAGCATGCTTTGAAACACGTATTCAAATAAGATATTGAAATTGCAATGCAGTTTGAATGATGTGTCGAGCCTTGGTGCATGCAAGACAAATGAATGAATGCAAACATGCAAGTATAAGGTATGCTAATTGAAAATGTCCCTAATCTAACCATTGAAAGCGATCAAATAAAAGGAAGAAAGACGCGGGGTTGGAAAACATGCACACACGCACACACACTTATTACAACATTACGCCATCGCGAAGGAGGGTCCGAATGAATAACCTAACTAGCTACGTTAATTAAACTAATCTAATTCAGCTAATTAGACTAATTATTACAAATCAAATAAATAACTAGCAAACTAATTACTAATTATTACAACACTTATATCAACTAGTAAAGTAAACTAATTAATTAAAACAAATTCATAAGAACTAATTACGCAAAGCATTAAACTATGCTGCCACTGCTCCGCCTCGGGAAGTGGAAGATGCATGCACTCGGTTTTTGCCCTGAAAAGTCCTCCATTTTGCTCCTGAGAGGCTCGGTTTGTAGGGTTGAGCACATTCCAAGAACTTTCTGCTCCAACTTACCAAATCTCTGCTGAGGATTGCATCAGTGGCCTGCCAGCCATGGATGGTTGCTGTCAGCCCTTTGCAGGCCAAAAGTGTGCCTTGCCGGCCATAAATGAGGCACTGCTGGCCATTGATGAGGCATTGCCGGCCACTGATGCTCTAGGTCACCATACTGCAATAGAGCACAGACAGAGCAAAATGAAGGTTTTTCCAATGGTTTGTTTGTACTGTACCCCTCCTTATCATCTCAAAATCTCAAAGGAGTGGCATACTTGGGTCAAAACCACCAATCGAGCAATTTCAATGCGTGATGGCCAAGGAACCAAGGAGTACAATTTTATTCTATGCAAAAACAAGACTTAAGACCATCACCTTATCATGTGTGATCAAAGGCAATGGAGACCAAGGAGATTGGCTCATTTCATCACATTGAGTATGAAATGCTCCGATCTTCCTTGTGTTCAATATAACGTCAGATTAAACACATGCAATGCAATACAATATGCTTATCTTGCTCAAGTTTTACTTATCACTATTGTTTACTCATTTTAAGTTACCAACTCATTCTTTAATTGATTTAGTCCATTGGTGAGAGTCCTCT
Source organism: Camellia sinensis (assembly GCF_055761805.1). NCBI lineage: Eukaryota > Viridiplantae > Streptophyta > Magnoliopsida > Ericales > Theaceae > Camellia > Camellia sinensis. Next base: position 153,734,178 of record NC_138973.1, read on the forward strand.
AAAGGGAAAAAAGTGTTAACCAAGGGATGATTTAAGGTAAGAGAGAGATCATGCCTTTGGTTAGCAGAAACCCTCAAAAGAGGATTAAAACTATTAAGCACAAACTCTATCTCAAGCTTAAAAGATCCCAAACTTGAAACAACTCTCAAAAGCAATTGAAAGAGTGAAACAAATGAGAATGTGACAGAGCTATATATGCTAAAATTACATGCAAAATGACACTACAACATGCAACCAACTCAAGCAACTCATGTTTAAAGGCCTAAAACAATGAGCTAGTGAAAGAATTTACACTAAAGCTATGCAATACAAAGCTCAAAATCAACAACCAGCCCAAAACAGATGCATAATAGCCCAAAATATAGCTTTAAACATTCTGAAATTAAGCTAACACTAGCTAGAATAATAGGCTAAAACATGAAGCATGCTAGACTAGCAAGCAAGACACAAGAATGGGAGGCTACCTCCTCCATGTTTGGACTTCAAAACATGTTTTTATCCACTAAAATAGCTCTAAAAAATAGTGTTTAAAATCTTGGAAAAAGATAGCAAAAGAGTGGGAAACACAAGGGCAAAGGCCTCCAAAACAATGTACAAAGAAGGGCTATAAACCCCTCAACCTTTAATGGCCTTAGGACCCAAGCTTCAGCCCAAAAACACGAAGTTTTTATAGCCCAAAATCAGTTGGAAAACATGCTGAAGTGAGACAATAGTAGCTAAAATAATAAGCTAAAACATGGGGTTGCACTACAACCATGCAAAACAAGACTCAAACAAACTAACCAGCCCAAAACAGAGCTAAAATAGGTTATTTTAGAAGCTAAGACATGCTGGACTTAAGCTAAGTTAAGCTAACAAAATATACTAACATGTGAAGCTAACTAGGCATGCAAACAAGACATAAGAATGGGAGGCTAACCCCTCCAATTTTGGACCTCAAGATGAAGTTTTCATCACTGAAAAACCTCTGAATTTCAGTGGTTAAAAGGCCCAAAAAAATTGATTTGAAAGTGATGAATAATGGCACAAAAGCTTAACAAGCAAAAGAGCAAGAAGGGTGAACCACCCCCTAACTTGAAATGGCCTTAAACCAACACTTTTAACCCACAAAAATAGAGGTTTTTTTTCAGTTCAAAACTACCCCAAAAACAGTACAAAAAAAATGGCAAAAACAAGTATGAAAAACAAGCTTAAAGGTTAAAGGTTATACCTCTTGAAGCCAAGCACACTTTAGGCACAAATGAGGCACCAAATCAAGCTAAAATCACCTTCTAAAGCTCAAAGAAGGTCCCAAGGAATCTCAGCCCAAAGATAAGCAACTTTGGTCAAGGGTTAATAGGCAAACTAGAAGTGTATCTCTACTTGTATGCACAAAAGGGCAAGAGAGAGAGAGAGAGAAATCTAGAGGAAGAGAATTGTAGAGAGAGAGGATTTGTAGAGAGAAAGGCTCCCAAACTTTCCAACCTTCAAAACAATAGAGAATGGCCTCTATATATAGAAATATATGATTTCAGGTCAAAAATATCAACAAATGGACAGCTGGAGCAATCTGGAAACAACTGGAGGTAAAAATTTGTAAAAAAATATTATTTTTGACACCAATGGCCGGCAGGGGATCATTGATGGCTGGCAAGGATCATTTTTGGCCGGCACTGATCATCAATGGCCGGTAATGCATCATCCATGGCCGGTACACTTCACCAGTGGCTGGCAGAAAAATCTGCTTTCCAGGTCCAACTTCAAATGGGCATATCTTCTTTATCTGGACTCCTTTGCAGGTCATTCTTAAGCCTAAATTGAAGCCCCAAAAATGCATCATCCATGGCCGGTACACTTCACCAGTGGCTGGCAGAAAAATCTGCTTTCCAGGTCCAACTTCAAATGGGCATATCATTCTTTATCTGGACTCTTTTGCAGGTCATTCTTTCCAATGGTGGAAGCCTCACATAAAAATTCAAAGTGTGAAAAAAGTTATGCTCATTTTAGTGAAGACTGCTCAGTTTCATTTTAACCGAATTCATGCCTAACTTCTCCTCAGCTAGTTTTCTTCCCTCATCTCCTATTTTCTTCAACTCCAAACCTTTAAACAATATGTTTTGAAATATTTTTCAAAGATTTCACCTCTGTTTCATTTATTTCCACTTTGTCCTTGCTCGGTTTACCGAAAAGCACAACATTTAACGAAATGCGAGCCTCAGAACAACGTAGGAACTTTTTCAAAAATATTTTGAAAGAGAGGGTTTTAAGGTCTAAAAATCATTTTGGTCAAAAGTCTTGGTCCAAAATGGGGTGTGAGGTTGGGATTTGACGCTCTCCTTGCCGAAGAAATCGAACCTTTGCACTGCAAAACTTTCATCCCCAAGTAAACAATCAGTGGCGCCCAAGTCTCAAAGGCAGTCAAAAATGAAGTGTCTACACATTCTCATTCAAAAGATCCAGCTCATCCAATTCCTCGGTTATAACCGACTCAAAAGAAAAGGAAAAAAGATGACCTGGACAAAACTTCGGCATCCAGGTTATCAATCCCAGGAATACCGGACTTCGACTCAGACTCAGAGGAACCGAAATCTGATTCTAACTCCACAAACTCTATGGAATCAGATTTTGGCTCACTACCTGATTCAGAACTACCGGACAGAAAACCCTCCTCCAGCTGCCAAGTGAGGGACGGTGCGTTAGATGCATCTAGAATACCACTAGAAGGGTCCACACCTGATTGATCCCCGATCATGGAAACAGTTAGGTCATCCTTTAAGCTCTCCGGGTGGATATGAGGATCTGAAAGGAGACATGCCAGTGCTGCTCCTATCTCAACTTCACTGCTGTTGGACTCATCCTCTATACTCTGTTCAGCCTCAGCAGTTAATTCAGTCTGTTCTTCTGTGGGTTCACCCTCTTGCAGCTATAGGTCGAAGAAAACCTCGAAGCCGGGTGGACGCCGCTTCTCAGAATTCAACCATGGCTCAGGAAAGCTGCAAAATGGGAAGTCTTTCCCCTCCCGGACAAAGCGGCCATTTAGAGTTTCCTGAATCGGCCTTTGCAAAAGCTCATAGTGCTTCCCAACTTGCTTAGTTTTGGCTCTTCTTGTCATTTCCTTCCCTTTTCGAACCCAATCCTCTTTGGTAGGCATATAGCTAAGACCAAAGGCATGTGGGTTATGCGACACTTCGGCCAGTGCAATAACGCCCTTCCGGCCGCTCTTTCTAAATCCCATCCCGGGCACATGTTGTAGCTTGTTCATGAGGTAGACTGATTGAGCATTGACGTACAACCCCTCATCAATAGCCAAGATACTTTGCACCACCCAGGCCTCAGCTAAGGTAAAACCAGATAAGAAAACATCTTCATCGCCATGTACAATCACTAGTATGGGTGTAGTAACCTTAGGCGGAGGATGAATAGATGAATTTCCAAACACAATGGCCACCCCCTTCCCATGGGGCTACTTCAACATCTACTGAAGAGTGGAAGAAGCAGCTTTCACTTGGTACAGCCAAGGTCATCCAAAGAGTAAGTTGAATGTGGCCGGAACGTCCAGGACGTGAAACTCAATATCCTGTTGTGCCAGGCCAACTTGTGTTCTGATCTGAATTGTTCTCATCACCTCTCGACTTGTGTTGTCGTAAGCCCGGATCACCTAAGTCATTGGTACAAAATCCGCTGGCTTTAAGCCAATAACATAGGCTGTGCATGACGAACAAACATTGATTGCAGACCCAGTGTCAACGAATACAACAAGCACCCACTTCTCTCTACATTCAACTGAGATGTATAAGTGTTTGTTATGTGCAGAGCCTCAGGCGGCAATTCCTTATCTGAGAAGGTCAAAGTAGGTGAAGCACCCCCCGGGAAGACAAGTCCCACTAGTTGCTCTGGAGTTGTGTCGATAGATAGCTTGGCTTTATCCATTGCCGACAATACCACTTGCTGATGCACGCGCGAAGCCATGAGCAAATCCCAGATGGATATATTAGCTTGGATCTTCTTTAACTGCTTCAGTACAGCTTCTTCCTCAAACTGCTTGTCCTTCTATTTTTTAGCTTTCTTGTCCTTTCCGGATGCTTCGGGTCGGTCTAAGTGTGGGGGCTTGACGTACCGCTTGCTTCTAGTCATATGATCCAACTCCTCAAAATACCAGGTGTTGTCTGGCAGGTTTTGGCCCCAATCTTCATCAATGTGGGCAAGATGCAGATCATCATCTTCCCACCATACTCCTCCGGCAACCGACAGGCAATTGTCCAGTTCCGTCATGATTACTCATACATCACAGTCATCCCCCACAGGGTGTTTAGCTTTTCCAGCTTTTTAACTATTCTCATCCTTTTCCTGTTCAAACTGCTTCAATGCGGCTTCTTGTTCATTGTCTACAATACTTATGACGCCCATTTCTTGAGTGCAATTCTTAATACCGGCGCTCTCTGGCAACTTTCCTTTGTCCTCAGCCCTTCTGGCCTTTGTAGCAGTTCCCGCTTCTAGCTGTTCTAGCTTTGGTTGAAGCCCCTCATCCACATTAGGTTCATCACTGAGCCACCCAGAGTTGTCTGTCTACCCATTCAGATCGAACCAGTTAATGTGCACATTCCTCGAATCTTGCTCATTGAAGAACTGCAGATTGTTGATATCTTCCTCTAGATCAGCTAGGTCATCTAATCCCTGGCTCGGGCCATCCTCCTAGACCACACTCACTTCCATTCCTGTTGGTAACTCCACCTTTGGTTTGGCCTGATTGGTCAGTACAATATAACGGCATAGATTGTATTCCTCCTCAAATAAGTGCACGGAGTCCTCAGGCACTGAACTGGCATTCCCGTTCTCCACCAAGGCTATCCTACCTTCATCTATCATAGTCACCACCACATGTTTGGGTTGGGATGTGGACGCGTTCATCATGCACAAATCTGTGCTTGCCGAGATGAATAGCACCGGCTTAGGTAGGTGGGAGGGGGTGATGTATATACTGGGGTCGTAAGGGATGGCTAGTGTATAGATGGGGCTTATTTGCTGGGGTGAAGGAGCTGGGTTATGTGGTGAAAGAGGATTTGTAGTGACATTGGGTTTTTCAGGAGGTGCAATCACCTTGTTGTCAATGAGATCTTGAATCTCATGACGTAGTCTAAAGCACTAATCAGTATCATGACCATGCTGTTGGTGATAGGCACAATACTTGGCCAGGTTGTGTTTCAGAGGGAGAGGATCGAGCAATGGGCGTTGTTCTAATGGCTTCAGATGCCATTTTTTGATCAGGACCCTCAGGGCTGCAGATAGAGACATGTAGAGTGGGGTGAAAACCTTTTGGCCTCGGGGTTGATGGTTAGAAATTTGGGAGGTTGTATTGGTTGTGCAGGCAAAGGGGTTGGCGGTTTTGGGTGTGGTGGTGACCATGCCCACATTTGAAGGACGCGCAGCTGCATTACCGCCAGTAGTCGCTTTGGAACTACGTGTGAAAGCGCTCATGGGCTGCTCCTTTTAGGGTCTATCAGACCCTGCTTCATTGCATCCTCAATTTGCACCCCTATTTCGTGGAGGTCAGCAAATGTAGACAAAGGTAAGACTATTATCTTCTGTAACAGTCATGGTTGCAAGTTACGGACCACCATTCTGATTTGGTCCTTTTCTACCGGTTGGATGGTCATCATGGAGGCCTTGGCCCTCCACCGGGTCACAAAATCGGAGAAGCCCTCCTTCAGCTCTTGGCGAGTTGCTTTGAGATCACGAGTTATGACCTCGATCTGAGTGTTGTACGAGTACTGCGCTATAAAGGCCTCGTCCATTTCCTTCCAGTTTCTCTTCACTGAGTCTTCAAGTTAGGCGTACCAAATGGCCGCTATACCCGACAAGGTCCAGCCAAAAAGGGATAATTTTTGCGGTCTAGAAAGGCCCATCGGCCGCAGAATGTCGGAAAATAGCCACAAGTGGACCATGGGATCACTCAAGCCATCAAAGCAGTCTATGTGCGGGTCACTGCCGAATCAGTGTAGTCATCCTCTATATACGGGATCGAATTCACGTATTGTGCCCATTTAAAGAGCTTTTCCAGCTTGCTCACTTTCAGCGTAATAGGGTCGACCTCAAATTCAAACGGTGCCTCTGTTGGGTAAGCCGGTGCCTTGGAGGTCTGAGGTGGGATGAGATCCGCCTGAATGCACGCATTTTCCTGGACATTGATTGTGACCCTGGGTGCCGGGATTCCCAGTGGGGGTGCTTGTGATGCTGAGGCCACTACAGGTTGTGGCTACTGTTGTTGAAGCCTTTCTATTACCTCTACTTGGCGGGTTACAACCTTGACTTGGCGAGCTGTGGTCTCAGCTTGTCGGGCAGCATCTAGCTGCATGTTCTCAATAGTCTGTTGGAGTTGGCAGAGCATTTCTTCCATGTTAACTAAGGGATGTTGAGCTATCAGAACTAGTGTGTACTCTCTTTCCGAAGTAGAAGCAGATGACTGGACCTGACTGAGCACAAGCGAAGCAAACGGTGACTGCTGAATTGGTGACTGCTGAACCGGTGAGTTATGCCTGACTCTCCTTCGTCTTGTAACCGGGGGCAGTGAAGCAAACATTGGCTGTCCTTTTACAAGATCCCCAGATCGGTAAAGTCGCCTTACTCGGGTCCAGAGCACTTGGGGGGTAACAGACTCGTCTGAAGCAATGGTGTAAAACTACCTTGCAAAAAAAAAAATAAAGCAAAAAGAAACAAAAATCAGAAACTGCACAGCACCACGGCTCAGACACAAACAACAAGCAGTTGCAATCATAAGCTGGACAACTGTACTCAAGCACTGATTTTTTCTGTCCCAAAACTGATACCCTCAAACTGATACCCAGACTTGCAACTGATGCATATATTCTTGCAGAGTTTCACTCTAGAAGCATGTATCAAGCAAGTGAGAGCCAAAAACACCCCTATGATGGGGTAAGGTTACCCTGTCCTAATTTCGTCAGGAACTAGGGTTCACTACGCAAACAAACGGTTTCAAACAATTCCTGCATTCAGGTGAGCATTCAGTCCTAGTTTGGAACTGTCTCTATGGCTTCCGATATGCAACCAGATGAATTGGTCAAAAAGGGTACCTCAGCAAGACCACCTAATATACCTCTCGCTCCTAACACCAAGAAGTGAAAGGAGGATCAAACGGTACAGCGGTAGTCTAGATCCAAGGTTTGTGTTCCCATCATGGCAGAGCCCGCAACCGGTCAACCTTTTGGCAAGCTTTTCCAAGCGAGCCTCCAGCAAACTGCTCAGGAATAGCAGATGGCAAACATTGTGACTTAGGTGCACCAATGCAAATGCAAATGCAAAGAAACAAATAACTATAGATAAAACAACATATCATGAGTTCAAGTCAAGTTCTCTAAGTCCCCAGCAGAGTTGCTAGAAACTATGGGCTCGCCTTTTTCTCGCGCCCCCGACTTTTGGGAAGTTTGAAAAGAAGGCCTCACAATTCGAACTCTCGCGGTTCTGAATCTAGTTTCACAAGTGCAATATGAAATTGATAAACACCAAAGAGTCCAAATCCGGCAAATCTTTTTGAAAAATCGATTTTAAATCAAATAATGTCAAAATTGGACTGCTTTATTGGATTACAGAGTCGCCACCTAAATATTTTATTTTTGGGGAAATTTAGGAAACCATGACTCGTGCCAAAGGCCACGTGTCTGTCATCACCAAAGTTGCTTCGACTCGGGAACTTGGGTACGAGGGGGGAAGGTCATGAATTGAGCACCCCCGCTCGCCCGATCAAAAATTGGCCTCTACTAATCATGATATAATATTTTATAAACATTATGTGCTCTTATCCAATTATTTAGCTAACATTACTATGTGATGCACACAAAGCAAGTATAGACTAGTCACAAGACTTGGAGCAATTCAATTCATGTTTGTTTTGGGAAAAGGGTTTGAATTTGCCACCCTCAAGTGGACTTAAAGATGCGGATTTGCCACCAAACATAGTGGGCTTAAAACATGATTTGCCACAACAAAGTGGGCTTAAAACTTACAATCATTGAATTGTTCCAATTCAAACAACGAGCCTTCATCCACAAGCATTCATGCAATTTAGCATTTAAGCACATAGCCTCATCGTAAGCATGCTAGATATGGCAACATTCACACACATGCAAGTATGCTAAAGCGTAAAACTCACCTAGTACTCTAAGTTAGGAAAAATATGAGTTAGAAAATTATGGAGAAGTGGTTTGGAAATACTCTTTGGATCCTGTAGGATGCTCGAGATCCTTAGCTAGTCACCTGAAAAGGAATGAACACTCCAGTCTGGGGTGCCGGAATTACCACTCTGACGGATAAGTCAATGTATACTCTCTTGGTTGCTTACAACTCAAGTTAAACTTACTTTTTCTCACATACCTTTTTTAGCTGATACTCTTTTTATTTATAGTTGTCCTTGATGTTGATGGTTAGGGCCACCTTTCATCTAATGAACAATCACTCATTCGACTAGCTCTTCATAGTCGACCCCATTTACACTTGATTCACAGGCCGATCTGGTTATTCGGCCTCTGTCCCTCTAGGTTAGAGCCGTATAGTACATGACTTGATTTCCTTCTTTAAGTTATTCGACTAACCTACGTAGAAATGTACTCGGCGCCCATAATTGCCCCCCAAACATCCTACTAATCTCAGTTAGTTGGCATGTTTGGTTTTGGACTTGCAGGGTCAAAAAATACGACGGTTTCCCTTTTTTCAATGCAAGCGTCAGAATGCCTACTCTTTTAGGCATGATTACAATTTCCCTCCCCTTTGTATGCTTCATTCATTTAATACGATTTGAAGCCATGTTGTCTCTTTGTTTGTATGCTTTTTCGAACGCACAAGGTTTCTCGTTGCTTGTCAGTTCACCTCCCTCGCTTCACGCCCTCTGCAACCTCTTTCCGTTCTTCATTGTCCTCATTTCTTGTAAGTTTTTCTCTCTTTCATTTCGACTCATTTTCCTTATTTGCTTGCTGTTTAGAGTGTCCACTTTACCTGTTACGATGGCGAAACATTTGAGAGCCCTTCTTTCTGCGAATCAAATTTCTGGTTTCCGTCATCGTTTTTCTATTCCTGACAACGTCCATCTGTCACTCTTGGCGGAGAACGTGATTGTCACAGAAAAGGACTAACGAGAGTACAATTGTCTTTCCTCTCCTTTCAATTGCTGAGGGTGGAGTCCGTTTCCCCCTTCATCCACTTTTGAGGGTTGTCCTTCTCCATTGGGGTTTAACTCCTTCTCAACCGAACGTAAATTTTTACAAAATAATAATGGGGATTGTAGAACTAAACCGGTGCCTTAGGCTTAACCTTGGAGTCCCTGCCATTCGGCATGTTATGCCTTGGCCAAATCTGCCGGTTGGTAGGGGCGCTATTTCCTCAGGGCCAAGGACACCGACCATCATCCGGTGACCATGCTTGCCAGCTCTGGTAAGTGTGTTGATGATGTCATGGTCATTGTTCGAGGCAACTGGGAATTCAGCGAGGGCGAAGATTGTCAAGATCCAGTGCCTAGGCGAAGGGGCGAACCAGGTGGTCGTTTAATCCCCCATGAATTTTTATTAAACATTTACTTGGTTCAACTTCTACGTACTTACCATTTTAGTTGTGCAGGAAATGATTTGAAAAGAGTCCTTATTTCGGCCAAAGACGCTATACTTGTGCAGGTCAGAACCGCACTCTAGTTCTTCGGCCATTCGAATCTCTAGAAACAAGGGAGGGCGGCCCACATTCTTTTAAGGTACGAGCTGATCTACACTACCTTTTTGGCCACAGATAACATTCTGATTCCGAGAGGTGAATAGCACCTTACGATGCTTATTTTTCTGAGCTTCAAGAACCTAAGGCAAATTGGTTTTGAGGCATCAGACTCAAAGCCAGCGGACGAGCAAGTAGCCGAAGGGGTCGCTAAGCAGCCGAATCAACCACCCCAGGACAGACCAGATGGATTAGAGGAAGAGGTTAACGCGGCACTAAATTTGGCTTTTGAAGAAGCCGACCTTGATCCTCCATCCACTTCTGGCCAAGAGGATGCATCCTTCGAAGACATTTTCACTGACTTGAGGGACCTATCTGGCTCGTATCCTGACAACATGGCTGGAGAGTCGCTCACTCAAATGGCCAGGCAGAGAAATGCCGAGATGATGGCTGCCCGTCGGAAAGCTGAGGCCGAGCGAAATAAACCTCCGCCACCTCCACCCGTCGCTAGGGAAGAGACTTCACCTGCTCCCGTTAAGGAGGTGGTTCAGACTGGTGTGTCTGAAACGGAGCCTGTTGTCAATCAACAGGACCAAATGACGGAGCAAAAGGGGAAAAAACGTCCGGCTGAACAAGAAGTCGGGTATTCGGAAGACCTAGTGGATAAACGACAATGAATGGAAGAGTCAGACTTGGTCTTGCCATTTATAATACAACCAAGGATTAGGAACACGCCGGTTGCTTCTGATGCATCGGCTGTAAAAGACCCAGTTGTGGCCTTGAGCTTAGTCTCCTCCATTTCTCTGTCGGTTGATAGAGCAACCTTTAGGGCAGAGCATGATCTGCTGTCCATCGCATTAGCCACTCAGTCGGTGATATTGGAACGTGATCTTTGTAATTGTGGACTAACCAAAAGATAATTTTATATTGGCTTACCGATTTCTTGTTTGTAGGCGACGGGGTGGATAGTTGAGATTGGCTGTCGCCAACATGACTTTATCGAACAGATCAGCTTTCTCACAGTCGACGTGGAAAACGAGAAGGGGAAGGCAGTAGAGGCCTCTCTTAGAGTCGAATCTGAGAGAGCGAGGGCCGATGCTGAAAAAGATAAGGCCAAGGTTGCTGATCGACTGAGATTGGCCGCCGAGGAGAGGGCGAGTGCCAGTGAAGAAATGCTCAAATTGGCCAACGAGACAATTGCTAAGTTGGAGGCCGATCTGGAGGAATCAAAGAGGGCGATGGCAAACACCGAATCTGAGATTTCCAAGTCATTCGATGCTAGCAAGGATGCAGCTTTGGAGAGTTACGTAGAAGAAGTGCTGAAGTTTGAGAACAGGGGGTTCAAACACGACTGGCTTAAAGCCTTCACTGCCGCTAACATGGAATCAGAGCAGCCGATTCCGTACGAGCAAGTAGGCGTTGAGCCGCTGGAGTCTAACCCTGAAGACTGATCTAGAGTCCCAAGTATTTTTCGTTTTGTTTTGGTATTTTGTGTATGTAAATTTTATTAGACTTTGTTGGAATTTTGACTGTTTATTTTTGTTAGAAGCTAACGTAGGGTAGTTTTCATTTGTAAAATGACTTCTATTTGTGCTCAATTTATGAATGAAAATTACTTTTGCCCTTCTGTCTTGCTTTCGCCTTTATGCCTGATCAATGTGCTTGTTAACGGCTAAGTAAGATGTAAAAACATGAAATGTGATGAACAAACTTCTGAATTAATCCAGCGCAAAAATAACTGTATCACACTACAACTTAGACGAATATATTTGTGAATATGAAAATTGTTTTTGCCCTTGTCTTGCTTTCGCCTTTCTGCTTGATAAATGTGCTTATTAACGGCTAAGTAAGATGTAAATACATGAAATGTGATGAACAAACTTCTGAATTAATCCAACGCAAAAATAGCTGTATAGCACTGCAACTTAGCTGAATATATTTGTGAATATGCCCTTGCCCTAGCAAGTTGATGAACAGGACTGCCTAAAAATAGCAGTTATGGAGTTCAGGACTGGCGTTTTAAATCAGCCCTTGCCTATTCAGGAGTTGGCTGGGACATAATAGAAATTCGGCTAAGAGCTCTAATATTTAGGCCAAATAGATTGATGAATCTGCCCTTGCCCCAGTAAAATTGAACATGACAATCTAAAAAGCACAGTTCAGGAGTTTACTGGGGCACAATAGCAATTCGGCTAGGAGCTCTGATATGTAGGCCGAATATATTGATGAATCTGCCTTTGCCCATTCAGGAGTTTGCTAGGGCACAATAGCAATTCGGCTAGGAGCTCTGATATTTACGCCGAATAGATTGATGAATCTGCCCTTGTCCCAGTAAGCTAATGAACACGGCCGCTGGTCCACATCAGTTTGTGGCACAGAGCATTGAAGGGAACGCTTTGGGAACGCTGCACCTGCGCTTAATAAGATGGGTGGGGGCTACATTCGTTTAGGGTCCGTATTGGTGTCTAAATTTGGCAGATCACAGAAGGGAGAAGAGTAGTGAGTTAGAAGTAGATGTCTATAAGGCTATTTTTCAACAGTAGAGGAGAAGGGAGAACACTCATGGAATTGGACACAGAGATGAATCGAGGTGGCAAACCTACATACACGGGGAGTAAGACGTCAAGGGAACGTAAAAAACGCCAGTCCCCACATCGTCGAAGTAGGTCTCCCAGAAGGGAAAAACAGCAATGGGGCAACTCCCCTCTGCCACGCTCAAGAGGAGAAACCAGTGCGACACCGCGCCCGTTAAGTTTTGCGATTTTTGTGGGAAACAAACAGATGACGGAAGTAGATTCAGTTGTGCATGAGCAAAATGTGGCGGTCAAGTTTGCTCGACAAATTTTTCCTCCAGAAGTCCGGCAATCGATGTTCGGTCGACCTGATTTCGAAGTGTTTTGAGAGGGCATTCATGGAGCGGTGAAAGGGCTGTATACCACCTATGAAATCGGCATGAGTCTTCGTGCCGCACAGCGAGAGATAGAGAAGAAGAATGAACGCATTTGAACCTTAGAAGCTCGTGCGGAGAAGGCTAAGCGCAAACTAAGGAAGGTCAAAACTGTCGAGACAAAATCAGCTAGCCAAGCTAACCCGATTGTGGAATAAAGGGTGATGCAACAGCTCATAAGTCATGCAATTTCCAATCGAGATATGGCAAGCATGTTTGCAATAGAGGCGGCAAGGACCAGGGCTTATGAGAAAAGGCTTCCATAAGGGCCGAAAAGTTGGGATACAAATGACTAAGGAAAATCTCACCGAGGAGGTCTGCCGTTGCGAGAATCGTGGGTTTAAGTACAGGTGGGTCAAGGCTCTTCAGGCCGCATAGGCTCTCCGGGCAGCAGGCGTTGATTCGGCGTCACCGCTATATCAGAGTCATCATTTTCCCTTTGCGGCTTTCAAAGTCGAGAAGAGTGATGACGAGGGAGATACCGAATAAAACTAGACATATTGTAACGCTCTACCGTAGATTGGGAGCGAATTATGTATTATCAATTAATTTAATGAAACATTTTATTTTAAATGTTTGCATGTTGTTTCAATTTATGTCTATAAATTCAGTTATAATCATCTTCCAATTTTCGCCAACTACCAGGGATGGACCGAGGGGGGGCTAGTAGGGGTGACCACCCCCCCAAAGTTTTGAAAAAAAACCCTAGATATAGTAATACAATTATAAATATTTTTAAATTACATAAGTTTGCCACCCCCAAAGTTTTGCACAAAATTTAAGAACCGCCACCCCTTAAATTTGTACTTCAAAATTTTATTTATTTATTTGATAAATAATAATAATAATAATAATAATAATAATAATAATAATAATAATAATTTATTTCTTAAGTATGATTACTTTTTTTTATTTTAAATTTAGTAATGTTAAAATAATTGAGAAATTATTTGTTAATATGTTAGTCTTTTTTGTCTGATTAGGACTCAAATTTTTTAGTTGTTTGCTTATAACTAAATAATTTTTTTTTTTTTTTTTAAATGATTACTCAAGAAGATACAAGTCTCAATCATATGTTGGCAGCAATAGCCTACCTAGAGCAGTCATCATATATTCAAAACAAAGAAGCTTCTCTTTTCTCTCTTATTTCACAACCAATGAACCCAAATCATCAGAACCAGTGACCCAAAACACAATCTCTCTCTCTTGTGCGTCGTGAGTCTTTCGGTGTTCAAGATCATGATTCCTCCTGCAGTACTCTGGTACACACACACACACTCTCTCTCTCTCTCTCCATAATCTTCGTCTATCTATCTCTTTCTCCCTCGAAGAAGAAGAGTTAGGGTTTATTATTTGGGGAAAAAAGATTGGATTATGAACTTCGTAATGCTGGTAATGGAACCATTTGTCTAATTCTCAATCAACTATTTATACTTTTGTATTACATTTCTATTGTCAACTATCAAGCACAACTTTAGATGCCTAAGTATATATGTGGAGCAAATAATTGCTTTTTTGAAAATTAATTTGGATTTACCAGAACATATCAAATTGTATTTTGATAATATTTTGTAATTATATACGATGAATGGAAACATCTAATTATATATTTTAGTAATATTTGGGTAGAAATTGATATTATATATCACATGTTCATTACAAATTTTTTAATTGCATAGACACTCGCCCCCCGACATTAGAATCTTGTGTCCGTCCCTGCCAACTACGTTTATGCTTTTTAATCATAACATTCACAAAAAGCGCCTTGAATTCAGAGGCTTTTATCTTGGCCAATCATGAAATCCATGAAGGGCGCTCCGAATCTAGAGACTTATCCAGCCCAAAAGTGTCACTCACTTGTGGGGCTTCGAATTCAGAGGCTTTTATCTTGGCCAATCGTGAAGTCCATGAAGGACGCTCCAAATCCGGAGACTTATTCGGTCCAAAAGTGTTAGGGCTCCGAATTCGGAGGCTTTTATTTTGGCCAATTGTGAAATCCACGAAGAGTGCTCCAAATCCGGAGACTTATTCAGCCCAAAAGTGTGACTCACTTGTGGGGCTCCGAATTCGGAGGTTTTTATCTTGGCCAATCGTGAAATCCACGAAGGGCGCTCTGAATCCGAAGACTTATTCGACCCAAAAGTGTTATTCACTGGTGGGGTTCCAAATTCAGAGGCTTTTATCTTCAAACTGAAATTTCATATAGCGAGATAAGAAGTCTTGCATTATAAGAGTGAAAACTGTACATGGTGAATATTCAAAACAAGTTATCATGCCCCACAGGTCGGGTTAATGATAAAATTTACGTAGATACGTGTAATTCCAAGGATGTGGCAGACTTTTCCCAGACATGTCTTTGAGCCGATATGCCCCTGTTCCCGTGATTGAATTGATCTGATAGGGGCTGTCCCAGTTATGACCCAATTTTCCATCAACCGGATTCTTGGAAGCTGAAAGTACTTTCTTCAGGACCAATTCTCCTGGTGCATAGCGGCGTAGTTAAACACATTGATTATACGACTTAGAAAGCTGCTACTAGTACTGTGCCATGGATGCAAGGGCACGGTCTTTTCGTTCTTCAATTAGAGTCAAACCCAAGGCCAGCATCATGTCATTTCGGCCCATATCAAAAAATTTTGATTTCAAGGTTGGGAAGCCGATCTCCAGTGGGATGATACCTGGGTTCCAAAGCATAAAGCGAACGGCGTTTCCCCAGTGGATCACCTCAGAGTAGTGCCATGGGCCCACAACACACTCGGCAATTGTTCGACCCATCTGCCTTTAGCCTTCTCCAACCTCCTTTTGATGCTGTCAAAGATGGCTTTATTGAAGGCTTCAGCTTGACCATTGCTCTGTGGATAAGCCGACGTGGAGAAATAGGGCCGAATACCATACGTGCTGCATAATTCTCGGTAGACGCCACAATCGAACTGGGTGCCATTGTCTGAAATGAGTGCTCTTGGAATGCTGAATCGTGTTATGATAGTTTTCCATACAAAATGCCTAACATCAATATCACGGATGTGTGTTAGTGCTTCAGCTTCGACCCATTTTGTGAATAATTTGTCGCGACAATTAAAAATCGCTTGTTACTTGGGGTCTGTGGCAATGGCCCGATGATATCAAGCCCCCATTGAGCGAACGGCCAAGGACTGGTGATTGAGCTTAACTCCTCGGCTGGCAAATGGGTTAATAGGGAAAACTTCTAGCATTGTTCACATTTCTTGACGTAACACTCGGCATCAGCTCTCATGGTCGTCCAGTAGTACCCTTGTGTTACGGCTCGTTGAGCCAAAGAACGCCCACCAGAATGGGCACCATAACTACCTTCGTGTATTTCAGTCAAGAGTTCTTTGACTTTATCTAGATGAACGCATTCCAGGTATGGACCAGAAAGGGATTTTTTTGTAGAGCTTTCCTTATGGATCTAAGTAATATTACAGGGCTTTGTTTCAATGTTTGTGCGCTTCTTTCTTGTCCGTCGAAAGCTGTTCGGAAGATAGAAATGCAGTAATGGGGTCCATCCAACTTGGACCTAATTCTATGATATTGATTTGAATTGACTCTGAGGGGGCGATGCTCGGCTCAGGGATGAATCCTACTTCAATTGTCCATTTAATTTTTGAGTTGATGGCGGAGGCTAGGCAAGCCAGGGCATTTGCATGTGTGTTTTGATCCTGGGTAATTTGATTTAATTCATGATGGTCGAATTTTGCAAGAAAAGAATTCGCCGTTTTCATGTAAGCTGCCATACGGTCATTTTTGGCTGCATATTCCCTCTTCAACTGGTTGATGACTAGCTTTGAGTCGCAGAAGATAAGCAAACGCCGAGCACTAAGGAGATGTGCATTCCGTAAGCCAGTTAACAACACTTCGTATTCGGCCTCATTGTTTGATGCTTCGAAGCCCAGTTTGAC
Source organism: Camellia sinensis (assembly GCF_055761805.1). Lineage (NCBI taxonomy): Eukaryota > Viridiplantae > Streptophyta > Magnoliopsida > Ericales > Theaceae > Camellia > Camellia sinensis. The sequence continues at coordinate 153,750,726 of NC_138973.1, forward strand.
AGCTTGCTCGCTTATTGCGCCGTCGGGAGCCATGATCACTACACCTGCCCCACTGCCACGTTGGTTGGATGATCCATCACAATGCAACTGCCAAATGTCCCCCACGTAAATTCTCCAGTTCGGCTTAGGTTGAATTTGATCAGACTTAAAGTCAGCGAGGCATCCAGTGAATTCGGCCACAAAGTCGGCGAGCACCTGCCCCTTGATTGAGGTTCTAGGCAGAAATTGAATATCATACTGGCCGAGTTCGAGAGCCCATTTTGAAATGCACCCTGATGCTTCTGCACTACAGAGTACTGACCGGAGGAGGTAGTCCGTTAGCACCCTAATGGTATGCCCCTGAAAGTAATGCATCAGTTTTCTTGCTGCCATGACAAGAGCCAGGACGAGTTTTTCCAAGGGAAGGTAGCATGTTTCTGCGTCAACCATTGCTTTTCTCACATAATAAACTGGCCGCTGCTCCCCAAGTTCTTTTTTCAACAGTACGGCGCTAACGGCCCGATCGGAAACTGCTAGATATAAAATGAGTGAATCACCTGCCGAAGGTGTTGTCAAGAGCAGAACTGACCGGAGGTAAGTCTTCAAACCTTTCAAAGCGGCTTCGCACTCGGGGGTCCATTCAAAAGCTTTACCCTGCCGAAGGGTATAAAAGAATTGCCGGCAGCGATCTGTGGAACGATTGATAAATCTATTGAGTGCGGCAGCCATTCCCATCAGCTTCTGAACCTCTTTGACCGACCGAGGAGAACCAAGTTCTAGAATTGATGTGATTTGCCTCAAGTTGGCTTTGATTCTGCAGTGGTTAACAATGTAGCCAAGGAATTTGCCGGATCCGATGCCAAAGGCACATTTGGAAGCGTTCAGCTTCATTTTGTATTTACGAAGAATCCTGAATGTCTCTTCCAGATCGGCTAGATGAGTTTGCTCTTCTTTGGACTTGACCACCATATCATCGATGTACACTTCCATAGTACGGCCGAGTTGCTCTTTGAACATGACAGTGACTTGTCTCTGGTAGGTTGCCCCCGCATTCTTCAGCCCGAAAGGCATAACCTTATAGCAATAGGTTCCTCTTGGGGTGAGGAATGCAGTTTTGTCTTGGTCCTTCAGATGCATGGCAATTTGATGGTAGCCCCTGCATGCATCCAGGAAGCTCATACGTTGATGATGTGCCATTGTATCTACAAGTTGGTCAATTCTAGGGAGGGGAAAGCAATCTTTGGGACAAACTTTGTTTAAGTCCGTGAAATCCACACAAACACACCAAGTTCCATTTTTCTTCTTTACAACCACGGTATTCGACAGCCATGTAGGATAGGTCACTTCGCGGATTGCCCCGGCATCAAGTAACCGGTCAACTTCTTCAACAACGGCAGCAGTGTGTTCCGCGACTGATCGCCGGCTTTTCTGAATGATCGGCTTACATCTGGGATCAATGTTTAAGTAGTGTTGAGACATAGATGGATCCACCCCCGGCATCTCATATGGTGACTATGCGAATACATCAAGGTTGCCGAGTAAAAAGGAAATTAGCTCCTGCATGTCGACTTTATTCAGGGAGGCACCAACCATAAAGAACTTGTCAGAGTTCCTGTCAATTTCAACCCGATCCAGGGCCCTGGTTGCCTTTTCACTTGGGAGCCGCCCAACGTCATCGAGGCTTTCTCGATGTGGCACCTCAATTGAATTCACTTCCAGCTCTCTTGGTGACTTTGTGGCAAGAAGATAACATGCCTGGGCCGATTTCTGGGAACCTCGAATTTGCTCAATGCCGCGTTCAGTCGGAAAGCGGAATAGTTGATGATATGTGCTAGGCACGGCCTGCATGGTATGCAACCAAGTTCATCCCATGATGAGATTATACGGCGAAGGAAGCTTGACAACCAAAAATTCTACATCCACTAACCGGGAGCTTGCTCAAACTGGTAGTGTGATTTTGCCCAATGGATATTCCGGATTAGCGTTGAAGCCGAATAATGGATAATGAGCTGGAGACAAGTCCGACTCAGCGAATCCGAGTTTGACGAAGGTTTTGTAGTACATAACTTCTGAAGTGCTCCCCTGATCAATGAGAATACGCTCAACGGTGAATTGGTTTACGCGTAGCTCGATGACCAAGGGATCAATGTGGGGGAATGTTACGCCAGCCAAATTTGAATCATTGAAAGTAATACCACAGCTTCCAGGGGCCGTTTCGCTTGTGTGATTTGCTTTTGGGAGTTAGGATGCAACCGAATTGTATGTACGGTGGATGCTGTCGGCAAGCTATATATCATATGGATTACGCCAAGTAGAGGTGAATCCTGCCGTAAAGCAACTGTTTTGGTTGAGTTGTTCTTTCAGACGTGTTGCTTATGCTGACTGTCTTGTACTAACTCCTCAAGGTGATCTTTCAAAGCATAACAATTCTCGGTATCATGACCTTGGTCTTTGTGATATTCACACCGCCTGTCCCGTCTCCTCGTGTCGGGAGGTCCCACCATCTTGGGTGGCCATTTGAAGAACGGCAAATGTTGGACTTTAGACATAACCGTGCTGATCAGCTCTGACAACTTCGTATATTTCTTGTCCGCGCGCCTTATGCACCTGCTATCCACTTAAAGTTGTTCATTAGCCCGGTGTGGACATTGGTTATTTGATCGGCGCGAATCTTGTCCTTTGTCTCGTTCAGTTCGATTTCATGGTTTAGGGCTCCGTGATGGTACAGAATTTATCGGCTGAACGATTTCAGATGGGGCCGTCTTGTTGGCCTTGTGCCTGGCTTTGACCCGCAGAGCGTCATCTTCCACTTTACAATATTCCTCGACTTTCTTCATTAACAACTAGATTGTTTTGGGGGGCCTTCTGGTCAAGGAGCTATGGAGGGTACTATCAGGGTGTAACCCCATTTTAAAGGCGGTGATGGCCATGGAGTCATTGCAAGCATCATCTACGAGATTGAAGCATTCCCAATAGCGCACCTAATACGCTCGTAGGGTTTCCCCTGATTGGATTTGCATTGCCCAAAGAGAATCGGCCTGCTTTAGCTGGACCTCATTGGTGATGAACCTTGCCCTGAAGGATTTTTGGAGCTGATGGAAGCTCTTAATCGATGCCGACTCCAATTTATAGTACCATTTGACGGCCAATGGTCCCAAACTGCTCAGAAATATTTGACACATGAGGGCCTCGTCGTCTGCATGTAACGTCATGGCTTGCTTATAATGACAGATATGATCAGTAGGGTCCTATTTTCCTTCGTATAGGGTGAACGATGGAGCTTTGAACTTTTTGGGTAGCACTACCCTTATGATCTGTCACACAAAGGGGTCATGTTGATCCTCTTTGTCTGAACCATTTCTTCTTCGCTTATTCCGTGCACACGGACTCTCTTTGAAAGAACTGGAGGTCTCGACTCGTCCCTTCTTTTTGGATTTTGGGGATGATGAGTCAGAATCAGTGTCACTATCTTGTCTCCGAACTCGAGGTTGTCGACCATCCTTTCTCGGAGGCCGTCCTGGATCTTGTTGTACGGCTTGTTGGGATTTTGCCACCGCCAAGGCCAAATCATGTTGAAGGCACTCATTCTCAGCGATCATGTTTTCCAACCTCTGTTTGTGTTGCTTCGCCTGATCCATAATCGCTTGCATTGTCTCACATGTTGATATCGAGGGTGAGGTCTGGGCAACTGAGTCGAAATTCAAGGCCCTTCGTGCGGCAATGGTCTCGGGCCCAAGCATGTTGCTTGGAGTGGTATCATCTCGTCGCATAAGGTCGTCAGCGACTATCGGAGGATTTTCCGTTACGCCCGCCATGGATATGTTGGAGTATTCCCACAGACGGCGCCAATTGTGGAGAAGTGGTTTGGAAATACTCTTTGGATCCTGTAGGACACTCAAGATCCTCAGCTAGTCACCTGAAAATGAATGAACACTCCGGTCGGGGGTGCCGGAATTAGCACTATGACCGATAAGTCAGTATATGCTCTCTTGGTTGCTTACAACTCAAGTTAAACTTACTTTTTCTCACATACCTTTTTTAGCTGATACTCTTCTTATTTATAGTCATCCTTGATGTTGATGGTTGGACCTACCTTTCGTCCAATGAACAATCGCTCATTCGGCTAGCTCTTCATATTCGGCCCAATTTACACTTGATTCAGAGGCTGATCTAGTTATTCGGCCTCTGTCCCTCTGGGCTAGAGCCGTATAGTACATGACTTGATTTCCTTATTTAAGTTATTCGGCTAACCTATGTAGAAATGTACTCGGCCCCCACAAAAATAATGCATAATCCCTAACTATACAATATGCCTAATGCAACACATGCTATAATGCAATTAATAGGCTAAGCTACTAATGTGGCATATGATTCGATTTGATAACATGCGTTTAAACACGTATTCAAATAAGATATTGAAATTGCAATGCAGTTTGAATGATGCGCCGAGCCTCGATGCATGCAAGACAAATGAATGGATGCAAAGATGCGAGCATAAGGTATGCTAATTGAAAATGTCCCTAATCTAACCATCGAAAGAGATTAAATAAAAGGGAGAAAGACGCGGGGTTGGAAGACATACACACATGCACGCACACTTATTACAACATTATGCCCTCGTGAAGGAGGGTCCGAATGAATAGACTAACTAGCTACGCTAATTTAAGCTAATTATTACAAAATGAAACTAATTAACTAATTCTAGTTAACTAAGTATTACAAACCGAAATTAAATAACTAGTTAATCTAACTAATTATTTACAACACTTTAATTAGCTACAACTAGTTAATTACAACACAATATTTAACTAACTATTCTAAGCTAATTAAATATTACAAATCAAATTAACTAGCTAAACACTTAACTAATTAAATATAAAGCAATTAAACTAATTAATTAGCTACCACTAATTAATTAAACAAAGCAATTAAATGGCCTCGGGAAGTGAGGGATGCATGCTCGGTTTCTCCACCCGAAAAGCCACCGCCTTGCCATCGAACGCCTTTGTTTGCACATATTTGAACACCAACAGTGCTGCCAACTTCCAGAATGCCTCCGTTCTACCTCAGGACTACACTGTGCAAAATTTCATTGATTGCCAGTCAGCTACCAATGGTGGCCGTCGGCCACCATTGGTGGCCCATCGGCTATCATTGGTGGCCCGTCGGCTACTGCTGGTGGCCGTCGGCCACTGTTGAGGGTCGGTCGGCCACTTCTGGCCTGAACTTCCTTTTTGCTACAACAGAGAGCAAACAGAGGCAAAATAGTATATTCTCAAGGGTTATCTATACTGTTTCCCTCCTTAACATCAAACAAGCTCAAAGGAGTGTAACTCTTGGCTCTCAAGCCACCAATCAAGCAATTTCCATGCATGATGGCCAAAGTACCAAGTTTGTACAAGTTTAATGAGTGCAAGACAAGACTCAAAAGATCACCACCCTATCATGCATGATCAAGGGTGATGGTGACCAAGGAAAGTGGCACATTTCATCACTTTGAGTATGAAATGTCCCATTTTCCTTGTGTTCGAATTAACGTCCAATTCGAACACATGCAATGCAACATGAAAAATGTTCATCTTGCCTCTTTTGTTTGTTCATTTTGTTTACTCATTTTACATTACCAATTCATTCTTTAATCGATTAAGTCCATTAGTGAATGTCTACTAAAGCGAAAGAAGTGTCAACCAAGGGGTAGTTCAAGGCATAAGGGAAGCTTCATGCCGTTGGTAATGAACCCTCAAAAGAGGATTAAACCATTAAGCATGAGCCTTAACCTCAAGCTTAAATAACCCTAAGGTTGAAACAACTCTCAAAAACAAATGAAAGAGTGAAGCAAAGAAGGAGGTTGCAGAGATTTTAAGTGTTGGAATTAGGCATGAAAAAGCATTAAAACATGCAACCAAGACACACAAATGATGCTCAAAGCCTAGAAACACTAAGCTAGTGAAGGAAATTATACCATAACTATGCAATACAAAGCTCAAATGACCCAAACAGCCCAAAACAGAGCTAAAGCAGGTCAAAACATAGGCAAAAACATGCTGGACTAAAGCTAAGTTAGGCTAGAAAAACATACTATCATGTGAGGCTAACTAGGCATGCAAGCAAGACATAAGGAGGGGAGGCTAACCCCTCCAATTTTAGACTTCAAAAGAAGGTTATTGTCACTGGAAAAATCTCTAAATTTCAATGGTTAAAAGGCCTAAACAGTTTGATTTGAAAGTGATGAAAAATGGTGCAAAAATCTAAACAATTAAGCAATAAGAAGGGTGAACCACCCCCTAACTTGAAAAAGCCTCAAACCAACACTTTTAAGCCTCAAAAATAGAGTTTTTTATAGTTGAAAACTAGCCCAAAAACAATACAAAAGGATGGCAAAACAAGTATTCAAAGCAAGTATACTAAGCAAGTAAACTACCTCTTGATGCTAAAGTACAAATTAAGCAACAATCCAAGCTTAAACCTTCTTCTAGAGCACAAACAAGACTCCAAGAGACCTCAGCTCCAAGGTGGTCAAGTTTGATTAAGGGTTGAGGTGCAAAACTGTAGAGAAACTAGACTTTAAGGCACAAAATAACAAGAGAGATAGAGATAGAGAGAGAGAGAGAGAGAGAGAGAGAGAGAGAGAGATTTTTGGTCTAAAATGTCTAACCTTCCAAAATGGGGAAGGAACCCCCCTATATGTACAAAAACAAGTCTTGAGCTTAGATACATCTTACTATACACATGTATGAAGATGCAGCTCAGTGAGTAACAGCTGACACAGCTGGCAACAAATATCTAGAAAAGGAGACCAATGGCCGTCGGCCATCACTGGTGGCCATCGACCACCATTGGTAGCTGACAAGAACAAGACATGGCCGATAGGCCAGGGGTCTGGCTAACAGGTCATTCACTCCTCCAGAGTAGAGGCAACAAGTTCTTAGTCCAAAACCAAGCACAAAACAAACAAGGTTTAGAGGCTCAAAGATAAGGCGTTCTGCCAAGGACTTCAGCGCTCAAAACGAACACAAACATGCACAATCATCGAGTACACAAACGATGACATCTAAATCTTGAGGACGGTCAAAAATGGGGTGTTTATAGTTGCCCCTCTTTGACAGAACTCAGAAGTCATGATATGACGGGAGTGAATGTTAAAGCCCAGAGACGACCTATTTTTGACAAGGCCAAAGACTTGGACAAACAGACAAGCAAGACAAAGATGGTTGCACCCGCAGGCTGCCTACGTATCCCTTTGCAAGGATTCAAACCAGTGTAGTTCTGAGGCAAGATGCAAGTGATATGCACGATGCAAAAAACATAACTTATGATCATGCAATGAGGCTGTAATGAAACATCTAGATGCAAATGTTATGCAAAGAAATGCTACATTCATACAAACTGAAACAAGGTATAGCAAACTCAAACATGAACAGAAATAAGTAAACATGAACCAAACCACATTTCATGCAGAAAAGATATAAGAAAATTATGCAAGCTTAACTACGCATCACGCAAGAAAGGCAAAGGATAACACAACTGTCGGGCGCACCCGAGGAGTCGAACAAGATCCTAACACGTTGCACGCGGAAGGAGAGAAGGGATAGTGTGAACACCGGGACGTACCCGACTATTCTTACCCAAAGGGAGCAGTGATAAACACTGAAACGCATCCAAATGTTTGTAACCAAAACAGGGGGTAGTGATAACCACTGGAACACATCCAAATGCTTTTAACCAAAATGCGGGGGGTGGGGGTGATAAACATCGGAACACGTCCAAATGCTTTTAGCCAAACAGGGAGTGGTGATAAACATCAGAACATGTCCAAATGCTTTTAACCAAAATAGGGAGTGGTGATAAATATCAGAACACGTCCAAATGCTTTTAACCAAAACAGGGAGTGGTGATAAACATCAGAACACGTCCAAATGCTTTTAACCAAAAAAGGGAGTGGTGATAAACATTAGAACACGTCCAAATGCTTTTAACCAAAACAGGGAGTGGTGATAAACATCGAAACTCAGGAAAAATGTTTCTACTAGTAAATAAAAAACTAGCGGGAATGGAATCTACTACTATGGTACCACCACACTTCGCTTGCAACTCTGATAAATGGGCAATGGTGCTAAGGGCATATGCTGTGGGTGTATGTACTGCTCGTTTGAAGAAACTAATGCTATTATGGCTGATAAACATGCCACATTGTAAACTCAGTATGAAATTAAGGCCTAATATGAAGGGATGGTTTTGTCGAGCATTCCTAATCCAAACTTGGGGTAAAGGGAACCATTCTATATGTTGAGTTTTAGAGCCTATATGATGAAAACTAATTTGTGCTCCATTAATGCAATGTGTATATGTCTGTCTAGTGCCATTGGCTATGCTGACTAAAGCTGGGGTTGTTAAAGGTGAACTCCATCCTGGTGGAACTATATGCTGTTCAATATATGATTTACTAGTTCTGGTATCTATCATGTCATTTACACTAAGAGTTTTTTTACAAATTTGATTACACAAGAGATCTCAACTAAATTTAGCTTGGGTATGATATGGTAATTAAGTGGTAAATATGCGTTGTCAGATTGTTCTTGGAAATATTGACTAAAGGGTTGACAATCAACTAAGTTGACTAATTCTAAAGAGTGCATATGTTCTTCAACAAGTTTATCTTTTAAAGGATATTTAGTATGAAATTGTTCTAACTGCTGTTTAAGCTGTTTATTTTCTAATTCTAAATATTCTATGTCAAAATTAGCCTTAGTTTCTATCTCACGTATTTGTAGTCTAAGCTCTCTTACCTGTATCTCTAATTCTCTAATTGTTAGGTGTAATTCTTTCTTTTCTAGACTATGATCTTCTCGCATCTCTTCTTTATTTTCTATCGTTATCTTGTGTGTCATATTTAATTTTTCTAAACAAACTGGACAATAAGTTATACTGCATAATAAACATTAAACTCTCTTATTTTTAGCTAGAAACCAATTACAATAATTGCATCTAGTGGTATCAAATTCTAGTCCAATCCTAAAGTTATGCTAACATTCAGTATGTGGATTGCATCCCATCATTATAAAGAAACTATTATGGGAAGAGGATATTCCCATTTCTTGGTTAAGTTGTCCTAAAAGATTGTCTATACTAGTATCGCTTTTCGAATCACTATCTGAGCTTAGGGCTTCTATTTGATATTCATAATCGCTGACTATACTATAGACTTCTGAGTCATCATTGCTTATGCTTACTATATCTTCTTCTAAATCTTCTATAATATGTAATCTTTCTATCTGTTTATTAGTATTAGGTTTATGTCTTTTTGGGTAGTTTTTTGCAAAATGATTAGGCTTTCCACATGTAAAACAATTGCATTTTTTACTACTAGGTTTCCTAAAATATCTTTGTTTTTTTTTATCTCTCTCTTCCTTAGGTAGTTGCTTCTAATTTATCTATTAAAAGTTTTACTTTTTCTAATAAATTTTTGTTTTCTCCACGGTTTCCTATATTTTTTCTTCCAATACTTTTCTTTTTTATATTTCCCATAATTTTTGTATTTTTTCCTATTATATTTACCTTCATATTGTTGAGGAGTATATATTATGCTGATACAGAAACCATAGTTTTGTTTTTTCAAATCTTTCTGTATTTTGACTTCTATACATTTTTCTCTAAGCCTATGAAATGTAAAAACTATTCTAGGTCCTATTCCTAAAACTCCTCTTATATTTACTTCTCCAGAGACTATTCTTGCTAGTAAGTTTGCATAATAAATTGACCATTTATTTTCTATCTCTCTTCCTAATTCTCCTGGTAATTTCCTAAAATATTTATTTCTTATTTCTTCATCAAAACTCTTTCTAGTTCTGGCTGCTATGGCTAAATATTCTTTGCTAAAAGGTACAACATATTTCCAACTTCCTAGTGTTATCTGATCTTACTTGGTTAATGTTATACTATGAGTATAATCATTTCTTCTAGAAGGGTCGTATCCTATAAGCATTTCTTTTATAAAAACTAATAAAATTCCATGGGCTATCTCCTAGTCTTTTAAGCTGTCTAATTGTCTCCTTGTATTTTCCTTTGAAAGTTAAATATATATTAAAAGCTGAATCTCCTAAAGTGTTTTCATATATTCCCACATATCAGTTGATTCAAAGGGATTATTTATCCACGCCTTTACCGCATCTTTTTCTCATTTTTCTATCACTTCTTGCCATATCTGTGGGTCGAATTTAGCTAAGTCTAAAATGGTTCCCTAGTTGGTTGTTGGTTGTAATTGTATGCTCATATCTGGTTGTCTGCGCTTTCCATGAAACTTATACTATTTATTAGGATCTGCTTTGCTACGACCTATATTAGTTAGTGGTCTCCTTCCTCCGACTTCATATTGCATTGGTTTTATTGGTTCTTCTACTGTATATGTTGTGGGTTACTAGATCCTGTGTTTTCTGTTATTTGAGTGTTCATATAAAAAGTGTCTTCTAAGTTAGATTGTTTTGGTATTTTAAATATTTTGCTAGGATTTATTTTATCTTCTAAAATATCATCTACATATTCGGTATGAAATTCTTGGTCTAAAAATGATACTGCTTCATCAAGGGTATCTTCCCTAGCTATATATTCATAGTATCTGGTATCTAATATTTTATTCATATCACTTAGAGTAAAATTTTCCAAATCTATCTCATCGATATTATATATCCTATTTTGTGATATTGTTTTTCCTTCTATCATTACATAAAGCTGATTTATGTCACTATGATTATCTTGATTTTCTTCCTTATCTATATTACTAAATTCATCTTCAGATTTTTCTGGTGCTACATATGTATATTGAGTAAATCTTACTGCATAACTTCCATCTGTTTTTTGATATAATAAATTATCTTGAGGGGCTAACCTCTTTTGTCCTAGGAAATTTCCTAAATTCCAATCTAATGCTGCATTATCTTCAGAACTATATTTTTTAGCTAGTAGTGCTTTTATCCCTTTTGCGCCTAACATTTTAACTATTTGATCATCCCCCACTTTGTATTCCCATTTCAATATGGCATCGTTGAAGAAAGCCAGTCGCCTACCATACTAGCATTAGTCATTTGTGATGCAATATTATTTCTTTTGTCACTTGTCAATTTTTTAAGATTTTAATTTGATTTTTCTATTTAAATTAGACGTTAACCAAAATTTAAATGGAATGACTAAATTGAAATTGAAATTAAACTTAAAGTATAGAGACCAAATTATTTAAATTGAAACTATAAGGACTAAAATAAAATTTGCATCAAACAATAAGGATGAAAAGTGTAAGTAACCCAAAAATAAATAAATCAATGTGAATGACAGTTTTTTGGGGCATTTACAAAAAAATAAAAATAAAAATTCAGAGTTTGATTTTTGTAACAAAATAAATCTCGAGTTTTTAATTTTTTCAATTTAAACACTAAAATATTTTGTCATTAAATTCACTTTAGATGTATATAAATGTCTAAAATACTTTTTTTTATTATAATTATTATCAAATTTAATGATTAAAATACTAATTTTTTAATCATATCATTCAAATCAATGTTCGAAATAGAGGTCCATAAATATTGCCATCTTCTTGATAATATATGGACGTTTGTATGGCCTCTTTGGTTGTGAGGAATGAGAGGATGTGATGTAGAACATTTTCCGGCAAGCTACTCATCATACCAATGCCCTTGCCAATATTATGTTCTTTAGAAAGCTTTTGTTTTTTTGGAAGAAGATAACAACACATTATCATCCATTTTTTGTTTTCTTTTACAATCACTGCCTAAAAACATAGATGTAAAAGTCATTAACCATGAGGTATGTGAAGGAAATTTTATAGAACTCATAACAAAAAGCAAATTGATCATGCGAATAACTGAAGATTTGCTCGTTTTATAATTATAAATGGTGCAAGTGATCATAAGTCTTCAATCCCTATAGTACCAACTATGCATTTGTCAATCAATCCCTATAATATCAGTCGTACATTTGTCATCAACTCAATAATCTTATCCCTAAATTAGCCGTGTCTATAGGGAGGCAATCTAGTGTGCCAATATTATAGCTAATTTAGGAGATTAGTAGTTGGAAGAGTTTTTGTATGAGTACAAAATAATCTTCTCGTATAATCCTGTTGATCAAGTTTGCACTCCGTCGAGTGTGCCAATATAATAGCTAATTTAGGAGATCAATAGGAGGAAGAGTTTCTATACGAGTACGGAATAATCCTCTCGTATAATCCTATTTATCAATTTTGCACTCCTCTAAGCTATGACGACTCTGTGCTCCCTTTGGCAGAGTTGTGATGACCTTAGCTATAGAATGGCACCCTACCGAGCTACACCTAGCTTGGCCCTCTACACTAGCAATCATCTCAGTCTGCTAAAGGCCTATCCTCAGATAGCTAGGTCCAAGCCCTAGCAACGCATCTCTAATCGGCACAGTGTCTACTCGGTCCAAGACTGAGCTATACAAACTCTTATCTTAGCCACTTGCATGATCCAACTTCCAAAGAAGATTTTATCTAGCTTGACCCAATTCGCACACAAATTACCCTCTAAATTGCCCCTTAATTCCATCTATGTAACATGATTGGAATTATTCTTCCTAAGCCGAGCTAAATTTACTCAATTCAACCGAGCTAAAACTATTTGTTCGGTCTCACGATCTGCCCGTTCTAAGACATCTTATCAGTTGCTCTGCACGTCGCTTCACTACTCTAGCACATCTGATATGCCATCATTACTTTGGACTCGTGGCAAGCCCCCAGTAGTCGAGTACCACTGCTACAGCCGCCATACACTGCCCAAATATTTGAACTGTCCCATATTTTCAAGTCGCATGTATATGACGCCTATACATATGAACAGCCATTCACTGTTCACCATCTTCAACCAAGCCCCAGAACCCGTGTCTTCTCTTAGTACTCTCGATTCTTCCATCATTGCCTTGAATTCCTGCACCACTGAACTCGCAATCACTTGAAGAGTCGTTTCTATTGGCTGGGACTCGCTTCTGCCCTTAAACTCGCAATTAGTTCTTCCACACAAGCATAAAAATGACATATTCATATACTAATCCACCAAACGAGCATAAAATGGTCTTACCACCATGTAAGCCCATGGCTGGAACTAGCACCAGTCAAAAGTAGCAATTTTGATCCAAAACCACATTGAAACCAAAATAAAAACCAATTTGCATGATTTTTAAGGATCACGACTGAGCTAAGAATATTATGGTTTTATCTAATTGGGCTACCAAATTGGCCCTAGCCAGGACCGGGCTAAAACCTTGCTCCTTCCCCTGGCCGAGATAAAAATGACGCGCTGGGTCATGTGGCCGAGCAAACAAACTTATTTAATTTACACTGCTGTCTTAGCTCAGCCAACACTACAAAATTTATTTTCCACTTTACAGACTTGACTAGGTTGGCCAGGTACTCCCTTTCATACAGCCACTTGGCAGTGCTACTTAACCGAGCAATTAGATCAAAGCCAAGCTAGACAACCTAGAAAAACTTAGAATCCATTGATTTAAGACCATAGGAAAGTACCACTTCATGGTAAGTTCGCCGGGAGCGATAGCCGAATTCTAAAGGGAATATGCCATTCCAGACGACGTACAATTCAGTCTGGCCGAGTAAGATACCATACCCTGGGGTAAGCTCGATTGTTGCACGTTTACCGTAATATCAATAGTAGAGGGTGAACTCTGCTTTCCAGTTATAGCTCGACTTTTCTGTGCCCCCTTTCAGAGAGCTCGAATTGGTCCTACAGTTCGGATTCCTATCACGATTCTGAATCTAATCTCACAAAGTGCAATGTGAGACTGATAAACACCAAAGAGTCCAAATCTGGCAAATCGTTTTGGAAAATTAATTTTCAACCAAAAAAAGCCAAAAATGGACTCTTTGCCAGATTACAGAGTCGCCACCTAAATATTTTATTTTGGAGAAATTTAGAAAACCCTGACTCGTGCCTAAGGCCACATGTCCGTCATCACCAAAGTTGCCTCGGCTCAGGAACTTGGGTATAAGAGGGGAAGGTCTTGAAATGAGCACCCCCGCTCGCCTAATCAAAGGATCGGCCTCTACTAACCATGATATGTTGTTTTATAAACCTCATGTGTTCTTATTCGGTTATTAGCTAACTTTACTACGTGACGCGCGCGCAAGCCAGTATAGACTAAATCGCAAGAATTGAAACAAAACAACTCATGTTTGTTTTCGAAAATGATTTGAAGTTGCCACCCTCAAGTGGGCTTAGAAATGTGGATTTGCCACCTCAAGTGGGCTTAAAACATGATTTGCCACTTCGCAAAGCGAGCTTAAAACTCACATTTATCGAATTGTTCCAATTCAAGCAATAAAGCCTTCATCCACAGGCATTCATGTAATTTTAGCATATAAGCACATAGCCTCATGGAAAGCATGCGAAACATGGAAATATGGCAATCACACTCATGCAAGTATGCTAAAGTGCAAAACTTACTGAGTACTCCAAGTCAAGACAAAAGCTAGTTAGAAAAATGCATAATCCTAACTATACAAAATACCTAATGCAACACATGCAATATGAAATTAATAAGCTCGGCTACTAATATGGGATATGATTTTATTCAATTTGATAACATGCTTTTGAAACACGTATTCAAATAAGTATTGAAATACAATGCAATTTGAATGATGTGCCGAGCCTCGGTGCATGCAAGACAAATGGATGGATGCAAACATGCGAGCATAAGGTATGCTAATTGAAAATGACCCTAAACTAACCATCGAAAGCGGTTACGTAAAAGGGAGAAAGACGGGGGTTGGAAGACATGCACACACATACGCACACTTATTACAACATTGCGCCCTCTCGAAGGAGGGTCCGAATGAATAAGAGCTAAGCTAATCTAAGCTAAGCTAAGCTAACTAATCTAATTAAGCTAATTAGACTAATTATTACAAACCAAACAAATAACTAATAAACTAATTACTAATTATTACAACACTTAACTAATTAGCAAACTAATTAATTAAATGAAATCCATGCTAACTAAACATGTAAAGCACTAAACTACACTGCCACAGCTCTGTTTTGGGAGGTGGAGCATGCATGCATTCGGTTTTTGTCCTGAAAAGCCCTCTGGTTTACTCTTGAGAGGCTCTGTTTGCAGGGTTAAGCTTACTCCAAGAACTTTCTGCTCCAACTTGCCAATTCAATGCTGAGGACTGCACCAGTGGCCTACCGGCCATGAATGGTTACTGCCGGCCACCTGCCGGCCAAAAGTGTGCCTTGCCGGCCAAAAATGAGGCACTTTCAGCCACTGGTGCTCTAAGTCACCACACTGCAACAAAGCACAAACAGAGGAAAAATGAGAGTTTTCCAAGGACATGTTTGTACCGTGCCTTTCATTATCATCTCAAAACATCAAAGGATTGGCACTCTTGGACCCAAAACCACCAATCAAGCATTTTCAATGCATGATGGCCAAAGATCCAAGTTGTACACTTTCAATAAATGCACAAAAACAAGACTCTAGACCACTACCTTATCATGGATGATCAAAGGCAATGGAGACTAAGGAGATTGGTTCATTTCATCACTTTGAGTATAAAATGGACCAATCTTCCTTGTGTTCAATATAACGTCTGATTGAACACATGCAATGCAACACATAACATGCTTATCTTGTTCATGTTTTACTTGTCCAATTTTTGTTTACACATTTTACTTTACCAAATCATTCTTTAACCGGTTAAGTCCAAGGTGAGTGTCCTCTAATGAGAGAGGGATCAACCAAAGGATGACTTAAGACATGAGAGAGATCATGTCATCGGTTAGTAGAAACCCTCAAAAGAGGATTAAAACCATTAAGCACAAGTATCAATCCCAAGCTTAAACACAACCTTAAGGCTAACCAAACCTCAAAGAAAATGGAAAAATGATGAAATGAGGGAGGGTGCAGATATTTCAGTGCTGAAATGGCATGAAAAATGATACTACAACATGTAAGCAACTCATGCGCAACATGTTCAAAAGCCAAAAATACCAAACTAGTGAAGATCACTTCACTATAGGCATGCAATACAAAGCTCAAAAGGGACAAACAGTCCAAAATAGTCCTAAAACAGCCTAAGAGGAGTCCTAAAACATGCTTGAAATAAGCTAAAAATAGCTAGCATGAGAGGCCAAAACATGGCACAAGCTAAGCCATTAAGCACAATTGCACTACAAGCATATGAAGCAAGCCTCAAGTGACTTAAACAACCCTAAATAGAGGTAAAACAAGTCAAAATAGAGCCTATAACATGCTTGAATTAAGCTAAGTTAAGCTAGGAAATCAAGCTAACATGTGAAGCAACTTAGGCATGGAAGCAAGACACAAGGAGGGGAGGCTACCCCCTCCTATTTTTGACCTCAAAACAAAGTTTTTACCACTGAAAAACCTCTAAATTTAAGTGGTTAAAAGGCCAAAAGAGTTGGTTTGAAAGTGATGAAAAGATGGCACAAAAGCTTAACAAGCAAAGAGACAAGAAAGGTGGACCATCCCCAAACTCAAAATAGCCTCAAACCACTATTTTTAAGCCTCAAAAACAAAGGTTTTTGTATTTGAAAACCAGGCCAAAAATAGTACAAAAAGATGGCAAAACAAGTTATGCAAAACAAGTTTAAAGGGTGAAGGTTATACCTCTTGAAGCTAAGCACACTTTAGGCACAAATGAGGCACCAAATCAAGCTAAAATCACCTTTTAAAGCTCAAAGAAGGCCTCCTAGAACCTCAGCTCAAAGATAACCAACTTTGGTCAAGGATGTCTAGGCAAAGGAGAAGTGTATGCAAGCTTCTAAGTACAAAAGCTCAAGAGAGAGAGAAATGTAGAGAGAGAGAGAATTGTAGAGAGACAGACTCCCAAAATATTTCACTCCTAAATTGTTCTAACCTTAAAAACAATAGAGAAGACTCTTTATGTATAGAAGAATGAGGCTTCAGGTCAAAAATATCCCAAAATGGACAGTTGGAACAGCTGGAACACAAATATCTGCAGAAATCTAACTTTTTGTATCAATTGTCGGTCGGCCATCATTGATGGCCGGCACATGGCCACAATCCCATCCATGGTCAACAACCTCCACCTCTGGTTGGCCAGAAAAATCTGCTTTTTGGGCCCAACTTCAAATGGACATATCTCTTTCATCTGGACTCCTTTGCAGGTCATTCTTGAGCCTAAATTGAAGCCCTGGAAGTCTTATTTCCAATTGTGGCATCCTCACAGAAAAATTCCAAGTGTGCAAGAAGATATGCCTCTTTTAGTGAAGACTACTCAGTTTCGATCCTACCCAAATTCATGCCCAACTTCTCCTCAACTAGCTTTCTTCTCTCCTCTCCCATTTTCTTCAACTCCAAACCCATAAATAAGGTGTTTTGAAGATTTTTTGAAAGAGATCACCTCTCTTCCATTTATTTCCACTTTGTCCTTGCTCGGTTTACCGAAAAGCACAATATTTAACGAAATGCGAGCCTCGGAACATCGTAGGAACTTTGTTTCAAAAATATTTTGAAAGAGAGGGTTTTAAGGTCTCAAAATCATTTTGGTCAAAATAGTTTTGGTCAAAAAATGGAGTGTAAGGTTGGGATTTGATGCTCTTCTTGCCAAAGAAATTGAACCTTTGCACTACACAACTTTCATCACCAAGTAAACAGTCAGTGGCGCCCAAGTCGTAAAGGCGGTCAAAAATGGGGTGTTTGCACTAGTCCAACCCCTTATATGTGAATTTCTCGAGCATATTAGACTCTACCCCACCCAACTATCAACCAACACATATAGAATTATAAATGGCATCGCCGAGCTCAACCGTCGTCTCGACCTCAACCTTGGACTGGCCGAGATATTCCATCAATACTCGCTTAGTCAGAATGATGACGATTGGGTCTACTACCTCAAAGTAAAAGGAGGCTGAGAGAAAGTTGTTAAGCGCACACTGGACAAATACTTGCACGACAATGACTTTCTCTGGGTCTCAGGGAATTACAAGGACCAGGAGGCCAGAACACTGGGCTATAACATAAACTGGAATAAAGGCATAACTAGTATGAGCATCCCAGTTTTATTCTTCTTAATTTCTTGATCACTTACTATCATGCTAACCCTTTGTCTTTTTGCAGATCTGAATGTGCTCAAGGAGAACTACCCACACGCTAACCAAGACGGGCTATGCACCATACTAAGGTACCGGCATCAGGATTAGACTAAGCTACTGAGCTTTGAGCCAACCTATAGGTACAGTAGCAAGAGGAGGAGAAAAGTTACCAACTTCATTCTCAAACCTTCACTAGAACCAGACCCAAGCCTTCCTCAAATCAACATCGTCCCCCTCACTAAGGAGTAAGAAATGGCAAAGAGGAAAGCCATCTGAGCTCTTATCACCGACCAAACTTCTATTGAGGTCCAGACTGAACAAGTTCTAGCCGCTCAACCACTTGAAACCGTCGTTGCCCGTCTAACCACTAGGCCAACTACATCTCGGCTCAACAAGCGTGCTCGCACCTTGTCTGCCGAGCAACAACACCTGGTGGATGACAAAGAGACCGCACTCTCAGAGTCCGAGCTGCCCGAATCACAGTCTACCTGCTCTAGCTAAGCTGAACCTTCTTTCCCGCTGGTGTGGGCACTATCCATGACCTTCAAAGGTCGGGCTGTGACCCCCACCCGACTCTATGTGTGATGAGAAGGACCATATTTTTGCCTTCAACCTGACCAAGAGTCTATCTCTGCCGGTAAACATAGAGCGGCATGATCATCTGACCGAGTTGAAAGCTATACGTTCAGCCACCAAGTCCCTGGTGCTAGTAAGTTTGGAACTACTTTTCTTTTGAACTTTTTACTCAGCCTTTCTAATTATTCTACTGGTCGATGGCAGGCCATGTAGAAGAACCATGTTGCTCACCAACGTGTACTTGAGCTAAGGAAAACTGCCAGGGCGGCCATCACGGAAAACAAGGCCAAGAGGGCCGAGCTAAAGGAGATCAAGGCCAAATTGGCCGAGTTAGTTGCTGATCGGGACTAGCTGGCTAAGCAAGTTAAATTAGTCATGGCCAAAGACGACAAACAAAGGCCCTAGCCAAAAAGAAAAACCGTTACCTTTGTAAACTCACTAATCTCGGGAAAAAGAAACACGCTGAAATAAAGGAACTGGAGAAAAAGATGGAGGACGCCAAGGACAGAGGTTACAAGGAAAGCGAAGAAACCTATGTCCAGCAATGTGAAGCGGCCAAGGATATCTTTTTCAACTGCGGTTAGCCTGCGAACTCTGAGATCTTCCTCAACCCTCTTTGCCATTTCATTCCAAGTTACATGGTGGCTTATGCCAATGCCGTGCAACAAAATCTCCGCGCTGTGGAAGAGGAGGGCCCGACACCGAGTTCTGTAGATCCCCTAGCCACTACTAATCCCATTCCTCAACCCACCAGGAAAGTTCAGTTGGAAGTACCTAATTAGATCCAGCCGAACATCGATCTGACCACTGATGAAGGTGTTGGGGCCGAGCTGGCAACAATGGAGGTCGGTGCGGATGTTGATGCCAAGCTGGATGATCTGTTTGCTTGACCATGAGGAAACTTTCTCTAACTTTCTGTTTGTTCTATTCTTTTTTCTTTGCTTTCTTTTGCAATGTAACCAGGCTACACGCTCCCTCCCCTTTTTGTAATCACATCTTTCATCAATGAAAAATCTCGAAGTTTTTGCATGGTCATTGTGTTTCTTCTAAAAATGATTTACACCACTCTGAATGTACATTCTGTTGGGCTAACTAGCTCGCCCACCTTGACCCTGCCAACCTCCTTTGGCCGAGATGAACTTCTCAGTCGAAGAGTGCAAAAAGTTGTGCTAGCCACACCTGTCAACCTCTTTGGCCAAGATGAACATCTCGGTCAAAGAGTGTAAAAAGTAGTGTTGGTCAAACCTGCCAACCTTCTTTAGCCCAAATACTCATCTCGGCTAAAGAGTGCAAAAAGTTATGTTGGTCAAACCTGCTAACCATCTTTAGCCCAGATACTCATCTCAACTAAAGAGTGCAAAAAAATGTGTTGGTAAAACTTGCCAACCTTCTTAAGCCTAGAAACTCATTTCGGCTAAAGAGTGCAAAATGTGCGTTGGTCAAACCTGTCAACCTTCTTTAGCCTAGTTACTCATCTCGACTAAAGATTCCAAAAAGTTGTGTTGGTCAAACCTGCCAACCTTCTTTAGCCTAGATACTCATCTCGGCTAAAAAGTGCAAAAAGTTGTGTTGGTCAAACCTACCAACCTTCTTTAGCCTAGATACTTATCTCGGCTAAAGAGGGCACAAAATGTATTGGTCAAACCTTCCAGTTTTCTTTGCCTTCAGCAGTGCAAAGGTGTTTACAAATAGAATAAATACAGGTACTGAAAGAATTTTTACCAGGAAAAAAGTCTACTTGTTTTATTAAAAGTCAAAGGAAATTACAAGTGCAAAAAGATAAAAATAAAATATATTGAGATTGGCCATGTTCCATGGCCTTGGGATAGCTCGGTCGTCCATATCTTCGAGGTGGTAAGCTCATTGTCCTACTAATCCCATCACTTTGTACGGCCCTTCCTAGTTGGGTCCCAATTTGCCATCCCTAGGCCCAAAGTGTTTCCCATTACTTTGCGTAGCACACAGTCTTTAATCTTGAATTTCCTTGGATGCACCACCTTGTTATGTTTTCTAGACAATTCATGTTGATACGAGGCGATGTGGACCAGTGCCCTTTCTCTTCTTTCTTCGGCAAAATCTAGCTCCAAGGTTATGACCTCTCCGTTCAAATCCGGATCAAAATTTTCACTTCTAATAGTGGTGAGGCCGACTTCCAAGGGGATTACTGCTTCCATGCCATTGGCCAAGGAAAAAGGCATTTGGCTAGTCGACCTCCTAGGTGTAGTTCAGTAAGCCCATAAGTCATGGGGAAGTTCCTCAGCCCATTTTCCTTTTGCTTTTTCTAGCCTATTTTTTAGACCATCTAAGACTACTTTGTTGGAGGCTTCGGCCTGGCCATTAGCATGTGGGTATGCCGGCGTGGAATTATAGAATTCTATCTTGTGCACTTCGCAAAAACCCTTAAAGATTCTTCCATCAAATTGGGTGTCGTTGTTAGATATCAAGGCCATTAGAATTCTAAACTGGGTTATGATGTTCTGCCAAAAAATCTTCTTAACGACTTTTTCTTTGATGGATGCAAGCGCCTCTGTCTCCACCCAGTTTGTGAAGTAGTTTGTCGCCGCAATAAAGAACTTTCTGTTGCCTGGCGTAGTTGGGAGTGGTCCCACTATGTCTAAGCCCTACGTTGCAAAAGGCCAAGGGTTAGTCAAATATAGGAGCTCTCTAGCTGGTTGATGAATTTGATGCGCGAACTTCTGACATTTCTTGCATTTCTTGACATACTTCTCTGCGTCTACTTGCATGGATGGCCACCTGTAGACGCTCAACTTTCTTTGCGCGCCCCCCTATCAGAGAGGTGAGAATTGGTCTCCTACAGTTTGGACTCCTGTCACGGTTCTGAATCTAATCTCACAAAGTGTAATGTAAGACTGATAAATCACCAAAGAGTCCAATCCAGCAAATCATTTTGGAAAATCAGATTTTGAATCAAATAATGCCAAACTGGCCTGTTTTGCCAGATTATAGAGTCGCCACCTAAATATTTTATTTTGGGAAATTTAGGAAACCCTGACTTGTGCCAAAGGCCACGTGTCCGTCATCACCAAAGTTGCCTCGACTCGGGAACTTGGATACGAGAGGGGAAGGTCCTGAAATGAGCACCCCCGCTCGCCCGATCAAAGATCGGCCTCTACTATCATGATATGTTGTTTTATAAACACATGTGTTCTTATTCCAGTTATTTAGCTAACTTACTATGTGATACGCACAACATACAAGTATAGACTAAATCGCGGGAATTAGAACAAAACAATTCATGTTTGTTTTTGAAAATGGTTTGAAAGTGCCACCCTCAAGTGGGCTTAAAACATGATGATTTGCCACTTCGCAAAGTGGGCTTAAAACTCACATTTGATAAATTGTTCCAATTTCAAGCAACAAAGCCTTCATCAATAGGCATTCATGCAGTTAAGCAAGTAAGCACATAACCTCGTGGCAAGCATGCTAAACATGGCAACACTCACACTCATGCAAGTATGCTAAAGCGTAAAAACTTACAGTGTACTCCAAGCCAAAACAAACAACTAGTTACAAATATGCATGATCCTAACTATGTAAGATGCCTAATGCAACACACACAATAATGCAACTAAATAGGCTCGGCTATCTAATATGGCATATGAATGCAACACTTGATACATGTATTCAAAGAATTATTGAAATACGATGCAGTTTGAATGATACGCCGAGCCTCGGTGCATGCAAGACAAATGAATGATGCAAACATGTAAGCATAAAGTATGCTAATTGAAAATGTCTATAATCTAACCATCGAAAGCAGTTAAATAAAAGGGAGAAAGACGTGGGGTTGGAAGACATGCACACACACACACACTTATTACAACGTTGCGCCCTCTTGAAGGAGGGTCTGAATAAATAAGCTAAGCTGCACTAAGCTAAGCTAATTATTACAAAACAAAACTAATTAACTATGCTAGCTAATTAATTATTACAACACAATTGAATAACTAGCTATGCTAAGCTAATTAAAATATTACAAGACAGATTAAGCTAATTAATTACAACACATATAGTAATCAGCTACAACTAGCTAAGAGAGCAATAAAGTGGCCTCGCGGGTGAGGGAGACATGCATGCTCGGTTGCTTCCTCTCGAAAATCCATCGTCTTGCCACCGGTTGCCTCTGTTTGCACTCACTGTGATCTCTGAACACTGTACAAACTTCCAGATTGCCTTTACTCCAACACATGAACACATTGGACAATCTTTGAACTGGTGGCCGGTCGGCTAATGCAAGTGGCCGGTCGGCTAATGCAAGTGGCCGGTCGGCTAATGCAAGTGGCCGGTCGGCTGACCACCAACTTTCCAGGCTTCTGTTTTTGCTACAATAGAGAACAACAGAGGCAAAACAATGTATTTTTCAAGGAATGTGTGTACTGCCACCCTCCTTATCATTTCTCAAGCTCAAAGGAGTATGGCACTTGGCTCTCAAGCCACCAATCAAGCATTTTCAATGTATGATAGCCAAAGAGCCAAGCTTGTACAATGTTAATGAATGCACAAACAAGACTCAAAGAGCCTCCACCCTATCATGCATGATCAAGGGTGTCGGCGACCAAGAAATGTGACACGTTTCATCACTATGAGTATGAAACGTCCCACATTTCTTGTGTTTGGATTAACATCCGATCCAAACAAATGCAATGCAACACAAATGCTTATCTTGTACAAGTTTTACTTTGTTCAATTCTTGTTTACACATTTTAGCTTACCAATTAGTCCTTTAACCGCTTAAGTTCAATGTGAAAGTCCTCTATTTGGAAAGATGGCCTAAGCCATAAGTGCCTTGAGCATGAAAGAGGTCTCATGCCGTTGGTTAGTAGAAACCCTCAAGAGAGGATTAAAACCATTAGGCATGAATGCCTCAATTTCATGCTCAAGCCAGTAAGGGGCTCAAGACCACTTTCAAAAGCAAATTCAAAAGTGAAGAACAAAGGGAGATTGCAGACTTTCAGTGCTGATATGGCATGCTAAAGACACTAAATCATGCAATAAATTCATGCGCAACATGTTCAAAAGCCAAAAGCGTTAAACTAATGAAGAGCATAACACTATGAGCATGCAATACAAAGCTCAAAAGGGACCAACAGTCCAAAACAGTCCTAAAACACCATAAATAGAGTTCTAAAACATGCTTGAAATAAGCTAAGAATAACTATATTAAGAGGCCAAAACAACAACACATGCTAGGCAATTTAGCATAATTGCACTACAAGCATACAAAGCAAAACTCATGTGATCAAACCAGATCAAAATAGAGCTTAATCATGCCAAATCAGGAGCTAAAACATGCTGGAATTGAAGCATAGATGGCAAGAAAAACATGCTCATGTATTGGCTCACAAACAAGGAACAAAGCACAACTATCAAAAGCAATGAAAGAGTGAACTAAGTGAGTGTGATAGAGGTCTATGCACTGAAATCACATGTAAAATGATGCTACATCATGCAATCATCTCATGCAAAGCATGTTAGAAGCCTTAAAACGCAAAAGCTAGTGAAGACACTAACACCATAGCTATGCAATACATGGCTCATATGACCAAGACCACTCAAAACAGAGGTAAAGCATGTTAAAATATTAGCAAAAATGTGCTGGAGTCAAGCTAACACATGCTAGAATGATGGGCTAACTCATTAGACATGCTAGGCTAGTAAGCAAAATTACACTACAAGTGCAAGATGCAAGCAACAAGTGACCCAACCAGCCAAAAACAAAGTTAAAACATGTTAAATTAGAGCCTAAAACATGCTTGAATTAAGCCAACACAAGCCACAAAAATATGCTACTTTGTAATGCTAACTAGGCATGGCATAGAGAGACAAGGAGAGGAGGCCATCCCCTCCTATTTTGGACCTCAAATCAAAATTTTTACCACTGAAATTCCCTGGGAATTCAGTGGTTTAGAGGCCAAAAAAAGAGTTGTTTGAAAAGCTTTAAAAGAAGGCTCAAAAGCTTCACAAGCCAAAGAGCAAAAGGAGGAAACCACCCCCTAACTAAACAAGACTCAAACCACTATTTCAGAACCTTAAAAATAGAGTTTTTTAGAGGTTAAAACCAGCCTCAAAATAGTGTAAAAAGATGGCCAATCACTTAACCAAAACAAAGCTTAAAAGGGACAAGTCCTTACCCTTGAAGCACAGTAGCAAAACAGGTATAATTCTGAGCTAAAACCAAGCTTTAGACCTCAAATAGGACCTCCAAGGACCTCAGCTCCAAGATGAAGGTATTTGACTAGAGGTCTTAGTGCAAATGTGTAGAAAAAATTTACTTTCAAGTACAAAATAGGAAGAGAGAGAGGATTCTAGAGAGAGAGGGTGAAATTTTGCTCACAAAATTTTGTAAAGAGAGAGGGATTTTAGAGAGAGAGGCTCCCAAACTTGCTAACCTTGCAAAATGAGAGATATGGCCTCTATATATAGCAATATATGAGCTTTGGTCGAAATATCTAATTACAGGATAGCTGGAGGTTGTGTAGAACAGCTGGAGGGAAAAGATCTACAAAATATCTGAGTTTGGGACATTAGTGGCCGGCCGGCCACTTTAGTACCTGACAACCCACTTTTCAGGCCGGTCATCCACTTGTGGTGGTCGGTCATCCAATGATGGTGGCCGGCCGGCCACCAAAAATCTGCTCTCCAGGTCCAACTTCAAACGGGCATAACTCCTTCATCTGGACTCCTTTTCAGGTCATTCTTGTGTCCAAATTGAAGCCCCGGAAGTAAGCTTTTCAGTGGTGGCAGCCTCACATCAAAATTTTAAGTGTGAAAAAAGGTATGCCTCTTTTAGTGAAGGTTGCTTATTTCCAGCTCAATCGGATTGATGCCCAACTTCAACCGACTATATCTCTCTCATCCGAACTCGGCTTTAGGAGATTCTTGAGTGTAAAATGAAGCCCCGGAAGTCCTCTTTCCAACGGTGGTGGCCTCATAGCTGAAATCCAAGTGTACAAAAGGGTAGGCCTGATTTAGCGAGGGCCGCTCGACTCTCTTTTAACGATTCAAGCCCAACTTCTTCCCTAACTTGGTTTCTTCCCTCTCCTCCAATTTTCTTCAACTCCAAACCTCTAAACAAGATGTTTTAAAAAAAATTCCAAAGAGATCACCTCTCTTTCATTCATTTCCACTTTGTCCTTGCTCGGTTTACCGAAAAATCATCATTTAACAAAATGTGAGCCTAGGAACATCGTAGAAGCTTTTTCCAAAAATATTTTGAAAGAGAGGGTCTGAAAAAAGTTTTGGTCAAAATGGTTTTGGTCCAAAAATGGGGTGTGAGGTTTGGATTTGACGCTCCTCTTACCGAATAAATCGAACCTTTGCACTGCACAACTTTCATCACCAAATAAGCAATTAGTGGCGCCAAAGTCTTAAGGGTAGTCAAAAATGGGGTGTCTACACCACCGATACCCCTGTGAGATAGCTCAGTAGGCCAGAGATCTCCCCCTTTGGTGGTTTCCGCAATTGCCCTCGTGAATTTTGAACAAGAATGCCTCAACCTTACTAGGATGGACACACTTCAAGTACGGTCCTGTGAAGGACTTTTTGTACAGTGCTAGCGATGGAAATAGCCAAAATCGCTGTGACTTCGCCCTAATCTTGTTGGTTTCCTTCTTGTCCTCTAGCAAAATGCCATCTTTTAAAAATAGCATGATGGGGTCCATCCATAAAAGACCTAGCTCGGCGCAGCATACCTTGGCCACTTCAGGTTTCTCAATGATCGATCTTGGCAAGAAGTCAACTAGCAAAGGGTGTGGGATATATGTATCTGTCATCGACGTAAAACTGGCCGTTCATCTACCTTACTTTTTTTTTTCTCAGCCGATTTGCTCTATCCTCACGACTTCGAACTTCATGAGCTTCTTTCTGATCAACTCTCGATACTTGGCCATTATATCATCATTTGCTTCATAGTCGCCTGATACTTGGTTGACTACTAGTTAGGAGTCGTTGTACATCATCAGCTTGGTGGCCTTTATTTAGCAGGTTGACTTTAAACCGGCTAACAATGCTTCGTACTCTACCTCATTATTAGATGCTGGAAAATTGAGGTTGATAGCCTGTTCAATAGTCAAGCCATTTGGTGAGATGAGGACTATCCCAAGTCTTGCCCCGTGCCTGTTGGACGCTCCATCCGTAAAGAGCTTCAACATCTATCCTACGAATAGCTTCAAACAAGTGGAGGGATCTGAGAACGCTTTAGGTCAGGAATGTTGACGACATCTTCTTCTTTGTTTTTGTCCGTCGTTAGGATTTGATACTCACTGCTCGACTACCTTGGCATTTCACATTTAGGCGCGTCCTTACTTGTATTTGTACGGCTTGCTCCTTCCCCCCAGCAATAGGCTGTTGGCACTAGTGGATGACGCAGCCACTGTAACGCTAAATGGTTTGCTACGCAGTTGAGCGACTTGTTGTGGGGGCTACTTTATTCTTGCTGCGCTTTCCCCGCTTTGCTCGGTTGCCTCTGTCAAGTCGATTGGGCAAACATAATGACTTCCTAGAGCAAACTCGGCTCCGAAGTCTGACAATGCTTGGGCCTTTATTGTGGTTCTCGACTGAAACTTGAAGTCGAACTGTCCTAACTATGCGGTCCACTTCAATATTCACCCAAAAAAGTCCACCCTTTCAAACAAGGCTTTTAAGGGGAAGGTTGTAAAGACGATCACGATGTAGGCATGGAAGTAGTGCGACAATTTTCTTGAAGCCATCATCAAAGCTAAGGCCATTTTTTCTAATGGCAAGTACCTCGTTTCGGCCCCCGGCAATATCTTGCTTACATAAAAGATAGGCAAGTGTTGTACTCCTTCGGGGCATACTAACACTATGCTAACTGCATGCT
The DNA here is from genome assembly GCF_055761805.1 of Camellia sinensis. Classification (NCBI taxonomy): domain Eukaryota; kingdom Viridiplantae; phylum Streptophyta; class Magnoliopsida; order Ericales; family Theaceae; genus Camellia; species Camellia sinensis. Next base: position 153,778,263 of record NC_138973.1, read on the forward strand.
GGGAAACTGCCAATTATAAAAAAAGTTCCTCTCTTGGTACTGGGGTTGCCAACAGCAACAGAGAGGTCATGTATTCTTTCAAGCTTTCCAAAGCTTGGTCGCATTCGTCATCCCACTCAAACTTGGCCTTAAGTGCCTGGAAGAACGGTCGACACCTGTTTGATGACTGACTTATGAATCGGTTTAGCGCGACAACTAGGCCCATGAGATGTTGTAATTCCTTGACTGTGTTTGGCCTCTCTAAATCTTGAATGGCTTTGATTTGAGAGGGATCGGCATCTATACCTCGGATGGTTACTAGAAAGCCAAGAAATTTTCTTGACCCCACGCCAAACGCACATTTGGATGCATTCAGTCGCAGCTTTTGAATCTTCAAAATTTGAAACATCTCAACTAGGTCATTGAGATGGCCTCCTTCATTCTTACTTTTGACCACCATATCGTCTATGTAAGCTTCCATTGTTTAGCCTAACAAGGGCTCGAACATTTTGGTGACCATTCGCTGGAACGTTGCCCCTGCATTTTTTAGGCCAAAGGACATGACCTTGTAGCAATACAATCCCCTAGGTGTTGTAAAGGATATGACTTCCTAGTTCGGATCATACATAGCAATTTGATGGTATCCACGATATGCATTAAGAAAGCTAAGTCAGTTATGACCTGCAGTTAGGTCCACCAGTTGGTCTATTCGCAGTAGAGGAAAACTATCTTTTGGGCATGCTGTATTAACTGTCTTGTAATCCACACAAACGCGCCACTTGTCGTTCTTCTTTGGCACTACCACAGTGTTGGAGATCCACTTGGGAGAGTGAACCTCTCTGATTGCCCTTGTCTCCCGTAGGTTTCCTACCTCCTCAGCCACTATCTTGGCGTGGTGAAGTACCGATTTGGGAGTTCACTGTATAATTGGTCTGGCGGTCGGGTGCACATTAAGTTGATGGCAGATGAAAATTGGATCAATGCCAGGCATGTTATACGGTGTCTAGGCAAACACTTCGATGTTAGAGATCAAGAATTCTATGATCTCTATTCTCTCGGTGCTGGACAAAGATGAGCCTAGCAAAAGAACTTCTCTGGGACCTTTTCGTCTATTCTTACCTCCAACAGATCTTCTACTGCCTTATGTTCAGCTGCCTTGTTGACATCCGCAAATAACTCAATGCTTTCTAGCTCCTCTACCATCTGTATGAACCCTTTGGCAGCTCGGCTACCATTTATAGTCACGAAGCACTGCTTGGACATGATTTGGTATCCCAAAATCTCTTCAATCACTCCAGCTTTGTTAGCGAACATCACCTAATGGTAGGTTGATATTATTGCTCACATGGCATGCAACCATGCTCTCTCCAAAATAATGTTGTAAATGGAAGAGACTTTCAACACCCAGAATTCCACTTGCTTTATCATTGTCTCAGCTTTGACTAGCACAATTATCTTGTCAACCAGTCATTCTGGCATTGAGTTGAAAACGACCAAGAAAGATGTCGCCGGTGCTAAATCTTTGTCCTCCAATTTGAGTTGCTTGAAAGTCTCATAGTACGTTATCTCGCACGAGCTCCCTTGGTCTATCAAGGTCCACTTGATGTCAAAATTCTTTACACGCAAAGTAACCACTAGCATGTCGTTATAAGGGCTTTGCAACCTTGCTAAGTCCCTATCAGAGAAGATAATGACGTTTTTCGCTTCTGTCTTTCCTTTTTTAACAGTAGGTTGTACACTTAGTACTTCCCTCATGTGCTCTGCCTTCTTGATCATCCCTCTAAGCTCGTAGACTCGCTCTGGCTCAAGATCCCATGTATCACGTCGATTACTCCTTGAGGTGAACCTTCGACTGGCATCCCATCTGGCCCATTGTGGTCCTAGGGGGCTGGTCGAGCTCCCCCTTCAATGTATTGGTCCAAGTGGGCCGTAGCCACTAACTCTTCTAGATGTTGCCTCAGTGACGTGCAATTTTCAATTCGGTGCCCCACTTCATCATGGAAGGTGCACCGATATCTATCATCGTAGCCCCTTTGCACTTCTCCTAACTTGGTGCCTCACGTATCTTGCTAATAATCCGGCAGATAGGCTTTTTGAACACCATGGTGATGGTCGTACAGACTCTCAACCTCTTTGTCTGGGAGTCTTCACCGTTTGGTCGTCCGGCTGGACTGTATTTGTTTGGTCAGTCCTCTCAGCCGACCGTGTTAACCTTTGTGATGGGCTTTTTGTCCGACATCGCTATTGTGCCGAACTTTGCACTGGTGCGAGTGTTATCCTTGTCTACCATGATGTGTTGGTGCACTCTCTTCATCATGGCTTCCACTGTGAGGAGTGGCGTCATTTTCATTGAATCCCTCAACTTATAACCCACCGGCAAACCCCGCTTATACTGTGCGATAGCTAGGTTGGTGGGGCAATCACCTATCTGGTTAAAGGTCTCCCAATACCTGTTGTTATAAGCCTTTAACGTTTCATTCTCGCCCATGTTAATGGCGAGCAACTGGTCCATCTTGACCAGAGTTTTGGTGTTTGTCTTGAACCTGGTGACAAACGCCTTTGCCAATTGTGCCCATGAAGCGATGTTACTTCTGGCAGCCTCTCAAACCAAGTCAAGCCCAGGTCGCCTAAGCTTGATGGAAACAAAATACACATTAGAGCCTCATTCCGTCGATGTATGGCCATAACTTGGCAAAAATGGCTCAAGTGCATGTAGAGGTCTGACTTCTCCTCATAGGTTGTGAACTTATGCTAGTTGAAGCTTAAGAGGGGCTTCTGCTTGATTATTCATTTTTGTTACCTCAGGTTTTTTATGTGATTTGATTTCTTTTGGTTGGCACTATATGACTTTTTGGATTCGGAGAACCCGACTTTCGGGAACCAAATGGTTCTATTTAAGGGTTCTCCCGGCTCGGAATCGGAAGTTAGAAAGGCTTTTTCCCATTTTTTTTTAAAAAGTGTTTGGTTGGTTAATGGAGAAAAAAAGGGCCGACGAAGAAATGAAAGAAATTAGACCAGAAGATTTAATTAAAGTTGAGGTGTATCCGATCAATACACCAAACCAATTAAGACAAAAAAATAGTCTCTTTCAATGAGCAAATAGATGAACTGAAATAGCCCATTTCTTTAGTTAGAAGAGTGGTGTGACCTTTCCTACTTCTCGTTAGTTCCTTCTTGCCAGAGTGCGCCAATCCAGGAGTGAGGGATAAAAACCACGGGCAGCAGTTCTCTATCTCCTATAGTACGTCTCCTTTGCCTTGAAATCCATTAGCTTTGTTTGAGCAGTACTTTTCAACTTGACTTGAATGAATGAAAGATGCTCTATGCTGATGCGGTCCTAACTCATCTCCCTATCTTGGGATCGGTCCAGACATTCAACAATTTTAGCCATGTCGAACTCGTAAGCAACAGAATCAAACTCATAATCCACAGCTTATGATGAAACTAGATCGACGGAGGAAACAAGCTCTCTTTCAGATCCTTACACTTCAGCTAAAGGAGATTACTCCGCTACAGTTGCTTCTTCTCTTTCACCTGAACCTACTAAGGTTGGGCGGATTCTTCGGATAAACCTCCTTCATTCTACTTGGGTCTTTTTGGTACCTTCGTTAGCTTTCTATGAAGCCAGTATGCCTCTTTGCATACCTTTCCCCCCCATCCAATTCGGTGCCTAGCCTCTTTGTTATAGAGTACATGCGGAGAACCACTTTTAAGCATGAGTTGAGCACTGGTCCTCCAAAGTATGGGCAGTAGTAATGGTTCAAAAAATGTAGGGAGGAGCAGGGAAAGAGCCTGTCCCATCGTCCAAGTACTAACGGACCTTAAACTAGAGCCAAGAGACAGATCCGAATACCCACACTCGAGGAACAGGCCAACGTAGCTTATAAGAAGGGGATCAGAAAGACTAAACCGGGAGTGCAGTTACGGTAGCTAGTTTCGTGAGAAAACTTTTTTTTCACTGGTTCCTTAAAGCAAGCTTTTGGATGTGCAGATAGAGATCTATTGAGATCAGCACTTCCGGCGGTTCAACGAAGGGAACCGAGACTCCAGGCAAGTTGATCAGAGCAAGGACCAGAGAAAGACGTTAAAGCTAGTACAGGTTTAGTTCCATCTATCTCTTTCGGGAAAAAGACTAATTGGGTACGCTAAAAAGTGAAGTCAGTTAGTGGAGCCCGTTATCGTTAGTCAAGTGATTCGCTCAGTAAACGAGTAGAAAAAACCCTTCTTTCAAGTCAAGTGGAAGAAAAAGATAATGCGCTCTCGGAGAACAGAATCTATCCTTTCGGCTCAAGGCTCAGTGCTCGGTAGGTCATAGATAAAACGGTTAGTTGCGTTACAGGGGGTTGAGGGCTATTTTGCAGAATAGACCTTTAAAGTCAACCTTTCAAGAGTAGCCCTTCCACAAGCGGATGGAAAAGAGGAAAAGGTACCTAGAGTTCTTGGGCTAATATAGGTCCAGCTGATCAGAGGGAAGAAAGGGCAGAGTGGTTTGATGAGTTTACTATTCCTTGCAGTCCTATTCGCTTGTAGAAATAGAACAGAGAGGGTTAAACGAAACCATTGTTAATGCTTGTAGCTTGCATGTAGTAAATATGTGATCAATTGTAAACAAGCTCTTGTACATCCATCTTCAAAGCCCGTCCCAATGTTGATAAGGCTTCAAGAGAAGTTACTAAGGAAGTGAAGTAAAAATACGCTAGTTAATTTGAGGTATGAGAGAGAAACTCTACTAGGGTTTCTGGTTTTGTGATGGGCGAACGTTCGATAGGGGGTTCTTTTTCGACGGAAGAGGCTGATCTGTTACTTTGGAGTAAGAAGAAGGTTAAAATGATGGGGATTTCTCATGCCATTTCTACAACAATCATGGCTATTTTCCACCGATAGCCCAAAACAGATATTTCTAAACAGATATACAATCTCCAAGATGGATAACTTATCCAAATTTCAAAGTGTGAGTGGTAATACATATCCAACTCCACCATTTATGTAAATATCCATCCAATTTCACATTTTCAATACCAATTCTATTTATTTATACAAAATAAATCTTTGAGACATTTTAGGGTAAACTCCATTTTCTTTCAAAATTCAGCCCAAGTATCAAAATCAACAATTTTATTGCAACACAACCTCATATTCACTCTCATAACCATTTTCAATACATCCATTCGTAAACTCCTCTTTTGATTTTAAACCAAAACCCTAGGTTTATTCAATATCCTCCAAAATCACAATATTTTTTATGAAAAACAAATAGCTTAGTTAAGAACCATAGAAGAGTGTAGAAAATCTCCACCTCAAAGCTAGAAGATGAGCAAAGCAAGGAAGAAACTCGGATGAAGTCGAAACCCAATTTTATTCAAATGAAAATGTAGCCCTTGAGATGCTCTACCTTTTTAACAAAGGCACACGGGTAGAGAAACAACTAAATCTAGGTAAAAATGTAGAGAGAGATGGAGTTTTAGAGAGAGAAGCTCTAGATCTAGGGTTTTTGAAATGTTTGGAGAGAGAATGAAATGAAAAAGTGATGTAAAATGTTATTTTTACGGAGTGAAATATGCACAGTCCACTCAAGCCCAAGAAGTGACGCTCGAGCATCCAGACATAATAAGTTGTTCCGCTCGAGCGCAAGAAGTGACGCTCGTGTACAAAATACACACTTTCAGTAATTTTGCAGGTAGCAGACCAATGCTCGAGCACAAGAAAGGCCGCTCGAACGTAGAATACACTCTCCCAGTAGTTTTGCAGACCTATAAAAGTACTGAGAGTTCACAAAGCCCACTCAAGCACAAAAAGTGACGCTCGAGCGGAGGAGTAAAATTCTAGGTAACGAAAGTTTGAAAACCAAGCAACCAACATGTTCCAAATGCAACCACTACAATCCAATAGCCAAAATTCAAGGAAGTATAAGAGAACACTACAACAAAACTGGATTTTCACGGCTTCACATTAATGACATACAGTAAATGCAAGTTGTGGTTTCTCACTTTTACGATTTGTTTTTTTTTTTTGCATGTCGTAAATAATTTCCCAACCACAACGTGCCTATTGCGTAGGTCATGAATGCTAATAACGATGATTTTTTTACGGCTTGCAATGTTAGCCGTAAATAATAAAACTTTCTATGATGTGCATATGACATACGTTAATACATCAACTATACACGGCCCACATATGCCAGCCGTTAAACATATTTCACTTTTCACGGCGCACAAAATGCCAGCGGTTAAAAAATGCACTTTCCACGACGCACATATACTAGCCGTTAAAAATATTTAACTTTTCACGACACACAATTTCTGTCGTAAATAGTATGACCAAAATAAAAATATAGGCGCCAAAATGAAATACCCTGGCGGCAAACCCCAAACCCAAACCCAAAAATATATTAGACAAAAATAAATATATCAAAATACACCAACTATTTGGCTTCTAAACTGAGATGGGGAGAAAAGAGAGGGTTCGAAGAAGATACTTGGGCAAAACCAAGAAGAGAGGGTTAATCCAGGGGCCGTTTTCCCAAACTAATGCAAAATAGCAACCTATTTCCCAAACTAGGCCTAGTTTGGACGTATTTTCCAAACTAAGCTAAAACGTGGCTGTGAACCACGCTTTCACAGTTGTTGTCACCCTCGCGCGAAAAGTTGGTAAAATGGTAAAAGCGTGGTTACAAACCACGTTTTTAATTAAGAAGACGTTGTTACGAAAAACGTTTTTAACTAAATTTTTTTTCATAAAACGTGGTTGCAAACCACGCTTTTAGCTAAATTTTTTTTTGCATAAAACGTGGTTACAAACCGCGAGTTTACTGTGCTTAATGTTTTATAACATGTATTTTTTAGAAAACGTGGTTTACAATCACACTTATACTGTTCACGGTAGCCGAGTTTTAAAGGAAAGCGTGATTCATAACCAAGCTTTTATGCTTGCACATGATTATTATTATTATTATTATTATTATTATTATTATTATTATTATTATTATTCAATCCACATTCTATAATTCGCTCAATCATCTTTTCGATCTATATATATAAATTATTCATATAAAATATCATATTGTTAAACAATCTTAGCTACCAAATTTTATTATTTTAATATTTAAAAATAAATTATGTAATTTTGAAATTATGTTTCGCATTCATTATTTTTTTTTGAAAATGATAAAATTATATATATGATTATCAGATCAATTTGATATTTACATAAATAATTTATATATTAAATTTTTAAAAAATAAACAGCATGCATTGTCTAAAGAGTAGTGAATTTTGTAAAAAATGTAAATTAAATATTTGCTTAATTTACCTGATATTTTTGAAATTTTTATTTAAATATAAAATTTTAAATAAATTTTTATTTTGTTATATAATTTAAAAAAGGTCGATGATGGACAAAAATAAAAACAACAAATAAAAAATTAAAAATTGAAAATTGAAAATTAAAAAAGAAGAAGAAAATAATGGCCTCAAGACACGCACCCTCCCAGAGAACATTTTGCGCAGTTTCAGAGAGATTTTTGTCGAGGCATTTCCCAAACTAAGCCCCTATACTAATTTATTTCCCAAACTAAGCCTACTTTTGCAGAATTTTCGAAACTAAATAGAGTTAGAACCTTAAATTTTTGTTGCCACAAAATATTTAAATAAAACTTCACACAGCATATATAAAGTATCTAATTTGCTAATAACTACTACGAACAGGAAAACAAAATAAAGGTATGACTACAACACTTATAACACTTTAGAATGCCGTAGCTGGTTCAAACATCAGTATTCCACAAAAATAATTTGTGGAAACATTTAACATGACACAGAACATAAAATAAAGCGACGAGTACAACACTTAACAGTTACATAGGCAAATATTAGACAAACCTTTCACAAACTCATTGTCAAAAGCGTTATTTTAACACACACAACATATAGTTATGGATATCCTAATATAATTTAGTAGACAGATAGACGCCTAATCCTCGCTCAAATCGGCAATCTCAGAGTCCGAACAATCAGAGAGAAGTGCAGGATCATCCTTGATAGCCTTGATAGCCGCAGCATTTGGTGTTGTTCCGTTCTCCTTGGCATCAGACTTAAGTATAGAAAGTTTCATATCGCGGGCTGACCTATGGCGCATTTGAGAAATCTCACGTCGAAGTCTTTCACATAGTCGATCAACATTATCTGGATCTTCTTTTTGGATCTTAACTGAATGTGCTTTCGGCACCTTCAGTCGATTTTCCCGACATAATCTTTCCATTTGCACTCGCTCTATAAATAGTGTGGGCCACTTCAGAAGTCTAGCGTCTGTTAAACCATATCCTATTTGATTATCAGATGGATCCTCAACGAAACCACATGGATCTCGATAGTACTTGGGCATGACAAAATGTCGCTTCCCAAACCTATCATGATAAGCACAAGAGGCATCTAACAAAGCAAATGGTATTTCATCTTCAGCATCGCCACTTCCCCTTCTCGTTCCTCTTCCTCAGTGTGAACTCTCACCTTTTTCGAAGTTCGTACCCCCTGCGAGTCCCCTTCCCATTCCTCTTCATCTTCCTCTTCGTGAACTCTCACATTTGCAATTCCTACCCCCTGCCGTGAATCTATACTCCATTTGATTTTTTCTCAATAGATGAATGATAGTTTCCTAGGGCGAACTGAGTGAAAACGTTGTGTGTTTACCATCACTCCTTCAGTTCTTTATGTAGTTGTTTGTCAACACTATTGCCATGTGGCTGTATTAATGTGACTTAGATGAGTTTTGAAATGTGAAATTAAATGACAAAGTCAAAAAGTCACATCCATCACTGCATCACTGCATAAAGTCACATGCATCACTGCATTACTGCACAAAGTCACATGCATCACTGCATTACTGCACAAAGTCACATGCGTCACATGCATCACTGCATCTGAGGAAAAAAATCACATGCATCACTGCATCGCTGCACAAAGTCACATAGCATCTAAGGAAAAAACAAAGCATACAATTTATTACTTCTGTTAAAGTCACTGCATCACTGAGAAATGTTGGACGTATAACTGCGTTGAGCTACAATTTATTATCGTACTGTAGCTATTGTGCCCATGTGAATTTCTGCAATTCATAATGGTGTCAGAACAAAATAACAAAACAATTAGACCCTTTGTGTTTAAAAAGCCACCCTATGTAGCTCCAAATAGATTCATAAACTTTGAAGATAAAATATTATAGAGTTAGAATGTATTGAGGATTAATTTGTAGTAGCATTAGAATGAATGGGTTTTTCAATGTATAGAACTTGAAAGTGTTACAGATAAAAGCTAGCTTAGTATGCAGACAAGAACAACACCGACTTAAATCAACACATAGTTAACTTCAAATTAAATAGGTCAAATTTCTCCAATTAAATTAAATGAAATATGTAAGGTGAAAAGTGAAATTAAATATGTTGTCAAGACAAAATAAATTGAATTATATTTGTAAGCGGAAAAGTGAATTAAATTTCTACGCGGATTTGAACTTTGCTTAAAACCTTTAGAGTTTTGCACTGAGTAGTAAATAAAAGTTGAAGTGATAACTCCTATAAAGTTGATGCATAGTTGTTCATGTCATAAAAGTTGATGTGACAACTCTGATGCATAGTTGTTTACAATAATTTCAAACATACAGCTACCATGTGTAATGGCTCTGCAATGCTTATACATGAGTTATTAATAGGAAGAGAAATTCGTAACGAATCTTGACATGTGTACTTATAAATGTAGTGATTTCATAAACTTCAGGTTTATATAACAAATAGTTGAAATACATCCGTAAGCTATATGAACAGTAACATTGTCTTACACTCTAGTAACGAAGATACGACACAACATACACACGTATATGAAAGATAAAGGTGTTTGATTTCTCATTCCTCATCTGACATGTAGTAGTCAGAGAGATATTTTTCAATGTTGAAGACATTATTTCGCTCAATCACTTGCTTCTGTCATTTCGGTGGCTAGCTGAAGCATGAAATGTCGACATCTTCGTATCAACATTCTGTTGTTCTGCTTCTTAATTCTGCTAACTGCTTTTTCATAGTCACTCACATTTCGTCTAGCCATGGTCAATGAACGACGATGAGGTACCGGTGCCCTAAAGTTACGTAGATCATTAAACAATCCTTCTTGCTCCGTTACCCTGAATGCCCATTCTGCTCGGATACCAGCATAATAATCCTTCGGACTCGAGTACTTTTCGCTCTTGTAGTCATAAGTGAATGGAGGTAGTAGCCACACTTTTGGATTTCTTTGACGGCGTGAACTTCCTGCACCTCTTGAAGACATTGTTCATAAAATAAAATAAAAAATTAATAATAATAGTAATTGTAGATATATTACTATTGTTATGACTTGAACAAACATCATACTGGGGGTAGCGCTATTTATAGACATCATACTGGGGGTTAACTAGAGATGACCTAGTGACGATAATTGAGATGTTGGGGCACTATGGAAGAAGTGATACCCGTGATATTATTTTATCTTATTCATTTCATGCAATCCTGAGTAAAGCGATACTTTGTGTACCTGTGATGTAGTCACGGACATGGTTGTCAGATAAAATCATAATTGTAGGTCGTCTTTTTCACAATGCAATCCCTTCATATTCGAGCAGTGAGTTGTCAAATTAATCAATACTGCAGTGAGTTGTCACATCGCCACATTAAACTATTTTTTCATGCTTGCTTTTTAAATACAGTAAGTAGTCACTTGGAACTGACGATCTCAGTACAAATTGGTGTTTTTCAAATATTATAATTAAATCATAAAATGAAACAGCGGCTTTAATTTTCTTTGTTTTAAAGTAATACTACTCATAAACAACTACAAAACATAGTGCAAGTAAATACATAACCTTCCAACTCACTTCGACCTACAAAACTATCGTTGATTTTTTCACCAAAACAATGTTCAAAGCAAAACAATTAATAATAATAAAATGGCCCCCTGATATGTAAAGAAGATTGGCACTGCAGCCTATATTTTATCTTATTTTCACTTAACGAAACTTCACAGTCATCCCCTTTTCTCCTCTTTGCATTTTCTGCTTGTTTTTGTATACGATAAATTACACTTCACTCCTTCAGTCCTTTATATGATTGTTTATCAACACGATTGCCATGTGGTCATATTAATGTGACTTAGATGAATTCTAAAAAGTGAGAAAAAAACAAAGCATCTAAGTCACACTGCACAAAGTCACATGCATCACTACGTGTGAGGAAAAAGGTCACAGAGTATATAATTTACAAAGTCAGAAAGTCACATGCATCACTGCATCACTGCATCACTGCATAAAGTCACATGCATCACGACATCATTGCATAAAGTGACATGCATCACTACATCACTGCACAAAGTCACATGCATCACTGCATCTGAGGAAAAAAGTCACATGCATCATTGCATCACTTCACAAAGTCACATAGCATTTGAGGAAAAAATAACGCATACAATTTATTACGTCTGTTAAAGTATTTGCATCACTGATAAATGTTGGACGTATTACTGTGCCTCAAATCAATTTATTATCGTACCATAGCTGTTGTGCCCATGTGAATTTCTGCAATTCGTAATGGGCTGAGGGGGTGTCAGAACAAAACAACAAAACAATTAGACCCTTTGTGTTTAAAAGCCACCCTATGCAGCTCCAAATAGATTCATAAACCTTGAAGATAAATATTATATAGTTAGAATGTATTGAAGATTAATTTGTAGTAGAGTTAGAATGAATGGGTTTTTCGATGTATAGAACTTGAAAGTGTTACAGATAAAAGCTAGCCTAGTATGCAGACAAGAACAACACCGACTTAAATCAACACATTGTTAACTTCAAATTAAATTGGTCAAATTTCTCCAAATAAATTAAATTAAATATGTAAGGTGAAAAGTGAAATTAAATATGTTGTCAAGGCAAAATAAATTGAATTATATTTGTAAGCGGAAAAGTGAAATTAAATTTCTACGCGGATTTGAACTTTGCTTAAAAGTCGAAATTGAATTGCTTACATTTCAAGTATGCACTGAGAAGTAAATAAAAGTCGAAGTGACAACTCCTATAAAGTTGATGCATAGTTGTTCAGGTCATAAAAGTTGACGTGACAACTCTGATGCATAGTTGTTTACAATAAGTTCAAACATACAGCTACCATGTGTATATGTCGTATAAATATCGCATCATACCACAAAAAAAGTTTTATTGCTATTTCGAGCGATATCATCATGAGATATATGGTGGTTGATCTATATTCAGCAATGGGTCGCTATTGGGTTGCAGATGGAGATGAATTTCAATACCCATTAAATCCAAATTTGTGTTTCTCACATGCCGCCGTCAATACCATGAGAGCTGAGTGGTAATTTCGCATAACTCGAGCAAACGTTCTCATTGAGCTATGTCGTGAAGTTAATAGTAAATTTCCTCGCCAATTAGCCATGTGTATGCCAACTAACACTCCACAATTGTTTTAAAGGGCATTGCATCGTATCCGCGACGAAGTTAATCGCATGATCCAACATTTGCAAAGGTCCGAACTAATGAAGACCGCAAATGAGCGTGCCCAAGATGGGTTAATGGATGATGCACACCAGTACTTCGCCTGGAGCATGGATGTTATGTATGAATCTGATATTGAGATGTCAGATGATGATGATAATGAATGAAATTGTTTGGATGAATGGCCAAACCATTTATCTTGTAATGGATTTGTAATGCTTATCCACGACTTATCAATAAAGGAAGAAATTTCAATAGTTTTTGAATAGTTCTTGTAATTCTACAAATAACAAATACCTTTGCTTTCTCTCTATTATTGTTATTCTGAAGAACGCTACTTCAAGTAGGCTTTCATGATTTCATGCATTATTGATGTGGAATATAATGATGATACTGAATGAACTTGGTTACATGTATGACCAAACGTTTTCATTTAGTATAATGGCTTTGCAATGCTTATACATGACTTATCAATAAGAAGAGAAATTCGTAACGAATCTTGACATGTGTACTTATAAATGTAGTGATTTCATAAACTTCAGGTTCATATAACAAATACTTGAAATACATCCGTAACCTATATGAACAACAACATTGTCTTACACTCTAGTAACGAAGATACGACACAACATACATATGACAAAACATACAACATTATTTAAGACATTATTTCGCTCAATCACTATCAATTCTCTGTTGCTTGCTTATGTAATCTGAAATTTGTGTGTGTGTGTGTGTGTTTAAAAAAAGAAAGTGTTCTTAAATTTATCATTATGTTATCAAATTCTTTGGGAAAAAAATACAGAATAATAACTAAAATTTATGTAATTATTTATTTTGTGTTTTTTGTAAAGAAATAATTATATAGTTCAAAAAAAATTATTTAAAAAAAACTGTATAAAAAATTATATAGTTTATTATTGTAAAACGAAAATCCACATGGTACCAGATGCAGCACAACTTGAATCTCTTATGTATATAATCACCCTCTTTAAACCTATTGTGACATCATGATTTGAATATTTGAAGTATTTAGGAAATCATCAAAATATGTAAGAATAAAAAATTTTAAAATTACATCCTCTGTACAAGTTTGATTTACAAAAACTATAAATAAAAAAACTATACACTCCATATCACACCCGCTAATGCCCTAACCTGCCCCTAGTCCCACAACCCTGACCGTAGACCTCCCTCATCGGTCTCCTGTGATAGACTCTCTGAATATCTAGTTCCCCCAATTGTAAATGTGTATCCAGTGCCACTCCCTTCCCTGCATGTGACCCTCCAATGACTGCCTGTGGAGCCTGTGAGTGTGACCCTCCCTCCCCTGCATGTGTTGTCCCTAATCCAGTCTCTGGCTGAAGATCGGATACTACTATGAGCTGTGAAACTCCCTCATCTGGTGCAACTGTATCACGATCTGTAGCTGGACCTCGACCTCTACCTCTGCCCGCACCTCGACCTCAGCCGCGACGTTCGCCACGACCAGAACCTCGGCCTCTCCCTCGCGCTCTGGAGGGGGCTCAATATGGGCCTCATCCTCAACGTGGGAGATGTCAGTGAGAACTACATCATGTGTACTCATGGTCACGGTCGAACTAGTCCCCACAAAAGTAGGTGTATGTAGTGTGGAACTATGTGATGTACATGTATTAACCCCAACACTACAAACACCTGAACTGTCTGGCTGTGGTAACTGGGTGGGTGGGGTAACAACGTCATTCATGTATCGGGGCGGTGTCCAATTAGGGTCAGCTACATAAGGTATGCCAGTATGCAGGGTAGGATGTACGTTGAGGGAATCTGGAGATATGTATGGGGTAGCATGTGGTGGGGTGACTGATGTCCAAGGAGCTGATGTGGTCGGTGCTGAAGTGAAAGGCACTGACGTGGACGGCGCTGATGTGTCTAGAGCAGCTGTTGCACTATGTACACCGTAGTGGCCAAAATGCAAACGATCTCCCCGATGGGCATGGTGGATTGCCTCGTACAATAAGTCTCGGATCTCTACAACGGCCTGCAAGGCATTTTGTCCATCATGTCTGAAAAGGGTGTCCTCAGCCAAGTGATATGACCTCCCAGCTCCAATCACTTGAACAAAAATTCAGACGTATTAGGCTACAGTTGACTGAAAGTAAACCAATTATGATATTAATAATTATCTGACACATACTATGATATTCACCAATGCCTCAAGATAAGGCCCAACTCTCTGATATCTGGACTAAGACAGGTGGCTCGAATTACCGACTAATAGGTGTGTATGTCGCCGATACCACAACATGTAAGGATCAGAAGAGGGAAGCACCTCATCGCTCCAGTCAGCCTATACAATACTGTCCCGACGGGCATCCCACAACTGTATATATCGCATATAATACAGACTCTAGTCAGTGCCAGCTCGGCCACATCTATCAATCACATGTAACCACCACTCGGTCTCAAACCGATCCGGTACGGACTGGACCCGACCAAACTGTCGGAGGACACGATGGGGGAGATGCCACTCAACCATGTCAAAACAAATAAGTGGCACTCTCGCCATCCATATCTCCTGACCTAGTCGGCAGTAGTCGGCGAGCATACTGAGGACCCCAGCATAAGGCTGCCAGATAAACTATAATAACGACAAGTATATTAAAATTCGCTTGTAAACTCAAAACATGTACAATGAACAAGACAACTAAATTGAGAGCAAAATTTCATACCTTGCCCTCGATCATCTGGTTGAGCTAGTCTCTATAAACTACGACTACGTGGGTCGAGATGACCTCGTGGCCAAAGTCAACCCTCCACCGGCTACCTCGAGGTCCGGGTGGCAACTGCATGTCTCCCTTGCCCATGAGAAGCTCACCAGCAGCAACCACTTGCCGCCTAGATGGGGCAATGCGAATCAATCTCTCCCACGCCCAAATCTGCAATAGTTTGAACGCAATTACGATACTGATATATGTCATACAATATGAATTGACATGTAATAAAATTCTTACTAACCTGTAGCAAGACAAGTGGTCCTCCGATCTCCTTCGCACCCACCTGAGCTGCTCGACATAGTATCTTATACAAGCATGCTAAAGCCACGCCACCCCAGCTATACTGGCCGATCTCGTCAATGTCTCTCAGCAGTGGCAAGTACATCAGCTTGAGCAGGTTCTGTGACTTATTAGGGAGAAGTACCCCCTCCAATAAGCCACAAAATATATGCTCGGGCACGCTGTTGTCCCAACTCATCTGGAGCCTAATCTGGAAAAGGACCAAACTGCTCGGCCAACCACCTCACCCTCAGTCTACCTGCATGTAAGTCTGTAGGTGTAGGTGCTACTCCCAATAGCTCAGCACATAGGGCTATCCACTGCTCCCTCGTCAATGATGGGTCAACTCCAGTAACTGCTCGCCCATCAATCCGTAGACCATATAGGACAGATACGTCCTGCAATGTGACGGTGGCCTTCCCGATTGAGAAATGAAATGTATGAGTCTCTGTGCGCCACCTCTCGACGAGAGCAGTGATGAGTGGGTGGTCCAGTCTAATATGCCCGACACAGTATGCACCATAGAATCCTGCGCGTAGTGTATACTGCAAGACTCTATGGTCCGACGGATGCTCCCACAAGCCAGAATCTGTCCGGTGGCAAGTCAACACGGTGCGTGCCTCGTCCTGCATAACAGAATGACTAGTTTAAATAATAGCATTATCATGTAATATAAAACAAAATGCATAAAGTCGAACAAACGTTATTGCATACCGGACGCTCTCATATACTGTCAATCCGATGTGGATGACTGAAAAGTGGGACCTCCTCAGGTAGATATGCCATGAAGCCTATACAAGTGAAATACTAGATCATAACAATAACAATCTCATTTAATCATAATAGAAAAACTGTAATTATTCCATAAATTACGATTTGTAAAAGAAAAGTATACTCAGTTATTTCAAAATTTAAATTTGTGTGATACTATATATGGAAGCAATTGTAAATGCGAATTTAAAATTATGTGTCATTAAATATGATAAAAATTCAACAGAACCTACCGTTATGTATGCTATAAGTAATATAGAAATCTTTTCCAAAATAATTTTAGGGCCTCAGTTACATAAGCTTAATAATGACCATGAACATAGTGCAGTAACATGTGGATAGTTTTCCTACATAAATATTTGCCAAAAAATTGAATGAGAAATTTTTTTTTCTCAATAATAGGTTGATGATTACATTTATGGCATATTTAACAAAACTTAATTATTGATTTTGTAAAGCTAAAGGTTTGAATAAATTACAACATTTTTAAATTACATAAATTTATTCATAAATTGTAAATGTGAACAGTGGTTGCAGCATTCGGAAATATTAAATTTATTCATAAATATTAATTTTGTCAACCAATTATGATATTAAGTATAGAATTTTGTAATACACATTTTCAATGAAGTACACAATAAAAAACTTAGGCCTATGTGCTACAATTAAATGTTTTTGCATACATTTTTAATTTAATTTATTTTCTTAGTATGTTAGTTGTAATTTTTTTTTTAATATAAAACAATTACAACATGTAAAGAATTAAAAATTAAAAATGATCTATTACAAATAAAAAATGATCTATTTCAAGAATTAACAATTACAATATAGTTTAACATGGGATCATTTGCATTACAAGCTAAAAATTCATATGGGCTGTCCAATTACAATCTCAAAATTAAAAATCGCAACCATTTTACAATTTCACAATTCACGAAACTCATATAAGCATTACATAGTCTTTATCGACCAAGCGGCGCCGGACATGTTCGCCTATCATGACCTGTCTGCTGGCACTCACAGCAACGAGCGGTCAAACGCCTATCTGATATATCCATCTCATTCGACATACGGGACATAGACTTAGGACCCTGTTTTACTTCTCGCAGACGAAGTACATTAGGCATTAAGATCCACTGCGGATCATCTTAATAATCTTGATGCGGTATTCGATTGAATTTAGTTTCCCAAACCCTCATGTATACAGGAAGTCTATATATTGGATCAACATACTCGAATAGATTGTCACTGCATTCAAACATAACAGCGAGCATATAAGAACATGGATAATGTCTTATCTCATATTTGCCATAACTGCACGCGGGTTGATTCATGCGCACAATCTGTGTATTGCGACCTCGTCTATGGAAAAAAGATGTTCGCACCTCAAATACGCGGCGGGGCCTATAAGACAATATTGATACAAACTAATGAAGTTCATGTTTTTAGGTGTAATTAACTTCACAACATAATAATAAAAATTTAGTTTATATTACAAACTAACCAGTCGTACGATATTAACTGGAAAGTATTCCCCCTTGCGATGCCCTCCTCGATAATTTTTTGTATGTCTCTGGGGTATTAGAACTCATTCCGTACATCTATTTCTGATTGGGCTCCCATCTCGTCGAAATATTTTACCAGCCGTCGAAATGTAAACTCAACCATAGCTGCGATAGGTAAGTTCCTTGCACCTTTCAAGACACTGTTGAAGCACTCTGTGTCATTGCTGGTCAATACCCCCCACCGATATCCACCGTCATACGCAAGGGCCCACTCCACAGGATTCATCTTGCAGACCCAATCGATAGCATCTTGGTCAATAGCCTGTATTTGTTCTAAGTAAGCATTACACTTTCATCACTGATGAACACTCCCTGCTTTCCATAGAAGTTGTTTCAGCTCCTTATTTTTAAACTTTGTATTAAAGTTACTACAAACATGTCGAAGGCAGTGCCGATGATATCCAACAAATTGGAGTGACGGATTCAGCCAATGCCGTCTCACAGCAGCTAAAATACTTTCAGCACGATCAGATATCAAAGTCACTCCATGTCAATCCATGACAATATGTTCCTTGATATTTGAAATGAAGAACGACCAAGACTCCAAACTCTCCTTGTCGACAACAGCGAATGCAAGCAGTAATACTTTGCCATTGGCAAGGATGATGGTTGCTACAAGCAACACACCAGCGTATTTGCCGTATAAGAATGTACCATCAATGGTAATAACAGGCCTACAATATCTGAATCCATCGATGACGGGTTTGAAAGACCAGAACACAAAGTGGAAGACGGGCATAATGGTTGTACCTCCGGTATATCTATGCTTCCATTGAACGATGGTGCCAGGATTAGATGTCTGTAATGCATGCATGAATTTAGGCAACTGCTTATATGATTCATCCTAATCCCTAAATACCATTCTAATTGCCTTTACCCTTGTATGCCACGCCTTCTTGTATGATATACTGTAGTTCATGGTCTTTTTGATATCTTCGATGACATTCTTAATTGGCATATCAGGTTCATTCTGCACATGACAATCAAATATGAGTTGGATTATTTGGGTGTGAACACTATAAACAAACAAATATGTATATATATGTAAACATTTATTTTTTATACTCACCGCAACTTGTCCCAAAAGATGAGAAGCAATGTAACTAGAGCTAATATTAGTGTGGTCCCTATTCATTCGTGGGAATAAACAATGGTGAGGACCCATGTACTGCTTTATTTCAAAAAGACCATGTTTCCTACTAAGAGATGCACGTAACCACCAACTACAATCGTGCTTGCAAGCAAACACCCAAAGGTCTCGCTTGGAGGCTACGACCTTATACTCTCGATTATTTGTTGCATAGTACAATTTCACAGCATGTACAAGTTGCTTCTTATCAACGAAAACCATCCCTTTGTCCAACTCTGGATTTTCAGTGTTCCAAATTCGTTTACGAAGAACAACATCACGGCTACTCATGTCAAAATCACCACCCATATGAATGTTCTCATAGAAAGGGATTTCAGCTCTAGGTGGAATGGGGGCATTTTCAGGGTCAACGGGAGTGTCGGCATCATCTTCTTCATCATCATCATCTGATCTGCCCAATAAATTTTCTTCATCACACATTTCATTCTCATCATCCTCTAGGGCGACATCAGGACCGTACATGTCACTGTCAGCAAACTGCACATAGTTCACCGTTTCTACCATTTTACCATCAACTTCAACTGGAGTGGTAGGATGGCTGCAAGTGAGCACATCTTCTGTGTTATTTTGAAATTCATAATCATATCCACCACGTGAACTTGATTCGGCACCATGGCCCTCAAATGTC
Source organism: Camellia sinensis (assembly GCF_055761805.1). NCBI lineage: Eukaryota > Viridiplantae > Streptophyta > Magnoliopsida > Ericales > Theaceae > Camellia > Camellia sinensis. Next base: position 153,797,916 of record NC_138973.1, read on the forward strand.
TGTTGTGTGTAGCCCACTGCATAACATTGATCTGATGCATACATAGGAGACTGAAACGCTGTCGTGTCAATCCCATGTGTCAGCAATGTAGTGAATGGACGAGATTTCATTTGTCTCATATTCGAGACATTTTGTACAACCTCCTTATCAATGTATACTTCCAAACAATTTGGTGGTTGGAAACTTGCACCGATACTTAATACGGTGTTCAACGCGTCATCGTCATTGATCGGTAATATTTTGTATTTGCTGATTGCTTGCCACTGGCGATAAGAATATCTACATTTGAAGTTCAATTGGACATTTTCCCCGTAATTTGCCACCTTGGACATGAACATCGCCTCCAAATTGCTAAGCGTGGTGCTAAATTGCACCGCATATATCCCTTTCGGCTCAGTATCATATGACACACCTTCATCGGGATCCCGAATTATGTTTCTCCCCCAGTAAAAGATAATTGGAACAGTCTCCATATACTTGCTTCAATGAAACATAAAACATTAAAATATCAACAATATACTTATATCAGATTTCACTTCTAAAAGAATTATATGAATTTTCACTCATTCAATTACAATTACTTGTGAGGCAAGAACTTTATTTAAGTAATCAGCAAGCATTATTGATTTTTTAATTAAAATATGAGCTAAAATAATTAATATGCTTTGGATTTTTTAGCTTTTTAAGAAAAAAACTTACAACACATAAAGAATGTTGGTTTGTTTTGACATAACTGTATATGGAACTCCTGTGTTATGCTTTTTTCATTATTTATTACAATTAACATCATGCTCTTGTGCACGGTAAATGTAAATTTTTCTTTTTCCATGTTTCTTCTTCTTTGGTTTCATAATATTTCAGTGTTGATTTGATTTTTTTTAACCTGCTTTTATTTTTGTGTTGGTTATTTGAATTTGTTTAGGCGGACACTTAGTGGAAGGAAGTTGTGGGAGTCAAAAAGACAATTTATATTTTCCTATAAGTGACATTTTCATATAAAAATCAGTCCTCTCATTTTTGTCAATTTATATTTTCCAGGGTAGAAGGAAGTCTAGAGGTGACACATTACTTGAACACCTCTAAACATTACTTCAATTTATATTTTCTCCCATTTCTTTTGCTCTATTTGTTTTTTATAACTGTTTATTTTCTCATTTTTATTCACTTATTTTTATTCATACAAAACAACGACTAAGCTTTCATATGTATGTGGAGTTTTTTTTACTGATCATGTGGAGACTCGCATCTTTTCTGCGTGAAAGTTCTTTTTTTACTCCCTATGTGAAGGATGTCACATTTAAAAATAAAAGCAAAAAAAAAAAAAAAATGCTCCCTGCATACAATCACTATCACATTTAATATTTGCTTAAGGAAAATTCAAAAACTATGTACAAATTTAAATATAAAATTATAAATTCATAAAATTACTAATTATATATTTATTTTAAAAAGGGTGTACCATTTAGCATGAAATTATTTGATTCTTAAAAATACATTTATTAGTGGCATGAAATTTTTACATTATAGTGTATACTAAATATATTTTTATTTTCATTTTTGCCAACAAATAAACAGAAACATGTTTAAAATATTGGAAAAATTACGAAAAAAACTGCAGTCCATCTCAATTTAAACTCGAAAATTTTAATTTCATCACTTTAAATTTTGAACTTCATTCTGTGTCACAACCTACACTCATGTCCATCTCAATTTAATTTTTTATTCTCACCTCTCCATCTCTCTCACATTAAATAAAATATTTGTTTCGATGTTATTACTAATCATTTACCATCAAAAAAATTGTTAATATAATTTAATTTTGACAAATTAATCAACTTTAAAAAAAAAAAAAAAAAACTCGAGTTGATGAGTAGTTTGAGTTTAACTTGGGTCAAACTTGCGTAAACAACCTCAAGTTACAATTCGGCCTGGGTGGGCCTAGACAACTCTCAACACAACTTAGGCAGAGCTTAGATAACCTCTTAACCTACCTAGACCCACTTGTAAGGACAATCCAATTTTAATATTACATTTGAGACCCTTTTCTAGAATTTGGAACTTAAAGTGGTGTTAAGGTAAGATTGAACCAAAAGCTCCAAATTCGATATATTATTATTATTATTATTTACTAGTATTCACTCTTTTGCTCTTTTCTCTCTCTCTGTACTCTAAATTTTTCTCTTTCTACACTTTGAATCTTGATATGTGGCCAGAACTTGTTTAAAAGCTTACTTTCGGGGATATAATTTAGATATAAATTTAACCAATAATTACCATTTACTTTCGGGGATTTCATTTCCACTATTTAATTACCAATAATTACCTATAATTCAATCCGTAATTGTCTCTACTATTTAAGGATGACATTAGACATTTGGTAATGAATTACTATCCTGTGAAGACCAAAATTTTACTTTAAAAAAGGTATACCATTTAGCATGAAATTATTTGGTTCTAAAAAATACATTTATTACTGGCATGAAATTTTTACATTACAGTGTATACTGAATATATTTTTATTTTCATTTTTCCCAACAAATGAACGGAGACATGTTTAAAATATTGGACAAATTACAAAAAAAAAACTGCAGTCCATCTCAATTTAAACTCGAAAATTTTAATTTCATTAATTTCAATTTTGAACTTCATTCTGTGTCACAACCTACACTCATGTCCATCTCAATTTAATTTTTTATTTCTCACCTCCCCATCTCTCTCACATTAAATAAAATATTTGTTTCGATGTTATTACTAATCATTTACCATCAAAAAAATTATTAATATAATTTAATTTTGACAAATTAATCAACTTTAAAAATAAAAAAAAAATTAAAAAAAACTCGAGTTGATGAGTAGTTTGAGTTTAACTCGGGTCAAACTTGTGTAAATAACCTCAAGTTACAATTTGGCCTTTGGTGGGCCTAGACAACTCTCAACACAACTCAGGCTGAGCTTAGATAATCTTTTAACCCGCCTAGACCCACTTGCAAGGACCAATCCAATTTTAATATTACATTTGAGACCCTTTTCTAGATTTTGGAACTTAAAGTGGTGTTAAGGTAAGATTGAACCAAAAGCTCCAAATTCGATTTTTTTTTATTTATTATTTTTTACTAGTATTCACTCTTTTGCTCTTTTCTCTCTCTGTGCACTTTAAATTTTTCTCTTTCTACACTTTGAATCTTGATATGCGGCCAGAACTTGTTTAAAAGCTTACTTTTGGGGATGTAATTTAGATATAAATTTAACCAATAATTACCACTATTTAATTACCATTTACTTTCGGGGATTTCATTTCCACTATTTAATTACCAATAATTACCTATAATTCAAACTGTAATTGTCTCTACTATTTAAGGATGACATTAGACATTTGGTAATGAATTACTATCCTGTGATGGCCAAAATTTTATTTTAAAAAAGGTATACCATTTAGCATGAAATTATTTGGTTCTTAAAAATACATTTTATTACTGGCATGAAATTTTTACATTACAGTGTATTTTGAATATATTTTTATTTTCATTTTTGCCAACAAATGAACGTAAACATGTTTAAAATATTGGACAAATTAGAAAGAAAACTGCAATCCATCTCAATTTAAACTTGAAAATTTTAATTTCATCAATTTAAATTTTGAATTTCATTCTGTGTCACAACCTACACTCATGTCCATCTCAATTTAAATTTTTATTTGTCACCTCTCCATCTCTCTCACATTAAATAAAATATTTGTTTCGATGTTATTACTAATCATTTACCATCAAAAAAATTGTTAATATAATTTAATTTTGACAAATTAATCAACTTTAAAAATAAAAAATAAAATAAAAAATAACTCGAGTTGATGAGTAGTTTGAGTTTAACTCGGGTCAAACTTGCGTAAACAACCTCAAGTTACAATTCGGCCTTGGGTGGGCCTAGACAACTCTCAACACAACTCAGGCTGAACTTAGATAACCACTTCACCCGCCTAGACCCACTTGTAAGGACCAATCCAATTTTAATATTACATTTGAGACCATTTTCTAGATTTTGGAACTTAAAGTGGTGTTAAGGTAAGATTAAACCAAAAGCACCAAATTCAATTTATTATTATTATTATTATTTAGTAGTATTCACTCTTTTGCTCTTTTCTGTCTCTCTGCACTTTAAATTTTTCTCTTTCTACACTTTGAATCTTGATATGCGGCCAGAACTTGTTTAAAAGCATACTTTCGGGGATGTAATTTAGATATAGATTTAACCAATAATTATCGCTATTTAATTACCATTTACTTTCAAGGATTTCATTTCCATTATTTAATTACCAATAATTACCTATAATTCAAACCATAATTGTCTCTACTATTTAAGGATGACATTAGACATGTGGTAATGAATTACTATCCTGCGAAGACCAAAATTTTATTTTAAAAAAGGTATACCATTTAGCATGAAATTATTTGGTTTTTAAAATACATTTATTATTGGCATGAAATTTTTACATTACAGTGTATACTGAATATATTTTTATTTTCATTTTTGCCAACAAATGAATGTAAACATGTTTAAAATATTGGACAAATTACAAAAAAAACTGCAGTCCATCTCAATTTAAACTCGAAAATTTTAATTTCATAAATTTAAATTTTGAACTTCATTCTGTGTCACAATCTACACTCATGTCCATCTCAGTTACTTTGTTTAACAATTTTTTTTTTTTTTTTAAATACATGTGGCAATATATTATTTACTCTTTTTAACTTCTTGTAAAACCACTTTTAATCTTGATCATACTAGATCACAAACTATCCTAACCATCCATTTAAATATGACCATGCACCTCACACAATGGATAAACTCTCTCTCCTTCATACTAGATCACAAACTATCCTAACCATCCATTTAAATATGACCATGCACCTCACATGTTAGTAATGGGCGCCCATGTGGCATGACCATTTGAACATAATTTGGATCTTATCCAAATAGGTTTTGAATTAAATTCAAACCTATTTAGGATAACCACTCAGGATATAGATATTATCAGTTTTAACTGATATGGATAAATAATAATAATATAATATATATCTGATATATGGTTATGGGTAACCAAGAGAGAAACAACGTAGGTTTTGTTTCAACCCATAAACTTACTCTCTCCCAAGAAACAACGATCAAGTCATTTGCACTGTGGTTTGTGTGGGTGATATTCACCATTGTAATATCACCCCACTGCTGGGATTGATTGATTAGATTCTGGAAGCACGTGATTTATCCATGAGGTTTTAGATTGAATCAGGTATGATCTAAACATTTTATTCCGCTGCAAGTTTTGTGATCTCTGATTTACAACAATGGATAAACTCTCTCTCCTTCCCCATCTTGTCCGCCATTGCAACCCACCTGTTTCCTGCTACAGCCTAACGCCGTCAAAACCCACGCTGCCTCTACAATCATCCTCCCATCCCCCTTGCCCCACAACCCATCGCCACCCTCTAAATACACTGTTACAGTTTGAAAACCTGATTCCATTTCTTTTGGTAAAAATACTTCATTCAAAAAATAACTTTTGGAAATTTTCTTTCATTTAAGACTACTCATCTAGATAGTTTATTTCACTTCACATGGAAACTTGGGAATAATCATCAATTATCTTCAATAAGATTTGGGAAGATGCATCTCATGTTACATATTTATTTTTGTTGTCTTGGAAGAAATTGTTTCCCAACAAAACATACAAAACATACAGAGAAACACATTCAAGTAAAAAGTTTTCAGCTGAGTAGAAAATTAAACTCTCCATAAACAGAGAATTTTTTAAAAAATGCATTCTTTACGATTCATATTCATTTTAGTTTGTATGTGGATCAACTAAAGTTTACTATACAAGCTTAAATTGATAAAATTAAAATTCGGGTTGACATGTTAAAGTTCTAGTTCGCCGGACAAACGTTACATAAGACATAACCAACACATGTAAAATAATGTCATAACTAAAAAAAATAATAATTAAATTTAAAAAATAATGATATTAATAACTAAAGCTGTATAATAAAACATGTGTATCATAAATATTTCCTAATATATTAATGTTACACCAGTAGGCACCAATGGTCCCACATGGTCTTTCTATTCTCGAAGCTTTTTTTTTTTTTTTTTTTTTTTTTTTTTTTTTTTTTGGACATGAGGTGATATGCAGTGTTACACCAATAGACACCAACTGTCCCACATGGCTTTCTATTCACAAAGCTCAATTTTTTATTTTTTTTTAATTTCTTTTTTTGTTAACATGAGATGATACACTACAACAAAAACATACTTTAGTGGCACTACACTAGTGGCATATTTTTAGAAAATGTCACAAAAAATGATATTTAGTGGCACGTTTTTGAAAAATGCCACAAAACAACAAACATAAAGGCTCTAGTGACATTTCAATGAACAAGTGTCACAAAACTACAACAAAAACATACTTTAGTCGCACTATAATAGTGGCATATTTTTAGAAAATGCTACAAAAATGATATTTAGTGGCACGTTTTTGAAAAATGCCACAAAACGACAAACATAAAAGGCTCAAGTGACATTTCAATGAACAAGTGTCACAAAACTACAACAAAAACACACTTTAGTGACACTATACTAGTGGCATGTTTTTAGAAAATGCCACAAAAATAATATTTGGTGACACATTTAGATAAATGCCACAAAGCTACAAACATATAAGGCTCTAGTGGCATTTCAATAAAGAAATGTCACATCAATTTTATGGCATTTTATAAAATAATGACACAAAAAATTATATTCGTGACATTTACCAGCAGATGCCACTAAACTTTAGTAGCAACGGCATTTTTTAAAAAATGTCAGGACACTAGGTAAGTGCAAATTACTTTTTATGGCACTTATGTGAAAAGTTTCATAAACAAATATTTTATAGCATTTTGAGAAATGCCACTAAGTCAAAAAATTTCCAAGCTTATAATGACATTTTTGAAAAAACAAAAAATGCCAATATATTTTAAAAATTTTTAGAATGCAGTATATGATTAAAAATAAATAAATTAAACTCAATATACACTACAGGAAAAAGCATATTCGGCGACTAAATTTCCTGACAAAAAAAAATTTGGTCGCTGAAAGTATAGCTTTCAGCAACCAAAACAACATTAGTAGCCAAAAGTAAAGTTTTTGGCAACTAAACAATTTTAGTAGCCAAAAGTCTACAATTGGTGACCAAAACTAAGTTTGGTCGCTGATTATGTGAGTTTTAGTGACAAAAAAAATTTAGTAGCCCAAAGTAAAGCTTTTTGGCGACTAAAAAAATTTTGCAGCCAAAAGTCTACAATTGGGGACTAAAAATAAGTTTGGTCACTGATTATATGGGTTTTACCGACTAAAAAAATTTTAGTAGCCAAAAGTAAAGCTTTTTGGTGACTAAAAAAATTTTAGTAGCTAAAAATCTATAATTGGAGACTAAAAAATAAGTTTAGTCGCCAAAAGTGGTTATTTTTAGCGCGGGAGAACTAAAATCCTAAGGCGGGAATTAAATTTTTTGGCGAACAAAATTTTGGTAGCTGAAAGTGCATCTTCGGTGACCAAATCCGATTTTGGTCGGTAAAAGTTAAGTTTTTTAGCAACTAAAAAACAATTAGTAGCCAAAAGTATAGAATTGGCGACAAAAAATTATTTTTAGTCGCCAAAAGTGGCCTTTTTTTATTTTACTAGTAAATAGTTTATTTTACATAAATTATGTTCAATAAAATAATTATGTTTGTACATATACTTTTATATTAATATAGATGTATGTACTATATAAATAATATATGTTGCATATATAATCATATGGTGCTATAGAGGTGTAGTGGGAAGAGTGTGATGTATAAGGTTTGTGGTGCGGGAGGTTGGCAGTTCGAGTCTCCGCAAGAGCGGATCAAATTGTTCTACAACGAATTATCATCACGAATGGCACTTGATAGCGTCACGAATAGTGCCTACCATGACATTAAAGTGTTACTGAAAGGTTTTAGTCTTGATTAACTCTTTTTTTAATGGTGCTTGATAGTGCCACAAATAATATCTACCATGACATTAAAATGTCATTGAAAGTTTTTAGCCATGATGGTGCAGTGGCACTTGCAAGTATCTACCGTGGCACTCGTATCTACCGTGGCACCGATAGAAGTGGCATTTGTTCAAAATGCCATAAGACCAAAAAATGTCATTAGAAGAATAGTTTTGTGACACTTTCAAATGTCACTAAACTAAGAAAATGATGTAGTGATATACTGAACGGTATAAGAAATGGTAAATGTATCATTTCTTATAATTTTGCTGCGAGGTTACACCGATTTGCCCCAATTTTTTTTCAAAGCTCAAGTCAATTACGAGCAATTGGTCTAGTAGTTTCTTCAAACATCTTGTATTGAACTCAATTTTTTATGAAAATTGAATTTTTTACTTTTTAGTAATTTTTTAAATATTTTCATTAATTTTTACTTTTTAGATGCAATTAATCTATTTATACGTAAAAAGTAAATTATTTGTAAGAAAATATTTTAACAAATCAATAAATATACAAAAATATAAAAATGTAATGAATTTTTGTATTTTTATATTTTTTGTATTTAGTGAATTTTTTCATAAATATTATTCTTTATAAGGTATATCTAAAAATTAAAAACAATTATTGAAAATATTAAAAAACTTCATTCAAAATAATATATATATATATATGAAAAATAAAAATAAAAACTCAATTTTTGTAAAAGATATTCAAACCAAACACAGGTATTTAGATTATTTTTACATATTTTTCCCAATTTTAATGGACATTATCAAAGTCCAAGATAAGAAATACTGTAGATATTTTGCCTTACCTTCTCTTAACTAAACTATATTTAGAACATATCAACCTTCACCCTAATTTCACAATTTTAACAAAAAGTTTTAATTTCACAATTCAAAACTCTAACCTTAATTTCTGATTTCACATTCAATTGAAAACCCTAGAACATTTTCACAATTCAAAACCACAAAATTTTACCAATTCAAAACCACAATTTCAATTCACAAAACCTATTCTACCCACATTGACATCAATTTCAATTCACAACATTTTCACATTCTCAAACCCTATTCTACTAAGATTTTCATCAAATCACAACCATTTTTACATTCACAAATCCTATTCTACCAACATTTTTATCAATTCACAACCATTTTCACATTGACAAACTCTATTCTACCCACGTTCATATTTTCACAAATACAATAAACACATAAAATTCAAACTGAGAGAGAGAGACAGATAGGCATACTAGAGAGAGAGAGAGCATAAAGTGCGAGAGAGAGAGAGCGGATAACCTACGGACGGAGAGAGAGAGTGAGAGCAGAGAGAGAGTGTGAGACCCGAGAGAGAGCGAGAGAGAGTAGTGCGAGAGTAGAGAGTGAGAGCAGAGAGCAGATCGGATAAAAAGCTAAAGTGTAAAAAGCGTGGTTGCAAATGAGGGGATGGGATATTTTATATAAGTTCTAACAGCGTGATTACGAACCACGCTTTCATTTAAAATTCAGTTTTGGTTAAAAGCGTGGTTATCATCCACGCTTTATATAGTGAACAGTAAACTCGTGGTTTGAAATCATATTTTCTACAAAAAAAAAAAAAATTGACCTAAAAGCGTGGTTTACAACCACGTTTTATGACAAAAACATTTAGTTAAAAGTGTTTTTAGTAACAACATCTTCTTAATTAAAAATGTGATTTGTAATCATACTTCTACCATTTTACAAAATTTTTATGTCGTAGTGAAATCGTAAAAGCGCGGTTCACGACTACATTTTAACTTAGTTTGAGAAATGCGAGTAATGCGTCCAAGCTAGGCGGTTTGGGTAGTTTGGGAAGTAGGTTGCTATTTTGCATTAGTTTGGGAAAAGCCCCTTAATCCAGAAGGCTTTGGCTTTGGCTTTGGCTTTGGCTTTGGCTTTGTCTTTGTCTTCTAATTAAAATAAACCCAGAAGGTTTCATCGAAAGGGAGAAGGGTTCGGAGGGAGCACAATCTCATCTCTCTGAATCATCTCATTGAAGAAGGGTTACCTGGTACATTGCTTCCTCATCTCCTTCCTCTTATCTCTGCTGATTTCTATTAAAGTGATTACTCATTGTTTGTTTGGTTTTGATTTCGATTTCTATTTCAATTTTGATTGTCTCATTGATTTCGATTTCAACTCTCTATTGCAGATTCTTTCTTTTTATGGTGAACAGCTGCTTCTTCTCTTTCACTTTCTCTCTCTCTCTCTCTCTCTCTCTACGAAGCTAGGGTTTCGAAACCACCACTGTCAAGAGGTGTTGATTGAACGAAGGCAGATTTTTCTGTTTGTTGCGAAACTTCTGTTCAAATTTTTCTATCACCATTTGTTCTATTTCATATATATGTCTAGTGATTTTGGGGGGAGGGGGGGAAATGGTTTTGAGAAGTTAGGTTTTAAATTGAAAATTTAGGGTTTTTATTTGGGGGTTTTGATCGAAAAATTAAGATTTTGTTGCCATTGCCAATTTTTTAGGTAATTTTGATTTTTACTTATAATGGCTCCTATTTTACTTTGACCATTCTTTTTGTGCTAGGTTTTTGCTGAAAAGAAAATTCAGATCAGGTGATTCTCTTCCTTGTTTTCATGGTGGGTTTGTAGTTGGGCTAATTTGTTTTGCATTGCCTTGAAAATATTTCAAGTAATTGAATACAGTTAAAATGATTGGAAAAGTGTTTGGTTCGTTCGATTATGTATTCTAATTTTTGTAACAACATATTTATGATACAAAGAAAGTGATCAAACATTTGATATAATATGGGTCATTTTCTATTTTATATGGAGTATTATTTATTTTGTCAGAAAAAGATCAGATCAGTGCCTATTAGTAGCTCAAACTGGCTCAAATTCTGTTGTGTTTTCAAAGCACCCATCTTTGTCATTTTTTAAATTTAAAGAATCTTTAATGCTTGTTTTATAAGAAGTTGCTGAAAAGGCCAGTTTTTGAAAGCTGCAATTCGGACTAGTCTGGTTCAAGACTGAAGCTGCTTTGCTAGTTTGTGTGAAAACACTTCCAGCTCTGATTTTTATTTACAGTTTCTCTCTACATTTGGATTCTTATTAGCTAATGTATTTTATTTTATTGTGTTATATATGTAAATTTAATGATATCAGTTCTGATTTTTGTCTCTGTGATGTTTGCACATGTATGTATGTATCTAAATATTAACATATACCCAAAATTGTGACTCCATATCAAGATGATTTGTGTTATGTGTATGAGGATTGCTTGTCTTTGTTTCTCTTTGTTGTCTTTGGCTGGTTATGTTAGCCAAAAATCGAGTAAGGTTAATCTCCCAGGTTGAATTTGTGAAGTTTTGTTTTTTGGTCTTAATCTTCTGGTGGCACGGTTTGATTTTTCGTGGGGTGAAGTTGCATATCATCAGGAGACTCTGGAAAATCTGAAGGCTGCTATCAAGAGTACAAAGAAGGGAATAATGGCACAGGCAAAAACTCAACGAAACAGAAAGATAGGGGCAGTAGGCCTTACGACAATAGAGGTTCATATAATTGGCCTGACCATCTTGATAAGTTTTTTGGTAATATTCAGGTTTTGTTTGTGTTTTTGTTTTTTTGGTCATAGTTGTTCTAATCATCTTTTGGACATAGATGTCTTTTCTGCTCACTGATCTGTTTGAAAAATCAAGAAATCAAAGTAATTAGCTTTGCAATGACACAGTCTATGTATTACATAAATGTATCATCAACAGTGAGAATCATTTGATCAAAAAAGGAGAAGCCTGGTTAAGAAGAAAATGGTAGTAGCAAATTATATTGAAGTAAACAGAAAATGAGCATGAAACTGGAGTTTATAGTTCTTTGGCGCCCTCTCTTTCTGAGTAGTCCACATATTATTATTACTTAGTTAATGCAATCAACTTTATTCTGAATCTTTTGCTTCATGATGCTTATTTTACGCACTTAAATATGTCTTACATGGAGTATTATTGAGCCATAATCCATGGAATAGTAGAATCTAAATTATAATAACATAATTAAGCTTATTTTAATAAGTTTTCCTTCTCAACATCTAGATTGATTCACATTTGGCCTGGATTAAAAGTCTGAAACAAGTTTACTTATTACCTTTGGAGTGACTTGAGCATGTAATAGAGAAGCAGTTGTTAAACCTCTCAACAATTTTCGTCAATGGTGTGACATCTAATAGAATCTTTCTTTTTCTTTTTTCCCATGAAAGCTTCTATAGATGACTTCCAATTATTACTTAGAGTTATGGGTTAAGTGGTGTTGGTTACTCTTGGTCACATCTGAGAAAGCATTTGCCATTTCAGGTTCCATCTTTACAAGGAGAATAAGGATACCCAAGAGGCATTAGGACTGATTGGAAAGATGCTAGGCATTCAGGTATATTTGATTTAGCTATGCTGAAGTGAAGTGTCTTATATTCTGTTCACTTGCTGACGTGCAATGAAATAAAAGAGAATATAAATATATTTCCTTTTTTTCCCCTTTCTTTTTCATTTTTTATTCTCAATGGGTTGTAGTCCTGTAATCATATACTGCAACTAGAGATAATGCAGGGGTAGTGCTTCTTTTTTTTTTTTTTTTTTTTTCTTCTTTTTGTATCTTTTCTTTTTTGAATTATGTATCTGTTGTGTAGAGCTGGCTATACATGTGGTGATAAAGGTTCTTAGATGCTATTGTGCTTGTCCACTATCTTCTTGTTAAGTTTTTTTAGTATCTTTGTCTGGCAGGCTGGCAGCCAAGGTCATTTGGATTTTCTGGTACAAAAGATAAGTGAGCTGTATCAACTCAAAGGGTAAATTATTTTCACCTTTTTTTTTTTAGTCTAGCTTACATGGTTCATTATTGTTAATTTATTTGTCAGTTACAGCCTATTTATGGTTCAAATTGGAGTTGCTTTTGTTAGGAGTTCAGATGGAATTTTATTTTGGTTTTAATATAACTTACCTGACCAACATTGTTGACAAAATTACTGACCAACATTGTTGTCAAAATTATGATGGACCATGCGGTTAGGGGTTAGTCTTTTATTAGAACTTGAAGTTGAAAAAGTTACTGGGTTCCATAAACCGTCAATCACAGCAATATCTATCGCTGTGTTGGCAAGAAGCCTCTACATGCCTAATACTTGACTTTGTATTGTGCAATGCAACGAATTGTTCTGAAAGTTAGTGATCTCTCTTTTGCTTTTTAGACGCTACCAGTGTTGACAGAAATTCTCTTTCTTTTTTTTTTTTTTGAAGAAAATGTGCAGAGTATATTGAAAAATAGGTAAAGTAACAACTGGATCAAGGAACAGTGACACCAAACTGAATGCTACATCTCATGGTAAAATTGCATGGTTTAATTCTTGGTATTTACAAAGTGGAAGCATTGTAACTATTCCTTTCTAGGCAAGTTTTCAGAGAAGCTAAACATCCAAATCATACTCAACATCAACTCATCTGCCACAAATTTCTTTTCATTCTGTTGGTAAAATTTGTCTTTTCAAGGTGCTGCATAGATATGATTTTGTTGTAAAGAGTTGTGATGATAGTTACCAGTCAAAGGTTGTAAAAGGATGAGTTACACTAGCATAGGTAGGAGGGACAGAGATTTGAGAAGGTAGCAAAAGTGCTTTAGCTAGTTGGTTGGAGGAAATGATCATCAGAATTCTGAATATGCAAGATGGGTTTTTTTGACCTATCATTGGGAAGTGCTTTATTGACTTTTTCAGGCAGGAAGTGAAGAAATTTAGCTGGGTACTCAGTTAAATTGATTGGAAGATAAACTACAGTATTTCATTTGTGTGCATATTTAAAGTTGCTGACTTTGGGTATACTATTTTGTGCTAAAATAACAGGTAACTGTTTTCAAGCAGCGTGCAAGTAGATTAGCTGCTCTTAATGAAAGGTTGATTGGTATCAAAGTTGGTGACTTTTGGTAAGTTCTAGGAGTAAAAAATTTCAGTTCTTACTTTACCCGCCATTAAAACTTCTTGATGCATACGGATGTAATACCGTGTTGTTGTCCAGCCATGTCAAAGAAGGACTTCTTCTCGGGTAGCTCTATGGAAATCGATTTACAGTTACATTAAGGTAAGCGCATATGCCTTCACTTCTTTTTGTCAAAAATTACTTGCTCAATACAAGTTTTATTTTTTCTTTCATTGTTTAATATCTCATGGCATGTACTGACAGACTTGCATAACTTTGCAGGGGTGTTGAATCAGATTCTGAAGACACCATCAAAGCATCTGCGGTTGCTTTAGGAAAGCATGGATTTATAAACTACTTTGGTTTACAAGTACTTTCCTGATCAATATTATCTTCTTCTTTTTGTCTCAAAACCTTCCCCTATTTACTCTCTCTCTCTCTCTCTCCCTCTCAAGTTGTCATTCAGTTAAAATACTTTATTTGCCAGAATGAATGTTTAAACCAACATTTCTAAGATAGAAAGGCAATTCCTTAAGATTTCCTAAACTATTTTAAGACTAAAATAATGGATGATTCTTGTATTTGCAAGTTTTATTCAGAGCAAGCTTGGATGCGATCAATATCCTAGTCAAACCTAGTACCAGTTCAGAATATCTGTATGTTGGTATGGGTGGAATCCCATTCTATCAAGCCAACTCCTCTTTCCATTCAATTTTCATTACAGAGATATATCACGTCAGGATTTGTTGCGTAAACTGAATCACGCCAACATTATAGAATCAAGAAAATCTTTTTCCTGGAAGTAAGGAGGATTTAATCTATCTCTGGTCGTCTCGGCTGGGGGACGTGTGTCCTGTTTATTTAAAGCAATGCCTGGCAACTTCTTGAGCTGTTTGATCTCTTTTTTTGAGTGAAAACTTCTTGATCTCTGAGTCATGAGAATCTATAGTTTCTAATGATATGAGACACTGTTTTAGTAAGCTTTTAACTAGATTCTATATTCAGCTTTTGACTTTTTTTACTAGCTTTTAAAATTTTGATTTTGGTAAAAAAGTCAAAAACCCACACTAAATCACAAAAAGCCCCCAAAAAAGGTAAAATTGAATATTGATTGAAAAAATCCTCAAAAAACTAAAGCCAATCCTAAAGGTTATAAAAATCTGGTAGTATTTTTTTCTAGTTACAAAAATTAACTTGTCGAGTGTATGCATATGGCTTCAGCTATTTGGAAGTGGTTCAGTTCCAACTCACCTTATTGGCGCTACACTACTTAGAGGAGAGTGGAAAGCTGCAGTGAGCATGATTCTTGGTCCAAGAGAAGGGGATATCCTTTTATTGTTTCTATATGCTGTGAAGTGAATCCCTTTTTTAAATCCTTCTAGGGAATGGTCTGTTGCATCTGGGTCTGATGTATCATTAAAATGACGGGATTATGTTTCCTTAACTTAAATCTTGGAATACATAAGGATTCCGTAAGAATGGTACGTGAATATTATAAAGAAAGTAATGATATTGATGGGACCTTGAAGCAATTGCCTCGTTATATGGTGGATGAAAGGGCTATAGTAAGTTCCCAACTCTGGATGTCTCAGCATTTGTTCTCCTTTTTTCTTTTCCCCCTCTTTTGTTAATGGTATGTGCTTCCATATTTCTATCCTTGTCTTATTTTTTTAGGTTACATGCCTAACACACTTTTCAATCCATGTTTGTCAACGTTGATTTGGGCTGCTGTGATAGTCATTCTTTAGTTTTGCGAATTTAAAGATCACAGGTACTTTATGGAAAACCCAACTATTGTTATTGTACAAAAACTTGACCTACTATTGCCTTTTGTTGATATCTTTTTTCCATCTACATAACAGATCAAGGCTGCAGCAAAGAGGATCTATGTTGACATTGGTATGCTCTTAGAACTATACATGTGAAATCTCATATTTTAATCACTTGTTTTAATCATAGTAAGGCTGTGCTGCAATATTAGTAATTTTAGGTAGGAAAGAGAGATGTAGGAATGTATGGCAAAAAGAAAATAAAACTAAGGGATATGTTTTTGTTGAAAAACTATCTAGTTTACTGGAAAAAAGTATGCTAGAAAATAATGCATAGACTTTCTTGTGATGCTTTGTTGTGTTAAATTAGCATGAAGCACTCACTTAATTTAACTAATTGAAAAGGTGTGATGCAAGGGAAATGATTTTATCTTATATTTATTTAATTTCTATATCAAACATCAAAGGAGCAGTTCCACTTACTAAAACCATCATATTGGACTACTGTGTTGTGTAGTACAAATGGACATGGACCGTGTGAATTTTAGGTGTACTTGGATTTGGTGTACGTTTGTGCCCATAGAAAGTGCTTGTATGCAGTTTTACAGGCATATTATATGCTCACTAAAATGCTCAATTCTGATATTTTTCCAATTGATTCTTGTGAATCTTTTAGAGTAAATTTGAAGCTTACTTCATGTGTTATCTCTCTTGTTTTCTTTCATCCATCCGAAGGCGTATGATCTCATTTAGCTTAGTATTATCACTTTAACATTAGCTTCACGAGGTTTCTACTAATACTTATATGTTATTGTGGTATTGAGTAAAGTACTTAATACAAAAAACAGAGAAGGTTATGAAAATATTCTCTTAAATTATATATATTTTTTTAATGTTGCTGTAAATTTGCCACATGGTTGGTGATTTTCTTTTTATCTTATTTTTTCAGTTTTTTGGTGTTTTCCTCTTGGCGCATTGTAAACTCCCCCTCTAAATTGTCAAAATTAGTGTCTGAAATCAACTTTACTATTTTAAATTGGCATAAATCTATTTTGTCATTCTAAAATCTCTTTTGCTAGGTCATAAGTGGACTTGAGGTTGGGACCTAATTCATAAATCTCTTCTGTTTTGATAAATGCAGGTTTGAAGCAATGTGGTAAGAGTTACAAGCTTAGATGGGCACCCTCATTCCTATGATAGGAGCAAGTGGATTTGCTGCAGCTGCAATTGCTATAGGAATTGTTGCTGGTAGTTTTAAATAATCTCTTAATAATTTTGGATGTTTAGAAACTTAGATCTGTATAATTTTGGATGGTTTAAACTTTTTGGACAGGTTAGAATTTAAGGATATAGTTTTCGAATGTTTGGAATGTATAGACAATTGTAGAATGTTTATAATTTATGGATATAGTTTCTTTTTGATGTTTCAAATAATATTTTAGTGGTTGATTGATATTTTGTGATGCTTGTTTGTAATATTTGTTAGATTGTACAAAATTGGTCAAATAGAACCTATTGAATTTGAAAAAAAAAAAAAAAAAAAACTGCATATTCTACGACAGGCATAGTAAGTCATCATATTACATATTTTACGGCGTGCAATCAACGTCGTTATTTGTCTCACCAATTAACGACGTACAAAAGTAGTCATAGAAAAAGTTATAACGACGCACAAAATCTACCGTTAATTAGTTTTTAACGGCGTATTCTAGCATGTCGTAGAAAAAGTAACAACGACGCACAAAATCTGCCGTTAAATAGTTTTTAACGGCATATTTTAGTATGTCGTAGAAAAAGTAACGACGACGCACAAAATCTATCGTTAAATAGTTTTTAACGGCGTACAAAACATGTCGTTGAAAGTGAATGACTTTCCATGACTGGTCATTATATGACGCGCGCTGCACATCGTAAAAGGTTTTTACGACGTGCACGCACGCTGCACATCGTAGAAGGGTTTTTACGGTGTGCATTGCATGTTGTAAAAACCTTTTACGAAACGAAACCATGAAACCCGAGTTCAGAATGCAAAATGGGTCGGGTCTAAACCAGAATCGCTGTAATCTCCCCTTGAAGGAATTTTGTCCCTGAAATTTCAAATCACGTTTTAAAACTATGTTTAAACCAATTATAATGCCATGATCCATTCTGCAGTTATCCATTCTGCAGTTATCCATTCTTATTAACTCGATACACAAGTTTTAACATTGAAAGTACAATTCACATTTTTCAAAACATATACAATGTTTATATTAGTCACGTGTCTCTAAAACAAACAGAACATATTGTAGACACCCCATTTTTGACCGCCCTTATAACTTGGACGTTATTGCTTGCACACCCAATGATGAATTTGTATATGCTTGTCAAGTCTCGAAGTCCTCAGCAGAATGCCATAGCTTTGAGCCTTCAAAGCCTACACACCTTTTGCCTTGTTTTGGACCAAAACCACAATTTTTTAAGCCTAAGAACCTAGGACCTGTAGGCCCACTAGTGTGGGCTACCGGCCACTAATGTGGGCTGCTAGCCATTTGTGTGGCCTACCGGCCACTTGTGTGTTTTTGCAGATATTCATGCCAACTATGCCAACTATTTCCACAGGTGTATGCATCTGCCTACACATGTATGTATGGATATTTTTGAGGGAGTTTCATGTTTTTCTATAAATAGAAGGCCTCCCCTTCCATTTTTGAGGGTTATAAATTTTGGCGCAAAATATTTCTCTCTACAAATCCCTCTCTCTCTTGTAAATTCTTAAGCCTTTTCCTATACACTTTAAACAAAACCTTGCGGTATTTGAGCCGAGGTACTTTTGAGTTTACTTTGAGCTCTTGAGGGTGTGTTAAGTGTTGGTTTGTCACTTAGAAAGGGTTCTCCTCTTCAAGAGGTTATGTCTTGGCTTGTTTCTTTGATTTATTTGCTATTTTTCCTACTATTTTTGGGCTGAACTTGTGGTTTAAGGCCATTTAAGGTGGAGGGGTAGATCACCCCTCTTTGAACCTTTTTCCTAAGGCCTTTGCCCTTGTGTTTCCTACCTTTTTGTCAACTTTTTTTTGAGCCTTTTAATACTAAATCTCAGAGGTTTTTCAAAAGCTAAAACCATGTTTTGAAGTCCTAAAAATGGAGGGGGTAGCCTCCCCTCCTTGTGATTGTTTACTAGCTTAACTTGCTCTATGTTGTACCTTATTGTTTTAGCTATTTTTGTCTCAAGTCCAGCATATTTTTTTACTGTTGTAGGACTGTTTTTAGTTGTTCATTACATTTGAGCTTTGTATAGCATGCTTGTAGTGTAATAGTCCTCATAGGTTTGGTGGTTTAGGCCTTAGCCACCACACTATTTGAGTTGATAGTGTTTATTTCTTACTTGCTATACTTGTGATCTCCTCTAATCACCTCTGCAACCTCCCTCATTTCTTGGCTTTTTTTTCTTTACTTTGAAAATTGTTTCAAACTAAGTGTTTGTTTAAGCATGAGGTAGAGATATTGTGCTTAATGGTTTAATCCCTTTGAGGATTCATTACCAACGGCATGACACTTGTCTCATGCCCAAAAAAACTCTTTGTTTGATATTTCTTTCTATTAGAGGACTTAAAGATCACTATTGGACTTAATGAACTAAAAAATGGTTGGTAATTAAAATGAAGTAATAAAATTGGGACTAAACAATGATGCAAGATAATAAGCAATTTGGTGTTCGATCGGACGTTAATTGAACACATGGAAACCTGAGGCATTTCATACTTGCTAGTGATGAAATGGTTCAAGTTTCCAAGGTCAACTACTTCCCTTAATCAATCCATGATAGGAGGAGGTTTGAGAGTATTTTATTGTGCATTTATTGAAATTGTATCTCTAGATTCATAGGACATCATGCAATGAAATTGCATCAATTGATGGCTTGCGAATTGAGCTTGCCATTCCATTAAGCTGTTTGATGATAAGGAGGGGCAAGGTGTACAAACATACCATGAGAATACCCTATTTGTGCTCTGTATGCTTTCTGTTGTAGCAGGAGGAACCAGGCTTTAGTGGCTGGCAGGCCACTTCTTTTGGACGGTAGGCTACCTTTTGTGGCCGGTCGGCTACTACTTCTGGCCTGTCGGCCACTTTTGTCAAATTGAGCAGCAATTTTTTGGAACAGAACAGAGCAGAGGCTGAGGTGAAAAGATGTTCCAACTGTGCAACAGAGGTATTCTGACAGCAGAACAATGGGCTTTTCGGGTGAAAATCCGCGCATGCATGAGCATTCCTTGCTTCCCGGGGCTAATTAATTAGCTTAGTTACTTCTTCATATTGTATTCATGTTATAATTAATTAGTTGATTCTAATTTTTAATTAATTAATTAGTGTAATTAATTAGTTGGTTCCATAAATAGTTAATTAATTGATTGGTTTTGTAATAATTAGTTAATTCGTTTTGTAATAGCTAGTTAATTAGCTTAGTTAGTTTGTTTATTCGGACCCTCCTGTGCAAGGACAAACTTGTAATAATGTGTATGTCTTCCAATCTCACATTTTTCTCCCTTTTATTTACTTGCTTATGATGGTTAGTTTAAGTCATCATGTTTCGTTTAGCATACTCCATGTTTGCATCCATTTGTCTTGCATACAAGAGATTCGGCTCATCATTCTAACTTGCATTGTAGTTCAACATTCTTTGAATACGTACTTAGACCACATGCTATCAAATTGATTCATATGCTATATTAATAGCCGAGCTTAGTAATTACATATTGTATGCGTTGCATTAGTCATATTGCATAGTTAGGATCATGCATTATTCTAACGCTGTTATCTTTTTTGGCTTGGAGTAGTAGGTGAGCTTTTATTTGTTTTAGCATATCGCATGGGTGTGGTTATTACCATGTCAAAGCATGTTCACCATGAGGCTAAGTGCTTAAGTGATTAGCTGTTTGAATACCTGTGGGTGAAGGCTAATTGCTTGAATTGGAATAATTTGAGTAATGTTCATATGCGATCGCTTTTTCAAGTGGTACATATTCGAAATAATTTTGCAAACAAACATGAAATCAAATGTTTCAATTTTTGTAAATTAGACTATATTTGTGTGTGCATCACATCGTAATGTTAGCCTAATAATCGGAATAAGAGCATATGATGTAAATAAGATTCACATCATGATTAGTAGAGGTTGATCTTTGATTGAGTGAGCGGGGGTGCTCAATTCATGGCCTTTCCCTCTCGTACCTAAGTTCCCGAGCCAAGACAATCTCGGTGATGACGGACACATGGCCTTTGGCACGAGTCATGAGTTTCCTAAATTTTTCAAAATATTTAAGTGGCAACTTTGTATTTGGCAAAGCAGTCCATTTTTGGCATTTTGATTCAAAATCAATTTTTCAAAAGATTTGCTGGATTTGGACTCTTTGGTGTTTATCTATTTCACATTGTACTTTTGAGATCAGATTCAGAACACGAGAGTCCGAACTGTAGGGCTTATCGTCTTCCGAAAGGAGCACGAAAAGTCGAGCTACACATATACAATGTTTAATATTCTCAAACATATACAATGTTTTCATATTTCATTAACATAATAAAATTTCAATACATGCTCATACATCAACAAATAAGTCCGGATACTTCTCATGGACTTCCAACTCACATTTCCAAGTTGCTTTCTCAACTCCGTGATGTCTCCATAATACTTTAACTTAGGGAATTGTCTTGCCTTACAAGAATTGATCTCGAGTATCCAAGACTTTCACTGGTCTCTCCTCATACGAGGCATCCTCATCTACCTCTAAGTCAGTCCAATCCAACATCTGCGATGGATCCGACTCATATTCCCGAAGTATACGAATATGAAACACATCATGAAGCTCGGAAAACTGTGGCGGCAAGGCCAAGGAATAGGCTACCTCTCCAATCCGCTCAAGGATCTCAAAAGGCCCGATAAATCTAGGAGATAACTTCCCACTCTTCTCAAACTTCATCAAACCCTGCTTAGGTGATATCTTCAAAAAGACATGATCCCCTACCTTAAAAGTCAAAGGTCTCCTCTTATGATCGGCGTAACTTTTCTAGCGACTCTGAGCCGTGATTAACCTCTTATGGATAAGTACAACTTTCTCCATCGTTTCTCGGACCAACTTTAGACCCAACATAGGTGCATCACCCACCTCGGCCTAACATATAGGAGATTTACATGGTCGGCCATACAAGGCCTTAAATGGTGACACGCCAATACTCTACTGGAAGCTATTGTTATAAGCAAATTCCACTAAGAGCAAGTGCCTCTCCCATAATCCCTTAAAGTCAAGAACACAACCTCGAAGCATATTCTCAAGGATCTGAATAGTACGCTTGGATTGCCCATCAGTCTAAGGATGATACGTAGTGCTAAAAGTCAATCTCATGCCTAAGGCACTCTGTAGGGTCTGCCATAGGCACTCTGTAAGCTCTGCCACAACTGAGCTGTGAAACACGAATCTCTATCTGAAACAATCATTACCAGGACCCGTGCAATCTCACTATGTCCCTAATATAATGATCGGCAAGATTATCTACCGAGTCACTCACGCGCATAGGTATAAAGTGCGCTGACTTGGTCAACCGGTCAACTACCACCCAAATTGCATCACTACCCCATTGAGTCCTCAGAAGGCCCACAACAAAATCCATCGTAACATGCTACCACTTCCACTCGATTATAGGCAAGGGTTGCAACCAACCCGCTGGCCTCTGATGTTCAGCCTTCACTTGTTGACAAATAAGGCACCTCGATACGGCCGTATCCTTCTTCATTCCCCTCCACCAAAACTGGCGACTAAGGTCATGATACATCTTTGTGCCTCTTGGATGCACCGCAAGGTGTGAATGGTGAAACTCTCAGAGTACTTCCTTTTGACAAGGCTCCGGCACGAAAAGACGACCACAGTATCTAACACTCGAGTCGGGATACACATTCAAGGCTTTGTCTACCTTTCCACTAGAGATCTTTACCCGGAGGGTTTCTACCTTAAGATCAGTCTTCTACGCTTCTATCACTCGGTTCACAAGTGTCGGTTATGCCACTACCGAAAACAAGGCTGTAGACTCCATGGACTCGCTAAGATGCAAGTCAAACTCACCAATAGCACCCAGCATCTCCCATTCCTAAATGGTAATGCTAGCCATACTATCAATGGATTTCCTATGTAGAGCATCAGCCACAACATTGGCCTTCCCCGGATGATAATACAAATCAAAGTCATAATCTTCTATAAACTCCATCCATCTCATCTGTCTTAGATTCAAGTCCTTCTGTGTAAACAGATATTTCAGACTCTTGTAATCATAAAATACCTCAACTTCTCCCCATAAAAATAATGCCTCCAAATCTTTAAGGCAATAATCATCGCCGCTAACTCTAGGTCATGAGTAGGGTAGTTCCTTTCATGTATTTTCAACTACCCCGAGCCATAAGCTACTACGTTCTCCTCTTACATCAATACACAACCCAAACCTTCCCTTGAAGCATCACAATACACCGAATAGCCCAAACCCCTCTCCGGAATAATCAACACTAGAGCAATGGTAAGCCTAACCTTAAGCTCTTGAAAAGACTTCTCACAAGTCTCGTTCCACACGAACTTAATGGCTTTCCTCGTCAGTCTAGTTAACGGTGAAGCTAATCTAGAGAAATCTTTCGCAAACTAATGGTAATACCCAGGCAATCCCAAGAAACTACAGATCTCAAAAGCATTCTTAGGTTATTCCCAATCTTGCACTACCTCTATTTTAGATGAATCTACAGTCACCCTTTCCTTGGATACCACATGGCCTACGAACTTTACTTCTCTAAACCAGAATTCACATTTCCCAAAACTTCGCATAAAGTTTGTGGACTCTGAGTAACTCAAGTACTACCCACAAGTGTTTTTCATGCTCCTCTTCAGAGGCTAAATAAATCAAGATGTTGTCCACAAAGACGACTACAAAGCGGTCTAGGAACTCACGAAAAACCGATTCATCAAATCCATAAACACGGCTGGTGCATTGGTTATTCCAATAGGCATCACTAGGAACTTGTAATAACCATACTGCGTATGGAATGCCGTCTTCGAGATATCCTCCTCCCTTACTGTCAACTGGTGATAACCCGATCTCAGGTCTACCTTAGAAAAGCAACAAGACCCTTTCAGTTGATCAAACATATCATCTATATGAGGCATTGGGTACTTATTCTTAATAGTTACCTGGTTCAACTTCCGATAATCAATACAAAGTCGCAACACACCATCTTTCTTTTTGGCAAAAAGAGTCGGTGCTCCCTAAGGCAAAGTACTAGGGGTAGATAAAACTCATATCTAGCAACTCTTTGAGTTAAATCTTCAACTCACTCAACTCGGCGGATGCAAATCTATACGGTGCCATAAAAATCAGTGCCGTGCCAGACACTAAATCAATTGAGAACTCAATCTCACGATGAGGTGGTAAACTGGTGAGATTCTCAGGGAAAACATCCGGGTATTCACAAACTACCCTCGGCAAATTGACGACTTTATCACACGTATTACCCAAAAAAGTTGGCAAAAAGACAACTAAGTTCATTCTACCCACGCAGATCATACACCAGTGATAATACTCTATCAACCTGGTCCCCTAAGAAATAAAAGCAATCACTGCTCAAAGTACATACAATAACCCTTTGACGTTAACAATCTATAACAGCCCGATACGATGACAACCAGTCCATACCCAAAATAACATCAAAACTAGATAGGTCAATCAACACAAATACAAAAGAAAGTTGGCGACCGACAACCTCTATGTCATAACCCAGTCATCCCTATTCCAAAACAATCTCACCACCAATAGGTGACTCTACACTGAGAGGAGTGCTAACCCAGCCAACTCTAACTCCAAAGCTGATGCAAATGTAGACGAGATAAAAGAATGGGATGCACCCGTATCAACTAACACATTAGCAATGGAATTGCATAATAAGAAAGTACCTCTCACTATCAAAGGCGCTGGCATTAAGTTTGGTGCAATGACAGCATAAACATGCCCTGTAGATCTCTGTTCAACCTGCTCACCCCTCGGAGCATAAGCCTGATGCATTGACTGAGCCGAAGAGGCTTCCTGATTGGACCTCAAGCCTTGTGTTGACTGTGCAGGTTGGTGACTCTGTGTCTGCCTCGAACCAAATGCACTCGGTGTGCCACCCAACTGAGGGAAAAACCTCTTCATGTGCCTTGCCTGCCCACACTGATAACAAGTGAGCAGTTGCCCTCTCCCTTGGCTCTAGCTCTGAGAACGAGCCGAAGACGATGCAGACTGCTGCCCTCCTCCTCTCTGCAAACAAGATGGAGATTTGTAGCCTAACTGACCACACTTGAAGCAAGTGAAATCTCCCTCACCACCTCTCCCAGTTTTTGACCCAGTACTGGAAAAGTGGACCTCGACTATGCTCCTTGGGACTGTTGTGGGGTAGGACCCCTCTGCCTCTTACTGTCTCCCTAAACATCCTGACTCCTCCTAGAGCCCCTCATCCACTCCTCCTTCATCTGCATCACGATCTCAAGATGAGCCGCCACCTCCATAAGGCATCCATAATCTTTAATCTTTGACCCAACCACTTTGAACATAAGCCCAGTCCTCAACCTCTTCTTGAACTCTAAACAATGGCACTCCTCAATCACCACGAGTGCCAGTGCAAATCTTGATAGACTCGTAAATGCGACCTTAAACTCAGCCACCGATGTGCTCAAATGCTTGAGCTGAGAAAATTGATCCTTCAACTTCTCTCTAACAATGGGAGGCAAAAACTTGTCCTCAAAGGCGTCGACAAAAGCCTCCTAAGTCATCCCAATGCGCCCTCGTGCATACTTCTACCATTGACCTGCATCTTCCTTTAGCTGGAAAGATGCCAAGGTCACCCTCAAACCTTTATCTTCGATGACGAGCATCTCAAACGTCTTCACCATCTGCTCTAGGCAATCATCCACCTTTAGTGGCTCCTTGGGATCACCCAAAAACTCATCTGGTTTTGACCGAAAAAACTCTTGCTTCAAGAATGACGGCCCTGCCTCAGCTACTTGGGCATGGACTTGATTCTCAATCCTAAGAATATCCATAGATTCCCGTAATGCCCCGACCATTTCGCGGGCTAAGGCGCCCATGGTCTGCTAACCAACTGGTTCGACCACATTGGCCTAACCAACCCCTTTTTCTTGCACCGGAATCTCATCCGGTAAAGGCACCTCATGCCTTCTAGGCCTACCATGCCTACCACCACCACGCCCATGTCCTGACATCCTAATGATGGTAACAAAGGAGATTAGCACATTTACAAATATGCCGAAGCTAATTCACTTGGGTCCTAATGCGGTGGACAACAATAATTCACTCTATGTAAGCATGTAGTCACGTAAACACATACGAATTTCTTTTCTAGATAATGACCGTCCCATGGTGTTGGCAGAGTTACGATTAGAAGCAGTAGTGATCAAGTGCTCTTCTAATAGGACTTCTAGAAACCTGTAGACCCAATCAATATCTTAGGAATTAAATCCCATACTCATATAATCATATAAACATGTTATCACATAGCATACCATACACACTAATGTCTCTATCAAGCGAGACAAACCCATTGTGGTAATAACTACTTCCCACGTATTCAAAGTATTCAAGCCTGGTACGCTCTGATACCAAGTTGTAATGTCCCAAAATAAATGCAATATACTATCCCAAAACGATAAATAAACAGCATTATGAATCAGAGTATAATGTCCTTCTATTACATGAGATTCGATGATACAAAAAGATGACACATGCGATATACATTCATTAATAGAACATCCTAAATCTACATCATGTGTTACCAAACAACAATAATGTAATAAAAGTTAAACAAGTAATCATATGCCCTAAAGGCCTGCATCTTTCCAAGTCAAGGCTTGGGTACATCAAATGTGAGTCATAAGCTCAATACAATTAAAGTCGTAGGCTTGTACAACTATTAAATACAAAATAACAAAACTAAGCCTTTAGTTTCACAATCCTCCCAAGCTAAGTTCTCGGTGGAGGCATATCACCAACACCTGAAAATGTTTTTCCCAAATAGGGTGAGCCAAAGCTCAGTAGAAATAATTTAACACAATATATGAATCTTAACAAAGATATAAGTGTAATATGCACATACAATACCCGTGATAAAATCATTTATAACTCTTTTGCAAAATTATACTATGTCAAACTCATATCTCGATCAATTTTATCTCCATTCATGAGTCATTTCCATTTTCTTCAGACAACCAAACTGAAGATGCAACTCAGTGGGTCTCTAACCAATACAACAATCATACAAACACTTCTATTCGTTATTTTACAGATATTTCGTTCGCGGGAATCGGCACCTATGTATACTCATGGCTTTTGGGACTTTCACCCTGGACACTCTGGCCAACTTAATTCAATGGAGTACATCTCATTTCTTCTCTCAAACTTGGAGTACATTTCCTTTCTCCTCCCAAACATCATACATTTATAATGAATTAAAGATGTGACAACATTCAATGCAATTGGATGAGAAAATTAGTTTTAATTCACTTAATTCTCATGCAATTTCTACAATAATCATGACTATTCTCCACCGATAGCCCAAAACAGATATTTCTAAACAGATATACAATCTCCAAGATAGATAACTTATCCAAATTTCAAAGTGAGAGTAGTAATACATATCCAACTCCACCATTTATATAAGTATCCATCCAATTTTACATTTTCAATACCAATTTTATTTATTTATACAAAATAAATATTTGAGAAATTTTAGAGCAAACTCCATTTTCTTCCAAAATTCAGCCCAAGTATCAAAATCAACAAATTTATTGCAACACAACCTCATATTCACTCCCATAACCATTTTCAATACATCCATTCATAAACCTCTCTTTTGATTTTAAACCAAAACCCTAGGTTTATTCAAAATCCTCCAAAATCACAATATTGTTTATGAAAAACAAATAGCTAAGTTAAGAACCATAGAAGAGTGTAGAAAATCCCCATGTCAAAGCTAGAAGACGAGCAAAGTAAGGAAGAAACTCGGATGAAGTCGAAACCCAACTCCATTTGGATGAAAACGTAGCCCTTGAGATGCTCTACCTTTTTAACAAAGGCACACAGGTAGAGAAACCACTAAATCTAGGTGAAAATATATATATATATATATAGAGAGGCAGTTTTAGGGAAAGAAGCTCTAAATCTAGGAATTTTGAAATATTTGGACAGAGAATGAATGAAAAAGTGATGAAAAATATCACTTTTACGGATTAAAATATGCACAGTCCGCTCGAGCGTAAGAAGTGACACTTGAGCTTCCAGACACAATAAGTTGTTCTCTCAAGCGCAAGAAGTGACGCTTGAGCGTCCAGACACAATAAGTTGTTCTCTCAAGCGAAAGAAGTGACGCTCGAGCGTAGAATACACACTTTCAGTAGTTTTGCAGATAGCAGACCAACGCTCGAGCGCAAGAAAAGTCGCTCGAGCCGAGACTACTCGAACGCAGAAAGCACTACTCGAGCATAGAATACACTCTCCTAGTAGTTTTGTAGACCTACAAAAGTATTGAGAGTTCACAAAGCCCGCTCGAGCGTAAGAAGTGATGCTCGAGTGAAGGAATAAAATTCAGGGCAACAAAAGTTTGAAAACCAAGCAACCAACCTATTTCAAATGCAACCACTACAATCCAATAGCCAAAATTTAAGGAAGTATAAGAGAAGTAGGACATGAACAACAATACGAAACCATGAAACCCGAGTCCAGAATGCAAAATGGGTTGGGTCTAAACCAGAATCATTGTATATAGGGACTAAAGTGAGATTTGAGTAAAAGTGCAGGAGGTTAACTGTTATGATTTCATATGTAGGGACCAAAATGGGATTTGACCAAAAGTGCATGGGTTTACTGTCATGATTTCATCTGTAGGGGCTAAAGTGAGCTTTGGTATCAAGTGTAGGGGTTCAAAGTGTAATTTACCCTATTGTTTATCACATTTTGTCACTTTCTAGCAATTTGAGCGAATTTTTTTTCATTTTTTATTTTAGTTTGTTTAATTGACAATTGAGATTAAAAAAAAAATATAAGGATATA
Organism: Camellia sinensis; assembly: GCF_055761805.1. Lineage (NCBI taxonomy): Eukaryota > Viridiplantae > Streptophyta > Magnoliopsida > Ericales > Theaceae > Camellia > Camellia sinensis. Next base: position 153,826,762 of record NC_138973.1, read on the forward strand.
AAAAATTAATAGAATCCATTATGTTTGGCAATTGTTGAAAAAGTCATTCATTTTCTTAATATTTTTGTCTTTTGTTAAAAAAATATTTGTATTTAAAAAATTTATTATTTAAGTCCTTGTAGTTTAAATGGATGTAAAAAAAGATTTATAAAATTTAAAACCAAAAATGACAAAAAATAAAAATATAAACTTTTAATAGCGTTTAAAATTTGAATACGTGTATTTAATAACATATTATGTTTAGACCAATAATATTATGACATATCATTATAACACATGTGGCTATTGATCTCGTTCTAATTGCAGTAACATAATTAAAAAAAGAATTTAAATTTAAAATTTCATAAATTAAAGAATGCATATTGATCTTATTCTGGTAACATAATTTAAGAGAGAATTTAAATTTAAAATTTTATTTTAAGAATATAAAATTAATTTATAGACCAATCATATTGTGACACATATCAACAAAAATTAAACCAAAAAAAAAAAAAAAGAATTGCAACTTTCAACTTTAATAAGATGACAATGTTTTGCAATTATAATAGTATATAGATTTTGTATGAGATTTTAAAACTCTCATAATATATCCTTTTAAAAGTATTCTTTTGTAAAATATTTAAATATACAAATAATCTCAACGTCACTCTTATTACTCCTTAATACAAAAATTATAAGCTAAATATGATAATTTTAAATTTATATTTAAAACTTATAAATCATGGGATAAATCATTATAATTTTAAATTTATATTGTGCCAATTTTAAATTTAAATTAATAGACTACTTTCCATATCTAGTGACTCTCAAATTTAAATTTTGAAATAGATTAGTATACTTTTCAATTTATTTATTTATTTATTTTTTATTTTTAGATTTGATATACTTTCCATTTGAAAGTCATAAATCAAGGGATATTAATTTTTTTTTTGAGTTAATTACCAAAAAAAAAAAAAAAAACTCAAGGCTTTGCGTGCTTTTGAATTTAAACTCTAGAGTTTTAATTTTGAGAAATTAAACCCTGGAGTTTCATCCGTGTTTCAATATCAACCCTCCATTCATCTCCGTCCATCTTTGTCTCACTTTATTTTCTTCCTTCTTTCAGATTCAAACCCGCATGTTCAAACCCTTCTATTTCCCTCGTCATAAGTTTATTTCGCCTCATTTCGCGTCATTGGATTCACCTCATGGCCTAGTTTTCATTCCACCCCTCATACACATTGTTCTACCTCTTTGTGCTTGCCGTTAGAGCTCTAAAAGTTGGCAATTTTTTTTTCTCTCTTTGGGCAAAATTTTTCAGATTCAAACCTACATATTCAAGCATTTGTATCTCCCTTGTCGTAATTCTGTTTCACCTCATTTTCATGTCGTTATATTTACCTTATGGCCTAGTTTTTATTTCATACCTCATACGCTTTGTTCCATCTATTTTTGCATGTCGTCGGACCTACGAAATTCGGCCTAATTTTTTCTCTCTTTGGCCAAAATTTTCAGATTCAAACCCACATGTTTAAGCCCTTATATCTCCCTCTTCATAACTCTATTTCATCTCATTTTTACGTCGTTAGATTTATCTCATGGTTTAGTTTTTATTCCACCTCTCATACGCCTTGTTTTCACATCTTTTTGCATGTTGTCGGAGTTCTGAAAGTTAGCCAAAAATAAGATTTTTCTCTCTTCTTCTTCTTCTTCTTCTTCTTCTTTTTTTTTTTTTTTTTTTTTTGCCTCTTGCTGCTATCATGACAATATTCTTGGCAGAGAAGATGCAATAGATGATACTTGATTGGAAACCAAGATGCCTTGAAATATAAGGGTTTGACTATGTGGTTTTAAATCTGAAAGAATGAAGAAGATTAAGTGAGACACAGATGGTTGAAGGGTTCATATTGAAACACAAATAAAACTTCAGGGTTTAATTTGTCAAAATTGAAACTTTAGGATTTAAATTGAAAAAGACACAAAATTCTAAGATTTTTTTTCTGTAATTAACCCCCCCCCCCTCTTTCCACTTGATGAGAGCTAGACAATAGAATATTTTTTTTAATTTTTAAAAATCAAAAAATTATAAAATTTATATTTAAAACTTAAAGCTTTTAGAGACTTTATAAGTTAAAAATCTCTTTTTACTTATATAATATATAGATGGATATATGAGATTCTATTTTGTTGGTATTGTTTTCAAGATGCGTTAAGTGTGTGGGGATGGGATTGGCTGACATTTTTACCCTTCGTGTGGTGATGTAGCAGCGGATTTGTAGGAATATGGTTCTTCTTTGATTACGTTTCCTTGTGCACAAAAATTGGAAAGGAAAGGACCAACTCGAGGGGGGAACTTCTTGTTATTTCGTGGATGTCTCGTGGATGAGGAATGTGATTTAATTTTTATAATCCGCATATTATATTTTGGATGAATTGAATGTGAAATGTGATTTGTCTAAATCAGTAATAAGATTACAAAAAAAATTTAGTATATTTTTTTAAAACATAAATAATTTAAAATAAGGAAAGAATCTTCAAATTGACCATATCATAAAAAGAGTGGTAAATGTGTCAATTTAAATAAACAAGGACTTGTGTATTCATTAAAATAATTGTGGGACAAGTTGGTCCATGAGTTCTGATTTTCAAATTTATGAGTCAATGCCCCATTTTATTTTGCCCTTCATTGTTCTTTTAATTGTGTCAATTTTACATTTAAATTATTTGATTTTGGATTGATTTCACTTCTACTGTCAGTTGCTGTCCATAATCAAACTTGTTGACATGGCATTGAATTTCATTTTACCATCCAAATTACTCCTAAATGTTAATTAGACTCTTGGATATATGTAAGAAATTATATTTAACATATATATATATATACATATTATCTTAAAAGGTCAAAAAAAAAGAAATTTTAAACTAAAATGAAAGTATTTAAAAAATTATAAAAAGCCTCATTTGAAGTTATCAGTTGAAATCTCAAATGACCATTATCTGGTCTTGCAAAACTAATGAAGCTCAAAATTCTTGGTCGGTTTTGTCTTTCCCTCTCTCTTGGAAATTGTAGCAAGCCTATTCTTCATATTAATTTCAATAGAACTGATCGAATAGTAATAGATTTAAAATTGTGTGGAAAAAATTTTAGACCACATTTATTTTGAAAGAAGCATTTTATATATATATATATATATATATATTTTTTTTTATAAATTTGAGAAACAATATAATGAACGATGAAGATGAATATTGATTTCAACCTACAATATCGAGGTTAATACTTAAGTAATCGTATCATTGACCGAAGGTCACTTGATACTAAAATTAATAACAACTCTTCAAAGAATACTCGATAGCCCAAATATATTATTTTTTTTTGAAATTTATTTTTTCCTTTGATTAGATAAAAAATTATAATCTAATATTTAAATTTAATTTTTTCTAATATATTCAAAGGTTTAATTGATTTTTTGGGATAGTTTAAGAGATAAAATAAAACTTCAAAAGAAGTTTCGACCTACATCAGAAAGTTCTGTTTTGTTATAGACAACAATTGACAACAAGGGTAAAATTGAAGTCATACTAAGCCAAAGGCCTTGTAGCCTGATACCATATACATATACGGGAAATATTTCGGTGTGCAATATATACTGTATGTAATCCTAATATATAATTACGTAAGTTTTCATAAACTTATATGAGTGATCTCACAAAAACGCGTAAGTTGAGCACAAATATGCGTAAGTTCGTTAAACTTAGGTGAATTTGTATTCAACTTACACATTTTTGTGAGATTACTTATGTAAATTCGTAAAAAGTTGTGTAATTTTGTGATAAGGTTGCACAGAGTGTGCATTGCATATTGGATGGGATAAAATTTTTTGTTTAAAAAATTAATCATTTTTTGGACAAAATTATTTTGACCCTAAAAGTGAATTTGTTAGCGATATTCACAAAATTTTGTCACAAATAAAAAAAATTTTGCAACTTTTTAGGACCATCCTGTACGTTGTGTTTTGTTGGGAGATTTGGACAGGGATTTGGAAAAGGAATGGGAAAAAGAGTGTGAAACTTGGTGAAATGTAAGTGAGAGGGAGATTTATGATCTAGTTTCGGCCAAACAAGATTGGGCTGAGGTATTTGGCTTCAAGATTGTGCCGTGGTTTTGCTCAGTAATGGCAAAGGGCCTGCGGAGCCGAACTACTTGGGTTCTTTGGTATGAAGGCCGGTCAAGTGAGAGCTCGGCTGAGACGTCCGCGGCCTAGAAGGGTTTCATGGTTCGTGCGTTGCTCGGTCGGAAGGCGCGCACCCATAGCTCGGCGTGAAGATTCGTGCCTGAAGCTCGGCAGGAAGGCCTTTGGTTGACCGGAATGACCAATCCCGTGCTCGGTGTCGCTGGAATGCGGTCGAGCACGGCTGAAACGAAGCTCGGTTATTGGAAGCACTTGGTCTTGAAGTGCAGTATGGCTGTTGGCAGCCGAGAAGCTGCAGCCCGGCTGCCAAGCTCCCAGTAGAGTGGGCTGGCAGTTGGGTTAGGTGGTGTTCAGCAAGGTTTATGTTGACAGATGGGATAGCAGAGCCACGTGTCAGGAGATGACTGGGAGTGGATATGAGGCGCAGAGGGTATATAAGCATGTCTGCGCCCTCCATACGCGACAGACGAACACTTTGTAAGGAATTCTTACACTCAAACACTCCTCTCTCTCTCTCGGTCCTAAGGTGTGTGCTAACTTGATCGTCAGAGGGGTTTTTCGGCCACACACCGCCGGGTAGCTCACCGCTGTTGTGCTCGCAGGTGATCGGACAGAAACGGAGCTTGGAAGAAAGGAATACGGGCTTGCCTGAATATTTGCTCCTCGTACAATTGGCGCCATCTGTGGAAAACTTGACAGACAAAACCTTGTCTTCCAGGCTCGTCTGATTGCCGTCCATGGCGAAAAATGATGAGTTTCCGTTGTCTGCCATAGACGGAGCCACCCCGGAGTATACCCGAAGGAGAGAGGGACCTCTCGCCATCCATCCAATAGCGGACTTGGAGACGCCCACCGGAGGACAGTCAAGAGACGCGTGGGATAAGCGCGAAAGAAGTTATGGTCATTCACGAAGTCCGGACGGTCATCGGCGGCGGAGAGAATCACATGCCCGACGTCTGGAATACAAGTTGAGGGACCAAGACAAGATCAGCTCGACCAAGGAACTCCAAAGAAGGGGAGCAAGGTCCGCTCCGCCACTTCCTTCTTGGCGGACAAGATCAGCTCGGCCAAGAAGGAAGTCGCGGAGCGGACCTTGCTCCCCTTCTTTGGAGTTCCTTGGCCGAGCTGATCTTGTCCGTCAAGAAGGAAGTCGCGGAGCGGACCTAGCTCGCCTTCTTTGGAGTTCCTTGGCCGAGCTGATCTTGTCCGCCAAGAAGGAAGTCGCGGAGCGGACCTAGCTCCCCTTCTTTGGAGTTCCTTGGCCGAGCTGATCTTGTCCGCCAAGAAGGAAGTGGCAGAGCGGACCTTGCTCCCCTTCTTTGGAGTTCCTTGGCCGAGCTGATCTTGTCCGCCAAGAAGGAAGTCGCGGAGTGGACCTAGCTCGCCTTCTTTGGAGTTCCTTGGCCGAGCTGATCTTGTCCGTCAAGAAGGAAGTCGCGGAGCGGACCTTGCTCCCTTTCTTTGGAGTTCCTTGGCCGAGCTGATCATGTCCGCCAAGAAGGAAGTCGCGGAGCGGACCTAGCTCCCCTTCTTTGGAGTTCCTTGGCCGAGCTGATCTTGTCCGCCAAGAAGGAAGTGGCGGAGCGGACCTTGCTCCCCTTTTTTGGAGTTCCTTGGCCGAGCTGATCTTGTCCGCCAAGAAGGAAGTCGCGGAGCGGACCTAGCTCGCCTTCTTTGGAGTTCCTTGGCCGAGCTGATCTTGTCTGCCAAGAACGATGTGGCGGAGCGGACCTTGCTCCCCTTCTTTGGAGTTCCTTGGCCGAGCTGATCTTGTCCGCCAAGAAGGAAGTCGCGGAGCGGACCTAGCTCACCTTCTTTGGAGTTCCTTGGCCGAGCTGATCTTGTCCGCTACGAAGGATGTCGCGGAGCGGACCTTGCTCCCCTTCTTTGGAGTTCCTTGGCCGAGCTGATCTTGTCCGCCAAGAAGGAAGTCGCGGAGCGGACCTAGCTCGCCTTCTTTGGAGTTCCTTGGCTGAGCTGATCTTGTCCGCCAAGAAGGAAGTCGCGGAGCGGACCTTGCTCCCCTTCTTTGGAGTTCCTTGGCCGAGCTGATCTTGTCCGCCAAGAAGGAAGTGGCGGAGCGGACCTTGCTCGCCTTCTTTGGAGTTTCTTGGCCGAGCTGATCTTGCTCGCCAAGAGGGAAGTCGCCGAGCGGACCTTGTAATGTAATCCCAGTCACGCTAGCGCGGACGGAATTAAGGGGCAATTAAGAGGGAGATTTATGATCTAGTTTCGGCCAAACAAGATTGGGCCGAGGTATTTGGCTTCAAGATTGTACCGTGGTTTTGCTCAGTAATGGCAAAGGGCCTGCGGAGCCGAGCTTCTTGGGCTCTTTGGTATGAAGGCCGGTCAAGTGAGAGCTCGGCTGAGACGTCCGCGGCCTAGAAGGGTTTCATGGTTCGTGCGTTGCTCGGTCGGAAGGCGCGCACCCATAGCTCGGCGTGAAGATTTGTGCCTGAAGCTCGACAGGAAGGCCTTTGGTTGACCGAAATGACCAATCCCGTGCTCGGTGTCGCCGGAATGCGGTCGAGCACGGCTGAAACGAAGCTCGGTTATTGGAAGCACTTGGTCTTGAAGTGCAGTATGGCTGTTGGCAGCCGAGAAGCTGCAGCCCGACTGCCGAGCTCCCAGTAGAATGGGCTGGCAGTTGGGTTAGGTGGTGTTCAGCAAGGTTTATGCTGACAGATGGGATAGCAGAGCCACGTGTCGGGAGATGACTGGGAGTGGATATGAGGCGCAGAGGGTATATAAGCATGTCTGCGCCCCCCATACGCGACAGACGAACACTTTGTAAGGAATTCTTACACTCAAACACTCCTCTCTCTCTCTCGGTCCTAAGGTGTGTGCTAACTTGATCGTCGGAGGGGTTTTCCGGCCACACACCGCCGGGTAGCTCACCGCTGTTGTGCTCGCAGGTGATCGGACAGAAACGGAGCTTGGAAGAAAGGAATACGGGCTTGCCTGAATATTTGCTCCCCGTACAGTAAGTATATTTTATTCATATTTCACCTATTTTTTCCCTTTCTCTTTCCTAATCTCTTCCCAAATTCCCAACCAAACTCAGAGTTAGCGACTATCCTTGCAAGGACAAGAATTGGTGCCCCAATATTTTTTGTAGCAAAATTTTTACTTTTGGAGGCAAAAATTTAGTCTCTAAAGCTCTTATATGTTGTAGAGCCTTTTCATTTTATGACGGTTGTCTCAAAAAAAAATAAAAATAAATAAATTGATACCAATTATGTTTTAAAAGTAGATAAGCTATTTCTTTAAGAAAAATACGATAAAATTAAGATGTTATGATTATTAAATTCACTTAATTTTTGTATGGATGAGATGCACATAAAATCCTACAAAATGAATGGTTTGGATTATCAAAACAAAATTGTAATGGACTCCATGGGCACCCAAGCCTCCCCTCAACATAAGAAGTTGTAACGCCCTCAAAATAAACCCATCAATCATATATTCTTGACATGCTCAGACATAAGAGAATAAAGTATAATTACATTTCATCAGAGTATTCATTACAAAATGTATTACATGTTGACAACAAAAGTAAATGCCCTACGGGCTTACAATTTTTCAAGCCAACACTTGGTTACAAAAAAGAGTGAGTACTAACTCAAAACAGATAATAAGCCCTTGACTTGATACACATGTAATACAAAAATGTAATCACAAAAGATGTCCCAGCCACTAAGTCTCTTAAGCTACGTCCTTGGAGGTGGCATGCTACCTGTACCTGAAAATGATGTCCCATATAGGGTGAGCCAACGCCCAGTAGAGATATGCTAAACATAATATGAGCAATAATTAAAACATTAGCATTTGATAAATGTTTAACTCACATAAATCAATTCATAACTCATTTCAATTACATGACAAATGTGTCCATGTTTCATTCCACTTTCCATTTCTTATCCAATTTCTCAATTCATAACTATGGCTCAGAACCTGGCCAAACAATTTTAATGAGATTATATCTCATATCAACAGTACTTTCATTTCAATTGAGATAACAACTCAAATTAAACACTTCCTACTTCACAATAGATACACATAATTGCTGTATCAATCTCAAACAAAACACTTCCGTACTTCATATATGATACATAGATTTACTGTATCAATACTTCAATAGATACACATATTTGCTATATTGATGGAGTCCATCCCCTATCTCCTCCCAAACAATATTCGGTTTAGGAGTCCATCCCCTATCTTCCCCTAAACCGTGGAGTACATCCCCTATCTCCTCCCACACAATACAATGTATATAAACACATATCATATACATAATCAATCAATATATAAATTTGATGTATTATTCCAACCGTCATATTCAATGACATATTCAATTGATTAGTTTTAGTTTGCCTAATCATCATGCATTGTCTACAACAATCAAGACTATCCTCCACCGATAGCCCAAAGCAATTATTTCTAAATAGAAAATAATTACATCAACAGATAATTCATCAACAATTTTCAAAGGTGAGTGATTAATAAATCCAACTCCACTATTCCATCTCATATTATGCCAATTTCATGGATTCCAACTTAATTTCGTGTTTCCATAATTTCCCAAATTAATTACATGGATTAATTTGTCATAGCAATTTAGGGCTTTTTCCCTCTTTTCTCAATATTGTCCCAAAGGCCCAAAATAATTTCAATAGCATCAATACTATCATTTTAAGACCCAAAATACACATTTATGAGCCAAAATAACAAAACCCCTCTTTATACATTTAGAACCCCTAACACCCAAAATCACCCAACTTCAACATTAAATCAAAATGACTAAATACTTATGTCAAAGATCATAAAAATGAGTAGTTATCCCTACCTCAAATTCGGAACTCAAAGGAAGAAGATGAAGAAATTCGAAGTGCTCCAAACCCCAATATTTTCGGATCAAAATGTAGCCCTCGACAAACTCCACACTTTTTACAAAGGCCAAAGGGTAGAAGGTCACTTCTACTAGATCAAACCCTAGAGAGAAGGTAGAGTTTTTGAGTGAGGTGCTCTCCAATGGTGGTTTTCGAAAAGTAAGAGAGAGAAACAAAATCAAAAAGTGATCCAAAAAGGTGAAACTCGGACTGCTATAAAAGTCTCTCCGCTCGAGCGTGGGAACCCCCGCTCGAGCGTCAGACACAAACTCACGCTTGAGCGTCAAAAGCACCGCTCGAGTGTCGATTGCACACTTCCAGAAGTTTTGCAGACCATGGTCCCCGCTCGAGCGTCAACTCCCCACTCGAGCGGAGGATCAAAATCAAAGGGTCACGCTCGAGCGTCAAAACTCCCGCTCGAGCGTACGAAGATATTTGGTAAGTTTGATTTATCTTGTAGTTGTGTCCACTTTATATATGAAAAGAACAAAATCACTTTGTCTGAAACATATAAGAAAAAATAATTTTATGACTCTATACAATTACAATGGCACACCATGTGAGATATAGGTCGGATTTACTAGATGATTTCTACCCAAAACACGTATCATTAATAACTAAAAAATTATTTGTTGCACACCACTAAAAACGTGTGTAAGATTATGAGTTTTTTGGTTATTAAACCTTTAATAATTGTAGGGATTAGGTCTCAATTATGGACATTTTTACACTTGTGAAGAGACGGTGATGGAGATATGCTTGGCTCTTTTAGTGGAGTAATTTTGCCCGTCTTCCCCGTTTTCAATTGACGTATATGTGACAAGAGAGTTTTTGGAGTGGCTCTAGCTTCAGTTTTTCTATGGATGTAGCTCCAATTTTTCTAAGGGGTTCCTAATAAGGTTTGGCGAACATTCAAATCTAATATATAGTTGATATGTTGAATTATTTAAAACTAATTTATAATTATTTTTATCAGAGTTGTTTTGCCAGTCTTCTCCGTTTCGATTGATGTTTATGTAACAAGAGAGTTTGTGGAGTGGCTCTAGCTTCAATTTTTCTATGGATGTGATTAGCTTAAGTTTTTCTAAGGGGTTTCCAAGAAAGTTTGACGAACATTCAAATCTAATATATGGTTGAGATGTTGAATTATTTAAAACTAATGTATAATTGTTTTTATCAGAGTCGTTTTGCCCATCTTTCCCGTTTTCAATTGATGTTTATGTGACAAGAGAGTTTGTGGAGTGGCTCTAGCTTCAGTTTTTCTATGGATGTGATTAGCTCCAGTTTTTCTAAGGGGTTCCCAACAAAGTTCGGCGAACATTCAAATCTAATATATGGTTGATGTGTTGAATTATTTAAAATTAATGTATAATTACTTTTATTAGAAAAAACTAAAAAGATGATTGATATGGTGAATTATTTGAAATTAATGAAAGGTTGTTTCTCAAATGCATTGATTATGTATCGAATACGATTAATTATACTAGTTATAGTTGTTTCTAGAGGAAAAAAAATTCAAATTTAACATTAATTAAATATTACTGTCGGTCAACTATGTTACAATAAAATTTTAATGGATTAGCAATTTTATCATTGAAAATGATTTAATTGATAAGTGAATTGTGCAAGCTTGATGAACAATTTTGCAGTTAAAAATGCAAGAATGATCTTCAAATGATATTTTGTTACAATTTATTTACTTTTTATTTAGTAGTTGAGCTCGGATTATTTTGATCACTTTTCGTATTGCAAACTTTGCTACAAATTTAAGTAAATTTTACCAGTTTTATATGAAAGTAACATTTTTGTAAGTACAATTTAAAAAAATAATACATAATCTTTTAATCATAATTTATTTTTATATATAAAAGGCCCCATATTAGGAGTTCTTAGGGTCCCAAAAATGTCAGAGTGGCCTTGCTTTTCCCTATTATAATAATAATAAAAAGATTAATTTCTCAACTTAATATATACAATTATACATGGAATAAGAATGCTTAGTAATTTTTCATTACTTGACTTTTATTTGCTTTGTATTTCTATTAATCACATATTGACAATCAAAATTTTCATTGTTCGTTTGTAAGAGTAATTTGACTCCTTTATTTTTGTATTATTATTAATGAACATGTATTATAAGTCTTTTTTACTTCAAAATTCATTGTGTTATGTGAGATAAGTTGTATGGAGATTGTATATTTATTATATAAAAATACAAACCAACCAACCAAACCAAGTCTCAAATCCTATCAAATGGGGTCGGTTATATGAATCCTTCTTCTTCACTCGATTCTATCAAATATCATTTAGTTAGTCAAATTAAGGAGATTCATATCTCTATTTACTACACTAGTCCACGTCTATATTCATTTGTAATGTATGTTTTTTTTTTTTTTTTATCAATGAAGTTTTTTTTTTTTTTTTTGACCAAACAATGTTACAATGATTATATTTTGTTATCATGTTTTGTTTACGATTTCATATGTCAATATTACATTAGTAACAAGCATGAGTGGTGAAACACATTAAACTAATATAATTTTGACACATAAAGTAATAAATAAACTCATAAAGTCATGAATAAACTCTAGTATCAAAAAGATGATGATTATAACATTAATGATTTTTACTTTTTTATTTGAAATAATATTGAAATTTGAGTAATGTTATAATTGTCATCTATTATCTCATCTTATAATCTAATGTGTAAATTTAGTTATTAGCATTGTATCAAAAGTATTCTTTAATAATGAAATTCATTATATTAATATTATGCTAACAAATAAGATAAGATAAAGAATTAATATTGTTCAAATTTTATTAATTCAACGTAAATTGTGGGACTAGGGTCTTGGTAAGTTTTAATTCTAGTCTTCACAGGCGTTGGCTTTTGATTGGAACTTGGAAGGGACTCATTTATGTTATGTTTGGTTAGGAGATTTGAGCAGGAATTTGGAAAGAATAAGGAAAAAGGCGTGTGAAATTACGTGAAATATAGGCATGTTTTATTCACATTTTACCTTACTTTTTTATTTCTCTCTCCAAATTTCTCTCCAAATTTCTCAACCAAATACAACATTAGTATTCACAAACCAAATATCAAAAGCATTAAATTTGCTTATAAAATTCAAAGTCTTGCAGTGGCCATCGCCCTCTCAGCCTCCGTGGCTCCGCCAGGAGTAATAATTATTAAATTGAAATTCATTTAAATTTATGAAGAATTATGTGAATCCAACTTGCCTCAATTCTCATTGGGCACAACTCTCAATATCTTTATTTGGGCCCTCCTAACAATGTATCCGTCCTTGTCACCATGTGACTAATTATTGACAATTTTTGTGGGATTAAATAGCTATTTTAGACCACCTTATCACTTGTGAAAATGGTCATACTTGGCTCCTTTTGTTATAGTCATTTGCCCGCCTTGCCCATTTTCATTTTTACGTGACAAGAACGTTTGTAGAGTGGTTAGCTGCTCCAGTAGTTTTCTTATGGGTTGGATGTTTCTCGAGTTTAACATTAAATTTAAGCAAATCTGATGGGTTAGTGAGCACATAATATGTCATGTTTTAATATTTTGAACTGTTTATTTTATAAGAATTTCAATGTATATTATTAATAAAAAAATTAAGTTAATCTTATAATAATAATTTTTTCATTTTGTCACATTTGTCTTAAAAAAATCGATGACAAGTATATTTTTTTTTTAAAATAGACCATGTACTTTTTTAGATTGACTTAAGTTTTTCAAAATGAAAAAAGTTATGATTATTAGATCGACTTAAGTTTTTTCATGGATGATATACACAGAGGGTCTCACAAAATAAATCGTTTTGATCATCGAAAAAAGACTTGTAGTGAGCCTTGTAGGCCATAAAGTTCTCTCAAGTTCATATTTGCCCAATCCTTTTTGTAATTGCACCTCCTCAACACGAGAAGTTATTTGGTACGTTCAACCTACCACGTGATTATGTCCACTTTATAGTAGGGGTCATCAAATGACCCGCGGGCAACAAAATTGATATTACCCAACACGTCCAACCCGTCCCACCCCGTTTGATTGCCCAACCCCTCCCATTCCATAGAAGGTGATTTAGGATTTTGGACAAAAGTTTAAAATTTGAGCCCGCCCATCAACCTGACCCGGTACAAGCCTGCATGAACAAATCTAGAAAAATAATACTGTTAAATTCAATTTTAATTCATTAAAACTAATACTGTTCCATTTAAAATAAAATAAAAAAGGTTTAACAACCTATATTATCCATGTAAATTGTATTTAAAAAAAATACACAAAACACAATTTATTAAAATTGAATTTGACGCTGACTCTTGATATTTTTCAAACTCTCAACTTTTTACATATAACATTGTCATTGCCATAATTTGTTAATTTGGTGAATTTATACTGTAATTTGATTGTTTTAATAGTATTAATTACTTTGATCATATGAATTATTAAAAAAGAAAAAAATAAATGTGTAGAACTTAATAATATAAGTCTAATAAAAAATGTGTAATTCGATTCAGTTTGATTTTGGCCGGAAAGATTTGGGCTTACGAGTGGGACGTGATTTTAATTTTTTTAAAATAAGACCGACCCATATCAACCTGTTGACTGATCAAAGCCAGAAAAATCCATTATGATATGGAATGCGGACATAGTAGTTACGGGCCAAGTAAGTCTGACCTGTCCCATTGATGACCCCTACTTTATAGGAAGAGAACACATAATCACTTTGTCTAAAACGTGTGAGAAAAAAATAGGAAAAAGTAGTCTCGTGGCCCTATACAATTGTAAGGATACACCACGAAGTATATACACCACGAAGTATATAGATCAAAACTACTAAATAATTTCTGCCTAAAACAAGCATCATTAATTACTAGAAAATTAGTTGTTATATATAGCGATTTCGGTTTTAACCCGACCCTTTTGCATCTTGGACTCGGGTCTCTTGGTTTCATGTTGTTGTTTATATCTTACTCCCCTTGTATCTCCTTAAATTTGGCTATTGGTTTGTTGTGGTTGCGTTTGGGACATGTTGGTTGCTTAGTTTCCAAGCTTTTATTGCCTAGATTTTTGCTCCTCCGCTAGAGCGGCACTTTTTGCACTCAAGCGGGCTTTGTAAACTCTCAGAAGTTTTGCAAGTCTGCAAACCTACTAGCAGAGTGTATTCTATGCTCGAGCGGCATTTTCTACGCTCGAGCGGGTGTGCGCTTGAGCAGCCATTCTTGCGCGCGAGCGATGTTCTTCTATCTGTAAAACTACTGGATGTGTGTATTCTATGCTCGAGCATCACTTTTTGGGCTCAAACAGAACAATTTATTGTGTCTGACGCTCGAGCGTTACTTTTTGCGCTCAAGTGGACTGTGCGTATATCAGTTCGTAAAAAGGTCATTTTACATCATATTTCAGATCTGTTTCTCTCCAAACCCCAAAGTTGAGACCCTCTTTCTTTAAAGCTTACCTTCTCTCTACTTTTTCATCTAGATCTAGCGATTTCTCCACCCTTGTGCCTTTGTTAAAAAGGTAGAGCACGTTGTAGGCTCTCTTTTCATCTAAACAAAAGTGGGTTTCGGTGTCTTTGAAGTTCCACATTTGCTTTGCTCGTTTTCTAACTTTGAGGTAAGGACTTTCTACACTTTTCTATGAGTTTTAGCTTAGTTATTTGTTGATGTGAAAGAAATATTGGGATTTGAAGTAATTTTGAACAAACCTAGGGTTTTGGTCTAAATTTTTTTTTTTTTTTAAAAAAAAAAGAGTTTTTGAATAGATGTATTGGAAATAGTTATGAGAGTAAATATGAGCTTGTCCTATGTTAGAATGATTGATTTTGGTACTTGGAGTGGATGTTGGAAAAATGAGAAGTTTGCCCTAAAATATCTCAAATAATTACTTTGTATAAAAAAATAAAATTGGCATTGAAAATGTGATATTAGATGGATGTTTATATGGATAGTGGAGTTAGATATGTATTACCTCTCAACCATGGAAATTTGGATAATTTATCTGTCTTTGAGATTGTATATCTATTTAGAAATATTTGTTTTGGGCTATCGATGGAGGATATCAATGATTGTTGTAGAAATTGCATAAGGATTAGGCGAATTGAAACTAATCTCTTAGCCATTATCATTGAATATGATTATAATTTATATACATTGTATATGTATGTTGTTTGTGTAACGCCCTGTAAATTAACCATGTTGTTTACATTGGTAACATAATCATGAAACTCCAAAATGGGTCATCTTGCCCATTGAACTGGGACTTTAGTGATTACAATTCAAATATTACATTCCCACAACGTTCGAGGTCTTGTCCTAGTTCAATAATCTAGATGACTTGACAAAACATAAGCCCTCAGGCGTACATTTTTACAAAATTACATACAAAAGTTCCATTACAAAATCCCCAAAAATACACACAGACAACTAGATACTCTTGACTTCAATTAACTCCCCAAAAGAAGCTAGAGCTAGCATTTGAACTGGTTCTTCATCGAGGCTGACCTTCCTCAATTCCTGAAAAATAAGTTAGGGTTGAGCTATATGCCCAGTAGGAATACATTTATCCAGGTATCTAATTCCTTGAACAAAAGTGTGGCATCCATGTGAAGTAACAACACAAACAAAGGTGTTTAGCAATTAAGCATATATATTTAGTCCATATCTCATAAGAACCTTTATAATCCAATTCAGATAAATTTAAATAATGACACGTAGTTAAATAAGGAAACATTCATAACTAAGAAATCAATTCACATGCATTCCATCACATGAACCCAATTGAGAACAATCATTCCCTTTTATAAACAACCCCCACATTCACCGGCTACTATGCGGCGGGGAGTGGGCACCCAAGAAAATCATCTGTTTTTCTACTTTCGTCGGGTACTATACGGCGAGACTGTGTAGATACCCAAAAATGTTTTTCCCACATTCGTCCGGCGATAAACCTAGACAGGGCAATTTGGCACCTTTTAAAACTCCCCGCGCGGGTACAACACAACACCACCTTCATACATTACCAACTCACACTTAGACTTATGCATACTCAATAATTAAAACACATTTCAATTCAATAATCAACATCATGTATCATCATTACATATAACATCACATAAAACTCAAAGGCCAATAACATTTAAGCCTTCATCTCTTTAATTACACCAATGCCCACTGTAGACACCCCATATTTGACCGACCTTAAGATTCAGACGTCATCGATTGAGCGTTCGGTGATAGTACACGTCGTGCTCATTTCGAGGTTTCGGAGTTTTAGCTGAGAGCCTTGCCTTTGGGCCTCTGAACTCTTTGTGCTTCAGCTCGGTTTGTGGACCAAGCCTTGTTTCTCTTTCCTGGAGGGAGGGAGAGGTCTCGTAGACCACCTCTTTGTGGTCGTAGACCACTTTTCTCGTTTGGAGACCAGTTTTCGACTTTCGGAGCCTTCGGCCACGCGCATTGACTTAGGACCACTTAACGTTTTCCGTTTGGCGTGGTTTTTGAACTACACCTTGTTGCCTCTGTCTAGTGGGACACTGTGGTCTGGGAGACCACTTTTGTGGTCGCAGACCACTTTTGGTGCCGGTAGACTAGTTTTCGAGGCTCCCGGCTGCGCGCTTTGCCTACTGAACTTTCGTCTTGCATCCGTTTTGGTTTGTTTTTGGTACAAACCTTGTTTTCCTTGTTTGGAAGGTGGTACAAGGGTGGGAAACCAGTTCTTCCCCTTGGAGACCACTTTTTCTTCCCGCCAGCCAGTTTTCTGGTCTGCTAACTGGTCTCCTTGGTCTTTGGGCCATCTTTTCTGGTTGGCCACCACACCACTGCATTGTTTTCATGCTGCTGACCATCTCCCACCATGGCCGACCAGTTTTATTTTTGGGAGACCACTTGTGGTGGTCGGCCGACCACTTTAAGTAGCTGGCCAACCACTTCAAGTGGTCGGCTGCTTTTTGTCACCTTTTTGGAGATATTTTTAGCCAGCTGGCACAGCTGGAGAGCATTGAAACCATCCTCCATTCACGTGTATGGAGGAATGGCCTTGAACCCTTAGCTTCTTCAAGAAGCTTGAGGCTTGCTTTCCTATAAGAGGGAGGCTCCCCCTCCCTCCTCCAGGTTCAGAAAAAAGTTCCTTGAGCTATACATATAATCTATATCTATACCTCTTCATTTCTCTCTTGTTTTGTGCCTTAAAAGTGTTATTTTATCATACTTTTGCACACAAACACACACTCAAACACCATCCTTTTGTTGCTGGGGCTTCTTGAGGTTGTTTTTGGTGCTTTTGGACTGATTTTGATCCAAGAAAGCTGCTGGAGTGGTAGCCTTGAAGAGGTTCTACAAGGGTGAGTCAACTAACCCTTTAACCCTTTGTTTTGCTTAAGCTTTTAGACCTATTTACATGCTGATTTAAGCTTAACTTCCTACTGCAAAAAGTTCTGATTTTTGGTGCTTAAAAAGTTTGTTTAAGGTCACTTTTTTGTTGGGGGTGGTCTACCTCCTCTTAGGCCTTGTTAGGTCTTGTTTTGAGCCATCCCTTTTGGCTCTTGTTCTAGCCTTTGCATGACCTTTCTACCACTGAAATCCAAAGGATCCAAAGGATTTTCAGTGGTGGAAAGGTGGTTTTGGGGTCCCGAATAGGAGAGGGTCATCCCCTCTCCTTGTGTTTTGATTGCTTGCTTTATATGCCTCATGTTTGAGCATGTTTGTTAAGCTTATGTTGGCCATATCTTAGCATGTATTTGGGCGTATTTTTTTTGTGGCATACCACTGTTTTTACTTGGTTTTGTTACTCCATGCATGCCTAATACACTTGTAATGTAAATCTCACAAACTAGTCTTGTATGCTTCATAAAGTAGCATGTCATTCTAGCTTGTTTTGAGTCCATTTCAGCAAGTTTTTGGTGATGTTTTGCCATGTCATACCTCAGTTTAGGTTTGGTTTGGTTGGCCTTTGCATGCTCCATGCACTTGTAGTGCATTTCCATAAATTAGCCTAACATGCATCATACTTTATCATGCCATTCTAGCATGATTTTGGATTAACTTCAAGAAGCTTTTGTCCATGTTTTAGCATGCTCCAGCTCTGATTTTTGTTATTTTGGTCATGCATGCCATGCTTTGTATAGCTATAATGCATTCTAGCTCGTTAGCTTTGTTCATTGAGTCCATTAGCATGCATTACTTGGACTATTTTCATGATTTGGCATCATTTGAAATGTGATTTTAGTACATGTAGTGTGGTCATACACTTGCATTTGTCACTCATTCAATGCGTTGGAGGGTTTGTCCTTTATGCCTTAAACATGGGTCATTGCATATGCCTTCATGCCTAAGCTTGCGAGCTATCATTTCAATGTGTTTTGGGGGTTATCTTGCCATGATATAACTCTGATTTTTGCTGGTTAAGTCATCTCATGTTTGGTCTTAATAGGTGTAGTATAAACCACCTTATTTGCCTTGCATTCACCATGCCTCATGCCCTTCATGCTAGCATATTTTGGCTTCCTTCCTTGCATGTTTTAGACTCATTCTAACATGTTCTAGGATTGTTTTGGGTTGCCTTGATCACATGCTTCATGTTTTGCATAGTTGTAATACAAGTGCCTATGCTAGTTTCAAGCTTTGAGCTCCATAGCATGCTTCATTTGTGTTGTGTACATGATTTGGCATCACTCATCATGTTATTTCAGAGTGTGTAGCATTGCCATATGCTCACTTCATTCACCTTTTGAGTGCCTCTAAGCGTTGTGCATTTGTCACCTTGTTTATGGCCTAGTGTGTATGCTTGCATGCCTAGGTCTTTAAGTCTCCATCTTAGCATGTTTTGGTCCATGTTTTGACCAACTTGAGCTCTGTTTGTGGTTGGTTCATGCATATTTGCCATGTATTGCATGCCTCCTTTGTAGTCCTCTTTATTAGCTTTCATGCTTTAGGACCTTTGCATGCTATACTTGTGTTTGATTGAATGATTTGGCATCATTTCTTACTTAATTTCAGTGCATTTAGTATTGTTACACTTTCATGTTTATCACTCTTTGAGCACTCTTGAGAGTTGTGCTCTTAGGCCTAGTTGACGGGCCATTGCATGTGCATGTTTTGCCTTGCCTTTCATGCCTTTGTTTCATTATTATGGCCACTGATTTGAGCATGGCTGAGGTCTGTCCATCTTGGTTTAAGTCCTTTGAGCATGTTTGATTGCATGTTGTTTGCATGCTTACATTACATCGCATTGAGTATGCCATGTTCATTGCATTGTGTATGCCATATACTTTGCATTGTGTATGCTTAGGTTACATCGCATTGTGTATGCCATGTTGTCCATTGCATTGAGTATGCCATGTTCTTAGCATTTAGCATTGTGTATGCTTAGGTTAAATCGCATTGAGTATGCCATGTTACATTGCGTTGAGTATGCTATGTTGCCTTGCATTGTGAATGCCATGTTGTTATTTGCATTGTGTATGCTATTTTATTGCTTTGTATTGAGTGTGCATGCCATTGGCATTGAGTATGCTATGATACATTGCATTGCATGTTTGCATGCTTGTCCCTTGCATATTGTTTGCATGCTCGTTTCATTGTATTGCATGTTTGCATGCTTAAGTTGCATTGCATGTTTGCATGATTAAGTCGCATTGTGTATGCCATGCTTATGTTGCATTTTGTTTGGAATAGGTGTTAGTCCAAACACGGGAAACAAGGGGCATTTCATACTTGAAGTGATGAAACGTGCCTTAATTCCCGGTCGCCGACGCTCTTGATCATACATGATAGAGTTCTAGGCTTTATGTGTTTACTTGTGCATTCATTTCATATTGAATTGTGCAATGTCGCCCCTCGGCCATCATGCATCGAGATGCGTGATTGGTGGCCCGAGGGTCGAGAACCGCACTTCCTTGAGCTTATGAAATGATAGGGAGGGTGGTTGTGACACATATCTTGCAAATACATTGCCATGCCCTTTCTTGCTCTCTGTTGCAGCAAACTGGAGAAATGCAGCAACAACTGGTCGGCGACCACTTTTTCTGGTTTGCAACAAAGAAAAGTGGTCGGCAGGTGGTCTCCCACATCAACAACTGGTCGGCCACCCTCCTACAGGTCCCCAAGATGAGTTAGAAGCTATCTAGAGCTTGGTGCAAGTTTCTGAGAACAGTTACAAACAGAGGCAAGTTGGGGCATTGTGATGGATTTCCGAACGAGGCGACCAGGCATGCATGCATTCTTCTCCCTCTGAGGACATTGTTTTACTGCTTTACTTAGCTAATTTGCTTAACTAGTTTATGCTTTGGATTCTGTATTTAAGTAGTTAATGCGTTTAGCTGCTTAATCGTCTTGTAATAGTTAGTTAACTAGGATTAGTTAATTAGCTTCGTTGTGTAATAATTAGTTTAATTAGCTTAGATTAGCTAGTTGGCTTCTTATTCAGACTCTCCATTGAGAGGGCCAACTATTGTAATAAGCGTGCGTGTGTATGATGCATGTCTTCTAACCCCCATTTCTTTCTCCCTTTTACTTAACCGCTTACAATGGTTAGTTTTAGGGCATTTTTCAATTAGCATACCTTATGCTATACATGCGTGCATCATTCATCTGTTTTGCATGCACCAGGCTCGGCGCATCATACTAACTGCATTGTACTTCAATTACAAATTGAACACATGTATCAAGTTGCATTTCACATGCCATTCTAGAATAGCTGAGCCTATTTTAGCTGCATCTTGCATGTGTTGCATTAGCCATCTTAACATGAACTAGGATCATGCATGATTTCTAACTAGTTCTCTGTTTTGGCTCGAAGTACACTGTGAGTGTTTATGCTTTAGCATACTGCATGTGCGTTAATGTTTCCATAAAAGCATGCTTGCCATGAGGCTAATTGCTTATTTGATATAACTGCTTGAATGCTTGTGGGTGAAGGTTGGATTGCTTGAATTGGAACAATTCATCAAATCTCCGATTTAGCCTGCTTGCGAGTAGCAAACTTCAAACCGTTTTCAAACAAACGAACATGCAATGTTTTGTTCCAACTTAGGCGATCTAGTCTATACTTGTATGCTGTGCGCATCACATAGTAATTCTAGGTTAATAACCGGAATAAGAACACATGTGTTTTCAAAAACAAAATATCATGCTTAGTACAGGCCGATCTTTGATCGGGCGAGCGGGGGTGCTCATTGCATGACCTTTCCCTTTCATACCCAAGTTCCCGAGCCGAGGCAACTTTAGTGATGACGGACACGTGGCCTTAGGCACGAGTCAGGGTTTCCTAAATTCTCCCAAAATAAAATATTTAGGTGGCGACTCCGTATCTGGCAAAGCAGTCCATGTTTGGCACTTCTTTATAAAGAGGAAAATTTAGGAATTTCAACCAAAATGTTGAATAAAAGGGTAATTACATGGAAAGTGGGTTTCATTCAATAAAACTTCAATTAGGTTTCCAATCACACATAATACTATGAAATTTCTTCAAGAAAGAAGAGATACAAGAATAAAAATATCCCTACCTCAACTATCAAGCCCCAAATTCGAACTCCTTCACGAATCTATTGCAAATCCCCAATCCAATCGAAAGATAATGCTATCCTTCAAGTGTTCTTCGTCCCAACCAACAAATTTGGGTGGATTTCAATGGTATGGGAGCTATTTGGAGATGGAGATTTAGGGTTTCCAATAGCGAGGGGAGAGAAAATCAAGAATAGAAAAAGAAGGGTGTGAAAATGATCTAAAGTTGCTGCGTTTAAAAAGCTATCATCGCGTTCCCCACTCGAGCGTGACTTCCTACGCTCGAGCGTCTAGGCACAATCAAAAGGGCCCGCCTGAGTGATGACTCCCCCGCTCGAGCAGAGAAAGAGGAGTCTCAGAGGTTTTACAGTGCTACAGTGGAATTACTGGGGGCTAGCATTTCACGCTTGAGCGGGACTTCCCACACTCGAGCGGACACGCCTGCAACAAAACAAAATACTGAGAACATCAATTCTACACTCGAGCCGCGGTTTCCCCGCTTGACCGGATCTGGGAACAAAATGTCACAATCTCTTCCCCTTAAGGAATTTCGCCCTCAAAATTGTCTTCTTCTTCCTACCTGCTATAACTAATGACAACATCAACAACGCAGGTATAAACACACACATGTTCTAGTTTTCTATTATTTTTGTTGCACCATTCATCAGTCTTTATGCATCTCACCAATACTCAATTTACATGTACATATCTATATACATTTTTACTTGGACACATAGTTAATAGTATGGATATAACCACAAGAATTTGCTTACTCTGAATACAACCACAAGTCAGAGTCAAACATACACCACAACATTCAATTTAAACATCCCATTTAGACATAATACTACTTTTAAAATCAAAATCAAAATAAAAGAGCATCAAGAGTTTGCGGCTCAAGATTAACCCCACTAGTTACTTAAGAAACGTAAAAAATTTAATACATTATGGATTTGAGAATAGTTCGGGGTATTTCTTGCGAATTTTGGCTTCTCGCTCCCATGTTGCTTCATCCACACCATGATGATACCATAACACTTTAACTAGCGGAATCTTCTTACCTCTCAACACTTGTTGCCGTGTATCAAGAATTTGAATTGGCTTCTCCTCATATGATACACCCTCGTTTACTTCAATTTCTGCCCAATCTAACACATGAGAGGGGTCGGGTTCATACTTACGGAGCATAGACACATGGAATACATTATGGACTCCTGAGAGCTGAGGAGGTAATGCAAGACGATACACCACTTCTCCAACTCGTTCAATGACATCAAAGGGGCCAATAAACCTTGGTGCTAATTTTCCACTCCGGCCAAACCTCATCAAGCCCTTCTTAGGGGAAAATTTCAGAAACACATGGTCACCTACCTCTAAGAATAAGGGTCGCCTTCTCCTATTGGCATAACTCCTCTGTCGACTTTGTGCAGTGGCTAGCCTTCTACGAATGAGGGCTATTTTCTCAATGGTTTCACGGACTAAATCTGGGCCTAACAAAGGTGAATCTCCCACTTCAGTCCAATATACCGATGATCTACATGGACGCTTGTACAATGCATCGAAGGGTGCCATTCCAATACTTTCTTGAAAGTTGTTGTTATATGCAAATTCAACTAGAGGTAAATGCTTCTCCCATGACCCTTTAAAATCTAATGCGCAAGCTCTCAACATTTCTTCTAAAATTTGAATAACACGCTCGGATTGTCCATCGATTTGGGGGTGATATGCAGTACTAAAGTTCAGTTGAGTTCCCAAGGCACTTTGAAGACTCTGCCACAACCTGGCTATACAACGAGGGTCTCTATCAGATACTATGCTGACTAGTATACCGTGGAGACGAACAATCTCGCGAACATAAAGTTCAACTAAGAATTCTACGGAATCCCCCATACTCATAGCGAGGAAATGAGCTGACTTAGTAAGTCTATCAACAATCACCCATACTGCATCGTTACTCCTCTGAGTCCTAGAGAGATAGAAACAAAATCCATGTTGACTTATTCCCACTTCCATTCAGCAACTGGAAGGAGTTGTAATAGTCCAGCCGGTCTTTGGTGTTCTGCCTTAACTTGTTGACATGTCAAACACTTCGATACAAAAGAGGCTACATCTTTCTTCATGCCCCTCCACCAGAATTGGTGGCTTAGATCATGATACATTTTTGTGCCCCCCGGGTGCATAGCGAGACGAGAATGATGAAAGTCTTTCAAGACTTCATTTCTCATGGATTCAGGCACGAACAATCGATCAAGGTAACGAACACTAGAGTCTGCGTGAACATTTTTGGCCCTTTTCTTCCATTCCGAGTTGGATTCTCTCTTTAATGGTTCCTACTTCTGGATCACTCAGTTGAGCTTCCATTACTCTTGCAACAAGGGTCGGTTGTGCGATGGTGGCAAAGAGGGTTGCTTGCTCCGAAGATTCACCGAGTCACAAAGAATACTCATTGGCATCTCCTAACATCTTCCCTTCGTTCATTGCCAAGTTGGCTATCATACTCATCGACTTTCTACTCAAAGCATCCGCTACCACATTGGCCTTACCAGGATGGTAGTGTATCTCAAAATTGTAGTCCTCCAGGAACTCCATCCACCTCCGCTGCCGTAGGTTTAAGTCCTTTTCGAAAAATAGGTATTTGAAGCTTTTGCGGTCAGAAAAGACTTCAAATTTCTCACCGTAAAGGTAGTCTCCACAACTTCAAGGCGAAAACAACGGCGAGGAGTTCTAAATCGTGAGTAGGGTAGTTTCCTTCATGAGTCTTCAGTTGGCGCGAGCCATATGCCACCACCCTTCCTTGTTGCATTAAAACACATCCTAATCCCTCCCTAGAGGCATCGCAATACACTGTATAACCTAATCCTCGTTCCAGAATGATAAGGATGGGTGCAGTGGTTAATCTAAACTTCAGCTCTTGGAAAGAGTTTTCACATGCTTCGCTCCAAACAAACTTTACTCCCTTATGGGTTAACCTGGTCAACGGTGATGCTAAAGAAGAGAAGTTCTTCACAAAACGGCGATAGTAACCGGCCAAACCCAAAAAGCTTCGAATTTCAGAGACATTCTTAGGCTGCTCCCAATTTAACACAACTTCTATTTTTGAGGAATCCACCATAACTCCATCCCCTGAAACTACGTGACCCAAGAACCTTACTTTCGTAAGCCAAAATTCACATATTTCATACTTAGCATAAAGTCGGTGTGTAGACGTCCCCCGAACGCCCCGGGACGGTTAAGCTCCCGTTCTGTTCATTTTGGGGTCACTACAGTTCGGACTCTTAAATGTCACGGTTCCTAATCTGAACCAAAGAGTCCAAATCTGGCAAATCGTTTTGAGAAACTGATTTTTGAAAAAGTAGTGCCAAACATGGACTGCTTTGCCAGATACAGAGTCGCCACCTAAATATTTTATTTTGGGAAATTTAGGAAACCCTGACTCGGTGCCAAAAGGCCACGTGTCTGTCATCACCAAAGTTGCCTCGGCTCGGGAACTTGGGTACGATTGGGGAAGGTCACTTCGTGAGCACCCCCGCTCGCCCGGTCATAGACCGGCCTCTACTAATCATGATATCAATTTTTGAAAACATTGTGAGTTCTTATTCCGATTATTAGCCCAGGTTACTATGTGATGCTCACAGCATATAAGTATAGACCGGGTCGCCCGAATTGGAACAAAACATTTCATGCTTGTTTTTGAAAATGGTTTGCTACCCGCAGGTAGGCTTGAAACAATTGATGATTTATTCCGATTCAGATAACCCAACCTTCACCCACAGGCATTCAAGCAGTTATATCAGATAAGCACATAGCCTCATGGTAAACATGCTATTCATGGCAGCACTCACACGCATGCAAGGATGCTAAAGCATAAAAACTTACCGAGTACTCCAAGCCAAAATAGAAACTACATTAGAAATCATGCATGATCCTAAGTATACAGAAATGCCTAATGCAACACATGCAAAATGCAACTATAGCAGGCTCGGCTATTCTAAGATGGTATATGAAATGCTACAACTAACATGTATTCAATTTGGAATTGAAAATACAATGCAGTTAGTATGATGCGCCGAGCCCGGTGCATGCAATACAGATGAATGAATGCAAACATGCTGTCATACTGTATGCTAATTGAAATATGTCCTAATCTAACCATCATAAGCGGATAAATAAAAGGGAGAAAGACGTGGGGTTGGAAGACATACATCACACTCACGCACACTTATTACAGTTATGCCCTCGCTCAGAGGGTCCGAATAAATATACAGTCCAAATATTACAGTCCCAAATAAAAGAATATTACAGTCCAAAATATTACAAAATCCTAATTAATTAAAGAATTAACTAAGAAAGCAAATAAAACTGGCATGCAAGCCAGGGACTGCCTTGCTTCTGGTGGATGATGCATGTCCGGATTGTCTTGCGCGGAAATCCACCGGAATGCCCCAATTAGCCTCTGTTTACACCTGTTCTTGAAATGCGTGCTAAGTCCCAAAAGGTTGCTAATTCTGCGTTTTGCTGCAACAGAGAGCAGGAAAGGGGCATAGCAATGTATTTGCACAGATATATGCATGTCTCGATCCTCGTGCCAACAATCACGCATACCGAGGCAAGATGGCCGAGGAGTCGAAATGCACAACTCAATATAGGATGAATGCACATGAAACTACAGCTAAAACCTAACTCCATCATGGATAATCCGGAGTGTCGGTGACTGGGGAATTGAGACACATTCCGTCACTCGGAGTACGAAATGTACCAAGTTTCCCGTGCCCGGGCTAACTCTTATTCCAGACACGATGCAATATGCATGATATGCATGAAATGCAACTAATATACAATCCTAACATACACAATGATATGGGAGTGAAATGCCTAGAAATGCGTGCACACGGGCACGCAAACCGAGAAAATGACAGAATGCAATAAAAATGAAAATGAGATGCCTCGAAGTGCGTGCACACGGACACGCAAACCGAGGTGATGACAGAATGTTATGAAAATGAGGTGCCTCGAAATGCGTGCACACGGGCACGCAAACCGAGGTGATGATATGTATCTCAAAATACGTGCACACGGGCACGCAAACCGAGGCAATGATATGTGTCTCGAAATACGTGCACGCGGGCACGCAAACCGAGGCGATGATATGTGTCTCGAAATACGTGCACACGGGCACGCAAACCGAGGCGATGACAAAATGTGATGAAATGACATGGAAATGACAAATGGGCTTATACCAACATGAGTGAGCCTCAGCCACACTCACATAGGATGCCGGCGGATAAAAAAGGAGTGCCTCGAAATGCGTGCACACGGGCACGCAAACCGAGGCGATGACAAAATGTGATGAAATGACATGGAAATGACAAATGGGCTTATACCAACATGAGTGAGCCTCAGCCACACTCACATAGGATGCCGGCGGATAAAAAGGAGTGCCTCGAAATGCGTGCACACGGGCACGCAAACCGAGGTGATGACAAAATGTGATGAAATGACATGGAAATGACAAATGGGCTTATACCAACATGAGTGAGCCTCAGCCACACTCACATAGGATGCCGGCGGATAAAAAGGAGTGCCTCGAAATGCGTGCACACGGGCACGCAAACCGAGGCGATGACAAAATGTGATGAAATGACATGGAAATGACAAATTGGCTTATACCAACATGAGTGAGCCTCAGCCACACTCACATAGGATGCCGGCGAATAAAAAGGAGTGCCTCGAAATGCGTGCACACGGGCACGCAAACCGAGGCGATGACAAAATGTGATGAAATGACGTGGAAATGACAAATGGGCTTATACCAACATGAGTGAGCCTCAGCCACACTCACATAGGATGCCGGCGGATAAAAAAGGAGTGCCTCGAAATGCGTGCACACGGGCACGCAAACCGAGGCGATGACAAAATGTGATGAAATGTGGCAAAAATGATATGCAAGCATACTGATGGAATTTCAGCACTAAAATATGGGGGAAAACAGTCCCGAAATGAAGCGAAATGACATGAAATGCAAGGAAATGTCCCGAAATGCAACATTAGGCACCCGAAATGGCCTATAGCTATGCCAAACATGCACAATATGGACATGCAATGCAAAGACAGAAGCTAGAAAGTCCCAAAATATGCACTTTCACAGTTATAAACATGGCCAAACAACAAGCATAGGTATGGTAAAAATGGCATGCAAGAATAGGGGCCAAAAGAGGGGTAATGAAGCAAGTGGCATAAGTAAAACCCAAACTGAAAAATTTCCTTCTACAACACTGAAGATGGACCAAAAATATGAACATTTACAGTATATGGAAGCCTCAAAATCAGTATACAAATATGCTACAAACGTGATGGAAAACAAGGCTCAAAAGGTGCTATAACATGAAGTATACAAAATAATCACCAAAAAGAAAAAAAATGTTAATGAAACATGAAGTATAGGCCAAAATAAGGC
Source organism: Camellia sinensis (assembly GCF_055761805.1). NCBI lineage: Eukaryota > Viridiplantae > Streptophyta > Magnoliopsida > Ericales > Theaceae > Camellia > Camellia sinensis. Next base: position 153,854,790 of record NC_138973.1, read on the forward strand.
CACTTTCAGTTCGGACCAAGGTCCAAAAACAGAAGCAAAGAGGGCTGCCAATTTATGCAAAAATGGGGCCAAATAAGGGATATAACTACAAGTGACACATGGAGACACCAAACAATGTTTAGCCCTTCTCCAATGTTGAAGAGGGGCTCAAAATAAGCCTAATATCAGTTTACAACATGCTCGAAAATAAATTGCTCATGGGCCAAAAATAGCATGCAAAATCATGACATATAAGAGGATCAATGAAACAAGTGTATTATGGAGGGCTCAAACAGGGTTGAGCCCTTAATGAAAAGTGAAGATGAGCTCAAAATAGGGCCCTTTTCAGTTAGGGCCAGAGCTTGAAACAAAAAGGAAGTGGGGCTTACAAATACATCAAGAAAAAGGGTTAAAAGGGTAAAAGTATTACTTACCCTTGAAGACTCAAACTTTTGTTGCTTCTTGGATGAATTTGCAGCTTCTTTGGCCTTTAAGAAACCTTCCTTGTTGCTGGAAATGAGGTGGTGGTGGTAGAGCTTGGTGGTGTAGAAGGAATGATGGTTAGGGAGTTAGGGTTTTTCCAAGAATTGAGAGCTATGGAGATGGAGTTTTGTATGGATGCTTGAAGGAGAGTTTTTCTAACCCTTGTAAGTGAGGCCACCAGCTGGTTATAAGGGTTCAAAAGGGGGTGTAAAGGTGGGGGAAAAGGAGAGCAAAATTCCCCCACAAAATATCCCCCGGATAAATATCTTGTCTGGGGGATATTGCCCCACAGCTGTAAAGTGCACAGTGCAAGGAACACGGCCGGCCTATCACTTTTGTTGCAGGTAGCCGGCCGGCCACACCCCCTAGCCGGCCGGCTAGGGGTCAAAAGGTTCAATGAGATTTTCTGGCCGGCCAGCAACTGGGGAGGTACTCCTATGTGTGTACAACACAACCATGTGGTTAAAATTCCAAGAAAGTGGGTCCAAGGGGTTCAACATTGGCTCGGAAAGAGGGGTTCAAAAGGGTCAATTTGAATTACTGGCCGGCCATGAACTTTTAGGGTCCTCTCAGGTGTGTAGATCACAGATATGTGGTTGAAAGTTCAAGAATGTGGGCCCAAGGGGTTCAACATTAGCCCGGAAGAAAGGGGTCAAAAGGGTCAGGTGACCTTAATGGCCGGCCACCAACTTTTACGGGCCTCTCAGGTGTGTAGATCACAAATATGTGGTTGAAAGTTGGCAACACTAACTCCAAGGTGTTCAACATTAGCCCGGAAGTTGGAAAAACGGGCGCCGGGAGGCTCCGGAGGAGAGATAATTGGTTGCTGCAACAATTGCTGGCCTTCCACCCTTCAGTGACCTCTCCAGTGATAAAACAGAGGTACCTGCCAAAAATGAACGAAAACCGATGCAAAACGAATGTTCGGGGGCCAAAACACGCAGTTCGGGGTCCCGAAAATGGGCTGTTAAGCACCGAAAGTGGCATTCGGCCACGAAGTGGGTTTCTCAGACCCCAGTGTCCCTCAAAAGGGATGAAATAAGATGTATGCCAAAAATCAGAACAAACGGAGGTGGTTAAGCGGTCCCGAACCGAGGCACACGGCCAACGGTCCCGAAAAATCGGGAACCGGACTCCGAAATGGGAAAAATGGCCTACGGCCACCAAACGTAGCCTACGGACATTGAGAGATGGTCTACGGGACCTCTCTCTCCCCTCAGGAAAAGAAACAGAGAAAAACGAGTCTGGTTCGCAAACCGAGACAAGGCACAGAAGAGGGTTCGGAAGTCTGGAGGCAGGGCTCACGGCTGCGACTTTAAAACTTCTGAACGAGCACATTATGCAACATCACCAAGCGCTCAATTGGTGACGTCTGAGTCTTAAGGTCGGTCAAAAATGGGGTGTCTACAGTTGCCCCTCTTTGACAGAACTCGGAAGTCACAAGTGACGGGAGTGAATGTCAAAGCCCAGAGACGACCCATTTTTGACAAGGCCGAAGACTTAGACAAACATACGGAATAGACAGAGATGCGCCCGCAGGCATGCCCGCAGGCAGGGGGCAAAATGCAAATGAAAATGCAAGAAGATTTTGAAGATTGGACTTATACGCTGCGCGAAGCCGGTTTTGAAAGTTGGACTTATACGCTACGCGAAGCCGGTTATCACTCATGATCATGCGAATGCAGCAAGCTGTAATGAAGCAAGTATTCGCAAATAGATGCAACAGTTTTAAGCAAGAATGCAAGGCAACAACTACATTTCATGCAGTTAAGAATGCGGAGGATTATTCAATCCCCGCCACGTCTCACACGGAGAAGATACGATACCTGCGCGATTGGTCTGGTCGTACCAGCCTCAATTGAACCGTACATACAATATCGTGCCTGCAAAAGAGAGAAACTCAACGAGCATAATATGCTAACAACATGTATTTAATGTGATTCTGAAAGTTTGACACACGCAGTGCCGGCGAACGCATGCATCGCAATGCAAAAGTGGAACATGCGTGACAACGCATGCTCAAACATGGAGGTATGCCAATATCGAGAAATGTACATGACAAGGCAAGTATGTTCATAGAATGCAAGTTAATGTGTATGATAGTACAAAACGAGCAAAAAAAATCAGGGTGTTCATTTGTCATGAAACAACGAGTACGGAAATGCGTGCTTCGGTGAAGGTAACTCGATCACGGCCTCCGATCCGTTTTCCTGAAAGGTTACAACTCATTCAAAAAGGATACACTTTGATTTCAATGAGTGATGATGAGACACATGTCAGAACTTGAAGCCGAAGTCCCGACGGATCATTTCGCGACCGGAAGTGTACTTTTCTTGAACTTTTTCAGGTCCCGGGAACTCCGATCTTCCTCAAAATTTGCAGAGAGCTAGGCGAGCATGTGAGGAACATGGCCGACCATTTATCTTCCCAAGGGGAGGTGGCCAACCGGTTTCCAATAAAGCTAATGGCTGGCCGGCCATTTCTGCAAAAAGCAGTTAGCTGGCCGGCTAGGAATAGGGGCCGGCTGGCCATGTGCTTTAATCCGGGGGTATTTTGGTCTTTTTCCCTCCTTTTTGCATGCTTCTTCAACCAAGGCTTAAGGCCTATAAAAGGCAGCCGAGACCTCCCCTTTTTCTTGCCTTCTACAACACTTTCCTCTCCAGATCTGAGTTTCACGCGCGTTTTCCAACGCCCCGCGCAAATTGTTTTCGCAAAAACACTCAGTTTCAAACACTTTGAAGCGATTAAATTCCGGCTTCGGAGCTTCTTTTTGCATCTTTGCCACTTGAGGTAAGTTTGTCTCAATATTTGGAATATTTTCTCGGGAGTTGACTTTTGTTGACTTTTCATTTCCCGAGAGTTGACTTTTGTTGACTTTTTCCAATTTTGGCCCATTTTGTTCATTTATGCTCCCTTTTGCAGATTCTTTGAAAATGGCAGGCAATTCTCCCCACGGCGGAGGTTTCCCAGGTGCCGGAGATGATTTCGATCCCATGACTCTACCCCCGAGGACCCGACCTTTCATTCCCGGGAGGTACCGTCCGCCAGCACACGTTCTTCCGCGCGCTGTCTTCCGTCACTTTACCAGTTTTGACGAGCGAGCTCCCGGGGATCTGCTTCTCAGAGAGCCGGAGCAGCATCTCTCTCACGAGGCCCGAGAGGTATTTACCTCATCTTCTGTATTTTACATTTCGCACCTTTGCCATGCTTGAACACGCAGCTTAGCTTATGACATAGTACTTTGCTTGTATCTTGAACATGTAATTTCAACATTCGAATTTCTGAACACTCGGCTCATTAATTAATTGCGAACACACAGCCCACATTAGAACACACGACTCAAACACTGATTTGTCGAACACACAGCTCGAATTCGAAAGTGGACGCACAGCCCACATTTCAAATTTTCTGAACACGCAGCCCAGATAGATAGTGAACACGCAGCCCACAATTTAACTGAAAGTTTGAACACGCAGCCCAAACTTCAAATTTTCTGAACACGCAACTCAGGTAGATAGTGAACACGCAGCCCACAATTTAACTGAAAGTTGAACACGCAGCCCAAACTTCAAATTTTCTGAACACACAGCCCAGGTAGATAGTGAACACGCAGCCCACAATTTAACTGAAAGTTGAACACGCAGCCCAAATTTCAAATTTTCTGAACACGCAGCCCAGGTAGATAGTGAACACACAGCCCACATTTTAACTGAAAGTTGAACACGCAGCCCACATTTTAACTGAAAGTTGAACACGCAGCCCAAACTTCAAATTTTCTGAACACGCAGCCCAGATAGATAGTGAACACGTAGCCCACAATTTAACTGAAAGTTGAACACGCAGCCCAAACTTCAAATTTTCTGAACACGCAGGCCAGATAGATAGTGAACACGCAGCCCACAATTTAACTGAAAGTTGAACACGCAGCCCAAACTTCAAATTTTCTGAACACGCAGGCCAGATAGATAGTGAACACGCAGCCCACAATTTAACTGAAAGTTGAACACGCAGCCCAAATTTCAAATTTTCTAAACACGCAGCCCAGATAGATAGTGAACACGCAGCCCACAATTTAACTAAAAGTTGAACACGCAGCCCAAATTTCAAATTTTCTAAACACGCAGCCCAGATAGATAGTGAACACGCAGCCCACAATTTTTACTGAAAGTTGAACACGCAGCCCAAATTTCAAATTTTCTGAACACGCAGCCCAGGTAGATAGTGAACACACAGCCCACATTTTAACTGAAAGTTGAACATGCAGCCCAAATTTCAAATTTTCTGAACACGCAGCCCAGGTAGATAGTGAACACACAGCCCACATTTTAACTGAAAGTTGAACACGCAGCCCAAATTTCAAATTTTCTGAACACGCAGCCTAGATAGATAGTGAACACGCAGCCCACAATTTAACTGAAAGTTGAACACGCAGCCCAAACTTCAAATTTTCTGAACACGCAGCCCAGATAGATAGTGAACACGCAGTCCACAATTTAACTGAAAGTTGAACACACAGCCCAAACTTCAAATTTTCTGAACACGCAGCCCAGATAGATAGTGAACACGCAGCCCACAATTTAACTGAAAGTTGAACACGCAGCCCAAACTTCAAATTTTCTGAACACGCAGCCCATATAGATAGTGAACACGCAGCCCACAATTTAACTGAAAGTTGAACACGCAGCCCAGGTTAGAATTTGCATGTAGCTTATTTCACTTCATCGGCACACAGCCCATTTCATCTCATTGGCACACAGCCCAGTTCAATCTCATTGGCACACAGCCCATTTCATCTCATTGGCACACAGCCCATTCATTTCATTGGCACACAGCCTATTTTATCTCATTGGCACACAGCCCATTCATTTCATTATTTGACACATGTATTCATTCTAAATGCAGGTTTGTTCCCGCAGTGTGCGGGGATATGGTTCCACCATTGTGCGGGATTGGTATGCTGAGCTCCCGGAGGCCGTCCGAGACTTAGTGGACTTGGCAGGATTTGGACCCTTCTGCGTCGGGTTGTCACGTTGTCCTGCCAGGAGGACGCTGATGGCAGCGCTGGTAGAGAGATGGTGGGACACCACCAACTCCTTTCATTTCTCTGCTACCGGGGATATGACCATGACCCCTTTTGACTTCGCTGTATTGACTGGTTTAGACGTCGGAGGTTGGTCCATCCCCTACGATGAGGATATGGGTGAGTGGGAGGCCGCCTGGATGTATTTATTGGGGGCTCACCCGCCTGTTGATAGGGTTTCAGGGAGAGTCCGATACACTTGGTTCTCTTCCCATTTTCGGCGGGCGGAGATGGTGCCTGAGAGTCCCGAGGAGACGGAGCAGTATGCCCGTGGTTTCTTGATGTTCCTCTTCGGGACTACCCTGTTCGCCGACAGAGGGAACACAGTTGGGATTTATTTGCTGAGCGCTCTAGTCGACCTATCACAGGTCCATCGATATGACTGGGGTGGCGCCGGCCTGGCTACCCTTTACTTTTATATGAGCGCGACCTCCCGCGGGCGGGGCGATTTGCTTGGTGGCTACTGGAGAGCCTGGGAGGTACTTTCTGTCCCCTTGATTTACATTTCTGGTTCTCATTACTTGTACATTGCACACACACAGCGCACTTTTACAGTCTGTATTTTGCTCTCAGCATTTCGTACTTGCATTCTGCATTGCTTTTCCTCAGCTATGGGTCTATGTATACTTCCCATCATTAGCCCCAGAGCTGGAGGTGGTAGGGATTCCCGTGACCCCATATTCATTGATATTCGAGGGCCCGCACCGGCCGAGACCTCGAGAGACCCTCCTTCGCCTGCGACAGTACTTCGACACTGTGCGACATTCAGAGGTACCTCAGAACTTTCAGTTCCTTTCATTCTCATCTTTGATTTGTTCTGTATATTCTCGATTTCTGATTGGTTTATGCATTCATCATCCGCAGATCACATGGCAGCCCTGGGTGATGGTCTCCGACTTCAGTACACCGGAGCATCGGACATCTCCCAGTATAGGGTCCTGCTCGAAGGGCCGGTTGGCAGGGTATGGTTCCTGGGGGAGCGCTTTCTGCGCCAGGTATGGGGGTATCTTTCTCAGGATATTCCCGCAGTACCTCCCGCCAGTATGCGGACCGCTGACCGGCTCTCGTACTCAGAGGTAGTCGGCGCCATGCTGGGTACTGATGCTTTGCTATATATTGAGGAGGGGAACTACGCCACTTACCGTCACATATATTTGATGCCTCCATTGACGGAAGCTCGTATCCCGATGATGAGGCCTGCCGGTATGTCATCGTCGGGCCAGGCTCGGGCTCGGGCTGCAGACGCCCCTTCTACTAGCAGGGCCGGTACATCTAGAGGTGGGAGTAGACCGGTTCCTCCGACTCCGTCGGTTCATCCTCATCTCGGATGGCCAGATATGCCTACTGAGTTGATGGCGTGGCAGTATGGGGCTAGCTTTCCGACTCCGATTCCACTAGAGCCTCCGATGCCCAGTGATCGATACGCCATTGATCCGGACTCACCGCCGGTATGCTTTACAGTTTTTCATTCATCATTCAGATGTTTAGACACTCTTCTGTTCGCTGATGATTCTAAGCTCATTTTTGCAGCCATCGCGAGGGTACATGGAGGAGGTGGTTGGACTAGTGGCCACACTCGAGGGCATGGTCCTGCGGAGGGAGGCACAGTTGTCTGTCGCAGGCATTCAGGTACCCTTCAGTTTTCTGGCATTTATCATACTTCTGATGACATGCTGATTTCTACTGCATCGATAGACTACTTGTGTAGAGCACATCTGACACACACCCCACTGTATTTACATGCACCCGCTTCATGTAGCCTTTGCTTGTATCTGCATCTGATGTATACATTTGGACTGATGTATTTGAATTGGACTCTTTGTTTTCAGATGCCTTCCTGGTCCGGTCAGCCGCAGGCCAGGCCATCTGGGCCTCATTGGGGAGCTGGGCCATCTGGGTCTTTCCATGGAGTTGGGTCACCCGGGCCTTTTCAGGGGGCGGGGTCATCTCGGCCTTCCCGAGGAGCCGGGCCATCTAGACCTTTTCGAGGAGCTCGGGGAGGGCCCGTCCACAGACGCAGGGCTCACGTTGTGGAGGTGGAGCCTGATGAGGAGGAGGAGGATGCTGAGGAGGAGGAGGAGGCTACCGACCGTCAGTCAGAGACATCTGCTGAGGAGGGAGGCTCCGGTTTTGGCTCGGGGAATAGAGGCGAGGCTGAGGGGGATCTTGAGGATGACAGCTCCGACTCAGATGGTGGTGCGGAGATTGTCCCGCAAAAGAGGATGAGGCGTGCTTCTCGTTCCCGCTCCCGAGGACTTTGATGTTATTATTTCCTGCTTTATTTTCCTTTTTGCTAGTAGTTTGTAGCACTTTGCACATTGTTAGGTAGTTTTATTTTTGTAAAACTTGTACCTTTGTTTGTTGTAAAGCATGATGAAATGAAATAGCTTTTGAAAAAGTGTTAGTATTTTAAACTTTTAGCATCGTATCGCATGAATTTATTTTGCACAAAAAAAGAAATTGAATGGTAATGCGCATTGTGTAATCACCAAGTCAGGTAGTGAACCGACGCAACAAACTAAACAACTCAACTTACTAAGATATAACAGGACCTTAGAAAGTTTACAACTCGATAAGCAAAATGCAACAACGTTGACAATGCAAATAAACAAGATTTTAAACAAAGATTGCTTAAACAGGGAGCAATGACTCAAAAATACAAAACACGTCCGCTCGACAAACAACTCGATAAGCACAACAACAACTCGATAAACAAAACTCCATAACAACAAAGTGTACTTCTGACGATCTGGGCACCGGAATGCATCCGAAACGGAGGCCTTTGACTTTCCCGTTGTATGGGAATGCTTGGAACTCTCCCTCGAAGGGTAAAACAGGGCTAGGGAGATACACTGCAGCATTACTGGCCATCCCTAGAAGCCGGCCGGCCATTTTTGGTGGAGAGAGACAGCTGGCCGGCCATTTCTGAAAAAGTAAATGGCTGGCCAGCCAGAAAAAGTGGCTGGCCGGCCATTCAGTCCTGCAGCCACCAGATTTTTGACACGTGTCCCTGTGAATAGTGTTTTTCCCTCTATAAAAGCCTCAACTTCGGGAACATTCATTTCATCTTAGTTTTAGACAAAGATGGAGGCGTTTCTCGCAGAAAATGTCGCATCTTGGATCTCTTCTCTAGATGGCTCGGAAAAATTGAATTTCCGGGGTTTCGGCTTGAATGCACTATTCACGCTTAGCCGTACTCCGCTACAACTTCCTTTTCTCCATGCCGCGGCAAGGTTCTGGAATCCAGTGACGCATGTTTTTAGCTTTGGCGGCCAAGAGATATGTCCCACTTTCGAAGATTTTCAGGTTTTGATGGAGTCTGAGTGCTCTGAAGTGATCTTGCCCCAGCTCCGTTTTGGTCACGCCCAGGCTTTAGGACGGATGTGTGGGCTCACGGCGCATGACGCTCGATCTCTGATCTGTAGTGGGGAACTAGACATCCTCGGCTTGATCCATCGTTTTTCCGACGCCGGTGACCGCAGCAACCATTATTGGCAGGGTTTCCGGCAACACGCCCTCTGCTTATGTTTGTTGTCTCACTTTCTGCTTTCCTCGGGCTTCGGCGGGGCTAGCGTTCGCCTGATTGAAGTCGCCCAAGGTTTGAGAGAAGGAAAGAGCTGTATTGCCATGACCTTGGCCGAGACACTGATGGGCTTAGATTCTGTCTATCGCCGGGAGGCGACTAGGTTTGCTGGGAGTCCACTGCTGCTGCAGGTAATGTTTCCCACCCGACCTCACATATATATTTGCTCACATCACTCGACCCTCAGGCTCAGTTTTTCTCACAAAACCCTTGTCTTACTTTTCTCTCATCGTACATCTCTCTGTTCTTTATTCTCTCATTTTCCATCCCTCCCCTAGGTATGGTTAATGGACAAGTTGCAGGTTGTGGACTCTTGCTCAGCTTATTCAGCTCGAGGCTACTTCTTTCGGCAGCGCCTAGTCAATGCTCTTGACGAAAGGTGGTGGTTCGATTGGATGTGCAATTTGCCCGCAGACGGCATTGCTTGGCGTTGTCCTTGGCTCAACCTCCCGACAATGAGCTATAGTATGTCCCGGCTGATTGGGATCCAATTGGTTGGTCTGACCCACTGCGTATTCTATTTTCCGTTCCGGTTCTTGCGTCAGTTTGGTCATGATCAGACTTGTCCACCGGAGGGGATTGAGTACCCAGCCGCTTTCCCGATCCGGGGGGCACAGCTTGCCCGATATGCCACAGCATGGAGGACTAGAGAGCTCCTGGCCCCCGCTTCTACTTTCAGTTGCACTTTGTCCGATGAGTGTTTGGATTGGCTCAATGAAGAGGCACAGGTCGGGCCTAGCTTGGCATCAGATGCTCCGTCCAGCTCTGGGAGGGGACGCAGAGATACTTGATTCAACTATGCCCCAAATTTATTGCTTATTTAGCATTTTCAAGTTTTCTTTCTGAATGTACTAAAAAGCAACCTCGATTGTAATGCAATGAGCAGGAGAACTCAGTTTTGAAATCAATGAAATTGAAAGTTATGGTACTGAAAATTTTCCGCTTTTGGTCCAAAAATGGTCTTAGTCGTAAAAAGATTAATTTGAACAAAGTCAACTTTTATTAAAACTTTTCAAAACTATTTTCGATGTGGATCAGAATTGGACACGTCGAAAATCTGTCACTGAAATGCACAACCCCAGATCCCTGCAACTGGAAAGTTGCCCCTAGTCTGAAGAACAATGCGGCACTGCAAAGCAACGGAAAGTTGCCCCTTGTCTGAGTAACTTTGCACCGTCGTGGCAACGGAAAGTTGCCCCTAGTCTGAACAGCACTGTACCGGAGATCACGATAAATGCTGATGGATAAAGATGACTGAGATGATCAAAATGGACAGAGTTGATCGGGGAAAAGTTTATGGCTGAACTTCAAGATGAAGTTGCCTACGTATCCCAAAGATGGGAATCAAGCCTTACGTAGTTCAGGCCCAGGTTCACTCGAGTATTTTCACTCTCCTTTTGCGCTCTAACTTTTGCCAAGGCCGCCCTTTGCGGGTTTTCAACCTTGCGAGCTCAGTTTTTATATTTTCTAATTTTTTTGTGCTCTGAATTTTGCCTAGGTCGCCCTTTCGGGTTTTCGGCCTAGCGAGCCTCTCAATGATAGTATTTCTTCAACTTGTCCATATTCATCGGTTGTGAGAACTCCAAGCCATCTAGATCCATCAGAACCACAGCCCCACCTGACCAGATAGCTTTGATGATGTAAGGACCAGTCCAATTAGGTTTGAACTTGCCCCTTGGGTCGTGGATGGGAGCTTGGTTGTCTTTGAGCACCAAATCTCCCTCTTTCAGATTCCTGGACTTAACCTTCTTGTTGAAAGCCCGGGCAATTCTTCGTTGATAGCTTTGGATGTGGTACAGTGCTTTCAGTCTTCTTTCATCAAAGAGCATGAGTTCTTTGAATCTGCTTTGCTGCCAATCTGTTTCGGCTATCTGGCATTCAGCCAATACTCGTAACGACGGAACCTCAATCTCAATGGGTAGAACAGCCTCCATTCCATAGACCAATGAATATGGAGTTGCTCCAGTAGAAGTTCTGATTGACGTCCTGTAGCCCCACAGAGCAAATGGCATCTTGTCTGGCCAATCTCGATAGGTTTCCACCATCTTCTGTAGTATATGCTTGATATTCTTGTTGGTGGCCTCAACTGCTCCGTTGGTCTGCGGCCGATATGTAGATGACTTATAAAAAGCCACATTGTATTTCTCCAACAAGTCTATTACTTCTTTCTTGAAGTGGGAACCATTATCTGAAATTATTTCGTTTGGCACCCCGTAGCGACAGATGATGTTGTTTCTAATGAACTTTGCGACATGCGACGCTTTCAATACCGCGTATGATTGGGCCTCGACCCACTTTGTAAAATAATCTATCGCTACCAGGATAAACTCATGCCCGTTTGACCCCTTCGGGGTAACAGCTCCGATCACATCAATTCCCCAGACTGAAAAAGGCCACGGCGAAGTCATGTTGTACAGTTTTGACGGCGGGATGTTCATGCGGTTTGCATGAATTTGACACTTGTGGCATCGCCTAACAAAGCTAATACAATCCTCCTCCATGGTTGACCAGTAGTAGCCCTGTCTGAGGATCTTTCTGGCCAGCATTACTCCATTCATGTGTGCACCGCACTCTCCCCCATGGATGGCTTCCATCAGGCGCTTTGACTCTTCAGCTTCGACACAGAGCTTATGCATTCCCAGATGACCCCTTTTGTATAGCTTACCCCCGCAGATGATAAACTGAGCAGCCATTCTCCTGACAGCCCTCTTATCCTTGGTATTTGCCCCTAGTGGATATGTCTCCTTTTCCAAGAAGTTCCAGATGTCGTAATACCAGGGGTTGCCATCTTGAACTTCATCTATGGCAGAAATTGACTCGTATGCCGGCACGAACTTCTGATCAATAATGACTGGACGCATCCGGACTCCGGACGGGATGTCTATCATAGAAGATAGAGTTGCTAATGAATCTGCAAACCTGTTGTTCTCTCTTACGAGGTGGGTGAAATTTAGCTTCTCAAACCGAGGAATTACCAGATCCAGGGTTTGGTGGTAGATTATCATCCTTTCCTCCTTGACTTTCCAATCTCCTTTTGCTTGAGACACAACAAGGTTCGAGTCCCCAATGACGTCCAGCCGTCTTGCCCCTAATTCTAGGGCTGCTTCCAGGCCAGCAATACATGCTTCATACTCTGCCTCATTGTTGGAAACTTTGAACCGGAGCTTGAATGCTAAAGGAATACGGGAATCATCAGGCGCTATCAGCAACACCCCTATCCCATACCCATACTGGTTTGACGCTCCGTCAAAGTACATTGTCCAAGTTTCATCTTCGACGTGTAGAATAGTTTCATCTGGGAATAGATACTCAACCGCTTCATCCCCCTCAACCGGGTGGTCGGCAAGGAACTCCGCTACCGCTCTGCCTTTTACTGACTTGCGCGTTACATACTTCAAATCAAATTCGGAGAGCAACAGCAGCCATCGAGCTAGCCTACCCGTAAGTGCTGGTTTCTCGAAGAGATATTTGATGGGATCCAAACGCGAAACCAACATTACAGAGTGGGCTAACAGGTAGTGCCGCAGCTTCCTGGTTGCCCATACCAAGGCCAAACAAGCCTTCTCCAGCGGTGTATAGCGGGTCTCGTAATCCAGCATCTTTTTGCTCAAATAGTAGATGGCTCTTTCCACTTTGTCTTCTGACTCCTGCGTGAGCATACAGCCCATGGTAGTCTCAGTTACCGAAAGGTACAGTATCAACGGTCTCCCCGGCTCTGGCGGTGACAACACGGGTGGGTTCTGTAGATATTCTTTGATCTGCTCAAAAGCTGCTTGACATCGGCCGTCCCATTGGAATTTCTTTCCTTTCTTCAGGAGACCAAAAAGTGGTTCACAAGTCAAGGTTAATTTAGAAATAAACCGTCTTATGAATTGCACTTTACCCAGAAAGCCTCGCACCTCCTTTTCAGTCCTTGGTGGTGGCATTTCTAAGATGGCCTTGATTTTGGAAGGGTCGACTTCGATGCCCCTTTGTGTGATCAGAAACCCTAGCATCTTCCCTGCTGTAACACCAAACGTGCATTTCTGGGGATTCAGTCGCAGCCGAAACTCTTTGATCCTTTGAAAGAATTTTTGTAAGGCGGTGTAGTGGCCCTCTCTATCTTTGGACTTGACAATCATGTCGTCCACATACACCTCGACCTCCTTATGGATCATATCATGCAATATTGTAGTTGCTGCCCGTTGATACGTAGCTCCAGCATTTTTCAACCCGAATGGCATCACTCGATAACAATATGTCCCCCACGGGGTAGTGAACGCAGTCTTCTCCCGGTCTTCGGGTGCCATTACTATCTGATTATAGCCTGAGAAACCATCCATAAACGAAAGCAAGGCGTGCCCTGCCGTGAAATCCACCAATTCATCAATGTGTGGCAAGGGAAAGTCGTCCTTCGGACTGGCCCTGTTCAAATCTCTGAAGTCTACACAGACCCGAATTCTGCCATCCTTCTTTGGCACCGGAACTATGTTGGCCAACCAAGTTGGATATTCCGATACCAGCAGGAACCCTGCGTCAATTTGCTTGGTGACCTCTTCCTTAATTTTGAGGGCCCAGTCCGGGCGAATCCTTCTGAGCTTCTGTTTGACAGGGCGGGCCTTGGGATCAAGAGGGATCCGGTGCTGTACAATCTTAGGATCGATTCCAGGCATGTCTTCATAGGACCACGCGAAAACTTCTTTGAAATCTTTTAATAAAGCGACTAAGCGCTCGCGCTCCTCTGAAGACAACGTGGACCCGATCTGGACCAGCCGCGGGTCCTTCTCAGTACCAACATTCACAGTAGTGATTTCATCCATTAAAGGTTTAACAAATCTTTCCTGCTCTTGATCAATTAATCGTTGCAAAACTGGGGGAATTTCTTCCTCGCTGTTTTCATCAAAATTTTGAAAATCCTGATTTAAGCAATAAATCAAAGGCACAGAAAAATACTCGGAAACCACATCCACATCATTCTCATTAAATATTTCCAAGCCGTCAGATTCCTCTGTTACAACAGACTCAAAAGAAAATGAAAATGACGACCTAGACAGGACTGTGGCATCCGGGTTATCACCCCCAGGAATACCGGACTCAGACTCAGTCGAGCTGGAATCTGATTCTGACGCACAAGATTCGGTAGAATCAGATTCCGGCTCACTACCTGACCCGGAGCTGCTAGATAAAAAGCCTTCTTCATATTGCCAGATGAGAGAAGGTGCGATAGATGCATCCAAGATCGGCGCTGGAAAGCCCGCAGCTATTTCATCTCCAATCACAAAAACCGAAGAGTTATCCCCCAAGCACTCTTGGCCGATCGGAGGATCTGATAGTAGACTCGCCAGTGCTACCCCCATTTCAAGCTCTGTGCTCTCGGGATCCACTGCTCCACATTGCTCAACCTCAGTTAGTGGGTCTGTCTGCGCTTCGGCAACGTCATCCCCAGATAATTGTATGTCGAAGAAGATTTCAAAACCAGGCACGCGCGTCCCCTCCGCGTTTAGCCATGGCTCCGGGAAGCCGCAGAACGGAAAATCTTCCCCCTCCCGGACGAAGCGTCCGTTTAGGGTACCCCAGATGGGCCTGTGCATTAAATCAAATGGCTTCCCGGCCTTCTTTGCTCTGGCCCTTCCGGCCATTTCTTTTCCTTTCCTTACCCAGTCTTCTTTGGTGGGCAGATAACCCAGTCCAAAGGCATGAGGGTTGTGTGGCACTTCGGCCAACACTGAGACGCCCTTCCGGCCGCTTCTCCCTAATCCCATCCCGGGGGTATGTTTTAGCTTGTTCATGAGGTATATAGATTGAGCACTAACATACATGCCCTCATTCACAGCCATGACATTCTGCACCACTTGAGCCTCGGCCAAAGTGAACCCCGACAAAAACACATCCTCCGTGCCGTGCTCAATCTCCAAGACAGGTGTAGACACTTCCGGCGGCGGATGGATTGATGAATTCCCAAAAACGATCGCTACCCCTTTCCCATGGGGGTACTTTAGCATTTGATGTAGAGTGGAAGAGACTGCTTTGACTTGGTGCAACCACGGTCGCCCCAAAAGTAGGTTAAAGGTTGCAGGAACGTCCAAGATATGAAATTCGATGCTGTGTTGTCCTGGACCAACCTTGGTTTGAATTTTAACAGTCCCCATCACCTCTCTGCTGGTATTATCGTATGCTCTGATCACTTGGGTAGTTGGGACAAAGTCCACGGGTTTCAACCCGATTGCATATGCCGTTCTGGTCGGGCAGACATTAATCGCAGACCCGGTATCAACAAGTACCACCGGTATCCACTTATCTCTACATTCCACAGAAATATAGAGAGGTTTGTTATGGTTTGTGCCCTCAGGCAGTAGCTCCTTGTCCGAAAAGGTTAATGCCGGGAAACCTCCTCCCGGAAAAACCAGCCCAACCAGCTGTTCAGGCGTGGTGTCTATGGAGAGTTTGGACTTGTCCATAGCAGATAGGACAGCTTCTCTGTGTACTCGTGATGCCAATAGCAGTCCCCAGATGGAGATGTCCGCTTGTATTTTCTTTAACTGTTTCAGCACAGCTTCATCTTCAATTTGCTTCTCCTTCTGTCTCTCCACTTCTCTATCCTTCCCGGATGCCTCGGGTTGGTCCAGGTGTGGGGGCTTGAAGTACCGCCCACTTCTTGTCATATGGTCCACTTCATCAAGATACCAAGTATCATCTGGTTGGCCATTTCCCCAGTCTTCATCGGTGTGGGCAAGACACAAGTCGTCATCTTCCCACCACATTCCACTGGCAGCCAACAGACACCTGTCTGGCTCCGGTCCACTCGCACTCTCAGTGCTCTCTGTCCATATGCTTGCAGCATTGTCTGTCTTCGTGCACACAGCACTTTCGGTCCCCTCAGGGCCTTTAGCTTTTCTAATTCTCTCAGCCTCCTCAAACTTTCCTTGTTCCAGCTGCGTCAGTACAACTGTTTGTTCAACAGTTTCCACATCCATAATGCCCATATCACGAGCGGAATTCTTAACGCCGGCGCTCTCCGGCGGTACAACTTGATTTTCGGCCGTTCCGGCCACAACTGATATTTCCGCCCCTGCCGGGCTCTGTCCTGATTGGGCTTCCCCCACTGCATCCGGTTGATCTTCGAGCCATCCGGTGGCCTCCTCTGATCCCTCATAATCATACCAGTTAATCGACGCATCCCCCAGTTCCTGGTCCTCGAGAAATTGCAAGCTAGCAAAGTCCTCCTCTACGGCTGTCTGCTCATCTGCCCATAGTCTAGATCCATCCCCCCGGATCATGCATAGTTCTCCTGTCTCTGGCAATTCTACACTTAGCCCAATTCGGCTCGTTGATAGGATGTACTTGTTTGGATCATAGACTTCCGCAACAAAATTCTGCCCAGTCCCAGATTCAACAATCTCATTCTCCTCCAAAATCTGCCCTGCTCCGTCTTCGACGGTCACCACTACCGGTTCTGGTTGGGTTTTGGAGATGTCCACCACGCACAAGAAATTAGTGCAATCGGGGAGGAACACCTCCGGCTTGGGTAGGTGGGTGGGAGTAATATAGATGCTAGGATCGTAAGATGCGACCCTAGTCTGGATAAAGTTAATTCTTTTGGGAGGAGGAGCTTGGTTATGTGATGGGAGAGGGTTGGTTGTGACATTGGGTTTATCAGGAGGTGCGATCACCTGTTTGTCAATAAGATCTTGGATCTCATGACGCAATCTGTAACAACGGTCGGTGTCATGACCGTGTTGTTGGTGGTATGCACAGTATTTTGACGGGTCGTAAGAGGGGGGGGAAGTGGATTCGGTAATGGCTTTGGTTCCAGGGGTTTTAAATGATTTTTTCTGATCAATATTCCCAGAACTTTGGTTAGAGGCATATATAGTGGGGTAAAGGTTCTTTGGCCTCGCGGTTGGAATTGGTTGTTTTGTGTGTTGCTTCCGGACGCGCCGGAGAAGGGTGTGGCAGTCATGGGCCTTGGAGGGGGAGGGGGAGTGGTGGTGACCATACCAACTTCCGAGGCTCTCGTATTTGCAGCGCCGCTCGGGCCCGCATTGTTGTTACGGTTAAACGTCCTCCTCGGTTGTTCTCTGTCATGGTCAAACAGACCTTGTTTCATTGCATCTTCGATTTGCACCCCCATATCATGTAAATCTGCGAAAGTAGGGAAGGGGACTACAATCATCCTCAGCATCAGTTTTGGATGGAGATTGCGCACAATCATTCGGATTTGATCTTTGTCCGTGGGCCTTAAAGTCATCATTGACGCTTTTGCCCTCCATCGGATCACAAAGTCCGAAAAAGATTCCTTAGGCTCTTGCCTTGTCGTTTCGAGATCACGAGTTGTGATCTCGATCTGAGTGTTGTATGAATATTGTGTGACAAAGGCCTCAGCCATTTCATCCCAATTCTTTTTCACTTCATCTTGTAATCTTGCGTACCAATGAGAGGCCACACCCGACAGGGTTCGGCCGAATAATGAGAGCTTCTGTGGTCGTGTAAGGCCCATTGGCCGCAAGACATCCGCAAACAGTCGGATATGGACCATGGGGTCGCCGGTCCCGTCAAAACGGTCTATTTGTGGCATTTTGAACCTATCGGGGAGTGTTACGGCCTCCTCGGTATATCCATCTTTGATATCCGGCATAGCCTTGACCCCTTGGGATTTCTTAAAAAGCTTCTCCAGTTTGCTCAACTTCAGAGCTGTGTGATCAACCTCGACCTCGAATGGAGAGTCCGGGTGATTGTATGTATGGACCTTGGACAGTTGTGGGGGAAGTGGGGGCGGAGCTGGCCCCGTTGGAAGACTCGTGTCCTCTTGTAAATTTTGGACATTTGGTAGGGTATTCTGGGCATTTGGTGGGGCGTTCTGAACAGTGGGTGCCTGCTCAGGTAACGGAGCCCCTGCCGGAGGAGGGATTTGGTGTGAAGCAGATGCTGTATTCTGCTGTTGCAATCTGGCGATTAGTTCGGCCTGTTGGGCCATGATCGCGGCCTGCTGTTTGGAAAACTCCGTTTGACGGGTGGCATCATCATGCATCTGTCTCATGCTCTCCTGTATCTGGCGCATTAGAGCCTCCATCCCTGATGTATTCTGTTGATCCATCTGTCTAACTGGTATGTCTATTTCTGCAGCAGTAATTAAGACCTCAGTCCTGTGGTCCTCTGATGAAGTAACCCACTGCTCTGACAACCTCTGTTCTGACACACTGCGCCTTTTCGGCTTCCTTCTGGTAACAGGGGGTAAAGAATGGAACACTGGCTGTCCGTCGATTAGATCCTCAGATCGGTGGAGTCGACGACCTCGTGTCCAAGGTGCTTGGGGAATGCCTGTTGGGTTGGAAGCAATCGTGCTAAAACTGACCTAGCAAAAGATAAATAAAGCGAAAAGGAAATAAATAAACAGATAAATGGACAGCACAACAGCTTAAAATAAAATGCATGACATACAGTCGGGCATAATCAACACACAGTCAATAAACTGAATAACGCACTGTCCTCAAACACTGATTATTATCCCTGTATCACTGTTCCCTGAAACAGAATCTGATATCCGCAGATAACTCGTTCTCAAATACTGGTTGATGCCCGCAGGCCTGATACCCATAATACTGAACTGATGCCCGCAGGCCTGATGCTGACACTCATGTAATAAACTGATGCCCGCAGGCCTGATACTTGAATTCATGTGCTGAACTGATGCCCACAGGCTTGATACTGATAATACTGAACTGAAGCCCGCAGGCTTGATGCCCAAACTCATATACTGATACATGCATTCCTGTAGAGACGCACTCTAAAGCACATAACAGATAAGTGAGAGCCAAAACACCCCTATGTTGGGGTAGGGTTTCCCTGTCCTATTGTGTCAGGAGCTAGGGTTTCATTACGCACACAGCGGTTTCAAACAACCTATAAACGGGTAAGCAACCTGTCCTAATTTGGAATGGTCACTATGGATCTGAATATGCACTAGGTCGAATGGTCAAAAAAGGGTGCCCCGGTAAAACCGGGGTTTGTGTTCCCATACTGGCAGAGCCCACAACCGGTCAGCCTTATGGTCATGCCTTGACAAGACAAGCCTCCGGCAAACCGTTTAGGAATAGCAGATGGCAAACACGGTGTCCTAGGCGCACCAATGCAAATGCAATGCAAAGAAACACACAAGTGTAGCCAAAAACAGATATCATGAGTTCGAGTCAAGTTCTCTAAATCCCCAGCGGAGTCGCCAGAAACTGTAGACGTCCCCCGAACGCCCCGGGAGGGTTAAGCTCCCGTTCTGTTCATTTTGGGGTCACTACAGTTCGGACTCTTAAATGTCACGGTTCCTAATCTGAACTAAAGAGTCCAAATCTGGCAAATCGTTTTGAGAAACTGATTTTTGAAAAAGTAGTGCCAAACATGGACTGCTTTGCCAGATACAGAGTCGCCACCTAAATATTTTATTTTGGGAAATTTAGGAAACCCTGACTCGGTGCCAAAAGGCCACGTGTTCGTCATCACCAAAGTTGCCTCGGCTCGGGAACTTGGGTACGATTGGGGAAGGTCACTTCGTGAGCACCCCCGCTCGCCCGGTCATAGACCGGCCTCTACTAATCATGATATCAATTTTTGAAAACATTGTGAGTTCTTATTCCGATTATTAGCCCAGGTTACTATGTGATGCTCACAGCATATAAGTATAGACCGGGTCGCCCGAATTGGAACAAAACATTTCATGCTTGTTTTTGAAAATGGTTTGCTACCCGCAGGTAGGCTTGAAACAATTGATGATTTATTCCGATTCAGATAACCCAACCTTCACCCACAGGCATTCAGGCAGTTATATCAGATAAGCACATAGCCTCATGGTAAACATGCTATTCATGGCAGCACTTA
The DNA here is from genome assembly GCF_055761805.1 of Camellia sinensis. Taxonomy (NCBI): domain Eukaryota; kingdom Viridiplantae; phylum Streptophyta; class Magnoliopsida; order Ericales; family Theaceae; genus Camellia; species Camellia sinensis. The sequence goes on from NC_138973.1 coordinate 153,874,760, forward strand.
CACGCATGCAAGGATGCTAAAGCATAAAAACTTACCGAGTACTCCAAGCCAAAATAGAAACTACATTAGAAATCATGCATGATCCTAAGTATACAGAAATGCCTAATGCAACACATGCAAAATGCAACTATAGCAGGCTCGGCTATTCTAAGATGGTATATGAAATGCTACAACTAACATGTATTCAATTTGGAATTGAAAATACAATGCAGTTAGTATGATGCGCCGAGTCCGGTGCATGCAATACAGATGAATGAATGCAAACATGCTGTCATACTGTATGCTAATTGAAATATGTCCTAATCTAACCATCATAAGCGGATAAATAAAAGGGAGAAAGACGTGGGGTTGGAAGACATACATCACACTCACGCACACTTATTACAGTTATGCCCTCGCTCAGAGGGTCCGAATAAATATACAGTCCAAATATTACAGTCCCAAATAAAAGAATATTACAGTCCAAAATATTACAAAATCCTAATTAATTAAAGAATTAACTAAGAAAGCAAATAAAACTGGCATGCAAGCCAGGGACTGCCTTGCTTTTGGTGGATGATGCATGTCCGGATTGTCTTGCGCGGAAATCCACCGGAATGCCCCAATTAGCCTCTGTTTACACCTGTTCTTGAAATGCGTGTTAAGTCCCAAAAGGTTGCTGATTCTGCGTTTTGCTGCAACAGAGAGCAGGAAAGGGGCATAGCAATGTATTTGCACAGATATATGCATGTCTCGATCCTCGTGCCAACAATCACGCATACCGAGGCATGATGGCCGAGGAGTCGAAATGCACAACTCAATATAGGATGAATGCACATGAAACTACAGCTAAAACCTAACTCCATCATGGATAATCCGGAGTGTCGGTGACTGGGGAATTGAGACACATTCCGTCACTCGGAGTACGAAATGTACCTCGTTTCCCGTGCCCGGGCTAACTCTTATTCCAGACACGATGCAATATGCATGTTATGCATGAAATGCAACTAATATACAATCCTAACATACACAATGCTATGGGAGTGAAATGCCTCGAAATGCGTGCACACGGGCACGCAAACCGAGAAAATGACAGAATGCAATGAAAATGAAAATGAGATGTCTCGAAGTGCGTGCACACGGGCACGCAAACCGAGGTGATGATAGAATGTTATGAAAATGAGGTGCCTCGAAATGCGTGCACACGGGCACGCAAACCGAGGTGATGATATGTATCTCAAAATATGTGCACACGGGCACGCAAACCGAGGCGATAATATGTGTCTCGAAATATGTGCACGCGGGCACGCAAACCGAGGCGATGATATGTGTCTCGAAATATGTGCACACGGGCACGCAAACCGAGGCGATGACAAAATGTGATGAAATGACATGAAAATGACAAATGGGCTTATACCAACATGAGTGAGCCTCAACCACACTCACATAGGATGCCGGCGGATAAAAAAGGAGTGCCTCGAAATGCGTGCACACGGGCACGCAAACCGAGGCGATGACAAAATGTGATGAAATGACATGGAAATGACAAATGGGCTTATACCAACATGAGTGAGCCTCAGCCACACTCACATAGGATGCCGGCGGATAAAAAAGGAGTGCCTCGAAATGCGTGCACACGGGCACGCAAACCGAGGCGATGACAAAATGTGATGAAATGACATGGAAATGACAAATGGGCTTATACCAACATGAGTGAGCCTCAGCCACACTCACATAGGATGCCGGCGGATAAAAAGGAGTGCCTCGAAATGCGTGCACACGGGCACGCAAACCGAGGCGATGACAAAATGTGATGAAATGACATGGAAATGACAAATGGGCTTATACCAACATGGGTGAGCCTCAGCCACACTCACATAGGATGCCGGCGGATAAAAAGGAGTGCCTCGAAATGCGTGCACACGGGCACGCAAACCGAGGCGATGACAAAATGTGATGAAATGACATGGAAATGACAAATGGGCTTATACCAACATGAGTGAGCCTCAGCCACACTCACATAGGATGCCGGCGGATAAAAAGGAGTGCCTCGAAATGCGTGCACACGGGCACGCAAACCGAGGCGATGACAAAATGTGATGAAATGACGTGGAAATGACAAATGGGCTTATACCAACATGAGTGACCCTCAGCCACACTCACATAGGATGCCGGCGGATAAAAAAGGAGTGCCTCGAAATGCGTGCACACGGGCACGCAAACCGAGGCGATGACAAAATGTGATGAAATGTGGCAAAAATGATATGCAAGCATACTAATGGAATTTCAGCACTAAAATATGGGGGAAAACAGTCCCGAAATGAAGCGAAATGACATGAAATGCAAGGAAATGTCCCGAAATGCAACATTAGGCACCCGAAATGGCCTATAGCTATGCCAAACATGCACAATATGGACATGCAATGCAAAGACAGAAGCTAGACAGTCCCAAAATATGCACTTTTACAGTTATAAACATGGCCAAACAACAAGCATAGGTATGGTAAAAATGGCATGCAAGAATAGGGGCCAAAAGAGGGGTAATGAAGCAAGTGGCATAAGTAAAACCCAAAATGAAAAATTTCCTTCTACAACACTGAAGATGGACCAAAAATATGAACATTTACAGTATATGGAAGCCTCAAAATCAGTATACAAATATGCTAAAAATGTGATGGAAAACAAGGCTCAAAAGGTGCTATAACATGAAGTATACAAAATAATCACCAAACAGAAAAAAAATGTTAATGAAACATGAAGTATAGGCCAAAATAAGGCCACTTTAAGTTCGGACCAAGGTCCAAAAACAGAAGCAAAGAGGGCTGCCAATTTATGCAAAAATGGGGCCAAATAAGGGATATAACTACAAGTGACACATGGAGACACCAAACAATGTTGAGCCCTTCTCCAATGTTGAAGAGGGGCTCAAAATAAGCCTAATATCAGTTTACAACATGCTCGAAAATAAATTTCTCATGGGCCAAAAATAGCATGCAAAATCATGACATATAAGAGGATCAATGAAACAAGTGTATTATGGAGGGCTAAAACAGGGTTGAGCCCTTAATGAAAAGTGAAGATGAGCTCAAAATAGGCCCTTTTCAGTTAGGTCCGGAGCTTGAAACAAAAAGGAAGTGGGGCTTACAAATACATCAAGAAAAAGGGTCAAAAGGGTAAAAGTATTACTTACCCTTGAAGACTCAAACTTTTGTTGCTTCTTGGATGAATTTGCAGCTTATTTGGCCTTTGAAAAACCTTCCTTGTTGCTGGAAATGAGGTGGTGGTGGTAGAGCTTGGTGGTGTAGAAGGAATGATGGTTAGGGAGTTAGGGTTTTTCCAAGAATTGAGAGCTATGGAGATGGAGTTTTGTATGGATGCTTGAAGGAGAGTTTTTCTAACCCTTGTAAGTGAGGCCACCAGCTGGTTATAAGGGTTCAAAAGGGGGTGTAAAGGTGGGGGAAAAGGAGAGCAAAATTCCCCCACAAAATATCCCCCGGATAAATATCTTGTCTGGGGGATATTGCCCCACAGTTGTAAAGTGCACAGTGCAAGGAACACGGCCGGCCTATCACTTTTGTTGCAGGTGGCCGGCCGACCACACCCCCTAGCCGGCCGGCTAGGGGTCAAAAGGTTCAATGAGATTTTCTGGCCGGCCAGCAACTGGGGAGGTACTCCTATGTGTGTACAACACAACCATGTGGTTAAAATTCCAAGAAAGTGGGTCCAAGGGGTTCAACTTTGGCTCGGAAAGAGGGGTTCAAAAGGGTCAATTTGAATTACTGGCCGGCCATGAACTTTTAGGGTCCTCTCAGGTGTGTAGATCACAGATATGTGGTTGAAAGTTCAAGAATGTGGGCCCAAGGGGTTCAACATTAGCCCGGAAGAAAGGGGTCAAAAGGGTCAGGTGACCTTAATGGCCGGCCACCAACTTTTAGGAGCCTCTCAGGTGTGTAGATCACAAATATGTGGTTGAAAGTTGGCAACACTAACTCCAAGGTGTTCAACATTAGCCCGGAAGTTGGAAAAACGGGCGCCGGGAGGCTCCGGAGGAGAGATAATTGGTTGCTGCAACAATTGCTGGCCTTCCACCCTTCAGTGACCTCTCCAGTGATAAAATAGAGGTACCTGCCAAAAATGAACGAAAACCGATGCAAAACGAATGTTCGGGGGCCAAAACACGCAGTTCGGGGTCCCGAAAATGGGCTGTTAAGCACCGAAAGTGGCATTCGGCCACGAAGTGGGTTTCTCAGACCCCAGTGTCCCTCAAAAGGGATGAAATAAGATGTATGCCAAAAATCAGAACAAACGGAGGTGGTTAAGCGGTCCCGAACCGAGGCACACGGCCAACGGTCCCGAAAAACCGGGAACTGGACTCCGAAATGGGAAAAATGGCCTACGGCCACCAAACGTAGCCTACGGACATTGAGAGATGGTCTACGGGACCTCTTTCTCCCCTCAGGAAAAGAAACAGAGAAAAACGAGTCTGGTTCGCAAACCGAGACAAGGCACAGAAGAGGGTTCGGAAGTCTGGAGGCAGGGCTCACGGCCGCGACTCTAAAACTTCTGAACGAGCACATTATGCAACATCACCAAGCGCTCAATCGGTGACGTCTGAGTCTTAAGGTCGGTCAAAAATGGGGTGTCTACACGGTGCTCTCTATGAAGCTGCAAAATTATACGAAGGTGCCCTTCATGCTCTTCTTCTTAGGGTGAGTAGATAAGAATATCATCTACAAAGACTACTACAAATGTATCAAGGAATTCTCTAAAGATTCGGTTCATTAGGTCCATGAATGTAGCTGGGGCGTTGGTCAACCCAAAAAGCATAACCAAGAACTCGTAATGACCATATCGGGTACGAAAGGCAGTTTTGGGAATGTCCTCTTCTCTAACTTGAATTTGGTGGTAACCCAATCTCAATTCTATTTTGGAGAAACAATGAGAGCCCTTAAGTTGGTCAAAAAGGTCATCTATTCTTGTTAAGGGGTATTTATTCTTAACCGTAGCTTGGTTCAATTTCCGGTAATCTATGCACAATATTAAGGACCCATCCTTCTTCTTTGCGAACAATGCTGAGGCTCCCCAAGGTGACGTGCTGGGGCATATAAAGCCCTCATTAAGTAACTCCTGCAACTGTTCTTTCAGAACCACTAATTCAGCTGGAGCAAACCTATACGGTGACAGTGAGATAGGTGTTGTGCCCGGAAGCAAGTCTATGGTGATCTCTACCTCCCTATGAGGTGGTAACTCTATGAGATCTTCAGGAAAGACATAGGGATATTCACACACTACTTTTGGGAATTCATTCCGGACTACATCATTTCCATCTTCCCAAAGGCTTGCTAAAAGAAAATTAATTTGATCTCGGCCATAAGGATAGTATGACGAGGGTAAGAATCTATCATACCTATCCCTTAATAACGTAAAACAATCACCACTTATAGTACACACTGTGACCCTCCCCTGATAACAATCTATTATCGCCCGGTACACGAACAACCAATCCATCCCGAGAATCACATCAAAACCCGCCATTTCCAACATTACGAAGTTAAAAGGGAGTTGTCAACCTGCTACCTCAATTACACACCCCTGACATTCCTGGGTCAGATTGACTTTTCCCCCTACTGGTGATTCTATTGTGAGTGGGGCCTATTGTTGTCTATTCTCTAATCCCAACAATGATGCAAATGACTTGGTAAAAAAGAATGCGAAGCCCCAGTATCTATTAACACCTTAGGCCATGTACTGAAGATGAGAAATGTACCTCACACAACTAATGACCCCATAGCTTGCTCAGAAGCAGTAATTGCATACACTCTTCCCTACGATCTCTGCTCCCCTACATCACCATTTTGAACATAAGTTTGTTGTGCAGATTGAGCAGATGAGGCTCCCTGAACTATCCTGGATGCTTGTCTTGATTGAGCCGACTGATATGATTGTCTCTGTCCCTGACTCATCTGTGGGCCCCCTGACTGCCTAGACCCTGTCATCTCCAAAACTCCCGTTTTCTGTGGACAGAACTTCTTCAAATGTCCAGGTTTACCACATTGATAACAAGATTGTTGTTGGTTCCTACTTTGAGGTTGACCCTGTGAACGCATCGGCTGAGACCGCGCCCCTTCCATCTGCCCACACTCAGCAGCCTTGTGACCCATTTAGCCACACCTATAACATGCACCGGTAACTCGGGGCATGTTTCCCGAACTCCCACCCAACACATGGCTTGAGGACTTAATTTGTTGCGGGGGCGATTGCCAAGACGATGACGAACCTCTAGACCTCTTGGAAGAACCAGTGTCACTTCTAGTGTCAGACTGCCCTGTTCTCTTTGATCTTTGTCTTCCCTTTTCTGCCTTTACTGTGATTCTACATGAGCTGCAGCTTCGACTAAATGGTCATAGTCACGAATCATGTTACCAACCACCTTCATCAAGATCTTTGGTCTCAGTCTTTTCTCAAATTCAAGACACTTCCCTTCTTCCATAGCTACCAATTTAGGTGCAAAACGAGATGGGCTTGTGAATTTCGCTTCATACTCCGCCATTGGTGTATCTAACTGTAATAGTTGCTCAAATTGTTTCCTCAAATGTTCTCTAGCCGTGGGAGGAAGGAATTTGTCTTGACAAGCTTGCACAAATGCTTCCCAAGTATGATCAACCTTATGTTTAACAGACTTCCACCATTGCCTGGCCTCCCTCTTCAGTTGACAAGCCGCTAACGCCACTCGCAACTCATTCTCCCTAATGTCTAAGATCTCAAAGGACTTAATTATCTGCTTCAACCACTCATCGGCCATCATCGGCCATCATCGGCCTTCATCGGGTCAGGCTCGCCATTATACTCGGCAGGATTGAAACGAAAGAACTCCTTTTTCAAGAAGGAAGCTCTCGTTTCCCCCTCAATGGTTCTAGCCACTTACTTGTAATAACCCTCACCACTGCTAACCGATAAACACTGATTACCGTTAAACTGAACTGATTATGGCGTATAACTGAACTGATTATGACTGATAACTGAACTGATTAAAGTACTGAACTGACTGACTGAAAACTGGAACTGAATTGACCGAGTATGAGTGTTAATCTGTATTCTATCTGTTTGATTGTTTATTTGATCTGTTCACGTTCCATGTTTAAACTACTAATTGAAGGCCTTATCGGCGGCCGAACCGGGAATTAATTGATGTTTCATGATCATCGTAATTTATGTGATTTTATGGTGTAATTATCAAAAAACTGATTAGGTATGATTAAATTAGATTAAACTGAGTTAAATTGCAATGGTTGCCGTAATTACACAAACGCCACTCTAGTGGCCCACTACTTGGACCTTCTTGAGACTTGATTTCACTTAGGAGCAACATTTGATCAGCCTTTTCCTTGAGTTCCACCGAGTAGAGAGAGAGGTGAGAGCTTTAAGAGAAAATTGAGTTCGTGTTTGTGAATTGGCTAGAGAGACTTGAAGGAAATTGAAGTGTATTTGCATATTTGAGCTTCCTCACTCCTAATTCTACACCCAAGGTAGATCATTCATCTTCCTAATTGTGTCTTTGAGTTGTTCTTGCATGGTTCATGTCTAATTGTAGAGCTAAGTCATGAATTGGTTCATTAATGGTGAATTGAAGCTCACTTCATGCATGCATGTTTGAATTAATGAGTTTTCGAGTTGAATTCATGGTAAAATGGTGCATGCATGTTCATAATTTTGTGATGGTCCATGTTTTCAACTTGTTTTCGGATCAAGTGGCTCCTTAGAACATCAAATTAGAGCTTCAAAATGATTTGAATTCATGCATGTTTGCATGTTCATATTGTTCATGAAATTGGTTTGAAATTGAGTTTGAATTAAACACCCTTGGGCTTTGATTTCTCAAAATTGAGCTTTGAACCGTGTTATTCTATATGTTTACAAGTGTTTTCTGGAAATTCAGCCCAAGAGGATCGGTTTTGATGCTTTTGAACCTGGGTTTTGGCTTGGAGGTGCAATCTGGAATTCCCAGATTTTGCATTTCCGCTCGAGCGGGGGAAGTTCCGCTCGAGCGTGGAATCTGAGCATCCAGTATCTCTGGACTGTTTTACAGTCCGCTCGAGCGGAGGATTGGGTGCTCGAGCGAATTCATGTGTCTCAAGCTTGAGCGGGCGTCGAGCGTCCGTCGAGCGGAGATTTCATCCATCCAGTACTTTTACAGTACGCTCGAGCGGGAAAGTTGACGCTCGAGCATGTACCTTTGTTGCATGTCCGCTCGAGCGGGTAAACCTGAGCTCGAGTGAGAATCTGTTTTTCTGAAAATTCCGAAACTGGATTCTGATCACATCTTTGCATCCTCATCCCATTCTAGGCATTCTTAGGCCTAGTTTAAGGCATATTGTTGAGGAGATAGATGTAGAACACACCGAGGCATTAGGGATTAAATTATGATATTTCCCAACTGTGTAGCTTAGTGTTTGTTCAACCTGTGAACTGTGTAGGGTTGGCGACTGGGGAGACACGCTTTAGCACACTGTAGCCTGAACACTGTGAGTAACAATTGTGTAAAGATATGTTCAACTGAGAATGTTTTCTGACTGTTTAACGAAACTGCTTTCTGAAGTACTTATTGTTAATTGTTAAATGTATGTCCTATATTCCGAAATGTATTGTGGCATCCTTAGCAACTGTTGTATACTGTTACTGCTACTGTTACAGAGATCTCTGTCGGTTCCCTCGCAGAACCACTACTGTTTACTGACTGATGGCCATCATTACTGTTTGGTCTTTAAGACCTACTGTTTACTGCTATGCTAACGGATGTACCACATATGACTGCATAACTGTTCTGACTGAAAGACTGAAGTATTGTTTAATGAACTATTTTCATTGCTGTAAGGACATTTCATTCTTAACCTTTTTACGCATTATGTTATTCACTGGGCTTTAGCTCACTGTTTATATATATATGTAGGTGCTCAGCCGCCAGATCGGAGCTAGGAGCGCGGGTTAGACTCCAGTTTTGTCAAGCCAGCCTTTGTGCCTCACTGCGAGGTTCCGAGTTTCCATGCTATGGCTTTGGGGTGTTTTGTTTTTCCCCCGTCTGTCCCCACACTGTTGGACTACTGTATAGACTGTCAGCTGCTAACTGTACTGTTACCAAGGGATTAGGTCCCTATACTGTGTAACTGTAAATTTTGTATAGACTGTACTGCTTGTATATGTGAATGCATGAAAAATCTTTTTGGCATACAGACTGTAACAGCTCAATGGACATTATTTATTTACTGTATTGGCTTCCGCCAGGCCCTGTACTCTGTTTTACTATGTTACTGTTCTGCAGGCCTTCGGTAATCTCGAATTACTGGCCGGTTACGGTGCTAAACCCATAGGGCCGGGTTTGGGTCGTGACAGAGTGGTATCAGAGCGATACTTAACCACGAGTCATACCGCACACACGTGTCCAAATGAGCTATAGGGTGTCCTAGAAAAGTGATTAGGGCATTTCATGACCTTGAAAAGCGTGTGGTTATGTTATAACTGAATATCTGCTAATGTGTTAAACTGTGAAACAAATGACTGCTTATGTTTAAAACTGTTATAACTGCTTATAGTGAAATGGACAATGCAAATGAGCCTGAATCCTCCTCTACCGAGGCAAGAATTGAAAGAATGGAAAGAATGATGGAACTGATAACTGCTAGACTTGAACAACAACAGAACCAACAGCCCCCACCTCCTCCTCCGGTACAGCCGGAACCTAATGCGAATATGAATGATGGGGATATTATTGCTCTGACCCAGAAGTTCAGCAAAATGAAACCGCCATCCTTTCAGGGAGGCCTTGAACCGTTAAAAGATGAAGCTTGGGTTCTGGAAACAGAAAAACTATGTGAAGTGTTTCCGTGCTCCGAAGCGAATAAAGTATTGTTAGCTACCTTCACCCTACAGGAAGAAGCTAGAAGGTGGTGGATGTTGATCCGCGATACAAATACTGTTATGACTTGGGCTCAGTTCAAGGAGTCCTTCTTTGAAAAGTACTTCCCACAGTGTGTCAGGGATAGGAAAGTGACCGAATTCGAACAACTGAGACAGGGTACGATGTCCGTTGCGGAATATGAAACAAAATTTACTGAACTTGCCAGATATGCACCACACATGGTGGACACTGACTACAAGAAGGCCAGAAAATTTGAGGGTGGCCTTAATGTTGCAATACTTGACCGAATAAATGTTTTGAAACTACCGACTTTTGTGGGTGTTCTCGACCGGGCATTGATGGCCGAGTCAAACATTGAAGCACTGAAAACTGAAACACCAACGTCGGAATGGCGTAGTAAGAGGCAGGGTTCTAAATTCAAGAAAGGCAAGCACAACCCGGCCAACAAGAAACAGAATACGGGGTCGATAACTAACCCCAGTCAAGGGAGTGGGTTCATTCCACCCTGCTCTGTATGTGGCAACAAGCACAAAGGGGTTTGTCACAAAATATCCGGAGCCTGTTACAGATGTGGCAAAGTGGGCCACATGGTTAGAGAATGTCCCTCTGCTCCGCAAGTTAGTAGCAAAGCTACGCCAAGCGCAGCAGCGTCAACTGTAGCACCAAAGCCTAACCCCAATGCTACCGGGAAGGAGCCCATGAGGCAGGGCCGAGTATTCGCCCTAGTACCGGGAGACGTGCAAAATACTGAAACCGTTGTGTCAGGTATCCTCTCTATTTGTACACAAAATGCATATGTATTGATTGATTCGGGGTCTACACATTCTTATGTATTGCATGCTTTCTCACGGAAATTGAATAGACCCTTAGAACCCATGAACTATCTGCTAGCCGTATCATCACCCGTAGGAGGATCCATGACATGTGCTTATATGTACCCCGCATGTGAAATCATTGTTGGGGATATGCATCTGTTTATTGATTTACTACCATTGAACATTAATCATTTTGATGTAATATTAGGGATGGATTGGTTACAAAAATATCATGCCACTATTGATTGTGTGACCAAGCAAGTTGTTTTCCGCCCACCTGGTTTGCCTGAATTCGTGTTTAATGGGAGTGGAGTAGTACCTCCTCCGTATTTGATTTCGTCAGTGAAAGCCGTTAAATTACTTAGAAAGGGGTGTAAAGGATATCTGTGTTCTGTGCTGACTGTGTCTACTGATGATAGTGTTAAAACTGATGTGAATTGTATTCCTATAGTCAGGGAATTCCCAGATGTATTTCCAGATGATCTGCCAGGGTATTTGATTGACAGGGAGATTGAATTTACCGTCGATGTGATTCCGGGTACACAGCCGATATCGAAAGCTCCTTACAGAATGGCCCCAACTGAACTGAAGGAGCTGAAAGTGCAATTGCAAGAACTGCTAGACAAGAAGTTTATCAGGCCTAGTACTTCGCCATGGGGTGCACCGGTTTTGTTTGTAAAGAAGAAAGATGGCTCGCTGAGACTGTGCATTGATTACCGTGAATTGAACAAGGTAACTGTGAAAAATAAATACCCATTACCGCGCATTGATGATTTATTTGATCAGTTACAGGGTGCACAAGTGTTTTCTAAGATTGATCTCAGATCGGGGTATCATCAACTGAAGGTTAAACCGGAAGACATTGATAAAACTGCTTTTAGAACGAGGTATGGCCATTATGAATTTGTAGTTATGCCTTTCGGAGTCACGAATGCACCAACTGCATTTATGGACTTCATGAACAGAATTTTTAAACCATACCTTGATGACTTCATTGTAGTATTTATTGATGACATATTGATTTACTCCAAGAGTATAGAACAACATGAACATCATTTGAGACTTACCCTGCAGACCCTAAGAGAACAGAAACTGTATGCTAAACTGTCTAAATGTGAATTTTGGCTTGACCATGTTATGTTTTTGGGGCATGTTGTTAGCAAAAATGGAATTTCTGTTGATCCGCAGAAAATTGAAGCTGTAGTGAACTGGCCTAGACTAACAAACGTGACTGAAGTCCGAAGCTTTTTGGGATTGGCTGAATATTACAGAAGATTTGTTAGAGATTTCTCCAAAATTGCTTTACCGTTGACTCAACTGACTCAAAAGGGGATATCATTTGACTGGACTGACCAAAGAGAATCTGCTTTCCAGGAGTTGAAAACTCGATTAGTGACTGCACCAGTTCTTACCTTACCTTCAGGTACGGATGGTTATACTGTATTTAGTGACGCTTCTCATAAGGGTTTAGGGTGTGTGTTAATGCAGAATGGGAGAGTTATTGCTTATGCTTCCCGACAGTTGAGACCGCACGAAAAGAACTACCCGACCCACGATCTGGAACTTGCTGCCGTAGTATTTGCACTGAAAATTTGGCGTCACTATCTGTACGGGGTGACATGTGAAGTATACACCGACCACAAGAGCTTAAAATATTTCTTCACACAGAAGGAACTAAATATGAGACAGTGCAGATGGCTAGAACTGATCAAAGACTACGACCTACAGATTCTGTATCATCCGGGAAAAGCCAATACTGTTGCCGATGCATTGAGCCGAAAGTCAATTGCCAACTTAGCTTGTTTGCTCACCGGACAGAAAGAGCTGCTTGGTGACCTTGAAAAATTTGAAATCGAAGTTGTTTTGAGAGAACAAGGTGAAACGTTAGCCGCTATTTCTGCTTAACCAGCCTTAATAGAAGAAATTAAAGAGAAACAGCAACAGGATGATTTCTTGAAAAAGATCATCGAAGAAAGAGAGTCTAAGCAGAGACCGGATTTCAAATTCGAGAACAATGTACTGAAATTTCAAGAAAGACTGTGTGTACTGAATGATACTGAACTGAAAAGAAGAGTTCTGCAAGAGGGCCACAATTCAAAATTGTCTATCCACCCAGGGAATACGAAAATGTACCAAGATCTGAAACGGAATTTCTGGTGGCCGGGAATGAAGAAAGAAATTGCCGACTTTGTGTCCAAATGTCTTCATTGCCAACAAGTCAAAGCTGAACATCAACGACCTGCCGGGTTATTGCAACCCCTACCCATACCAGAGTGGAAATGGGAGCATATCACGATGGATTTTATTGTCGGGTTACCTCGCTCCAGAAAAGGTATGAATTCAATTTGGGTTATTGTTGATAGACTAACCAAATCTGCTCACTTCTTACCTGTCAAGACAATTTATAATGCGGACAAATTGGCTGTTATCTATATTGATGAAATTGTGAGACTGCATGGAGTGCCTGTGTCTATTGTTTCTGACAGGGATTCGAAGTTTACATCGAGATTTTGGCAAAGTCTACAGACTGCATTGGGTACTGAATTGAGGCTGAGTAGTGCCTATCATCCTCAGACAGATGGACAGTCAGAAAGGACCATCCAAACTCTGGAAGATTTACTGAGAATGTGTGTCCTTGATTTTCAGGGAGATTGGGAAAGTCATCTGCCATTAGTTGAATTCGCCTACAACAACAGCTACCATTCGAGTATTGGTATGGCGCCTTTCGAGGCATTGTATGGCAGAAAATGTAGATCTCCGATTTGCTGGGTAGAAGTTGGAGACGGGCCTTTGCTTGGGCCCGAGATTGTTTATGAAACGACTGAGAAAGTGAAACTGATACAACAGCGAATGAAAACTGCACAGAGCCGACAGAAAAGTTATGCTGATGTCAGAAGACGAGACAGAGAGTATGAAGTGGGTGATCACGTATTTGTGAAAGTGATACCGATGAAAGGCCAGACTCGTTTTGGAGTCAAGGGCAAGTTAGCACCGAGATACGTCGGACCGTATGAGATTATTGAGAAAATTAATCCAGTGGCGTATCAAGTTGCGCTCCCTCCTGAAATGGAGCACATGTATAACGTTTTCCACATTTCGATGTTAAGAGATTATCTCCGGGATCCCTTCCATGTAATTGAGCCTACTCGGGTAGTGTTGAGTGATGACTACACTTACGAGGAACGGCCTATACAGATTGTAAACAGACGGATCAAGAAACTGAGAAACAAGGAGATCCCGCTAGTGAAAGTTGACTGGCAAAACCATGGTGGTGTGTATGCCACTTGGGAAAGGGAAGATGACATGGCTAAAAGATATCCTGAACTATTTCCACTGAATCCTGTTTTCTTCCGGAACGAAGGTAACTCGAGTTTAGAGGACTAAACTCTTTATAAGGAGGGGAGACTGTAATAACCCTCACCACTGCTAACCGATAAACACTGATTACCGTTAAACTGAACTGATTATGGCGTATAACTGAACTGATTATGGCGTATAACTGAACTGATTATGACTGATAACTGAACTGATTAAAGTACTGAACTGACTGACTGAAAACTGGAACTGAATTGACCGAGTATGAGTGTTAATCTGTATTCTATCTGTTTGATTGTTTATTTGATCTGTTCACGTTCCATGTTTAAACTGCTAATTGAAGGCCTTATCGGCGGCCGAACCGGGAATTGATTGATGTTTCATGATCATCGTAATTTATGTGATTTTATGGTGTAATTATCAAAAAACTGATTAGGTATGATTAAATTAGATTAAACTGAGTTAAATTGCAATGGTTGCCGTAATTACACAAACGCCACTCTAGTGGCCCACTACTTGGACCTTCTTGAGACTTGATTTCACTTAGGAGCAACATTTGATCAGCCTTTTCCTTGAGTTCCACCGAGTAGAGAGAGAGGTGAGAGCTTTAAGAGAAAATTGAGTTCGTGTTTGTGAATTGGCATGAGAGACTTGAAGGAAATTGAAGTGTATTTGCATATTTGAGCTCCCTCACTCCTAATTCTACACCCAAGGTGGATCATTCATCTTCCTAATTGTGTCTTTGAGTTGTTCTTGCATGGTTCATGTCTAATTGTAGAGCTAAGTCATGAATTGGTTCATTAATGGTGAATTGAAGCTCACTTCATGCATGCATGTTTGAATTAATGAGTTTTCGAGTTGAATTCATGGTAAAATGGTGCATGCATGTTCATAATTTTGTGATGGTCCATGTTTTCAACTTGTTTTGGGATCAAGTGGCTCCTTAGAACATCAAATTGGAGCTTCAAAATGATTTGAATTCATGCATGTTTGCATGTTCATATTGTTCATGAAATTGGTTTGAAATTGAGTTTGAATTAAACACCCTTGGGCTTTGATTTCTCAAAATTGAGCTTTGAACCGTGTTATTCTATATGTTTACAAGTGTTTTCTGGAAATTCAGCCCAAGAGGATCGGTTTTGATGCTTTTGAACCTGGGTTTTGGCTTGGAGGTGCAATCTGGAATTCCCAGATTTTGCACTTCCGCTCGAGCGGGGGAAGTTCTGCTTGAGCGTGGAATCCGAGCATCCAGTATCTCTGCACTGTTTTACAGTCCGCTCGAGCGGAGGATTGGGCGCTCGAGCGGCTTCATGTGTCTCAAGCTCGAGCGGGCGTCGAGCGTCCGTCGAGCGGAGATTTCATCCATCCAGTACTTTTACAGTACGCTCGAGCGGGAAAGTTGACGCTCGAGCGTGTACCTTTGTTGCATGTCCGCTCGAGCGGGTAAACCTGAGCTCGAGGGGGAATCTGTTTTTCTGAAAATTTCGAAACTGTTTTCTGATCACATCTTTGCATCCTCATCCCATTCTAGGCATTCTTAGGCCTAGTTTAAGGCATATTGTTGAGGAGATAGATGTAGAACACACCGAGGCATTAGGGATTAAATTATGATATTTCCCAACTGTGTAGCTTAGTGTGTGTTCAACCTGTGAACTGTGTAGGGTTGGCGACTGGGGAGACACGCTCTAGCACACTGTAGCCCGAACACTGTGAGTAACAATTGTGTAAAGATATGTTCAACTGAGAATGTTTTCTGACTGTTTAACGAAACTGCTTTCTGAAGTACTTACTGTTAATTGTTGAATGTATGTCCTATATTCCGAAATGTATTGTGGCATCCTTAGCAACTGTTGTATACTGTTACTGCTACTGTTACAGAGATCTCTGTCGGTTCCCTCGCAGAACCACTACTGTTTACTGACTGATGGCCATCATTACTGTTTGGTCTTTAAGACCTACTGTTTACTGCTATGCTAACGGATGTACCACATATGACTGAATAACTGTTCTGACTGAAAGACTGAAGTATTGTTTAATGAACTGTTTTCATTGCTGTAAGGACATTTCATTCTTAACCTCTTTACGCATTATGTTATTCACTAGGCTTTAGCTCACTGTTTATATATATATGTAGGTGCTCAGCCACCAGATCGGAGCTAGGAGCGCGGGTTAGACTCCAATTTTGTCAAGCCAGCCTTTGTGCCTCACTGCGAGGTTCCAAGTTGCCATACTATGGCTTTGGGGTGTTTTCTTTTTCCCCCGTCTGTCCCCACACTGTTGGACTACTATATAGACTGTCAGCTGCTAACTGTACTGTTACCAAGGGATTAGGTCCCTGTACTGTGTAACTGTAAATTTTGTATAGACTGTACTGCTTGTATATGTGAATGCATGAAAAATCTTTTTGGCATACAGACTGTCACAGCTCAATGGACATTATTTATTTACTGTATTGGCTTCCGCCAGGCCCTATACTCTGTTTTACTGTGTTACTGTTCTGCAGGCCTTCGGTAATCTCGGATTACTGGCCGGTTACGGTGCTAAACCCATAGGGCCAGGTTTGGGTCGTGACATTACTCGACTCTCAACATTTCCATGGACTCCCACAAAGCCCTTGCCATCTCCCTAGCTAATACCCCCATAGCTCCTTGGGCCGGTGGGGCAGGTACATTGTTTTGGCCCACTCCTTCCTCTTGCGGAGGAATCTCAGGTTGAGCTGGGATGTTTCGGCCACCCCGTTGGGGCCACCCCGTTGGGGCCACCCCGTTGGGGCCTACCCCGTGCTCTAGCGTGCCCAGACATCTATAAGAAATAAGGACAATGCATAAACTTAATAACAATTTTCAGCACCTATGTGCCCCTTACTCACTCCTTCAGAATGCATCATAATCAAATAAATACTCAACATGCACATAAAACACACTTGAGTTATCCTCCCTAGATGTTAGCTAATTCCATGGCAATCAAGGACCTCCAAGTAGAAAGAACAGTGATCAAGTGTCTTTCCAAGAGGATTTCAAGGAATGCAACAGGTAAAGCCACATCCTAGGATTCTAACCCCATGTCCATACAATCACATAAAAACACATAATACATTGGGTTGATTCATATAATTTACGGACCCTATTGCGACTAACGTCATTTCCCACGAGTCCAAAGTATTCTAACCTATGGCGCTGATACCAACTTGTAACGCCCTGTAAATTAACCACGTTGTTCACATTGGTAACATAATCATGAAACTCCAAAATGGGTCATCTTGCCCATTGAACTAGGACTTGAGTGATTACAATTCAAATATTACATTCCCACAACGTTTGAGGTCCTGTCCTAGTTCAATAATCTAGATGACTTAACAGAACATGAGCCCTCAGGCATACATTTTTACAAAATTACATACAAAAGTTCCATTACAAAATCCCCAAAAATACACACAGACAACTAGATACTCTTGACTTCAATTAACTCCCCAAAAGAAGCTAGAGCTGGCATTTGAACTGGTTCTTTATCGAGGCTGACCTTCCTCAATTCCTGAAAAATAAGTTAGGGTTGAGCTATATGCCCAGTAGGAATACATTTATCCAGGTATCTAATTCCTTGAACAAAAGTGTGGCATCCATGTGAAGTAACAACACAAACAAAGGTGCTTAGCAATTAAGCACATATATTTAGTCCATATCTCATAAGAACCTTTATAATCCAATTCAGATAAATTTAAATAATGACATCTAGTTAAATAAGGAAACATTCATAACTAAGAAATCAATTCACATGCATTCCATCACATGAACCCAATTGAGAACAATCATTCCTTTTTATAAACAACCCCCACATTCGCCGGCTACTATACGGCGGGGAGTGGGCACCCAAGAAATCATCCGTTTTTCCACTTTCGTTGGCTACTATACGGCGGGACTGTGTAGATACCCAAAAATGTTTTTCCCGCATTCGTCCAACGATAAGCCTAGATAGGGCAATTAGGAACCTTTTAAAACTCCCCGCGCGGGTACAACACAACACCACCTTCAGACATTACTAACTCACACATAGACTCATGCATACTCAATAATTAAAACACATTTCAATTCCACAATCAACATCATGTATCATCATCACATAT
Source organism: Camellia sinensis (assembly GCF_055761805.1). NCBI lineage: Eukaryota > Viridiplantae > Streptophyta > Magnoliopsida > Ericales > Theaceae > Camellia > Camellia sinensis. The sequence continues at coordinate 153,892,902 of NC_138973.1, forward strand.
AACATCACATAAAACTCAAAGGCCAATAGCATTTAAGCCTTCATCTCTTTAATTACACCAATTCGCACATGTTGTCTCCCCACCCAGGTCATGAATTAATTGGGTATTTCACTAGCTAGGCAATTTTCTAACCAATTAGGAACATAGGGTTTCTCTAGATTTTAGGGGTTTCTTCTCTTAGTCACAAGTGTAGTTCTTTAACCACATATTTACTTATATTAAAGAGGGAAATTTAGGAATTTCAACCAAAATGTTGAGTAAAAGGGTAATTACATGGAAAGTGGGTTTCATTCAACAAAACTTCAATTAGGTTTCCAATCACACATAATACCATGAAATTTCTTCAAGAAAGAAGAGATACAAGAATAAAAATATCCCTACCTCAACTATCAAGCCCCAAATTCGAACTCCTTCACGAATCTATTGCAAATCCCCAATCCAATCGGAAGATAATGCTATCCTTCAAGTGTTCTTCGTCCCCAACCAACAAATTTGGGTGGATTTCAATGGTATGGGAGCTATTTGGAGATGGAGATCTAGGGTTCTAATAGAGGGGGGAGAGGAAATCAAGAATAGAAAAAAAGGGTGTGAAAATGATCTAAAGTTGCTGCATTTAAAAACCTGTCATCGCGTTCCCCCGCTCAAGCGTGACTTCCCATGCTCAAGCGTCCAGACACAATCAAAAGGGCCTGCTCGAGCGACGACTTCTACGCTTGAGCGGAGAAAGATGAGTCTCAGAGGTTTTACAGTGCTACAGTGGAATTACTGGGGGCTAGCATTTCATGCTCGAGCGGGACTTCCCACGCTCGAACGGACACGCCTGCAACAAAACAAAATGCTGAGAACATCAATTATACGCTCGAGCGGCGGTTTCCCCGCGTGAGCGAATCTGGGAACAAAATGTCACGGTTTGGGAAGAGAAAGGAGATGTACTCCATGTTTGGGAGAAGAAAGGGGATGGACTTCATTAAACTAAGTTGGCCTGTGTGTCCAGAGTGAAAGTCTCGAAAATCGAGCGTATACATGGTGCCGATTCCTGCGGACGAAATTTTCGTAAAAGGGCAAGTCAATGTATTCTGTGTGATAATTATATTGGTTGGAAATCAATGGGTTGTATCCTCTGTTTGGTTGACTAAATGAAGTGGGTGTAACTAACGGATTGAGATGTAAGTTTGACATAACACGGTTTGGAAAAAGTTATAAAAGGTTTGTCATTTGGGCATTGAACATATACATTATACTTATATCTTTGTTAATATTCATTTATTGTGATTAGATTGCTTCTACTAGGCTTTGGCTCACCTTATTTGGAAAACCATTTTCAGGTGCTGGTGACATCCCCCTTTCAAGGACTTAGCTTGGGAGGACTTGGGAGTTGAAGGCTTTGTTTTGTTGCTTTGTATCTAATATTTGTACAAGCCTAGGGCTTTATATGTATGGAACTTAAGACATTCTCTTTTGTTGTAACCAAGCATAGTCTTGGAAATATGTAAGTCTATAGGGCATTTATTTTGTTGATCATTAAGTTGGTATCACATGCTATAGATTCAAGGTAGAGCTTATGAATGTATATCGCATGTGTCACTTTTGTAAATTAACTTTGATTAATGAAAGTCTATTATTTTGCTTATGTCATCTAGTATTAGTCGTTTATAAATGAATTATGGTAATTATTTTGGGAGCGTTACATTATACACCAATTAAAAAGTATGTATAAGATTTGTAATTTTAGTCGTGAATCATTTTGAGAGGCCCTTTCACTTATGGCAAATTACTCTGCAAAAATTGTCAAGTGACTATCACATCAGATATTTTTGAGAAAAAAATTGTAAGTTTATTCTATTTTCAATTTATGTTATATTTTTTCACAATATTTTTATTTTGCGCTATGTTTTCTAAACCTACTCAGAAATGGGTTAGGGGTGGTGAGTTTCGAAAATACAGTAGAGACAAATAATAATAATAATAATAATAATAATAATAATAATGTAGAAAATTATAGAATAAGTAGAAAAGGACAGTTTTGCCTTCAAATACTCCAAGGTTACAATTATGGACCTTTTCCACTTGTGTGGATAGGAGTGTAAAAATGGTCTGCGGCCCGAGGTGGGCCCAACTCGTTTAGGCCTGCTTGGGCCCAGGTCCGAATCCAACCTGAGACTCTAGGCCTAGGCCTGGGCCATCATTTTGAAGTCTAGCCCGACCTATCGGCTCACCCAAGGCCTAGTTTCTTTTTAGTGGAAAATAATAAAATTTTAATTGAAAAAATAAAAACAAAAAAAAAATAAAAATAAAAATGTTCAGACATGCCCAAGCCTAGCCCAAGCCCGAGCCTAGGCCCCAGGCTCGCCCAAGGCCTGAATACTCCCTGGGTTTGGGCCAAATTTTTTGGCTAGTGGGTCGGCCCGATCCAACATGAATTTTGACAGAAGCCCGCGAGATCTGACATGGGCTAGACCAAATTTACATTCTTATGTGTGGACATGGTGATGGAGATACTTGGCTTTTTTGGTGGAGTATTGTTGTTAGTCTTCCCCATTTTCATTAGATTTTTATGTGTCTAAGAGAGTTGGTGGAGAACTTAGCTCCATTTTTCTTAGCATGCTTTTTAAAAATTTTAAATTTGAACGATTTGTAAAAGGAATAAATAAATAAATAAAAAGAGTTGTTGGAGAACTTGGCTCCATTTTTCTTAGCATGCATGTGAAGATTTTAAATTCGAACGATATGTAAAAGGAAAAAAGAAGTTAATTATATTTTTCATTCATATAATTGGATTCTAATTTCACATTAGTTTCTATAAATTTTTAATTTGAATAATTTCGTTCTTACACTTTCAATCTAGTTTTAATTTAGTACTTCCATCTAAAATCGACATTAAAATTAACAATTTTAATACACTTGTCAATTTTCTAGGGATGTTTTGGGAACATAGAAAAAAGCTATTTTTTTTTTTTTGCTTTTTTTTATTATTTTTATTTGGGTTGCTTTTTCACTTTTTTTATTGGAATTTTTGCTTTTTGAAAAATATCATAATATGATATCATTTGTGAAAATTGTGAAATTCCCATATTACCCTCATGGGAATATGGTATGCCATAGTCAATGAAATAAATTTTGATATTTTGGTAATTTGACATATGACTTGTTTATATCTTGCTAAAAGAAAACATATCTGAAATAAGTTGTTTTTTACTTATTTCAAAAAAGCAAAAAGTAGCTTTTTTCTAACTTTTCAAAAGAGCTTTAATTTTTTTCTCCTCCAACAGTAATAGGCATTTTACCTATCTAAACATTACTATAAAATATACATTTTATTTTGCCTATCAATTGTTTCATGTTTCTACTCCAATCATGTTCTTTATTTTAGCTATTCATTCAAATACTATTAATTTCATAAAATGCCACATCAGCAACAAAATGGAGGGAAATAATCCTTATAATTAAATACATTTTGCATAGCCTTGAAAGCTAGCTACATGTAGCTAATGAATGTGAATTGAGCTAAAATGCCTAATCATATGCCTAGTGCATTGGAGTTGAAAAAAGTGAGTCATACTAAGCATTTTACCTAACAAGCATTATATACTTAGTGGGTTGGAGATGCTCTATTGGAGATTAAAATTAATAATTTTAGAACAATTGCCAATTTTCTAAGGTGTACATATAGATAAAATTAACAAAAATTTAGACGAAAAGACTAAAGTAAAACTAAACTTAAAGTGTAAAGGCCAAATTATTCAAATTAAAACTATAAGCAATAAAATAAATTTAAATCAAACTACAAGGACGAAAATTGCAAGTAACCTAAAAATAAAAATGACGGAGAATGTGGATAAAGTCCTCTCATAATAAAAATTTAATACATTTAGGACAAGTATAAAAAAATTTCTTTGAAAAGTCTAGTACATACTACTATTACCAAAATATTCATAATGACTAATTTAATATTTTAACCTTTAAAATGATATAACTTTTGATGTAGATGTTCATTTTAATAAAATTAGTATTTTTAGAATTCTCTTCTCAAAATGTATCAAATAAAATCCATGTTGACTATAAAATTCTTTATAAAAAAAAATTACCTTCAAAATTAACGTAAATAATAATATTTTACTCAGTTTCACAATAAAATTTGTATCACGGAAGAAATAATTCAAGAACAAATTATCATAGTAAAATTTTATTATCATTCTTGAAGAAGACATAAAAAAACAAAACATAGTACATATTAAAAGAGTAACAACAACAACAACAACTAAAGATGAAATTTTATTTTATATTTATAAAATAAACTTTACCTTCTCCAAATCGCCATCATCAATCCACCCAAGTCACCACCACTAAACCATCTCTCTACTAAACCAATTTTACTATTGGAGCATGTTAAACAAAATCTAAGATAGTTTAGGAAGTCTCTGACACAATATAGAAACTTTTAGGATAAGATGTGAGACCAACTGTTTCATCTTCCCATCCTTTTTGTTTATCATATACTAGCTAGATCTCTAATTTCCAATTGTGAAGTCGTCAGTCCGGGAGAAAAATCACTCAGAAAAAGGCATTAGGTGATAGCGTGGAGTTTGTGGACTTTTCGTCCCAAAATAAAAAAAAATAGGGACCTAAGCCATTAAAAAAATTGTGTGGATTTAAAGAAAAGAAATACAAAATTTGACTTTTGTAAAAAAAATAGATGTTGAGATTTTAATTTTTTCAATTTTAACATTAATCTTTTGATTTTTTCTTTTTTCAACCTAAACCGTTTGCTTATTTCTATTAAGTAAATTGACAAAAGAAATGAATTTTAGTCATTAAACTCATTTGACAGCCTATATTATTCTTATAAATTGTATTGAAAAAAAAAATACACAAAACATAATTTGTTAAAATTGAAATTAACGGTGACTAGTGATATCTTTTGAACTCTCAACTTTTTACATATAACATTGTCATTATCATAATTTGTTAATTTAGCGAATTTATACTTTAATTTGGTTGTTTTAATAGTATTAATAATTTGATCATATGAATTATTAAAAAAGCAAAAAATAAATGTGAATATAAGTCTAATAAAAAATATGTAACCCGGTTCAATTTGATTTTGGCTTGTAAAATTTGGGCTTATGAGTGAAACGTGGTTTTAATTTTTTTAAATAAGCCCTACCAGCCCATTGATTGGTCAAAACCCAAAAAATCCATTAATATATGGGACATGAATACAATAGTTGCGGGCCGAGTAAGCCTGACCCATCCCATTGTTGACCCTTACTTTATGGGAAGAGAACACATAATCACTTTGTCTAAAACATGTGAGAAAAAATAAGAAAAAGTAGTCTCATGGCCCTATATAATTGCAAGGATACACAACGTGGTATATATAGATCGAAACTACTAAAACAAGCATCATTAATTATTGGAAAATTAGTTGTTACACACCAATTAAAAAGTATGTATAAGATTTGTAATTTTAGTTGTGAATCATGTTGATTAATTATAAGATTTGTAATTTTAGTTGTGAATCATTTTTAGGGGCCTTTTGCTCATGGCCAATTACTCAACAAAAATTGTCATGTGACTATCACATAAGACATTTTTGAGGGAAAAATTGTAATTTTATTTTATTTTCAATTTATGTTACATTTTCCTACGATAATTTTATTTTGTGCTATGTTTTCTAAACCTACTCGGAAATGGGTTGGGAGTGGTGAGTTTCAAAAATACAGCAGAGACAAAAAATAATGTAGAAAAAATTAGAGTATATTAATTTCAAGCCTATCCCTCTTTCTCTCTCTCCATTTTGAAAATTGTAGCAAGCCTATTCCTCATATCAATTTAAATAGAACTGATGGATTAGTGGTATGTTGAAAATTGTGTACATAAAAATTTAAGGGAAAATTAGTCTAAGGTCCCTCTCCCATTTTTAATAATGGAAGAGATCCACAATATTATTTTTTAATGTCTAAAGTCCCTCAACCCACACCTATCTATCACAGAGAAATTTGATATATCTCACTCCATATGAAATTGAATGCTCTCCAAATCTTTCTTTAGAGCAAAATCTCTCTCCATCCTCAGAAAATTGGATCTAGTAGTGAAGCTGTAGACTTCTTGATCTCATGTTTCTGACGACGATCTCATGTTTCCAGCGATCTCATGTTTCCGGCGCTGGAATCCGATGCAACCGGAACACTTACAGATCTCGATCTCATCATTATCACCCAATGTGCGTAATTCTCCTCCGCCTCGATCTCGATCTTTGATTTTCCATCTCTCTCTTCTTTGCATTCCTTGCTCTTTTGCATCCTGAATTGAGAATGTCACAATCTGAGCCGAAGTTGCTGGACTTCGTTATGCTCTTGAAGTTGCAAATCACCACAGCTTGGTATGAAAAGCTAGCACGCAACACAAACAATTCATGAATTGAAGACCAAAATAGTTCAAAAGCAAAGAAAACAACCCATTTCTTAATAGTTAACCATGTCTTCTTTGTTGCAGAGATTTGTGGTGCAATCTATAAGTATGATATGACTTTCTTAAAAACAGTTTATGAAAGCGTCCAGCAACCAAAAACATGCCAAGAGAGTAGGGATAATTGACTTTTATTCTCCCAAGTCACGCATCCTCTCTCGACCTTGCTTTCTAGTAACACCAACAAAAAAATCACACAATGATTCTCTTCAACAATTCAAAGCACCCAATCACTGTGTTACAGTGATTACCAAGGCTATGCATCCAAAGTAAATTTCTCTGGTTAGAGGAAGATTTTCTCTAGGTTTGAGTAAATTTCTCTGGGGTGAAGAAGGGAATTTCTCTGGTTTTGAAGAATTTCTCTGAGTTAAATCCAGAGAAATTCTTTGAATCCAGAGAAAATAGCCGAATTTTATTTCTTGGTTGTACTCAGTGTAATTATTTTGTATATGATCTGTTTGGTATGCACATTTTTTTTTGTATCAGTGCTAGTGTTGCTATTGTTGTTGTTTTGCTTTCCTTTTTTTTTTTTTTTTTTTTTGAGTTAAAAACCATAGCTGTTAGTTCTTCACATAATTTGGAAATTTCTCTGGTACAGGATTTTGAATTTTCTCTGGTAAAGGATCTGAATTTTCTCTGGTTTCATAGAGAAAGGATTCTGCAAACGTAAACAAATAATCACAGAGAAATTCTGGGAACAAACCAGAGAAATTTCAAATTTCTCTGGTTTTAAATTTCTCTGGACTGAAATTTCTCTGGGTTGAAATTTCTCTGGATTGATGTTGAGGGACCTTAGACATTATAAAAATATTGAGTGTCCTTTATGCTATAAAATCATAATACCAGGGACCTTAAAAAAAAACCCCAAAATTTAAATCATACTTATTTTGAATTGTCCAAAATTTGAAAAATAATATTAAACGATGAAAATGAATATCTAGAGATCTTAACTTACAATACAGAGGTTAATACTTACCTGGTTGTATCATTGACCGAAGGGCACTCGATGCTAAAATTAGTAACAACTCTTTAAAGAATACTCGATAGCCCAAATATATTAATTTTTTGCTGAAATTTATTTTTTCCTTTGTTTAGATAAAAAATTATAATCTAATGTGTAAATTAATTTTTTTCTAATATATTTAGGGTCTAATTAATTTTTTGGAATAATTTAGGAGATTAAAATAAAACTTCAGAAGAAGTTTCAATGCCACATCAGTAAATTTTGTTTTATTATAAACAACAATTGACAATAAAGATAAAATTGATTCAAAATTGAATTATTAAAGTATAAAATTAATATAAATATATGTAAGTTAAATTATTTTTTGAGTAATAATTTGGAAGGTAAAATGAAAATTACACTATTTGAAATCATAATAAGCCAAAGGCCTTGTAGCCTGATAGCATATACATATAGGTTGGCTTGCCAACCAAGCGGCTCGGGTTCAAGCAATCTCCCTTGTTAATTCCCCCTACCCCCACTAACCCATAACATCTAATATTAATCTCAAATCTCTCGATTTCAAAGTCACATCTATCCAAACAGACCTAATAAATATTAAATAATTGAAGTCTACGACGTTTTGCGATGGGAAGTTACAAGTTCAATGTGTTTGTGTTACCCTTTCCCCTACTAATAACTAACACCTATTGATACATGAAAAATATTTGAGGGCCACAATTTTTGTGGCTCAAATGGCTCAAAATTGCCAAAGCGATGCCGTTTTGGCAATTTCAAAGTTGTTTTGTACTCAAAACGACGTCGTTTTGGCAATTTCGAGCCATTTGAGCTACAAAAATTGTGGCCCTCAACCATTGCTGTTGATACATACCGTATGACACAAAAGATGCAATGATATTTGATATTTTTTTTTATCCCTTCAATGAAAATTTAAATGAAAATGCCTATTTATAATGGAATATGTTGTAAACTGAATTCTTAATCACTAGTTAGGAATTCTAAGCACTAGTTATTTGTGGGGTCATGATTCACTTTGTCTCTTTAATTTGCACAAATCTTTTCTAAGTATTTATTAGGTGAAGATAATATAGGTGAAAGATTATTTGTCAATTTTTTCACCACTCTTTAATTATTAATTTTTTATACACGAGGCCATTGACACTAGTTGTTTATGAAAAATGCTAGAAACCCCAAAACTTCTATCAAAATTGCTACTAAATGTCTCACATGAGTACAGATCCCACACTCATGCGAGATATTTAGTAGAAATTTTGATAGAACTGACGTGTCTAGCATTACCCATTGTTTATAGGCTTTTTTCAATGGTGTCATGCATGCTAGTATGTATTTTTGAGACTCTCTAATCCCAACTATAAAAGCACATCACAACCATTAGCTTCATCATCCAAGATTGGTAACTTAGTTTGTTATGCAACATGGGTTCATCTTTCTATCTTCACGTGTTCATGCTTTTGTGTTGTTGTTTTCATCTTTTTATAATGTTAACTAACTCTTCCTCTTCTGCGCAGCCACTATGCCCTGAAGATGAGAGTTCATCTTTACTGCAGTTCAAGCATAGCTTTTTTATTAACAAGTCTGCTTTAGGTGATCCTTCAGCTTATTCAAAGGTTGAATCATGGAAGAAGTTCGAAGGAAAAAGCGGTGACTATTGCTCATGGGATGGCGTCGAGTGTGACCACGACAGTGGTCATGTGGTTGGCCTCGACCTCACCAGCAGTTTTCTCTACGGTTCTATCAATTCCAATAGTAGCCTCTTCAACTTGGTTTCCGACAATCACTTCAATTTTTCTCAAATCCCACCTAGAATCGGAAACCTTTCGAGGCTAACAAGTCTAGACCTATTCTACTCTGCATTTTTTGGTCAAATCCCTTCAAACATCTCATATCTTTCAAAGTTGATTTACCTCGATCTCTCTAGAAATGAGCTCAAACTTGAAAACCTAATTTGGAAGACCTAATTCAAAATCTTACCAACTTGAAGGTACTTGACCTCTGTTGGGTGAATATATCTTCTACAGCGACTCGTGCTTTGTCGAATATGTCTTCACTAACAACTCTTTTTCTTAAGAGTTGTCAGTTGTATGGTGAATTCCCAAAAACCATTTTTCAACTACCAAACCCTCAGATTCTAAGCATGGCTGAAAATGACAATCTCACTGGTAATCTGCTTGAATTTCACCGTAGTAGTCCCCTAAAGGAATTGTCAACATGGGGGGTAAGTTTCTCCGGAATTGTACCCGATTCAACATGTAACCTTGAATCCATAAGTTTTTTGGATTTATCAGGATGCAATTTTTCCGGGATGCTTCCAGCTTCGCTCGGTAGTGTGACCAAACTCACTGTTTTGGACCTTGGTTCGAACCAATTTTGGGGGCAAATTCCTACATCGCTGGGAAACCTATTACAACTAACTTTCTTAGACCTTCGTGAAAATAATTTTGATGCACCAACTTTACCTTTGACACTTGGTAAGCTATCCAAACTCACTAGATTATACCTTGTAGATATAAAAATACGTTGTGAGATACCACAGTTTCTAGCTAACCTGACTCAACTATCCCGTTTGTCTCTCAATTCAAATGAATTAGTTGGTCAAATTCCATCTTGGCTTATGAACCTCACCAAAATAAATCTTTTAGAACTCTCAGACAATCAACTACAAGGCATGATTCCAAGCTCAATATCTCAACTCAAGTATCTTGAAGATCTTAATTTTGCTGGAAACAACTTGGGTGGTAAAGTCGAGCTCGGCATTTTTTTGAAGCACCGAAACCTTCTTCACCTTGATTTGTCAGCCAACAAATTAACGGTGCTTACCAAAAATAGTACCAATGCTACTATTCCGAAGTTTAATATCCTAGGATTGGCATCGTGTAACTTGAAGAAGTTCCCCAATTTCCTACAGTTCCAGGATGAATTAGAGATGTTCTCTTTTAGTGATAACAAAATTCATGGTGAAATACCAACTTGGTTTTGGAACAAATCGAAAGAAACTATGGTAATGGTTGACCTTTTGCAGAATTTTCTGACAGGTTTTGAATAGCATCCAGATGTCATTCCATGGTGGTCACTAATATCTTTAGACCTCAGCTTTAATATATTGCAAGGATCACTACCAATTCCACCACCGTCCATCCATGTTTATCAGGTCCCTGGTAACTTTTTATCTGGAGAAATTCCACCATCAATAATCTGTCACAATAGTTCTCTTCAAATTCTTGATCTGTCTGATAATAACTTGAGTGGCACAATTCTTGAATGTTTGTCCAATTTTAGTGCTTCTCTGTTAGTGCTCAATCTAAGTCTCAACAATTTTCACGGCACTATTCCTCACATGATGGGATCAACTTGAAGATGATTGATCTAAGTCAAAATCATTTACATGGGTTGGTGTCAAGATCATTGGAAAATTGTGCATTGCTTGAGATTCTTGTTCTTGGAAATAATCAGATGGAGGATACTTTTCCCTCTTGGTTGGGAGCACTTCCTATGTTACAAGTTCCTATTTTACGATCTAACAGATTTCATGGTGCCATTAACGTTTCTCAAACCAAATTAAATTTTGTAAAATTGCGCATCATTGACCTCTCTGACAATGGTTTCTCAGGAAACTTACCGTCAGAATACTTCGAAAACTAGAATGCAATGACAATGGTCAAGAGAAAAGTTAACATATATGCAGGCAAGTCAAGAAGTTCCAATTGCAACTGTAAATTCAAGATTGATAACCTCAACTTTGTATATGCCACCTTACATGTATTCAGTAACAATGGACAACAAAGGCACTGTACGAGCATGAAATAATCTTCTCGTATAATCCTGTTGATCAAGTTTGCACTCCTCCAAATGTCGTCGCTTTACTCCTGAAAACACCAACGTGAGCTAGCCGGCGGGTATGTGTCGGATACCTCTCCGATGCCTAACTCAGCAAATAGACAATAGACTAAAAGTTCTGTGTATTTGAGAGTCAAAGTTGTGATACCTGCCTATAGGTCCTGCTATGAGCTTTTATAGATTATGTCTGGCACAATCCTAGTAGGATTTCAACTCTCCTTATAAGAGTCCTCCTAGGAATCACAAATCCCTAGCACAATCCTAGTAGGACTCTAACTCTCCTTAGCAGAGTCCTCCTAGGAATTACTTTCCCAAGGATAATGTATATCCTGATAACACCCTACTCACTGCTAGCCAAGGGAGATGGCTTTCCCCTTTGTCTAGGCCGGTGTAACATAACCGAACTAGCTCACTTCGGTCACGCCCCCAACTAAGTAATGAAGTGGAGGCATCGACAGAGTTACACCTAGTTCGGCCCTCCATCTTACCAAACACCTCGACCAACCCTTGGGCCTAGTTTTAGGTAGCTCGGTCAACCCATTTGCCCAGTTTGGTACTTAGACAAAAATGGGACCGAGCAACTTGACGTCCATACTCCAGCATTTAGTCCGACCCAAAACAGAGATTAAAGGAGCATGACTCAGCCCAATTTTTTGTTATAAATTACCCTCTCAATTGCCCCTTAATTCCATCTGCAATGCATGATTTGGGATTATTCTTCGCCAGTCGAGCTAAAACATTCAAGCCAACTGAGCTCACTTTCTACCGAGCTACCGATTTGCCCGGTTCATAAACGTCTTGTCAATTGCTCTTCACGCCGTTCCGCCTCCCAAGCACGTCTGAATTGTTATCTATTCCCCTGGATACGTGGCTTGCTCCCACTGGTCAAGTACAACTGTCACAGCCATCTTTGTACCTCGAAAATTTTGAACAGTCCCACCAATTTTTGTGCTTTAAACAAAAACCCCTCTTTTGAATCAAAACACTCCCCTATTCATCTTCTCTCTCTTGCCTTCTGAGTATCCATACTCACGACCCTAGCACCTGCAAAGCTCGTGTTTTTGGTTGGCATCCCCGCTGTCTTGATCTCCGTCCTTTCATTTTTAAACTGCAAGTGGCTCAATCCCCTTTTTTCCTTTTCATTTCGTGAGTATATAAATAGTATAGAGAAATATATATATATATATATCATATATATTTTTCAAAACACCCTCCTGTAGTTTTCACATAAATGGGTAAGGATCACTAAATCCCCAAAAACCACACACCCAGACCTCAATGACACTTTAGCTGGGTTCTTAATCAATCTGGAATACGATCCTTTTTTATCCAATAAAATACCACGACCGAGATAGGAACTTGTTTGTGATAGGTGCGTACTTGACCGAACTAGAAAACCTCACCCAAAAAATGAACTAGGTACCTCCAACCGAGCTAGCGGCCTTGTGTTGGCCTTTCTGTACGACCGAACTGAGAACTCCCCGTCATTCGGATGTAACCGAGCTAAGCCTTTACAATTCTTTTGTAAATTAACTGTTTACTTAGTCCGGTCCAGTTGTCTGGGCATAACACTTCTTATTTCCACTTTGCAGACTGGACTTGGATGCCCAGGCAAGCCCTTGCACCCTGCCCCTAGGCAGCTTTGCTCAACCGAGCCAACCAAAGCCTCAGTCGCGCCGAGCTAGGCTTAATTTATTTACAACTTTAAGTTAACATGGGTAAATACCAGTTTCTAGTGGACTCTCTTGGGGCCAAGACCGAGTTTCGAAAGGACTATCAAATCTTGATGACGTTCATCTTTCCCTAGCTGAACTAGAAACAACACCCTGGGGCAAATCGGGCTTTCGTCCCGTTTACCGTGATATTGATTGTAGAGGCCGAACTTTGGTTTCCCGTTCAACCACTTATATGTGAATTCCTTAGGCAAACAAGACTTTGCCCAACCCAACTTTCCACAAACAGTTATAGGATAATAAATGGCATCGCCGAGCTAAACTGTCGGCTCAGCCTCAACCTCGGATCGGCTGAGCTCTTTCATCAGTACTAGCTCGGCCAAAATGACGATGGTTGGGTATACTACCTCAAAATAAGAAGAGGCCAAGAAAAAATCATAAAGAACACACCGGACAAAGACTTAAATGACGATGATTTCTTTTGGGTTTCTGGAAATTTTGAAGACCAGGAAGCCCAAATACCGGGCTACAGTATAAACTGGAACAAAGGAACTACTGGTAAGAATACTTCGGATCAAACTTACTTTGCTGTCCCAGCTTACCCACCGTGCTAACCCTTGGTTTTCTTTTGTGCAGACTTAAACCAGCTTAAATCACAATACCAATACGCCAATCAAGACGCTCTTCGTGCCGCGCTCAGATACCGTAATCGAGGTTGGGCCGAGCTACTAAACTTTGAGCCGACCTACCGGTATATTGGAAAGAGGAAGGTCAGGGTAACTAACTTTCTTCTGGAACCGTCACCAGAACCGAACCCAAACTTGCCACAAATCAACCTCATTCCTCTTATTGAAGAATAAGAAATGGCCAAGCGCTGAGCTGTTTGAGCCCTGATCACTGAACAAACTTCCACACAAATTACCGAGATTCAGACCGAGGTGCCATAGGCCAGTCAGACACATGAGGTAGGGTAGCTGTAGACACCCCATTTTTGACCGTCCTCAAGACTTGGACGTCACCGTTTGAACACCCGGTGATCATCCATGTTTGTGTTCGTTTGGAGTTCCCGGAGGTCTCGGCTCGCGCGCCTTGCCTCAGGATCTCCGAACTTGACTGTTTGGTGTCTGGTTTTGCACCAAACACTTGTGTTTTGCCTTGGAAGGGCAGGGTAGGGCTTGTAGACCATCCCCACCCACCACCGGCAGTGGCTAGAGGCCACCGGCTGGTTTTTGCTGCCACCGGCAATTTATATTGCCGGCCGGCACTATTTAGTGCTGGTCGGCACTCCTTTTGGCCAAGATGGCATTTTTGGCCGGCCGATTACTGTGCATCTGCTTTAGCAGATATTTTAAGACAGCTGTCTTGCTTTTGCTCCCCTCCATACACGTGTATGAAGGGATCTCCCTCTTATGAAGCTTGTCTTGTAAGCTTTACAAGACAAGAAGTGCCATATAGAGAGAGAGAGGTCTCTTGGATGAGAAAGAGAGACATTTTTTGAGATATTTTGAGAGCTTAGACAGCCATTGTTAGGGTTTGAGATCTAGGGTTAGGGTTTGTTACACCTTATCTCTCTCTTTTTCCCTCTTGTGTGTGTTTTAGTGTGTTTAGTTCATACTATTACACACAAACACATAGTGTTTCACCTTCCTTTGGCTCTTGAGGTTCTAAGGGACTAGTTTTGAAGTTTTGGTGTTGGATTCAAGCTAAAGAAGGCCATTGGAGCATCATTTGTGAAGGGATCATCAAGGGTAAGAAACTTACACCTTTATTTCCCAGTTTTTGCATTGATTTTCTACCTATCTTAGAGCTGTTTTTGTGCTTATTGTATAATACAAAAAAGCTCTGTTTTTAGGCCCTCTTTATTGTTTATTAAGAGTGTTTTGTTGTTTGAGGGTGGTTGACCCCCCTTAGGCCTTGAAAGGCCTCATTTTGAGCCATTTTGTACTAGCTCCGGGATTTTGGTGTTGGGGTCTCTTCACCACTAAAATCTTGAGGGATTTCAGTGGTGAAGGTGATGCCTTGAAGTCCCAAGAAGGAGAGGGCCACCCCCTCTCCTTGTTGTCCTTGAAAAGGGCATGTTTTGGCCTCTTGAGAGAGCATTATGCTTGAGTGTGTGTTGAGCATGTTTAGGCTATTTTTCATGCTTATATATCCATAATATAACATGATTTTAAGTTGGTTTTGGTACTCCATGCATGCTTAGCATAGTTGCCTTGTAATGCCTTGTTATGCCTTAACATGTCTTAGGTTGTTAGCCTTTGTTGGAGCATGTTTTAGGCTTAGTCTTGTGAAGATTTTGTGCATGTTTTTCCATGTTCTAGGTCTGTCCTAGGTTGTTTGGGTTGATTTTGGCATGCTTGATATAGCTCCTTTGTATTTGGGCTTGTTAGCCTTGAGTATGTGCATGTGTAGCATGACATCTTTGCATCGATTTGGTGATTTGGGGTCCCCCCACATGTTATTTCAGTCCCATTTCCATGCTTGTTTGATTGCCTTGCATGCTTCTTTAATGCTTTGGAAGCTTGTGTAGCAATGCTCCATGTTTTGACCATTATGTATGCCTTTGTTTTTTTGAATCATTTAGATGCCATCTAAGTGGTCCTTAGGCCTTGTATTAATGTCCTAAAACTCTGTTTTTAGTCATTTAGTCCATGCCATGTTTGGTCTTGCTAAGTGTAGTTCAATGCCCCATTGGCTTGCCTTGAGCATTTGGGCCATTTGTTGCATGCTTGGCTTGATTTATTGCTTGGTTTGGCACCATGTTTTGGCATGATTTCAATGCTTATGTTGCATGCTAATTAGTCCATGATTCCCCCTTTCAAATGTGTTTGAGGGTTGTTCAATTTGTGCTTAAGTGTTGGCCCTCAATTAGGTGCATGTGTGCATGTATATTTGGTCCTTCATTATAGCATTTTGGCTACTGTTTTAGGCCTATTTAGAGCTGCCTAATTCATGCATAAGTCCATCTTTGCATCCATTTGCATGCCCCTATGTTTGCTTGTATGCTTGCATAAGTTAGTTGCCATGCCATATTGCATCCTTAGCTTGCATGCTCAGGTTGCATTGCATCTTGCATGCATGCCTTGTTCCTTGACTTGATGATAGGAATTGGGCCTTGTTTGGTTTGATTGGTTTGCATGCATTTGAAATCAAAGTTACATACTTGGTTCTTCGGGCCATCATGCATGGAAATGCGTGATTGGTGGTCTGAGAATCGAGGCACATGCCCCTTTGAGTCATTATCATGATAAGGGACATGGTTGGTGCATATATGCCTTGAATTGTGCTGCCATGCTTTGCCTTGCCCTCTGTTGCTGTCATTTGCAGATTCTGCAGGAACACTCTGCCGACCGGCAGTGTAAGGTGCCGACCGGCAATAATTCCTCTGCCGACAGCTTCATTTTGTGCCGATGGCCACACACCACTGCGCGGAGAAGACAGAGAGGCACGGTGTTCGCCCGATCGGCGAAGATGGTAGTCCCGAACAGGAACATGAGGAAGCCGCGAGCATACCTCTCCACGTCCTCCTGGGTCATCTCCGCCTCCTCCTCCAACACGGGCTGGACCCGAAACTGGACCTCAAACCAGGAATATCGAACGAAACCTGGGCGAGCTAGGGGTGGCGCCTCCCCCAGTAGATGGACCTGAGCGGCGGTCCACTCGTCCATGTCAATGTCGAAAGGGATCGGATCACCCCCCACCCCGATGCCGGTGAGCATCGAGAAATCATAAGGGGTCATCGTCATGTCCCCTGCAGTGGAAAAATGAAAAGAATCGGTGGTGTCCCACCATCTCTCCGCCAGAGCGGCAAGGAGAGGCCTACAAGTGGAGAGCCTAGAGAGTCCTCGGCAGAAGGCGCCGAAACCCGCTCGATCCACGATGCGCCGGACTGCGTCAGGGAGCTCATCATACCACTCCCGAGCGCCAGTATTCCCATACCCGCGAATGGTATGGGAACCCTCCTGTAAACAGAAAATAACAATTGTAAGACAACATTCAAAATGCAGTTTTGAAAAAGCAGATAAAGCATGTGTGCAAGTTTGACAGATTCAGGCAAATACCGGGTGCCGGTGTGCTTGCAGTGAAATACGTGCGATGTGTCAGCGTGTTTGGGTGTTTCAGAACAGATATAGCATGTGTGCAAATTTAACAGATTCAGACAAATACTGGGTGCCAGTGTGTATGCAGTGAACTACAGCACGTGTAGTGTGTTTGAGTGATTCAGGGCTAGTGCAGTGTGTGTGCATGTGTCAGTCTCAAGCAGATATCAGTTGTATGTATGTTTACAGTCAACTACAGTCTACAGCATATCAGTTTTCAGCAGTTAAAGGATACAACTAGCTATGATAGTTTTTGTATCCTACATTGCGGAAAGTAAAGCAGAAGAAAGAATTACCTCGGAAGTGCCGAATGAAAGATGGGAGGTAGGCTCACGCAGTAGTAGCTCAGGCGCCACGTGCCTCTCGAAGCTCCGGAACTGACGCAGGCCGTCGGGGGGCAGAACATGGATCGCCGGTCGGTAGGTCGCCGGGTCGAACGGGCGCTCGCTCAGTGGTAGGAGCTCGACCCCGGGATCCATCTCGTGGTCCGGGGGAGTCCTGCCATGTGGAATATCGTCCGCCATGTCGAAAATGATGAGAAAATAGCCGGAGGAAGGAAAACCGGGCCGGAATACGAAGAGTCAACTGGAAAGTCAACTCCCGAGAAGGTCGAAAATGGTCGGAAAGGCCGGAATGTGAAAAGGCACAGAAATGAAGAGGAAAACAAGGGGAACAAACCCCGAAAAGGCGGGAACGCCAAACGAGGTACCGAAACAAAAATGTGATCGGTTGAAAATGTCCGAAACGCGAAGGAAATCGCGAATCCGACGACGAAATGGGCGTAGAACGCGAAGAAACGGACGGAAAATGAAAGAAAAACACTCTAGAGAGAGAGGGCAAGAGTTTTCGGCGGTGGAGAAGTGAGGAATAGGGTTTTAAAACCCTATTTTAAAACACCCGAAGTGAAAAGTCGAAATTGCCCCGATTCAGCAACTGTTTGCCGGTCGGCAATGTTTTGTGCCGGCCGGCACTTTTTTGTGCCGATGGAATTATTTTTCAGCCGGTGGACAGCCGGTGGCCTCCCCTCCTGGCCGGTGATGTTCCCACAGCCTTGTTTAGGCCATGTGAGAAGTTTTTGGTCTTCATAGCTCAAGAAAGTGCAAGAAAGTGTACCTCCGATGGTCAACCGGCCTCCGTTCTGACTTCGGACTGCATCTGCCGTGCGTAGCACTCCAACCCATGCAAGGTGTATCCTTTTCGTATCCTTTTGACTTTTACAAGGTCCAAAAGTTGCCCCATGTATATCGCATTTCAAATTGTCGCACTGTTTTGTGCATTTCAAATTGTCGCACTGTTTTGTGCATTTCAAATCGTCGCACTGTTTTGTGCATTTCGAACCATCGCACTGTTTTGTGCATTTCGAACCGTCGCACTGTTTTGTGCATTTCGAACCGTCGCACTGTTTTGTGCATTTCAAATCGTCGCACTGTTTTGTGCATTTCAAATTGTCGCACTGTTTTGTGCACCTCACTTGCATTTTGCCTGCATCCATTCGCGCTATCTTGCGCATCTCGCTTGTACTTGTTAGTACATTGCATTGTTTTGCACACAAACCGGCTTCGCGTAGCGTATAAGTCCAATTGTCAAAATTTTTTTTTGCATCTTATGAGGCGTGCGTGTCTCATTTGTATCGCCTTACATTCCGTATGGCACGCGTGCCGCACTTGCATCATGTGCATCTCAAAAAAACAACAAAAACAAAAAAACAATCATAGTGCATTGTCATGCATTTCCATTGTAGCTTGCATGCATCCATTGCATTTTTCCCAGTAGACGCATCGCACTGCATTGTCATGCATTTTTGTATCCATGTCCATTCCATTGCATATTTGTAGATATTGCATTGTAGATTGCATGCATTCATTGCATCACCTTCCGCCTATGGCTTGCGCCTTTCCAGGTTGAGCTTGGTCCAGTATGTGCCCTTACTTTTCATGTTAAAACACAGTTCTGCATGTGTATCGCGCCGATTCCACGCTGATATGTTGGTTGAGGGTTGCGGCACCTTTTCTGTGTTACACATGGCTCGTATGTGTACATGCCTTTCCTAGGCAAGATTTGTTTTGGCTTGCGTGCCATATCCATTGTATCCATATCCATTCCATTACATATTTGTAGATATTGCATTGTAGATTGCATGCATTCATTGCATCGCCTTCCGCCTATGGCTTGCACCTTTCCAGGTTGAGCTTGGTCCGGTATGTGCCCTTACTTTTCATGTTAAAACACAGTTCTGCATGTGTATCGCGCCGATTCCACGCTGATATGTTGGTTGAGGGTTGCGGCACCTTTTCTGTGTTACACATGACCTGTATGTGTACATACCTTTCCTAGGCAAGATTTGGTTTGGCCTGCGTGCCATATCCATTGCCATCTTCCTAGCATATCCATATATATCACATTGTAGTGTAATTTTTGCATCCGGCATTAGGATCGTAGTCCTTTCTCCAGCGGGTCGTTTCCCCACTTGTGTCAATTCCACCCAATACTTGTTCTTGCGTCTGTCTACAATGCTCATAGTTCAGTTGACCGTTCTATGGTAGACAGACTTGTTATCTCCATCAATCTATTTGACATAGGTGTGGTTTCGAACCACTCGTGATTGGATCATGATTCAAATGCTTTGCATGTAGCTTGCATTGTTTCAATTACATTGCATCTTCATTTGCATTGTTTATACATTATTTTGTATATATTGCAGTTCGTTTTGCATCCGCATTTGCATTGTCATGCATGTTGCTAACAATATTGTACCTGTTAAGTTTGTTTTGTTTTCAGGCACGATATTGTATGTACGGTTCATTTGAGGTTGGTGCAACCAGACGAGCCGCACAGGTATTGTATCCTCCGAGTGAGACGTATCGAGAATTGCATAATTCTCTTACATCCTTTCTGCATTGTAGTGTAGTTCGGTGTATGCTGGCTTAAAACTGTCGCATGTATGCTTCGTTACAGCTTTCTTTGCATGATCATAAGTTATGCTCGGCTTCGTGCATTGTCTTGCATTTTGCCCCTGCCTTCGGGCGCATATCTTGATTGTCTTGCATGTTTGTCTAAGTCTTCGGCCTCGTCAAAAATGGGTCGTCTCTGGGCTTTGACATTCACTCCCGTCATTGTTATGACTTTCGAGTTCTGTCAAAGAGGGGCAACTGTAGACACCCCATTTTTGACCGTCCTCAAGACTTGGACGTCACCGTTTGAACACCCGGTGATCATCCATGTTTGTGTTCGTTTGGAGTTGCCGGAGGTCTCGGCTCGCGCGCCTTGCCTCAGGATCTCTGAACTTGACTGTTTGGTGTCTGGTTTTGCACCAAACACTTGTGTTTTGTCTTGGAAGGGCAGGGTAGGGCTTGTAGACCATCCCCACCCACCACCGGCAGTGGCTAGAGGCCACCGGCTGGTTTTTGCTGCCACCGGCAATTTATATTGCCGGCCGGCACTATTTGTTGCCGGTCAGCACTTTTTAGTGCCGGTCGGCACTCCTTTTGGCCAAGATGGCATTTTTGGCCGGCCGATTACTGTGCATCTGCTTTAGCAGATATTGTAAGACAGCTGTCTTGCTTTTGCTCCCCTCCATACACGTGTATGGAGGGATCTCCCTTTTATGAAGCTTGTCTTGTAAGCTTTACAAGACAAGAAGTGCCATATAGAGAGAGAGAGGTCTCTTGGCTGAGAAAGAGAGACATTTTTTGAGATATTTTGAGAGCTTAGACAGCCATTGTTAGGGTTTGAGATCTAGGGTTAGGGTTTGTTACACCTTATCTCTCTCTTTTTCCCTCTTGTGTGTGTTTTAGTGTGTTTAGTTCATACTATTACACACAAACACATAGTGTTTCACCTTCCTTTGGCTCTTGAGGTTCTAAGGGACTGGTTTTGAAGTTTTGGTGTTGGATTCAAGCTAAAGAAGGCCATTGGAGCACCATTTGTGAAGGGATCATCAAGGGTAAGAAACTTACACCTTTATTCCCCAGTTTTTGCATTGATTTTCTACCTATCTTAGAGCTGTTTTTGTGCTTATTGTATAATACAAAAAAGCTCTGTTTTTAGGCCCTCTTTATTGTTTATTAAGAGTGTTTTGTTGTTTGAGGGTGGTTGACCCCCCTTAGGCCTTGAAAGGCCTCATTTTGAGCCATTTTGAACTAGCTCCGGGATTTTGGTGTTGGGGTCTCTTCACCATTGAAATCTTGAGGGATTTCAGTGGTGAAGGTGATGCCTTGAAGTCCCAAGAAGGAGAGGGCCACCCCCTCTCCTTGTTGTCCTTGAAAAGGGCATGTTTTGGCCTCTTGAGAGAGCATTATGCTTGAGTGTGTGTTGAGCATGTTTAGGCTGTTTTTCATGCTTATATATCCATAATATAACATGATTTTAAGTTGGTTTTGGTACTCCATGCATGCTTAGCATAGTTGCCTTGTAATGCCTTGTTATGCCTTAACATGTCTTAGGTTGTTAGCCTTTGTTGGAGCATGTTTTAGGCTTAGTCTTGTGAAGATTTTGTGCATGTTTTGCCATGTTCTAGGTCTGTCCTAGGTTGTTTGGGTTGATTTTGGCATGATTGATATAGCTCCTTTGTATTTGGGCTTGTTGGCCTTGAGTATGTGCATGTGTAGCATGACATCTTTGCATCGATTTGGTGATTTGGGGTCCCCCCACATGTTATTTCAGTCCCATTTCCATGCTTGTTTGATTGCCTTGCATGCCTCTTTAATGCTTTGGAAGCTTGTGTAGCAATGCTCCATGTTTTGACCATTATGTATGCCTTTGTTTTTTTGAATCATTTAGATGCCATCTAAGTGGTCCTTAGGCCTTGTATTAATGTCCTAAAACTCTGTTTTTAGTCATTTAGTCCATGCCTTGTTTGGTCTTGCTAAGTGTAGTTCAATGCCCCATTGGCTTGCCTTGAGCATTTGGGCCATTTGTTGTATGCTTGGCTTGATTTATTGCTTGGTTTGGCACCATGTTTTGGCATGATTTCAATGCTTATGTTGCATGCTAATTAGTCCATGATTCCCCCTTTCAAATGTGTTTGAGGGTTGTTCAATTTGTGCTTAAGTGTTGGCCCTCAATTAGGTGCATGTGTGCATGTATATTTGGTCCTTCATTATAGCATTTTGGCTACTGTTTTAGGCCTATTTAGAGCTGCCTAATTCATGCATAAGTCCATCTTTGCATCCATTTGCATGCCCCTATGTTTGCTTGTATGCTTGCATAAGTTAGTTGCCATGCCATATTGCATCCTTAGCTTGCATGCTTAGGTTGCATTGCATCTTGCATGCATGCCTTGTTCCTTGACTTGATGATAGGAATTGGGCCTTGTTTGGTTTGATTGGTTTGCATGCATTTGAAATCAAAGTTGCATACTTGGTTCTTCGGGCCATCATGCATGGAAATGCGTGATTAGTGGTCCGAGAATCGAGGCACATGCCCCTTTGAGTCATTATCATGGTAAGGGACATGGTTGGTGCATATATGCCTTGAATTGTGCTGCCATGCTTTGCCTTGCCCTCTGTTGCTGTCATTTGCAGATTCTGCAGGAACACTTTGCCGACCGGCAGTGTAAGGTGCCGACCGGCAATAATTCCTCTGCCGACAGCTTCATTTTGTGCCGATGGCCACACACCACTGCCGGTGGTAATTCCACTCAACCGGTGGCATTCCCCAATGTCCAGGGACGCATTCCTGAGGTTTTGACAGCCTCCAGAGGAGTGAAGGAAAGAAAACAGAGGCAGCCTATGCATGGCGGCGCGTTTCCCGAGGCGGTTTATCTGTTTTCTTAGCTTAATTTAATTTGTTAATTAAATTAATTAATTTGTAATTATTTAATTAGCTTGCGTAGTTAATTAATTTGTAATATTTATTTTGTCCCTCCGAGTGAGGGCAAATATGTAATAAGTGTGCGTGAGTGTATGTATGTCTTCCAACCTCACGTCTTTCTTCCCTTTTATTTACCTGCTTACGATGGTAGAGTAGGGCACGTTTAATTTAGCATACCTTATGCTATGCATGTGTGCATCCATGCATTTGTATTGCATGCATTAGGCTCGGTACATCACGCTAACTGCATCTGTACTTCAATTCACAAATTGAATATGTGATAGTTGATCGCATTTCATATGCCATGCTTAGGTTAGCCGAGCCTATCTAATTGCATCCTGTATGTGTTGCATTAGGCAACTTAACATGAACTAGGACATGTATGTTTGCTGACTAGTTTACTGTTTTGGCACGGAGTACGATGTAAGTATTTATGCTTTAGCATCTCGCATGCGTGTGAATGTTAACATGACAGTATGCTTGCCATGTGGCTAGATGCTTATGTGATAAAATGTTTTGAATGCCTGTGGGTGAAGGTTGGATTGTTTGAGTTGGAAAAACTCATTGAAATCTGTGTTTTAGCCTACTTACGAGTAGCAAATTCCAAAGTATTTTCAAAACAAACGGATGTGCAATGTTTGTTTCCAAATTAGGCAATCTAGTCTATACTTGTTTGCTGCGCGCATAACATAGCAATTCTAGGCTAACAATTGGTTCCAGAACACATAAAATTTTCAAAAACGGATATCACGGTTAGTAGAGGCCGGTCTTCGGACCGGGCGAAAGGGGGTGCCCATAGCTGACCTTCCCCGATCGTACCCAAGCTCCCGAGCCGAGACAACTCCGGTGATGACGGACATGTGGCCTTCGGCACCGAGTCAGGGTTTCCTAAATTTCCCCATTTTAAAAAATATTTAGGTGGCGACTCTGTATCTGGCAAAGCAGTCCATGTTTGGCACTACTTTTCAAAAATCTGTTTCTCAAAACGATTTGCCGGATTTGGACTCTTTGGTTCAGATTAAGAACCGTGACAATTTGAGAGTCCGAGCTGTAGTGACCCCACAAATGAACAGAATGGGACTCACCCTCCCGGGGCGTTCGGGGGACGTCTACAGTAGCCCTCCCCATAACCTGAGTTTCGTCATCTCGGTCAAGGAAACAGCCTTGTACATAAAGCTTGAGGGATGAGGATGAGCCATCCCAAATTGAGCTTCAAGAAATAACACTCTCCCAAGGTCGTAACCGACCTAGCTCTTCAAATCCTCCCACCCCGCCAGCGTGGGCACCAACAGCCACATTCGGGGGTCACACTATTATGGCCTCTGACTCTATCAGCGCCGAGAAGGACCACCTATTGGCCTTCAACCTAGCAAAGAGTGTCTGCCTTCCCATCGACATGAAGCGACATGAGGGCTTGACCGAGCTGAAGGCCATTCGCTCGGCATCAAAATCGATGATTCTGGTTAGTTCTAAAAATCCTATCAAACTTTGAACAAAACATTTGTTACAGTCCTAGTGCATTGGCTGTCGTCTAACTGCCCTGAACTATGCAGGCCCTACAGAAGAGTCAAGTGGCTCATAAACGAGTACTTGAGCTCCGGAAGATGGCGCGGTCAGCCGTCGCCGAGGCAGAATCCAAGGCAGCCGAGCTATAAGATGCTCAAGCCAAGCTGGCCGAGCTAGAGGCCGAAAACTCGAGACTTGCCAGACTGGTCTGCTCGGCCGAGGCTGACAAACAGAAGGCCTTAGCTGAGCAAAAAGACCGTTATCTACGTGAGCTGGCCAAACTAGAGAGGAAGAAGAATGTCGAGCTGGAGGACCTAAAGACAAAAATACATGAGGTAAAGGACCGAGGCTTTAAAGAAGGAGAGGAGACTTACGTCAAACAGTGCAAAGCCGCAAGGATATCTTCTTCAAGTGCGGTAGAAAGCCGCTGCTGAAAAGCTCGGTTACGGACGCGACTTCGAAGTCTTCATGCATCCCCCTCCCCACTTCATACCGGGCTACATGGCGGACTATGCCAATGCGGTCCAACAAAAGTTCCTTCAGGAGGGGGAGGAGGATGAGGTCCCATGTCACGACCCCATTCCGCCCCTAGTAGAATGGTGCCGTGATGGCCAGTAATCCGAGATTATCGAAGGCCAACTTTCAAAATTCACACACGATCAAAATATTACATATGGGGCTAACATGTGCGGAAGCAATATATACAAATCTAATTAGTCCATAAGAGCTGTGCATAAGTCAAATGAAATGACATACAACCTTACATAGCTTTACAACTTGAATATAAGCAAAATAAAATACAGATTACATCTTGACTAAAAGGCTTCTCAAGCCGACATGTTCAAAATACATAAGCTTCAAGATTGCCGACATAACATGCATTCCAAAACATCTTGCAAAACACACATCTTGGCGTCACTGCCTTCTAGCTTGCTACCTATATATATATATAGAGAGGGTGAGCTTGGATACTCAGTGAATGGTATAAGTAATAAAGGGGTAAATGAATGATTCCCGAGGTCCTTGTCAAAACAATACATATATCATAACTTGTACAAAACAAAGCATGGGATGAATCAAGCTCATTAATCAAATCTTTCAAAGCTTCTTGGATGTTAAAACATCAACATGTACTTGGGGTGATGACATTCCGAACAAAACAAATCCACCCGTTCATAGACCGTCAGTGGGCGCTATCCGTTCATAGACCGTCGATAGCATATTTAGACAAATCCACCCGTTCATAGACCGTCGGTGGGGGCTATCCGTTCATAGACCGTCGATAGCAGAGATCTCCCAAACATAATGCTACATGGGCTTAGAGTCCCCTAGCATGGAAGGACTTTCTAAGAATGTCATCCAAAACAAAACTAATTACTTGATACACAAAATAGGGGTAATCATTCATGCTTAACAAATACTTTCAAAACAAAGCAAAGCAAAGCCTTTATCAAAACGTATAACATAGCTTTATTAAAAATACCACTCACATAGTTCTTGGGATGTCGGGATCAAGGCAAAGGTCCAAGTCCTACAAACACATGGCAAAGTCTATTGAATGTACTCTTAAAAACAAGCTTTACAGGAATGCAAATGATCTAGGGAAAACATGCTGGAAGTTATAACACTGTTTTTCATCTAGGGAAAACATGCTGGATTCTTCTAGGGAAAACATGCTGGAAACATCTAGGGAAAACATGCTGGAAAACATCTAGGGAAAACATGCGAGAAACATCTAGGGAAAACATGCTGGGTACCAACCAGGTCCTAGAATGGATGCACAGAGATGATCTAGGCTAAAATGACCTAGCTGGGTGAACTCAGGAGGTCTTGGCCGAGGTCCCACACCTCTTGGCCGAGGTGTGGTTACCTAGGCTTCAGTGTGCAGCTGCTTGCCGAGGTGTTACAAGGTGCTGGCAAGGGTGTACCATGGTCGGCCTAGGTGTGCAGTGGTTAGCCTAGGTGTGCATGCAAGATAAACTAACGTGCAAGTGATCATGCAAGGTAGGCCAAGGTGAGATACGATGCTTGGCCTAGGTGTGTGATCTAGGCAAGAGTGGTCTCGATGATCACACCTAGGGAAATGAAGCCTGGAAATCTGGGTTTCCTCCTTGAAGAACAAGAAGAACATGAGCATGAAGAACATGAAGAACATGAATGCTAAAATCATAACTTGTTATTACAAGATCTGGGATTTCATGCTATGAGTTCGAAAACATGGACCTTGGTACCCATACTTGAAGATCATATGAAAACAAACACGAAAACATGCATCTTGATACAAACTTTCGGATCAAAACATGGTTTTCCTCAAGAACACATGAATATCACTTTCTCTTCCTAAAACCAAACTTCAAAGCAATGCATGGTTCATGACACATGCTAGATCATGTAATGCGATTAGATCAACATAAAGAATAACAAGAGTAGATCACGAATCTAACCTTAAAATACGGATCTAACGGTTCGATCTCTAGGGATCAAGCTTGGAAATCTACCTCTCTCTAGAATTCCTCTTCCTCTCTTCCTAGAGCTTCTCTCTCCTCCTTAGAACAAAGATATAGAAATGATAGGTTTCTCTCTTTGACGGCTGATTTAACACTCTGTCGGGACACGTGGCACTACCGGACTGGTTCTCCTAAAAAAGGTGACTAAGTGACAAGACATGTGTAAGACAAAGTGTATACAACAAGCTAGATGACATGGACACTCTGGCAGGTAATGATCTCGGCTTAGGACAAAGGCTTCGGCAAGTAAGGTTCCAATGACCTCGGCTAGGAAGGATAACACTTGACCTAGCTGTGCCACACCTCGGCCTAGATGTGCCACACCTCGGTCTAGGTCATTCCAGTCCCGGAACGAGATCACTAGGTGCAAGGATTAGGGATCTAGGATGCCTAGATGATAACATCTCGGCCAAGATGATGCACATATCGGCCTAGGTGATGTACAACTCAGCCTAGATGATGACATCTCGGCCAATATGCCTAGGTAATGGTGGAGGTCAACCAAAGTGGTTCCAAAATGGTCCTAGGGGTAAGAGGTTCAAAGGTGTGACCTAGGCTTGACATGACCTAGGCTTGGCATGACCTAGGCTTAACATGACCTAGGCTTGGCATGACCAAGGCTTAACATGACCTAGGCTTGGCATGACCTAGGCTTAACATGACTTAGGCTTGGCATAACCTAGGCTTAACATGACCTAGGCTTGGCATGACCTAGGCTTGATATGACCTAGGCTTGGCATAACCTAGGCTTAACATGACCTGGGCTTGGCATGACCTAGGCTTGACATGACTTAGGCTTGACACAGCAAGGAAGGAACAAAGCATGCATACAACACTTAGGGAAAACATGATAGCATCAAGACAAGACAAGAACCTTTACCTAGGCAAAACAAGTCTAAGTCTACAAATGCAAGCTTAACAAGACAAAATCATGAAAATGCACATGAACATGACTAAGACATGAATGTGGGTTATTACATCCCGGCTCCTCAGAATGCGTCAAATACTCAGATCGGCTGGCAGTCTGCCTCTCATACTCCAGTGGACTCAAGCCTACCCTTGCACGCTGCAATCAACGAGGCACTTTCGACCCAGCCCAACCAAGGTGCTGACCCCGTAGCCGAGCTACCAGTAGGCAAAATCCAGGTTGATTTGGACGCCGATTTGGACGATTTGTTCACTTGATTTTCTTTTTTTCTTTTGATGTTTGTTTCAAATGAAACTGTAACCAGGTTCGAGCCCCTCCTCATGTAATGATCTTTCACAAATGGAATGAAATTTGCTATTTTCTAATCTGTTTGTTCGGTTTATGCTTTACTTTATGTGTTTATCTTTCAACTTTAATCGTGTCAGGTTTGGGCTCTTTGCTCGGTCGCTCTGCTCTAAAGTTTTCTGGCCAAGGTAGTTATCCCGGTCTACAAAATCGGCATTCTGTATATTTAACTTTTTTCATCCTAGATCCCTATCTTGGCTAAGGAGAGCTAAGGGTCTGTTTGGTAACGTTTACGTTTTTAGTTTATATTTACAAAAATTTTATAAATAGGTTTTTGTTTATTTATTTTTTTATTTTTAAAAAACACAAACTACAAACGCGTTTGGTAATTGACAAAATGTTTAAAAAATTTAAAAATATAAAAACGAGTGAGAAATGGCAAGTGGTGGCAAGTGGTGGCGGAAAATGGTAGTGGAAAGTGGTGACGGTGGGTGGCGGGTAGTGGTGGGTGGTGGGTGGTGGCGAGTGGGTGGTGGTGGTACTGGTGGGTGGTGGGTGGTGGTGGCAGGTGGGTGGCGGGTGGTGGGTGGTGGTGGCGGGTGGTGGTGGTGGGTGGGTGGGTGATGGTGGCAGGTGGTAGCGAGTGAGTGGTAGTGGTGGTGGTGGTGGCGGGTGGTGGCGAGTGGTGGTGGCGGGTGGGTGGGTGACGGTGGCAGGTGATGGGAGGTAGCGAGTGGGTGGTGGTAGTGGTGGTGGCGGTAGCGAGTAGTGGGTGGTCGTGGTAGGTGGGTGGCGGATGGCGGATGGCGGATAGCGAGTGGTGGTGGGTGGTGGTGGCGGGTAGTGGGTGGTCGTGGTAGGTGGGTGGCGGATGGCGGATAGCGAGTGGTGGTGGGTGGTGGTTGCGGGTAGGTGGCGGGTGGTGGTGGTGGTGGTGGGTGGGTGGGTGACGATAGCGGGTGGTGGTGGTGGTGGTGGCGGGTGGTGGTGATGGGTGGGTGGGTAACGGTTGCGGGTGGTAGCGAGTGGCATGTGGGTGGCAGTGGTGGCGGGTGGGTGGTAGGTGGTGGTGGTGGTGGCGATGGCGGTGGCGGGTGGGTGGTGGTGGCGGGTGGGTGGCAGGTGGTGATGGCTGGTAGATGGTGGTGGCAGGTGGGTGGCGGGTAGGTGGTGGGTAGGTGGCGGGTGGTGGTGGCAGGCGGTGGATGGTGGCGGGTAGATGACAGGTAGGTGGTAGGTGATGGTGATGGTGGCGGTGGTGGTAGTGGTGGTGGTGAGGGGTGGGTAGTGGTGGCGAGTGGGTGGCAGGTGGGTAGTGGCTGGTGGTGGTTGGTGGGTGGCAGGTGGGTGGTGAGTGGTGGTGGCAGGTGGTGGTGGAGGGTGGGTGATGGGTGGCGGTGGCGGAAGACGGTGGTGGAAAATGGTGGCGGGTGGTGGCTAGTGTTGGGTGGTAAAAAAAAAAAAAAAAACTCAAAACTCAAAACGGAAACACATTTTTTGAGTTTATATTTTTTGGCCAAATTTATAAACTGAGACCACTGATTTATAAGTCAAAAATTTACCAAACAAGTTTTTATTTGAGTTTTTAAAATTTTTGTAAATATAAACAAAAAACTGAAAATGTAAGTGTTACCAAACGGCACCTAAATGCTGGTTATACCTGCCAACCTTCTTCAGCCTAGATCCTTATCTGGCTGAAGAGAGCTAAATGTTGGTCACATCTGCCAACCTTCTTCAGCCTAGATCCTTATCTTGGCTAAAAAAGAGAACTGAGTGTTGGTTAATCCTACCAAACTTCTTGATTTCCCCTAGCTGGTAATGACTAAAAACAACTTTTACAGTAGAAAGAATTATGCTAGAAAAACTATTTATTTTATTTTAAAAAGAAAAATTACAAGTATTTTAAAGAAAAGCTAAAAATAAAATAATTTGAGATTGGCAGTGTTCCACGGCCTGTGAATAGCCTTGTTGTCTCCATCTTCCAAGTGATATGCCCATTTTCCCGCTAAACCAACCACTTTGTATAATCCTTCCCAGTTAGGTCCTAACTTGCCATCTCCAGGTACCAAAGTGTTGCCCATTACTTTGCGCAGTACCCAATCTCCAATCTTAAATTTCCTTGGATGCACTGTTTTTTTATATTTTCTAGATAACTCCTGCTGGTATGAGGCAATGTTAACTAGTGCTCTTTCCCTTCTCTCTTCTGCAAGGTCGAGTTCCAAAGTTATGGCTTCTTTATTCAAATTTGGGTCAAAATTTTCAGTTCTAATAGTGGGGAGGCCTAATTCCAGTGGGATTGCTGCCTCCATGCCATAGACCAAGGAAAGAGGTGTTTCTCCAGTTGACCGCCGAGGTGTGGTATGGTAAACCCATAAAACATGAAGAAGCTCTTCTGCCCACTTGTCTTTTGCTCTCTCTAACCTTTTCTTCAAACCGTCTACGACGACTTTGTTCGAAACTTCTGCCTGGCCATTCGCTTGAGGGTATGCTGGTGTAGAGTTGTAGAATTCTATCTTGTATTCCTCACAAAACCCCTAAAAATTTTGCCATTGAACTGAGTGCCATTGTCAGATATTAGAGCCTTGGGTATACCAAATCAGGTTATGATGTTCTGCCAGACGAACTTCTTCACGTTTTTCTCCTTTATTGATGCTAGTGCTTCTGCCTCCACCCACTTTGTGAAATAGTCTGTTGCTACAAGAAAAACTTTATGTTGCCGGGTGTAGTTGAAAGTGGTCCCACTATTTCCAGGCCCCATATTGCGAAGGGCCACGGGCTAGTTAATGGTAGAAGCTCTCTGGCTGATTGATGTATTTGGTGTGCGAACGTCTGACATTTCTCGCACCTCTTGACATATTTCTCTGAATCTACTTGCATGTATGGCCACCAATATCCTTGTGAAATTGCTCTGTAAGCCAATAATCTTCCCCTTTGGTGACTTCTACATATGTCTTCATATATCTCGAACAAAAATGCCTCGACCTTGCTGGAATGGACACATTTTAGGTAAGGTCCTGTGAAGGATTTTTTGTATAAGGCCAGTGATGGAGAGAGCCAAAATCACTGTGATTTGGCTCTAATTTTGTTGGCCACTTTCTTTTCTTCAGGCAACATGCCATCTTTTAAAAACACTATGATGGGATCCATCCAGGACGGGCCTAGTTCGGCGCAGTATGCCTCGGTTGCTTCAGGTTCCTCAATACTTGGTCTAGGCAGGAAGTCAATCAATAATGGGTGTGGGATAGATGTATCTACCATTGAAGCAAAACCTGCCAGTTCGTCTGCTCTACTATTTTCCTTTCGGCCGATTTGCTCTATCCGGACTACTTCAAACTTCATGATCTCTCTTCTGACTAACTCTTGGTAATTAGCCATCCTATCATCTTTTGTCTCATAGTCGCCTGAAATCTGGTTGAGTACCAATTGGGAATCACTGTATACCATTAGCTCGGTGGCCTTCATGTAAAGTGCTGATCTTAAGCCTGCTAAGAATGCTTCATGCTCCACCTCGTTGTTGGATGCTGGGAAGCCAAGGTTGACTGCTTGTTCAATTCTTAGGCCATCTGGTGAGATGAGGACTATGCCAAGTCCTGCACCTTGCCTGTTGGATGCTCCATCCACGAAGAGTTTCCACATCTCTCTGACGAATAGCTTTTAGCAAATAGAGGGGTCGGATGAAGTCCTGGGATCATGGGTGTTGCTAATGTTTTCTTCCAGGTCGATGTTGTTGTCGGGGTTTGGTCTTCACTGTCTGACTGCTTCAAGTCTTTACTTTTTGATGAGTCCCCACTGGGAATAGCATGGTTTGTTCCTTCCTCATGCCCCTAACCCTGAATGGTTGCAATGTAGCTGGGCATCCTGTATCAGGGGCTGTGCAATTCCTACGGCATTTTTCCCCCTAGCTTTGGTTGCATCGGTCAAATCGACTGGACAGATGTGATGACTTCCTGGTGTGAACTCAGCCACAAAGTCTGCTAAAGCTTGGGCTTTTATTGCAGTTCTAGGTTGAAACTTGATATCGAACTGTCCCAACTCTACTGCCCACTTTAAGATTCGTCTAGAAAAATCTTCCATCTCAAACAAGGCTTTTAAGGGAAAAGTCATTAGAATAATCACGGTGTGGGCATGGAAATAGTGCGACAACTTTCTTGAGGCCATCATCAAACCTAAGGCCAGTTTCTTCAATGGTAGGTACCTTGTTTTGGCTCCCAGCAAGGTCTTGCTAACATAAAAGATAGACAGGTGCTGGATTCCTTCCACTCTAACTAGCACTACACTGACTGCATACTGTGAGACTGCTAAGTATAAAAAGAGTTCTTCTCCTGGCACCAGGGTTACTAATAACGGAGGAGAGGTCATGTAGTCTTTCAAGCTTTCTAGGGCGCTGTCACACTTCTCATCCCACTCAAATTTGGCCTTCAGTGCCTGGAAGAATGGTTGACATCTGTCTGACGATCGACTTATGAACCGGTTGAGTGCGGTAGCCAAGCCGGTGAGATGTTGTACTTGTTTGACTGTGTTGGGCCTCTCAAGATCTTGGATGGCTTTGATCTGAGAGGGATCTGCTTCTATACCCTGGTTGGTTACTAGAAAGCCTAGGAACTTGTCTGATCCTACACCGAATGTGCACTTAGATGCGTTTAGACGCACCTTGTGGGACTTCAAAATCTGAAACATTTCATCTAGGTCCCTGGGATGGCCCTTCTTATCCTTTCTTTTGACCACCATGTCGTCTATGTAAGCCTCCATCGTTCTGCCTAACAATGGTTCAAACATTTTAGTGACCATCCGTTGGAATGTAGCCCCTGCATTCTTTAGGCCAAAGGGCATGACCTTGTAATATCATAGTCCTCTGGGTGTTGTAAATGACGCGACCTCCTAGTCTGGTTCATACATATCAATCTGATGGTAACCCCGATACGCATCAAGAAAGCTAAGTCAGTTGTGCCCTGCTGTCAGGTCCACCAGTTGGTCTATTCGTGGTAGGGGAAAACTATCTTTTGGGCATGCTTTGTTGACTGTTTTGTAGTCCACACAAACGCGCCACTTGCCGTTCTTCTTTGGCACCACTACAGTGTTGGAGATCCACTTGGGATAGTGTACTTCTCTGATGGCTCCTGCCTCCAGCAAGTTTCTCACTTCTTCTACTACTATCTCTACATAATGGAGTGCCGATTGACGAGTTCACTGAATAATTGGTCTAGTCATTAGGTGGACATTGAGTTGATGGCAGATGAAGTTTGGGTCAATGCCAGGCATGTCGTATGGCGTCCACGCAAACACTTTGATGTTATAGGTTAAGAATTCCATGAGCTCTATTCTCTCAGTGCTGGACAAAGGCGAGCCGAGCAAAAAGAACTTTTTTGGGTTCTTTTCATCTATCCTTACCTCAACCAAGTCTTCCACTGCTTTCTATCCTGCTGCTTTGCCAACATCTACAAACAGTTTGTTGCTTTCTGGCTCTTCCACTATCTGAGCAAACCCTTTTGCAGCACGACTGCCGTTAACTGTGACAAAACACTGCTTCGACATGATTTGGTCTCCTAAGACTTCTTCAATCACGCCGGTTTCGTTAGGGAATCGTAATGCCTGATAGTAGGTTGACGCCCCTGAGCGCATGGCATGCATCCATGCCCTTCCTAAGATTATGTTGTAAGTGGAAGGGACCTTCAATACCCAGAATTCCACCTGTTTTGTCATGGTTCCTGCCTTAACTGGGAGGATTATCTTGCCTACTGGCCACTCTGGCATTGAGTTGAAACCAACAAGGGGAGATGTCACAGGTGCCAAGTCTTTGTCCTCCAATTTCAGTTGTTTGAAGGTCTCGTAATATATTATCCGGCATGAGCTTCCTTGGTCAATCAAAATCTGTTTAATGTCAAAATTCTTGACACGCAAAGTGACCATCAGTGCGTCATTGTGAAGGCAATGTAACCTTGCTAGATCCCTGTTTGAAAAGGATATGACGTTTGTAGCCTCTGTCCTCCCATTTTTGATGGTAGGTTGTGCACTTAATACCTCTCTCAGTTGCTTAGCCTTTTTGATCATCCCTCTGAGCTCACATACCTGCTCAGGTTTGATGATCCCATGTATAAAGTTGATTACGCCTTGTGGTGGACCGTCGACCGGCATCCCGTTTGGTCTGTTGAGGTCCTGGGGGGTTGGTTGTGTTTTCCCTTCTATGTACTGGTACATGAGTCCAGCAGCCACTAGCTCCTCTAGATATTGCCTCAATGGTGTGCAATTCTCAGTTGCGATGCCCCTTCTCATCATGGAAGGTGAAACGGGACCTCTCATCATAGCCCCTTTGTGCTTCTCCCAACTTGGCTAGCCGCCGAACGAAGGGTTCGTCACGTATCTCACTAAGAATCCATTAGATAGGTTTATTAAATACTGTGGTAATGGCAGTGCGGATTCTTAACTTCCTTTTTTCTGGGTGCTCTCTGTTGGCACGTCTGCCTTCCCATTCTTGCTTGGTTGTTCTACCGTGTTGACTTTTGTTGTAGTCTTTTTATCTGGCATTGCTGTTGTGCCAAATTTTGCTTTGGCGCGGGCACTATCTTCTTCTACCTGCATATGCTGATGCACTTTTCCCATTAGGGCTTCCATTGTGAGGGGTGGCATTATTGTCATTGAGTCCCTCAGTTTATTGTCGATTGGTAAACCCCATTTGTATTGTGCGATGGCGAGATTTGTAGGGTAATCCCCAATCTAGTTGAAAGTCTCCGAATATCGACTGTTGTAAGACCTCAGTGTCTCATTTTCACCCATGTCAATGGAGAGTAGCTGATCAATCTCCACTAGCGTCTTGGTATTCGTTCTGAATCTAGTCACGAACGATTCTGCCAACTGTGCCCATAAGGCTATGCTATCTTCTGACAGCCTTTCGAACTAGGTTAGACCTAGGTCGCCAAGGCTAGATGGAAATAGGATACACATTAGGGCCTCATTTCGCCGGTATACTGCCATAACTTGGCAAAAGTGGCTTAAGTGCATGTAGGGGTCTGACTTCCCCTCATAAGTGGTGAATTTGGGCTGGTGGAAGCTTGGGGGTAGAGGTGCATTCTCAATTGCCAGAACGAACGGCGAGCTCTGTAGCCTTGCTAACACTTTGTCTACTAGTTCGTAAGCAAGGCGTGGCATTGGCATTCCTACCTCGACACTCCCATGTGTCCTAGGGGCCAATCGCTGTAAGGCTGAAACCCTACGAGGGTCGTGAGCCTTGGAGTCTTCCTTCCATCGGGCCCTCTCCTGTAGTACTGTTCATAGGTCCGCTGACCTAGGCAACTCCAAGTGCCTTGATGTTGTCTGATGCGTGTGCGAGGGCCGATAATTGCTTCCCGATGTATACGACCTCTCGGTCCTCGTTCTTCCAGACCTGGAGTAACAAGTCCTTGAGGTTAGTGATAGTGTATCGACTGTCTTTAGGCTTTTACTTTCAGCTTGAGATGGTGTGGCATGTCTGCCACGATCTCTTGAGTGGTAAGAGGCGTGTTTCCTTTGCACCTCGATTCCGTTGCCACTTTTTTGCCCTTCATCTGGCGCTTCATCGTCTCCATGTCTACCGTCATTCTTTTTATTACTTCATCTTGCTCCCTTACGCGATCCTCCAAAACCTGGGGGTCCAACCTCCCCCTCTGTCTCTCAGGACTTTGAAAGCAATGAGAACTAGAGCCCCGTCTCTCTCGTGTGTCCTTCCGGGAGTTCCATCGCTGGGGGTCTAACTCTGCCATGGGTGGGACAAAAGGTAAGCCTTCTCGCCTTCCACCCCTCTCAGGGGTTTGCCCATCAATAGCAGATTACGGCAAATCCTCATCGTGCGCCATTGATTTCTACTAGAGAGGAAAACTTGATTCAAAAGGTTTTGTTCTATGTTGCTTCCCACAGACGGCAGGTGTGTGTCGGATACCTCTCTAATGCCTAGGTCAGCAACTAGACAATAGACAAAAAGCTCTGTGTATTTCAGAGTCAAAGTTTTGATACATGTCTATAGGTCCTGCTATGAGCTTTTGTAGATTATGTCTGGTACAATCCTAGTAGGATTCCAACTCTCCTTATAAGAGTCCTCCTAGGAGTCACAAATCCCTGGCACAATCCTAGTAGGACTCTAACTCTCCTTAGCAGAGTCCTCCTAGGAATTACTTTCCCAAGGATAATGCATATCCTAATAACACCCTACTCACTGCTAGCCAAGTGAGATGGCTTTCCCTTTTGTCTAGGCCGGTGCAACATAACTGAACTAACTCATTTCGGTCATGCCCCCAACTAAGTAATGAAGTGGAGGCATCGACCGAGCTACACCTAGCTCAGCCCTCCATTTTACCAAACACCTCAGCCAGCCCTTGGGCCTAGTTTTAGGTAGCTTGATCAACCCCTTTGCCCAGTTTGGTACTTAGACAAAAATGGGACCGAGCTAATTGACATCCATACTCTGGCTTTTAGTCTGGCCCAAAACAGAGATTAAAGGAGCACGGCTCAGCCCAATTTTTTGTTATAAATTACCCTCTCAGGCACACATAGATTATACGCAAAAATTCAAAAGGCCTTCATAGCTATTGATTTGTCAAACAACAAATTTGGAAGGGAAATTCCAGAATCTCTTGGAAGGCTCAGTGGACTTCAGATGTTAAACCTTTCCATCAACAATTTCGCTGGAGTCATCCCATCATCCTTGGCAAATTTGACTGAGCTGAAATCATTGGACCTTTCATAGAACTTGCTCTCAAGAGAGATCCCTTAACAACTCTCCCAACTCACTTTCCTTGAACTCCTAAACATTTCTCACAACCATCTCACGGGCCCTATTCCTCGAGGGAATCAGTTCGATACATTTGAAAATAGATCATATGATGGGAATTCCGGGTTGTGTGGTTACCCTCTATCGAAGTTATGTGAAAATTCAGAGGCCTCACCACCACCATCCTTGAGCTTTCATGGTGATGATTCAAAGTTTCCAAGTGGTGTTGTTGACTGGATTATCATATTGTTGGCGGCTAAGAGTTAGGATTGTTATTCGGCACACCTTGACCACAAGGTATCATGAATGGTTTGTTGAGAAATTTGGAACAAGGAAGCAAACTCAGAGAAAGGGTGCAAAGGAAGAGAAGAAAAAACTAACTCAATAAGCAGTATTTTATTTTGTAATATTTATCCATGTGGATGCTATTAGCTTTTGTGACTGTAATTTTCAATAATGCTTTTGTGTAATTTGTAATTTCTCTTTTGAAGTTATACTAGTAACTTCTGCTTGTAACATAATTCTACAAATTGGATATTATAATAAAGAAGAATAAATTTATCTTCATTGAAATGTTGGTTATGCAGTATTAATTATAATCCAAACTAGCTTTTTTTTTTAATAATAATTATGATTGAATGTGATATAAAAATTATGGACCATTGGTATTGACTATAACTCGGTGATTTTTTTTTCTATTTTTGTTACAATGTTTTTTTTTTTTTTTTTTCGTTATGACACCACATAGTGTTAGTTATGATCAATAGTGTAGTGTTTTTAGTTAGAATTTTATAATGGTATTTTGACTCT
Organism: Camellia sinensis; assembly: GCF_055761805.1. NCBI lineage: Eukaryota > Viridiplantae > Streptophyta > Magnoliopsida > Ericales > Theaceae > Camellia > Camellia sinensis. The sequence goes on from NC_138973.1 coordinate 153,930,546, forward strand.
TAACCTAAATTGGCATTTTTAATCTATACAATTTTTTCAAAATAACACTTAAAGAAGGTAAAAGTTTGTTAATGTGACATTTTGTCTAGCTAAGTAATGGACATTCAACTTCAGCCTATGAAAGCCCAAAGCCTTTGGTATTGCAAAAAATTGCTCGGCTTATTTAAATTTAAAACCCAAACCTTTCAGCATATCCGATTTTTAGGCTTGGAATTTAACAAATCAATAGTAAAAGCCCATTTTAATACTTGAGCCATGTTTGTTGGGGGATTATATTTATACCCAAAAAATCATTAAGTACTCTCAATTTCTAAGTACATCTTGTTTAATTATTTAAAATTTTATTCAACTCTCATTATACCCTATTATTTTTCCCAAATTAACCTCAAGGTAAACCCAAATAATAAATAATAAACAAACTAAAAAAACTGAATTATTTCAAATCTTTTCAATACATAAAATAATTCTCAAATACAAAAAAAAAAAAAAAAAAAAAAAAAAAAAAAAAAAAACTTATAAAGCATTATAAATGCAGAAAAAACCAAATTTTTACATAAGCATTATAAAACTTTTCAATACAGAAAAAAAAAATTTACATTATAAATTATTCACAAAAATGCTGGTGGAAAAGTAAAAACCAAACTTATAAGCACATAAGCATCAGACACCAACAAGAAAGAGTAGTTCTCAAATTATATACTATTTAAATGACAAAATAATAATAACTCCAATAATATATTATTGTTAATTTAATTACTAGGCTCTTTAATTTTTGTCAAAAAAACGATATAGAAAATAATTGATGGTGCTTTATAAAAATTGTGAAACCCCTTTATATGAATACTTACCTCATTTTTGATGGGTTGCTTCAATAAAATATTTTGATTATTATTGTTATCCATTATTTGATTTTGTTCAAATTTTCTTCTACGGTTTAGGGTTTCAAAATAATAAAAAACAATGATGTTGATTGTACGGAGGGCAAATATCCGATACCGCACGTACTCCTAGCGCCCAAGCTCCGCTTCGTTCCGATTAACCTGCGTACACAACGGCAGTGGGCTACCCGGCGGTGTGTTGCCAGAAAACCCCTCCGACAGTCAAGTCAGCACACACTCAGGAAGAGAGAAGAGAGAGAAGACAATGTTTTAGTGTTTCTCTCACCAGAAGATGTTCCATCCTCAGCATGGGGGGCACAGCCACGTTTATATACTTTCTGCTCATACCTCTGCGTCTAGTCGCCCTCTAATACGTGGACTTACTCTCCTATCCCACTTTCTTACGTGTCAACGCAAATACAGCTAAACACCACCTAACCAAACTACCAAACGACATTGGCGCAAACGGACAGCCCGACGGTGCTGTCCCATCTTCCTACGACCGTACTACTTCCGAGACAAGCAATGCTCCAAGCTGAGCTCCGTTATAACTGAGCTTAGCAGCCCTCCGTTATGACCGAGCTCTTGCTCAGTTGGGCCGGTCTATGGAGGATCTTTCACACTGATCTCAATGATCAAACAACGTGAATCGGGTTGGTGGAGGAACTATCCTGGCCAAATCTGAGATAAGGTTTAACCGAGCGCACTTCACCCAGATCAGCCCAACCCAGCTAAGCCCTAAACATGCTCAGACCGACTCTAGCCTGGCCATTACTACTGCCCAAAACCAAATTATGAAATCTCCCTCTCAATTGCACCTTAATTCCGTCCGCGCTAGCGTGACTGGGATTACATGCTCCGGTCGGGGTCGTTCCTCAGCCCGGCCTTACACCGCAGGACATTCACCGTGCCAAGTCCCCTACCAGGTCTCTTGACTTGCTCGATTGGTGCCTCGACTTACCAACCCGTCTTTTCAGTACTGACGCCGCCGTCATTACAGACACGTGTTGCCCATTCATTGGCCTCAAGCAACCAACCCAGTCGCCTCCCGCTGCCCATTCACATTTAAATTTTGGCACTTCTCTTCTTATACCCGTCGTCCTTCCTTTCATTCCCCTTTCTGTTCTGTTCATCTTCAGCTTCAAAACCATCATGTGATCAAGAGCTTTCGCCCTCACCCATTCCATTGATATCAGAGCATCCCCGCGAGCCCATTTTACACCTTCACCGTCGTTAGAGGCCTCGTCCCATTGCTTCAGGCCACCGTCTGTGCCCTAACCTGTAAGACCTTAACACTCCTCATTTGTTCTTTATTTTCCACTCATGTTTTCATTGTATAACTGGGCCTGTGACTGTCATAGTTGAGTCCAGGGCGCAATGACAGTAAGTTTTAGGACTTCAAATGAAGTTAGTTTAGGAAGTGACCCCAAAAAACCACCTCTGCCCTTGCACCCTCAACTGTTCGTCATCTTTTGTGATGGGAACACGTGAGGATCTGGGACAGACCGGGCTCCAGGACTTCATTTGATCCCGAACCATAACATAACCGACAAGTTACAAGTTTGTAAGACTTGGGTGGGAACCGAGCTAGTAGACTGCGAGAACGCTTGACCGAACTAATATCTAGTCCGCTTGAGCGACCAAGCTCCTGAGTAAACCCATTGCGACCGAGATGATGTCACACATCCAGTGTCTGGGCTAAAGTCGAGCTCGTTTGTGCGACCGTGCTATCACTTACACTTGCCTTTTACTGTAGAGTCCTAGGAGTCCAGACACCAACACCAAGGCTCTCAAAGGTTGAATAGCCATCGCATGAAACTCTGCCAAACCCACACCACCGTAAAAAAGAAGCCGGCTTCACATGGGGCATTACCGCTTCCTCGTTAATACGTCGGGCGCTCTAGTTGTGTTTCGAAAGAAGTACGGCGTCCCTGAAGACGTCCACCTCGAGCTCGGTGTAGAAGACACTACCCATTAGGGTAGATTGGATCAATGCCCCTTCATCGTGTTGTCCATAATCGAGAGAGGTTTACGCTTCCCGGTTCAGCCTCTAATGTGTGAGTTCCTAAGGCATACCGGGCTAGCACCGACACAAGTTTCGACAAACACCTTCAGAATAATAAACGGGGTAGCCGAGCTGAACAACAGGCTTGGCCTGAGCTTTTGACTGGCTGAGATTTTGTGCCAATATACCCTCGGGCATACAGCCGATGGGTTTTAACTACTATTTGAAGATTAGACTGGGTAAGGAAAAGCTGGTAACTGGCACTCAGATAAAGATATGCATGATGATGACTTTTTTTGGGTATCTGGGAATTATGAGATAGCTGATGTGCCAAGCTGGTACATCAGCAAGAACTTCAGTTCGACATGTAAATCGTGCTCACTGACAGGTCAAATTTCTTTCCATTACTATGTTGTACTAATCGCTCTTTTCCTTGCAGCGATCGAAGCCTTGCAAGCGAATTACTACAACCCAAACGAGGCCGCAATCAGAACCATGTTGCGGTATCATCCCCGAGATTCCCACGACATTCTCGGTTACATACCAAGCTATCGATACATGGCTCCTCACAAAAGTAGAGTCACAAACTTTCTGTGAGCACCATCCCCACTGCCTGATCTAACACTTCCAGACATGCCCCTAATCCGGCTAACTGAGGAAGAGGAAATGGCTAAACGGAGCCGTATCAAGAATCTCATCACTGCCACATCCACTGAGTTGTCGAGCATCTCCCCCATCGCGCCTCTACTGCCGGTCAAACATCTGGGATTGTGATTGCATTGACATCGACAACTATGGCGCAAGCCAGGCTAGAAAAAGGCCTCGATTCGCCGATCCAACGGCCGAGCTTGCGGCTGAGTTGGGCACTGAGCAACAGGCGGAGGAATCTGAGCCAACGCCACCATGGTAGCCACAGCTGAAACACCAGGGTAAGGAGATCCTGTTCAATGCCTCAGTTAAGAGTGATAAAGAACGCCTCCTTGTTTTTGATCTAACAAAAACATTGCTTCTGCCGAGCGACGTAACCAGCAGTGACCACGTGCCCAACACCCGGCTCGTGAAGTCCTCGGTTAAATCCATGACCAGGGTAAGAGCTCTGCACGTTTACCCAAATTTGTACAAGTGTTTTCACGGTTAATCTTCTTATTTGAACTCTAACACGTCCTCTTACAGGCCATCCAATAATAGCACCTCGTGATGGACCGGATTTACAAACTCCGACAAAAGGTGACCCATGTTACCAATCAGGTCAAGCATCTGGAAACTGAGCTGGGGAGGTCCAAGGCTTCATTGGAGATGGCCAACGCGGACAACACCAAATTGCTCAACCAACTTGGATCTGCCGAGAAGGAAAGAGATGCTCTCCGGGCCGAGCTAGAAGCTTTAAAGCAATCTAGGAAAGATGAAGTGGATACGGCGAACAATCTCAATTTCAAGGAGGCCGAAGAGAGTTATACCAAACAGGTGGATGCCACCAAGGACATATTCTTTAAGTCCGGTTGGAAGGCTACCCATGAACAACTCGGCCAAGGATATGGAACCAAGGTGTTTACCTCTCCCCCTTCTGCCTTCCTGCCGGCCTACATGGTGCCGTATATGAATGCAGTCTTCAATGCACTGCAAGAGGAGGCAGAGGAAGAGGTCGGGCACGACGCCGAGGAGGAAACCGAAAAAGAGGGTTGTCCAAAGGAAACTGGCCAAAAAGAGACCGGCGTCCGAGAAATTCCCTCCACGGTTGATCTCGAGCCTGCCATAGAGGGGGCCAGGGACAACTTCGCTGATCTCTCGCCCCTAGTTTAGTCAAGAGTGTTTTTTTTTTTCTTTTTTTCTTTTTTTCTTTGCATATGTAATCGGGCTACCTGCCCCTCCTTTTGCAATGAAATTCTCAACTAATGCAAATTCGTTCACATTTCATCCGCATTCTTGTAATATATGTGTTACGTTTCATTTCGCCACCTCACCACACTTGCCCGACATGTTACCGACGGATGGAACCGAGGAACTTATCTCGGTCGTAAGGGATGAACCAAAAAATTTACTCACTAAATAAGTTAACTTCTTCGCCCGAGCAAAATCATCTCGGCTGAAATCACAGAATTTGAACAAAACGTCAACTCAATTGAGCGAGCAAAATCTCTTCGACTAAATCTTAGTCGCACAAACCATAAATTCCTTTAGCTGGGATAATATCTCAGCTAGAATCCCAAAAGCATCTGGGCTAAACCCACAGAGTTGAACAAATCATCAGCTCTTTTAGCCGAGGAAAAACATCTGGGCTAAAAGCCATAGGGTTGAACAAATCATCAACTCTTTTAGCGGGGGTAAAACATGTCAGCTAAACCCATAGAGTTGAAGAAATCATCAACTCTTTTAGCTGGGGAAAAATATCTCGGCTAAAAGCCATAGGGTTGAACAAATCATCAACTCTTTTAGCCGGGGTAAAACATCTCGGCTAAACCCACAGAGTTGAAGAAATCATCAACTCTTTTAGCCAAGGAAAAACATCTCGGCTAAAAGCCATAGGGTTGAACAAATCATCAAACCTATTAGCCGGGGTAAAACATCGGCTAATATATTCGAGTTGAGCAAGACATTAACTCTTCTGAACAGGGTAAAGCATCTCGGCTAAAACCTCAGAGTTGAGCAAATCATCAACCCTTTTAGCCAGGGTGAATCATTCTGCCAAAACATTAGGGTTGAGCAAATAATTAACCCTTTTAGCCGGGGTAAATATCTCGGCCTTAACCTTTAGAGGTGGTTGTCCCTAGTTCACTACATTACTTCAAACACAACAAACTTCCTATGCAAAAATAATTCATTTCTATTACATTGGCAAATGGAGTATTACATTGAGAAATAAAGAGGAAACTTGTCCCTTCACAAAAAATTACACACGAAAGATAAGGACTAAAAATAGTAGAACTTGAGGTTGGCCGCATTCCATGGCCGGGGTACGCTTTTGCCATCCAAGTCCTCTAAGCAGTATGCCCCCTTGCCCGCCAAACCGATTATCTTGTAAGGCCCTTCCCAGTTTGCCCCTAACGTGCTTTCGTGTTACAACCCCGACATATGATTAACGCTAATTCATGTTTAAGTATGCCAAATAAGTGGTTAAGAAGGAAACCTGAGTCAATTATATGTGCATTGCATCATTTTGTGTTTACATCTATTTGACGTAGAAAGATCTGTTCATATTTTAGTTTTGATTTGCGAATTGAAGGCCTTATCAGTATTTGATTCAGAAATTGACTTGATTTAAATGTTAATTAGGAATTATAGAATTTTATGGTAAGTTTAATCAAAATTCGATTTGGAACGATTAAATTAAATTAAATTAATGTCATTTGATTAGTCTTAATATACCATCACTAAGGGAGCTTATATAAGGTCACTTTCACCACCACTTTTACATTTTACACACTCATTCACTCATCTTTGAGCACCAAATGTGAGACAGGAAGAGTAGGGAGAATTGAGCTCAAAGCAAAGGTTTTGCTAAGAATTGTTGTTATTTGAAAAGATTAGAGAACTTTAACTTCAACACCCGTGGATTCAAGTCTCTAGGTAAGGAATCTAAGTCTTAGCTATGTAATTGAGTTAGATTTTACAAGACTTCAAATAAATTAATGAATTCATGAGGATTAAGTTGAGTAATTTTAGATTTGGGCATAAAGAATGAAAGGATATAGATCATACCATGCATGCATGCATGTTTCATAGCATTTTGAAGTTGGTGTCCAAGAATTCCCTAATCATGTTTAGGCCTCTCGGATGCCATGTCAATGTGTTTTTTTGGCTTTGTTTTAACATGCTAAAACTCTATTTTTGGTTGTTCAAATCATGTCATGTTTGGTTTTGCTAAGTGTAGTTCAATACCTCTTTGGTGAGCCTTAAGCTTTGGGCTTGCTTGCATGCCTTACTTGCATGGTTTGTTTGGTTTGGCACCTTTTCTAGCATGTTTTCAGAGTTTAACATGTTGGTTATATATCCATGCTTGCCCCTTTTAAGTGTGCTTAAAAGGCCCTCTTTTGGGCCTTAGTCTTTAGGCCAACTTGCATGCATGTTTGTATGTATTTTAGACTTCATGTTCTTGGCATTTGGCCACTGTTTTGGGCCTAGTAGAGAGCTGTCCATCTTGGTGTAAGTCCATCGTTCGCATGTTGTTGCATGCTAGCCTTGTGTGTTGTTGCATACTTGGCCTATCGCATGTGTTGCATGCGTGAATCACATTGCATTTGGCATGCATCCTTCCTTTTGTCTTGGTTGCTCAACATGTAATATGTCTTGCACGTTTGCATGTTGGCATTGCATCTTGCATGCTTGTTAGCTTGCATATGTTGTTACATGCCTCGCATGCTTGTTTGCTTAGGTTGTGTGCCTAACATACATTGCTTGTGCCTATGCTCATATTGCATACTTGGCTCGCATGCTTAGGTTGCATTTGGCATGCATGTCTTGCCTCTTGAATTGATTATGATAGAGGTTGGGCCTTATGTGTTTGTGTGCATTACATTTGACATCAAAATGCATAGCTTGACTCATTTGGCCATCACGCATTGAAATGCGCGATTGGTGGTCTGAGGGTCAAGGATCATCCTCCTTTGAGTCATGAACATGATAAGGAGGGTGTTGGTGCACACATTTGCTTGAAATGCATTGCCATGCCATGTTTGCCCTCTACTGTTGTCAAAACAGGATTCTGCAGGAATGGATGGCCGGTCGACTGCCTAAAGTGCCGACCGACCAATAATATTTGGCCGAAAGTTGAATATTTGGTCAATGACAAATTCCCTATGGTCGGTGGTGTTCCCCCTTAGCCGGTGACATCCCACAACCCTCAGGGAGTGATGCTGATGCATTCTTGGGATTTGTGTAAGTCTCAGAGGAGAAAAGCAAGGAAAACAGAGGCAGCTTGTGCATGGCGGCGGATTTCCAGGTGAAGCCAATCCGAGCATGCGTGCATCCCTCTTCCCGAGGCCTTTTACTGCTTTCAGTAGCTTAATTGATTTGTTAATTGGTTAAGTGTTGTATAAATTAATTAATTAGCTTGTAGGTTAATTAATTTGTATTATTCATTCGGTCCCTCCGAGCGAGGGCGAATTTGTAATAGGTGTGGGTGCATGTGTGCATGTCTTCCAACCCCCACTTCTTTCTCCCTTTTACTTACCTGCTTTTGATGGTTAGTATTAGGACATATTTAATTTAGCATCCTTATGCTATGCATATGTGCATCTATTCATTTGTATTGCATGCACCGGGCTCGGCGCATCATACTAACTGCATAGTATTTCAAATCTAACTTGAATACGTGTTACTAGTTGCATTCCACATGTCACTCTTAGATTAGCCGAGCCTATTCTAGATTGCATTTTGTATGCGATGCATTAGCCATTTAACATGGACTTGGATCATACATTTGATTGATAACATGTTCATTGTTTTGGCTTGGAGTACACTGTAAGTGTTTTATGCTTTAGCATCTCGCATGAGTGTCAATGTTAACATGACAGCATGCTTACCATGTGGCTATATGCTTATGTGATAGATCTGCCTGAATGCCTGTGGATGAAGGTTGGTTGTTTGAGTTGGAACAACTCATTGAAATCATTGTTTTAGCCTACTTGCGAGTAGCAAATTTCAAACCGATTTCCAAACAAACAGATATGCGATGCTTTGTTCCAAATTAGGCGATCTAGTCTATACTTTTGTGTCGTGCGCATCACATAGTAAGATTAGTTAATTAATCGGAATAAGAACGCATAATGTTTTCAAAACTAGATATCATGGTTAGTAGAGGCCGATCTTTGATCGGGCGAGAGAGGGTGCTCATAGCTGACCTTCCCCAATCGTACCCAAGTTCCAAAGCCGAGGCAACTTTGGTGATGACGGACACGTGGCCTTAGGCAAACGAGTCAGGGTTTCCTAAATTCCCCCATAAAAATATTTAGGTGGCAACTCTGTGTCTGGCAAAGCAGTCCATGTCTAGCACTTCTTTCTAAAAAAATCTGTTTTCAAATTTGCCGAATTTGGACTCTTTAGTGATTTATCAATCTCATATTGCACATTGTGAGATCAGATTAAGAACCGTGACAATTTGAGTCCAAACTGTAGTAAACCCACAAACGAACAGAACAGGGGGGATTCATCCTCCCGAGGTGTTCGGGGGGACGTCTACAGTAATTATCAAGTTTTATGTTGTTTTGTAGCATTTGATCATGTATTGAGAAGCTCAAAAACCAAGAAAATGCATGCATGCCATGTTCATGGGCCATTCATAAATTTTGAGTTGAATTTTGTACAATTGACAAGCTTTTGAGCCTTGATTCCTTGAAATAAACTTTCATTCTTATTGTTTTAAGAGTTTTCATGTATTTCATCAAGTTTTTGGCCCAAAATATTAAGTTTTGAAGTGTTGGGTTTGAATTTGAAGCTTGGAGATCAAATCTAGAAATTTCAGAATTTGAATCCACGCTCAACTGTAAAAGTTCACGCTCGAGCGAACACTTCGAATACGTGCACTTCTGCTTGAGCGACCTAATGCCCGCTCAAGCATGAAATACATGTATCCAGAAGTTCATATGTTTTGCAGCAAGCTCGAGCGACATAAGTCACGCTCAAGCGAGGGTTTGAGTCTCACGCTCGAGCGGAGATCGAGCGTCCGTCGAGCGTAAAAATCGAGCATCCAGTACTTTTGTCAAAGTTTACAGTCTGCTCGAGCGAAGGAAGTTACACTCGAGCGAACCTTCACATTTTGCATGTCTACTTGAGTGAGAAAAGTCACACTCGAGCGCAGACCCTATTTTCAGCAAACTCTGGAAAATGTTTTCTAATGCAATTTTTACACCCTCATTCCATCCTAGGCATTCCTAGGCCATGATTAAGTCACCATAATAAGAATAAGAGTAGAAACACACCAAGAACAAGTGAAATAGGTTATGTTCAATTTGACCGTGTGTTTCAGGCGTGTATTTGTTATGTGTTAATGTAGGTTACGTGCCATGAACTGTTTGATTAGTCTGCTCGGTCTGTCTGCACCCAAAGCCAACAGTGAGTAATAACTTAGTAAAGCTATGTTCATTCTATATAATGAATCAAGATATGTTTTCTGAAATGATATGTTCTGGACAATGAATGATAGCCCAATTTTTGATAATGTATTCATGGCATTCTTAGCATCATGTGATATCTGTTAGCTGTTACCCGGTATCGGAGGTTCCATTATAGAACTTAATATGTCCACACTCTATTACTCGTACCGGAGGCTCCATCGTGGAGCTCAGCATGTTTATTCTCTGTTACCTAGATCCGGAGGTTCCTTTATGGAACTGATTATTTATAACCACCATGTGTCTGCATCTGTTCTGTATCTGCTCTGTTAGCGCTAGGGGATGTACTGCGTATGATTAAGCATGAACTTTGATTTCTGTATATGATCTGAACAAGGATATGAATATAAATCTGCTATGGAACTTAATTATGATTTCTAAATCTGTAAGGATATCATTCATTAAAATCCTTTACTCCGTTGTTATTCACCGGGCTTTCACTCACTATTTACATTATGTATGTAGGTGAGCAGGCGCGTGACCAGGCCTAAGCTGTTGCCTGGAGTTTTTGTGTCAGCCAACCATCGTGCCTCCTGTGGAGGTTCCTTTTGAGATCTACCCAAGCTTAGTGTTTTGGAACTTTTGTACTTCCTAAATGTTTACATCTGGCCTGATCACGTTTGAAAGTTTTGTATAAGTAGCTTGGGTGACATAAGACTAATGTATTTTCTATGCCACATCTGTATATATAAGTTTGTTCAAACATTTCTTGTTTCATGTATGTCTGCACGGCTCTATGGACTATGTATGTTTAGTATGAGTGCTTCTGTAGCCCCTGTTATATATTATTCTGTTCAGAGGCCTTTGGTAATCCGAGGATTACTGGCCGGTTACGATGCTAAACCCATGGGGACGGGTTTGGGTCATGACACTTCACCCGGCACCAGTGTGTTGCCCATCACCTTCCTTAAAACCCAGTCCTCGACTTTAAGCGGTCTAGGGTGCACTATTTTGTTGTACTTTCTAGACAATTCTTGTTGATATGCGGCCACATGGATTAATGCCTTTTCTTAGCGTTCGTCAGCTAGGTCCAATTCCACGGCGATGGCTTCAATGTTCAGCTCAGGCTCAAAATTTTCTCTACGGATGGTGGGCATGCCGATCTCCAATGAAATGACTGCCTTCATGCCATAAGCCAGGGCAAAAGGTCCCCAGTCAAGCGTCTCGGGGTCGTCTGATATGCCCAGAGGACACTAGGGAGTTCCTCGGCCCATTTGCCTTTGGCTTTCTCCAACCTTTTCTTCAACCCATCGAGAATGGTCTTGTTTGATGCTTCGGCTTGGCTGTTGGACTGCGGGTAGGCCAGGGTGGAATTGTGGAATTCTATCTTCAATTTCTCACAAAATCCTCTGAACAGCCGCCCATCAAATTGGGTGCCATTATCAGAAATCAAAGCCTTGGGGACGCCAAACTGCGTTATCACGTTCTGCCAAACAAACCGTTTGACATCCTTTTCTTTGATGGTCACTAAGGGCTTGGCTTCAACCCACTTGGTGAAGTAATCCATAGCCACAGTGAAGAATTTTCGGTTGCCTGGCGTTGTCGGGAGTGGTCCCACTATGTCCAGCCCCCACATTGCGAAAGGCCAAGGGCTTGTGAGGGGAAGAAGTTCTCTGGTCGGTTGGTGAATTTGGTGGGCAAACTTTTGGCATTTTTTTCATTTTCTAACATATTTCTGCGCATCCGCTTGCATGCACGGCCACTAGTGTCCTTGTGAAATAGCGCGGCAGGCTAAAGATCTCTCCCCAATGTGACTTCCGTACATGCCTTCGTAGATCTCGTAGAGGAAAGCTTCCATGCTGTTTAGATGAACACACTTGAGGTACGGACCAGTGAATGACTTCTTATAAAAAGCACCAGATGGAGAGAGCCAAAACTGCGCTGACTTCACCCGAATTTTATGTGCTTCCCTTTTGTCGGCCGGAAGGGTCCTTTCTTTCAGGAAAAGGATGATAGGATCCATCCAAGAAGCACCAAGCTCAGTGAAGAATACTTTTGTCTGCTCTGAGTCCTCAATGCTAGGTCTTGGGAGAAACTCAATCAGGAGAGGGCTGGGAGTTGATCTGTCAAACATGGAAGCTAGGCCGGCCAACTCATCTGCTCGGCTATTTTCTTCACGGCCGATCTGTTGGACCCTTATTGCTTGAAATTTCTTGATGTGTTTTTTCACTAAAGCTTGGTATTTGGCCATTTTGTTGTCTTTGGCTTCGTATTCTCCAGACACTTGGTTTACAACGAGTAGGGAGTCGCTGTAGACCATCAGCTCGGATGCGTGCAACTGGAGCGAGCTTTTGAGTCCGGCCAGCAGTGATTTGTACTCAACCTCGTTGTTTGACGTTGGGAATCCGAGTGTGATAGAGTGTTCGATGGTTAGACCATCCAGCAAGATCAAAACTATGCCCAGCCCGGCGCCGTGTTGATTTGAGGCGCCATCTACAAAAAGTTTCACATTTGACCCATGAAAAGTTTCCAACATTCTGAGGGATCCTGGGAGGCTTGAAGGTTGAGGTGATCACAGTCGCTCGGCTGCTCGGCTATTTTTGTCACAAGCTCGTCACTGATGATTTCAAAAAACGTATCTTCAACCCCACTCGACAGTGCGGAGCCGGATCCAACAAGCTGACCTGTTATTCCCAAATCCAACATCGCATTGTCGGGCTGAAGTACACCTCCGTTTAAAGGGTTTACGGACATGCGTGCAAATTTCGCGTCGCCAACACCACTCTGTTGTGCAATTTCCGCTACGCGTACCTCCTTCACCCCGGCTGTCGTGATTCGAGGTTGAAACTTAACGTCAAATTGCCCCAATTCAACTGCCCACTTTAGAATTCGACCGGAAAATTTTGCTCGCTCGAATAAGGCTTTCAGAGGGAATTCGATCAACACCATGATTGTGTGAGCATGAAAGTAGTGCTCCAATTTCCTGGAGGCCATCATCAGCGCCAAAGCAAGTTTTTCCAGCAGTAAGTATCTCGACTCTGCCAGCAGCAAGGTTTTGCTCACGTATAAGATCGGGAGATGTTGGATGCCTTCTGCCCGGACAAGCACTACACTAACTGCATGTTAAGAAACAACCAAATAAAGATAGAGTTCTTCGCCGAGCTTGGGTGTCACCAAGAGTGGGGCGGAAGACAAATAGGTCTTAAACTCGGTCAAAGCCTTGTCACATTCTTCATCCTAATCAAACTTGGACTTCAGAGCTTAAAAGAAAGGATGGCAACGATCTGATGACCGGCTTATGAATCGATTAAGCGCGGCTGCCATACAGGCAAGATGTTGCACGTCCTTTACCGAGTTGGGCTGCTTCAATTCTTGTATGGCTCTGATTTGTGAGAGGTCCACTTCGATGCCTCGATTGGTGACTAGGAAGCCCAGGAATTTCCCCAATCCCATGTTGAAGGCACACTTTGACGCATTCAGGCGAAGCTTGTATTGCTTAAGAATGGCGAACACCTCGGCTAGGTCGGACAAGTGGTCGGCTTGCTGCTTGCTTTTGACCACCATGTCGTCGATGTGAGCCTCCATCGTGCGGCCTAGCAGAAAGGCGAACATCTTGGTCACCATCCTCTGGAAAGTCGCCCCAGCATTTTTCAAACCAAAAGGCATGACTCTATAGCAGAACAATCCCCTGGGTGTCGTGAAACCGAGCGTACTTCCCCCAGATCGGCCCAACCCAACTCGGCCCCAAATATGCTCGGACCGACTCTAGCCCGGTCATTACCACAGCCCTAAACCAGATTATGAAATCTCCCTCTCATTGATGTTGATGATGATGGTAAGTTTTGGTAGGGTGGATTAGAGTTTTGGAGGGAGGAAGAAGAAGAAGAAGAAGAAATAACTTTGATCTCTTGAGGAAGAAGATACAAACATTTGAATAGGAATAACTGATTTGGGTGTACCATGAGGGAAATTTTTTTTTATTTTGAGATTTAATATGTGTTGTTCTTATTAGTAAAATTCATATTAAGATATATTAGGAATTAAAATTTACGAATTTAAATTGGGCGTATTGAGACATATTTTGGATTCAAATAGAATCCCCATGTTTGTTATATAAATTAGGCCCACTTTGATTTGTCCGATAGTAACTTGGAGGGAGATGGCACAATTTCTCAAAGTTTGGCCAGTTTTTGTAATTCTCTGAGGGTGTTCAATTTGAGAGGCAAAGATTTTCATGGCACTGTTCCTCAGGCTTTGTTCCACAAACATTCATGGAATTTATTAAAAATTATAGACCTCAGTTTTAATAGGCTAAAACAAGCACTCCCAATTTTGGCACCGCCTGCTGTTATTTATAGGGTCATTTGCAATTTACTAACAGGCTTCACAATCAATTTGCTATAATAGTTCTCTTTATATATTAGACTTGTCTATAATAACTTAAGTGGCACAATTCCTCAATGTTTGACAAGTTCTATTGATTCTCCAATGGTGCTCATTCTAAGCTGCAATGATTTTCATGGGCTTATTCCTCAGAAATTTAGTACATGGATCAATTTGACAATGATTAATTTAAGTGAAAATAAATTATATGGGCAAGTACCAAGATCATTGGCAATTTGTATAAGGCTTGAGATTCTTGTTCCTGGAAACAATGAGATTGAGGATACTTTTCCCTTTTGGTTGCAAATCTTCCTAAGTTACAAGTTCTTAAAACAATGAGATTGAGGATACTTTTCCCTTCGTTTTTTGATTTAATAGATTCCATGGTACCATTCAGAATCTTAAAACCAATCTACAGTTTCCAAACTTGGGCATCATTGACCTCTCTCACAATGGTTTCTCAGGTAACTTGCCATCAAAATTATTCCAAAACTAGAATGCAATGAAAATGAAAAAGGTGGAAAAGTAAACATATATGCAACTCTGTCATATAATTCTTAGAATTCAGTTGGTGAAGTCTACAACTAGAAGACTTACACTGTGTTTGGTTAGGGGGATTTGATAAGGGATTTGGAAATGGAAACTTTTTCCTTTTCCATTTCCAAATCCCTTCCCAAATCCCCCAACCAAACACAACGTTGATGTGACATTCATATATTTTCCATCTCAAATGACTATTATGTATTCAATAACAATAACTAGCAAAGGCATACCTGTCAGAACCCGAACATAAAAATTAAGTAAATAATTAAATAATAATATTACAATCTCAAATATTTTTGTGGTGAATTCTAAGGTGCAAATTAAATATTATTGGAGGATGTTTTAATTAATTTTAAACTTAAAATAAATTTGTGGTGAAAACATTTAATTTAGAGGCAAGATTTATTATAAAAAAATATATATATATATATAGAGAAGGGTGTGACTTGAACTCTAGACCACAAGGTTAATAAATAAGACTCCTACCATTTGAGTTACATATAACTTATACATATATTTTGTATATTTATTTATTTATTTGACCTATGTGTGCCCACTACTAGTATAAAATAAAATAAACACAAACCCTACTCTATTATTTGTTCACCACATAGGGCAACAACACAACAGCCACTGGAGAAGGTTTGAGAGAAGGAAAAAAAGAAGAAGATGTTGCAATCAAAGAACTTTTGGGTGTGTTGTGTTGTGTGTGATCATCAAAGGTTAGCCCTCTTAGGTTTTCTTCTCTTCTTTCTTTGTTCTATCCTTATTCTATAATTATTTTATTCATTCATGGAGAGGTTGTAGGTTTATGTATTGTGTATATAGATATCCTATTAAGAAACTTGAGGAGCTAAATTTATGTGTAAAGATTGGGTGTAATTTTCAGTCCAAAAAATTCTGCACAAAATCACAAACTTTAAAAATCAAGAAACCATATCAAACGGATGAATTTTAATCTGAAATTTTTACAGTAGATCAACTACACATTGAATTGCATATCTGAATTTTTTCATAATTTTTTGGAGTCGAAATCCATATAAATTGAGGTATTCAAATCTGTCCAGGAAACCAGTCCGAAACAGTAAATTCGGGATTGTTGTTCTCTTTGGGTATAAATCCAAAAATTATCAAATTAGTGTCATTAGAACCGGTTACGAGACTAGTTTCGTATGTTTTTGGCCTTGCATTGATTGCTCGTGTATATTAAGAGAACCGTCAATTTCTTTAAAGTGCTGCAGAAAACAACCTGTTTGGATATAATTAATTGTAGAAAATTATTTTGATAAGAAAATCAAGTGAAACCAATTGGGTTTGAAACTTAGGATATATTAGATCATATCTGGAGGTTATTAGAATTTTTCGAATAGCGTGGAGTGGGTTTTGAAATTTTCAAAGTTAGCGAATAGATTGAGAAAACTAGTTTAAAACACTGTTTTATCTTAAAGTTATTTTTAGTTAAGTTTCGATCGGAACCTATGTCTTGGGTGATTTTAGACCTTGAAGAACATGAACTTAGGTAATATTTAAGAGTAACGGTGAGTTGGGTTGAGCCGTGTTAGTGCGCTTTAGTTTGGGGTTACTCAGTTCGTATTCTTTAGTATTTTTAAATTAGCAGTGACGTGTAGTTTTCATATTGGTTCAGGGCACTAGTTGGACTTTCATACTCTATTCGAGGATTACATTATTTCGTTCCAGGCGAGTAGTTTCATGCTACGTATTTTTATAAATGTTCCCCTACCCTGAACTGTTGGAAAATTAAATTGTTGTTTCAAGACTAAACTGTTTTGATAAATTATTATATTATCAATTGATTCAAATTATTTCTGAAACATGTGTGAACTTGGCATACTGTAAACTATTTGTTTTGGTCTCATGTTTATAATGATGAACCACCATGTTTTGCGAAAACTGATGTGTATTGATTATTGGGACCATGTGTGTATTTAGTCCAGGGAAATTATTCCACTGTGTGTGGTGACTCTGGCCACTAGGGAACAGATCCGGGTTGGGCCGTGATGACTCTAGTGCTCAACGATTGTAAGGAAAAGACCTTTAAAAACAACTAGGTGACCTTCAATCGGATCGTCTTTGAGAAAAGGCCCAGGTGCCACCCTGAGGATGACTCTTAGTTCGGTTTTGGATCCAACGGGGCTTATAGCCTGAGAAATGTGTGGCAGATTATTTGTTTTTATTGGTACCCAGAAAATTATTGGTGTTCATGTTATAATTTGTTTTAAGTGAAAAATGTCGTTTATCATGTTCTTGCGAGACATGAGTATTTTAAGTGTTGAATTGTGGAACCTTCTTTTTGAAACAGATTGTATTTACCAAACTGTATGTCAATCTAGTTTCTATGATATATATCTTATTTTGGAATTGAACCTTGTTTTCAAAACTGTATTTACTATCCATGTTGCTACTCACTGAGCTATCAGCTGACTTAGTTGTTACCATTCCCAGGTGTTAGAAGGACTTAGAGTGGACTCATGGCGTAGCGGGGACTCAATTGCATGGACCTCTAGGGCATTCCTTTAGTTTAGAGTGTTATGTCAAGTTTGTGCATATTTATATTTATTCTTATCGAAGTTCATTTAGGATTATTTTTGATAGGTGGGTTGTTTATATCCCATAAGTTTGGATGGTTTTTTTATTACGGTTGATTTTGCCGTTTATAATTGTGACATGTCTGGATTGAGTTTTGGTTATTTATTATTAGACTATTGTTCAGTTGTTCAATGTGATTGGATTCGTGTTTAGGCTTACGTGTGCCTTGGGCTAATTCCCTGTGGGCCACGGCCGGTCATGCCCGGATTTGGGGTGTGACAATACCGATCTATATATCGAATAACAAATTCAAAGGGAAAATTCCAAAAGCTCTTGGAAGTCTTTGTGGGCTTACTTAAGGTGCTAAATGTTTCAAACAGCAATCTCATTGGCAAAATCCCTTCATCATTACCAAATCTAACAGACCTGGAATCATTAGATCTTTCCATAAACTTGCTCTCTGGAGAGATCCCTCCACAACTGTCCCAACTCACCTTCCTTGAATTCCTAAATGTTTAATATAACCATCTCACAGGCCCTATACCTCGAGGGAAACAACTGATACATTTGAAAACTACTCATATCTTGGGAATTCTGGATTGTGTGGTAAGCCTCTGTCGAAGTCATGTGGAAATTTAGAGGCCTCAACACCACCACCCTTGAGCTTTCGAGGTGATGATTCAAAGTTTCCAAGCGGCGTCAACTGGATTGTCATATTCATGGGATATGGAAGTGAGCTAATAGTTAGACTGGTTACCGGGCACATTCTCACCACGAGGTATCATAAATGGTTTGACAGGACCTTTGGAAGGGGGAAACAAGCTCAAAGGAGGGAGAAAAGGAAAGGAAGAAGAAATTAACTCAATAAGAAGCTTCTAATCTGTAATTTTCTTCCATGCATGTGCTATTAGCTTTTGTGAAGTAGAAGTACTTGCTCAATAAGAAGTCTAGTCTATGCTTTTATAATTTATAATACTTTTGAATTGATGCCAACGACTATGAAGATATGTTATTGTTATTTTACCTATTATACCATGAAAACTACAATAAGAATCAATTTGGATTTTCCTGTTCTTTTTAACAGAAATTGCTCATTAAGCTTCTTCTAACACTCTATTAAGTGGTAAAAGTAGTTATTTGGGCTGTGTATCTGTCATAACTATGGCTGCAATTATAGAGTTGGATATGATAAACCTCTGAGATTAGCAAACATCTTGAAATTATGTCAAAAGTTTTTAAGTCTTGTGGACGCTTATTTGAAAAATAAATGATGATCTCATTCAAGTTTCCTGGTATGAGAAAGTGACCAATAATATGAGATGTGAAGATTTTTCCATTGTAACTACTTGATGCATATAAAATTATAAAGATGATATAAGTGTACTAAGAAGGACAAACACCATAATATTTAAAAATTACTTTTTCATTTCGTGCATGATACGGGTTTACTTTAATTGTTTAAAACCCTGAAAGAACAAAGTCTTAAAAAGAAAGAAATAAAGAATTACGTGTGTTTTGGTCAATAGTGTTGTTGGGTTAGATTGTTGGAACATTTTCATAATATATTTATATATATTTAAATATATAATATAGTTATATTAATGATTAAAGAGATGTGACTTTTGGGTTTAAACTAAAGGGTGTAACCATTGAGTTTAAACAAAAGTGTGTGTCTTTCGGATTTAAATCATGTGGTGTAACCATCAGATTTAAACCAAAATACATGATTCTTGGATTTAAAGGGTGTTACTTTTGAATCTAAAGGATACGACCTTTGGTCTAAGGGACACAAACTCATGCCTATATAAAGGTGGAATAGGTCTGCAATTGTAGAAATCATCCGTATGAAATCTATAGAATATCCATGGAATTTCTCTCTAGCATTCATATTGTTATTTTCATCTATACTTCGTAGATTAGAAAAATCCAAAAAATATTTGGGATCTAATTTTGTTAGTGCATAATGCAGTCAAACATCAAACATCTGAGACTGCTAAGCCTAAACACCCTATGCAAACTAATAAATTCTTTTCTTCATTTTTCATTTTATATCCTCTACTCTTTATTCTTATTTTTATCTTTTTATGAATGGTTGAGGTTGGTAAAAGGAAATCTAGTGTAAAATAAACTATTCCTCCTTTCTGATCCATATATAATTTATAGCTGCCTAAAACACTTTGTCCTACATCATTAAGCCTATCATCATAAGACATACAAAAACTTTAGCTCCTAAATTTTCTGTAATTAAAGCCTCAACTCCCATCACAACTAGTCCTAAGTGGGTCATTTTGAGATGTTCATTTACAGCATAATTATAACTTTCTCTATTTATTAAATTTAGCTCTATTTTTTCATCTTCTTGAGTTACACTAATCATTTGTTCACCATAATGTTTAAATAAATATTGTTTTTTATGACTTTTTCCTAGCTTTTATACATATTTAGCTGGAATTAACTCTAGTTTTTCTTTTCAAAATTTTTCTATTTGTTGTTCTACATCTATAAATTCTTCTACTTTAACATCTTCATCTTCATTACACTTTTTACTGCAACTTCCTTTTACTAACTATTTAAACATTTTTATTTTCTATAAGTTCTACAAACAGGTTTCTTTGGTAATTTAAGCTTTTCAAAATATGTAGATATATTGAGACTAGTGTCACATCCCGCCAAATTACCTAGACAAAATTGCCTACCAAGAGGAAATCTCAAGAAAGGGAGGCTAATAGAATATTCTGGAAGCTCTTGGAAGACTTGAGAAAATATGGGAGCTTGGAAGCATGGAGATCAATGGAAGGATCTAGAACTTCCTAGCTCATTCCAACACTTGAAGAGAACATGAAGGATTCTAGAACATCCTTGAATATTCAAGACACTTGAGTTGTAAATATCTTGTATAGATATTTCTAAAGCATTCTAAGAACATTCTTGTAACTTGTAAGAAGGCTTCCATGGGAAGCTTTTACATGACAATATCTTGAGAAATCTAGAATGCTACTAGGGAGCCTATAAATAGGAGAGGAGCTCATTTGCTCCAATCCATCCAAGAGTTGTAAGCTTTCTCAAAGTGTATACAAGGTATTCTCTCAAACTCTCTTTGTCTTCCTACTTGTCTTCTTACAAGTTTGTGAATTAGGCTGACTTAGCATCATCAAGTGAGACTTGAGATTGTCTAAGTGCCACACGGATAGCTTGGAAACAACCAAGGCCGTGACACTGGGCTTTACTTGCTTGTCCTTCTACTCCTTTTCCTTTTTGAAGTACTAATCTTTCTAATGAAGCCAAACGATTTTCTAAACTATGTAGTTGTTCTGATAATTCCTCATATTTTTCACACAACCAGATAAGAAATAAAATTTCTATATTATTTTGTCTTACAAATATTTTATCTGACTGATTTATTCCTTGATAGGTGGTAATTTCCTCTAGGTTATTATGAAAGTCTTCTGCTTGTTTTAGAATGACCTAGTAATCTCTGTTAGCTTTTTTTTTTTTTATCACTACTCATAAATTAAGATCTTATTAGTTATTCTAAAATTTCTAATTTTTGTTGTAAAATATCTTGAATTTGGTTGATCTGTTCTATTTGTTTGGCTATTTGATTTATTTGACTATTAATTTTTTCAATTAGTTGCTTAAATTCTAACTCTATTTGCTTTGAACTACTAATATTTATAGCTGAAATTAGAGTTTTTATTTCTAGCTTGGTGGGGAATTTTTCTAAATTTAAATCTATTCATTTTTGTAGAATTGATCTTGGATATAATCTAATTTTTTTATCTTGATCCTTAATTATACTGCAAGTATTACGAAGATGGTCTATAGATGAAGTAAAAATATTATTGATTTTATCTATTTCCTTTTTAATATTTTCTGCAAAATTAATTTGATGATCTATAATACTATTTAGCTGAGAATTATGTTCGCTATAGAGCTGATGTGTAAAAGTTCCTTCAAAATTACAACAAAATTTATTTTTATCTATATTAAGGTGATGATTATAATTACTGAGTTCTGAATCTAAGTATTCTACTCTTTTCATACACAAAATTAAACCATACTTTAAAATTATTGAAAGCTACTATAATATGAAACTTATAACTAAATTGTCCAATAATAAAAACTACTCTATTTCCATAAGCAAAATGCATAAACTAACTTAAATTGTCCTAAAACCGAACACTGCCTTCATACCAATTTTTGGGAGGTTAGTGGTTTACCACTATTTTGATGTTGAGCTGAGAATTATCTAGTTAATTCTATAGTTAAATTCTTAAGTTGCTGTATTAGTTGCTGTAAGGCCTCTTGTTCTATTGTTAATTGTCTATTTATTTGTGTGACTTTTAAACTATAGTGTACTAGAGAACTACCAGAGGCTAATAATAACATAAATTGATATTTTTGCTTTTGATCTTCTAATTCTTATATATGCTCAGTACTAGATCTGATTTTAATTCGAAGTTCTTCAAGCATAAAATTCTTATTTTTAAAACTATTATATTGAAAATATTTCCTTGATATTTCTACTCAAGTTGTTCTCCTTGTATTCTAAATTTTTTTCTCTTATTTAGCAAAACTATTTTTAAGTGATGTTTGCTTTCATTACATGTACTCTCACCTTGAAGCTAAGCCTCGTTTAACATAGTATATTTTTATTTTCTATTTCTTACTTTTCCCTTTCTGCTTACAATTTACCCTCAATGCCTAACTACGGCTCGCACGGGCTCTTTAGCTAAGGTCACTCTGTAACGAAATAGAAAACAATAAATACTATGAAGGTTCAAAGCATGAAATATTAATGAGCAAGCAAGCATTCCATAAACTTGGTTTTCCTAAAAGAAAATAAATTTTAGAACAGAAAAGTTACCCTTTTGAAATATCTAAGGAAAAAGAGAGACTACTCACACTTCATATTAATATTTATTATACTTACAAAGATTTTGTTATAGACTTTGAGATACTGACAGACTTGAACACTTGGAATTTTTTAGACAAGGGCTTGAGAAGTTGGGGAATTTTTTGCAAGGAAGAGTGGAGAGAATTTACATTGCTTCATCCATTGACATGAATGCCAATTTATACAATATAATTGATGGATACAAACAAAAACCAAAGACTTAGCCTAAACTTAATGTCTGTCTCAAACTTACGGCCAAACTTTGCACAAAAGTCTAAAGGCCTAGTCAGATCTAGTCAAGCCTAGTCATAGGCTTTACAATATTTCTAGAAGGTAATAAATACAAGGACTGCATTTATATACAAACTCCTTATTTTAATAGACACCGACTATAGAAAGAATCAATAAAGAGTTAGGATAAAGATGTCGGGCACTGCTTTGGGTCCCATCGCACATCATTCAATCCTCTCTGTCTTGATTCTTAATTTAAAATTTTGACACTATAATTTGATACAATACACGTGTAAGAATTCTCACAGCTTTTCTGTAATAGAGCAGGGTATGGGTCATCTGCTCTATTAAAATAGTGAGTGAAGGAGAAGTGTAGACACCCCATTTTTGACCGTCCTCAAGACTTGGACGTCACCGTTTGAACACTCGGTGATTATCCATGTTTGTGTTCGTTTGGAGTTCCCGAGGGTCTCGGCTACGCGCCCTGCCTCAGGATCTCCGAACTTGACTGTTTAGTGTCTAGTTTTGCGCCAAACACTTGTGTTTTGCCTTGGAAGGGCAGGGAATGCCTTGTGAGGCATCCCCACACACCACCGGCAGTGGCTAGAGGTCACCGGCTGGTTTTTGTTGCCATCGGCACATTTTGTTGCCGGTCGGCACCCCTTTTTGCCAAAATGGCATCTTTGGCCGGCCGACTACTGTGCATCTACTTTTGCAGATATTTTATCACAGCTGTCTTGCTTTTGGCTCCCTATGGAGGGATCTCTCTCTTGGAAGCTTGTCTTGTAAGCTTTACAAGACAAGAAGCTCTATAAGAGAGAGCCTTGTCTCTTGGCTTTAGGGTTAGACACTTGAGAGACTTGAGATATTTTTAGATAGCCATTTTTAGGGTTTTGAGTTCTAGGGTTAGAAACCATACACTTTCTATCTCTATATCTCCCTCTTGTGTGTGTTTAAGTGCACTTGTGTCTTACTATTGCACACAAACACATAGTGTTTCACCTTTCCTTAGTTTCTGAGGTTCCAAGAGGTTGTTCTTGAGGTTCTTGAGTGGTTTCAAACTTGGAGGAGCTGTTGGAGCTTCATCTTTGAAGAAAGTCAACAAGGGTAACAATCTTACCTTTATATTTCCCTTTTTTGCATTGTATTTTTACCTATCTTAAAATCGTTTTTGAGCTTGGTGTATAATACAAAAAAGTTCTATTTTTTAGCCCTCTTGATTGTTTATTAAGAGTGTTTTTTGGTTTGGAGGTGTTTGACCCCTCTTAGGCCTTGAAAGGCCCCATTTTGTGCTATTTTGTGCAAGTTTCGAGACTTTGGTGTTTGGGCCTCTTCACCACTGAAATCTTGAGGGATTTTAGTGGTGGAGATGGTGCCTTGAAGTCTCCAAAAGGGGAGGGCCACCCCCTCTCCTTGTTGTCCTTGAAAAGGACCCCTTTTGGCCTCTTGAGAGAACATCATGTTAGAGTGTGTATTGATCATATCTTGGTTGTTTTCCATGCTTATTATGCCATGATATAACCTTGTTGTGTGTTGGTTTTGGTACACCATGCATGCTTAGCATACCTACCATGTAATGCCATGTTATTGCCTTAATATGCCTTAGGTTGTTAGCCTTTGTTCGAGCATGTTTTAGGCTTAGCCTTGTGAAGAATTTGTGCTCATTTTGCCATGTTTTAGGTCTGTCCTAGGTTGTTTGGGTCGGATTTGGCATGTTTAATATAGCCCCTTTGCATTTTGGCTTGTTGGCCTCAAGTGTGTGAGTATATAGCATGCATTACTTGCTTCATTCTAATGATTTGGCATCATTTATAGCATAATTTCAGACCTTATAGCATGCTTGTATGCTTGCCTTGGACACCTCTTTAATGCTTTGAAAGCTTGTGTAGCATGTTCCATGTTTTGGCCATTGTGCATGCCTTTGATTTTGAGCCGCTTAGATGCCATCTAGGGGTCCCTTTTGCATGGTCTAGGTCTGCCTTGAGCCTATTTTAAGCCCTCTTAGCCTTGTGAGGCTTGGTTGGCTTAGCCATGGTTCAAGTCTCTTTGACTTGCTTCAAGTACTTGGGCCATCCATTGCATGCTTGGTCTATTTTGTTTGCTTGGTTTGACACCATTCTAACATGAGTTTCAATGCTTACCTTGCATGCAATATGCCCATGATTGCCTCATTCAAATGTGCTTAGAAGTAGCCCTTTGAGGCTTGAGCATTTGTGCCTAAGTGTTGGTCCAACTTACTTGCATGTGTGTATGTATGTTTGATTCCAATTCCTTGACTTTTGGCCACTGTTTTGGCCCTTTTTAGAGCTGCCCAAATCATGTTTAAGTCCAATCTTTACATGTTGTTACATGTCTCACACTTCGCATGCTTTGATTGCACCGTGTCTTGCATGACCATTAGCTTGTATGCTTGTTCATTGCTTGCTTGCTTGCATTGCCATGTTGCATCCCTAACTAACATGCCTAGGTTGCATTGAACATGCATGTCTTGTCCCTTGATTTAGTGATAGGGATTGGACCCCCTTGGTTTGTTGGTTTCCATTACACTTAACATCAAAATGTGCACACTTGGTCACTTGGACCATCACGCATGGAAATGCGCGATTGATGGTCCGAGAACCAAGGAGTATGTCCCTTTGAGTCACAAACATGATAAGGGACATGATTGGTGCATATATGCCTTGAATTGTGCTGCCATGCTCTGCCTTGCCTTCTGTTGCTGTCAATTGCAGATTCTGCAGGAACACTCTGCCGACCGGCAGTGCCAAGTGCCGACCGGCACTCCTATCTCTGCCGATAGCTTCACCAATGGCCGGTAGCTATATATCACTACCGGTGGTAATCCCACTCGGCCGGTGATGTCTTCCAGTATCCAGAGAAGCAATCCCGAGGTTTTGGCAGCCTCCAGAGGAGTAAAAGAAGGAAAACAGAGGCAGCCTATGCATGGCGGTGCACTTCTGAGCAAGACCCGAACACGCGCTGCATCTGGCTCTCCTCCCGAGGCGGTTTATTGCTTAACTTAATTAGTTTGTTAGCTAATTAGGTAATTTGTAATATTTAATTAGCTTGCGTAGTTAATTAATTTGTATTATTTATTTGGTCCCTCCGAGCGAGGGCAAATCTGTAATAAGTGTGGGTGAGTGTGTGTATGTCTTCTAATCCCCACTTCTTTCTTCCCTTTTATTTACCTGCTTTGATGGTTAGTATTAGGGCACGTTTAAATTAGCATACCTCATGCAATGCATGCGTGCATTCATACACTTGCTTTGCATGCACCGGGCTCGGTACATCATGCTAACTGCATTTGTACTTCAATTCCAAATTGAATACGTGCATCAATTGACTGCATTTCACATGCCATGCTTAGGTTAGCCGAGCCTACTCTAATTGCATTTTGCATGCGTTGCATTAGCCACTCTAACATGAACTAGGATCACGCATGTTTGCTAACTAGTTTATTGTTTTGGCACGGAGTACTATGTAAGTATTTATGCTTTAGCATCTCGCATGCGTGTGAATGTTGCCATGACAGTATGTTTTCCATGTGGCTAAATGCTTATGTGATATTACTGTTTGAATGCCCGTGGGTGGAGGTTGGATTGTTTGAGTTGGAAAAACTCGTTGAAATCCATATTTTAGCCTACTTGCGAGTAGCAAATTCCAAAGCGCTTTTCAAAACAAACGGATATGCAATGCTTATTTCCAAATTAGACAATCTAGTCTATACTTGTTTGCTGTGCGCATAACATAGTAACGCTAGGCTAAATAATTGGAATAAGAATACATAACGTTTTCAAAATCGGATATCATGGTTAGTAGAGGCCGGTCTTCGGACCGAGCGAAAGGGGGTGCTCATAGCTGACCTTCTCCGATCGTACCCTAGCTCCCGAGCCGAGACAACTCCGGTGATGACGGACATGTGGCCTTCGGCACCGAGTCAGGGTTTCCTAAATTCCCCCATTTTAAAATATTTAGGTGGCGACTCTGTATCTGGCAAAGCAGTCCATGTTTGGCACTTCTTTTCAAAAATCTGTTTCTCAAAACGATTTGTCGGATTTGGACTCTTTGGTTCAAGATTAAGAACCGTGACAATTTGAGAGTCCGAACTGTAGTGACCCCACAAATGAACAGAACGGGACTCACCCTCCCGGGGCATTCGGGGGACGTCTACAAGAAGCCTTACTACTGACAGACATAAATAATTACAATAGCTATTGTCATTTTTTGGCTTGAATTTTGCTGCTTGTTGAAGTGAGGCATTATCTTCTACAGACTGGCTATTTGTCTTTTTCCTCTGATCATCTTGAAACCAATTATTGATGTGGACATGTAGATGCTTGGCTGATGAAGAGAGTCTTCACAGTTGATTGAGTAGTAAGAAAGTGCCAAGTATGATGTCGGAATCAACAGCAGCAACAGCAACATCTTTTGAGATTCATGAATTGCTAGGGTTTCAATTTCATCCCACAAAGGAAGAACTTCTTGGATTCTACCTCAAAAAAGTAATTTTCGGCAAAAAAATTGCGCAATGATATCATCGGTTTCCTCAACATCTACCATCATGATCCATGGGACTTGCCTGGTATGCATTGCTTTTCAACTCTTACAAATGTTTTTCTGCTTTGTTTATTTTAATTGAAAAATATTTGTCAAACAGAGTTATATATATATATATATTAAAGGTCTCATGGAGTGATTTAGAGAAAAAAAAAATTCTATTAGTTTCAATCTTCTCTTTAGATTGTTAAAGATGAGAGAAATCGGAAAAAATGAAGAAAAACTTATTTATCTTACAAACACTTTTTTAATCTCTCCATCTTTCACAACCACCATTACCCACCCCTTGCTATCCTACCCACCTCATGCCATCTCCACCTCATTTTTAACTTCATGACGTTGAGAGAAGGTGGTGAAGCAGTAAGTTTCCTTCTTTTTTTTTCTTTCTTTTTTTTTTCCTTTTACTCTTGTACTCGTTTTTCCTTAACTAATAATTATTGCTTTAGGTCTATGAGCATAGAGGCATTTGAGAGATGGGTTTCTTATATTATTTTAGTCACAATTGAATTTGTTGGATGAGGTGGTTGAACTTGGTGTGCCAAGTGTGGAAGGTAACACATGGTTCTCATTATTTAGGTATATAACTCATGTGCATCAATATACCAATAAAATCATTGTGTAGCTCGATTCAATTCATTTTAAATGTAGGTCACACAGTATACGAGTTAAATCTAGACTACACAATAATTTTTAAAATATTTTTGCGTACACGTACATATCTTTAGGTTGTATTCTTTAAATAAAAAGTGAAATATTTGTGTCTGTTTTATTTGTTTGTCTAACAGTGAGTAAAGTCATTACAAAAATCAAGATAGAATTTTTGTTGTCCCAAGAAGTACTGAATGTAGAATGCATTGTCTAAATGGTGTCGGATGTTAATAGATGTCATGTTTAAAAAATTATTAGATAATTGTAGTATATCATGTAATATTACTAATGTGATTGTGTGATTCATTCAATAAATAAAATAACGGCAAAAACACAAATCATCTTTTGTTTTTTGTTCTTGTTTTTTTTTTTTTTTTTGTGGTAAAGATGGGCGTTCATTCATTAAACAGAAGAAACATTATAGTACAAACGGGGGGATGCATGACTCCTCTAATGTCATCAAGTAACAATTTAGCAATACATAAAGAAGGGAAAGTAAAAACATGAAAGTCATCATCCCGCAATAGTTCTAAGTTTGCAAAGGCATTTGTATATGAATTTGCTTCTCAATAGATATGACTAGATATAACTAAACATTGGTGATCCTACTTGAGCCATGTGCTAAGCTGATGATGTGTATCTAACTCACCCAACACAAGTTGTTTTATCATGAAAGTGTCGAGTTCAATATCCAATCATCTTCTGTTTTTCAATTAGATAGGATAACTAAGATAGATAGAAAAAATATATCTTTAACTCTAAAATTTTGATATTACAAGACTATTAAATAATACCCACCATGTTTAAGTCAAGAATTGGAGGATGTCCATTTTCCTTTCAACAGTGTATATCATTTTATGGTCCTATGAACAAAAAAGATGAAGATTGGGCATAAAAATAATTTGATGCCACTACTAGTAAGTGAATGTAAAATGTTGAATTCTTGCAATTGATGATTAACACTAATTATTCACATCCATTTATAAAAGAAGTTCATTACAATCGTGGGCATACATTCCTACATGAAGAGCTACAGAAAATCAATTTAACTTCTCATGAAATCTTCATGTGCAAATCCTTCAAAATACAGACACTTCTGTAGTTCCACAACCAACATAGGAAAGGTAGTTAACATCAATTTACCAGTAAGTGAATGTAAAATATTGAATTCTTGCAATTGATGATTAGCATTGATCATTCACATCCATTCATAAAAGAAGTTCATTACAATCGTGGGCATACATTCCTAGATGAAGAGCTACAGAAAATCAATTTAACTTCTCATGAAATCTTAATGTTCAAATCCTTCAAAATACAGACACTTTTGTAGTTCCACCATCAACATAGGAAAGGTAGTTGATATCAATCTATCAACTTCTGTATGGTTGATTAGCTTGCCTTATTCAAAAAATATATTGAGTATTAATTATTATTGACAAACAATTATAATGATTGTTTTAAACAATACTAACTAAATTAAAAAATAATTAGCACCTTACATTCTTTGAATAATTTCCAATATGGGTGACCACATTTCTTACAAAGCGAACAAGTTCCTCAAGAGTATTACCATAATGACAATAGCTATATACATCATTCAACGAGTTGGGTTTAGGAATAAAATTATTCCGAATGCGGTGGTTAGCCACCTACCATTGCAGACGTATTTTTGCCACAGCTGAGTTGTGCCTTTGCCTATCAAGTCTTGATAGGAAATGTCATATGTCCCAAACATTTCTCATGAAGGTCAATCTTTCCTCTGATTTCCACAGGCAACAATGGTTATGAACCAAGTTCTCATCGGTGGACCTGTCAAACAAAATAGCATATGTTAACAAAATCACTCATAAATAAATTTAAATAAATGGTAATGTAAACAACCATCTCGACAAGGTATGAATAAAGTCATCCAGCTCTGAAAGCTTCTGAACTCCAACATAACTCTATGCTAGTTCTTCAAATTGTTGACATAGGCTCTTAAACTTCTTAAGTAGTTCTCATAAACAACATAGTATTCATCTGTGGCATTATCCTGGACACTTTTGTGTCCATGAAATGACCGTAACATGGTTTCATTCCATAACTCATCAAACCATGTTACAGTCATTTCATGGACACAAAAGTGTCCAGGATAATGCCACAGATGAATACTATGTTGTTTATGAGAACTACTCAAGAAGTTTAAGAGCCTATGTCAACAATTTGAAGAACCAGCCTAGAGTTATGTTGGAGTTCAGAAGCCTTCAGAGCTAGATGACTTCATTCATACCTTGTCAAGATGGTTGTTTACATTACCATTTATTTAAATTTATTTATAAGTGATTTTGTTGACATATGCTATTTTGTTTGACAGGTACATCAATGAGAACTTGGTTCATAACCATTGTTGCATGTAGGAATCAGAGGAAAGATTGACCTTCATGAGAAATGTTTGGGACAGATGGCATTTCCTATCAAGACTTGATAAGCAAAGGCAAACTCAGCTGTGGCAAAAATACGTCTGCAATGGTAGGTGGCTAACCACCGCATTTGGAATAATTTTATTCCAAAACCCAACTCGTTGAATGATGTATATAGCTATCGTCATTATGGTAATACTCTTGAGGAACTTGTTCACTTTGTAAGAAATGTTGTCACCCATATTGGAAATTATTCAAAGAATGTAAGTTGCTAATTATTTTTTAATTTAGTTAGTACTGTTTAAAACAATTATTATAATTGTTTGTCAATAATAATTAATACTTAATATATTTTTTGAATAGGGCAAGATAATCAACCATAGAGAAGTTGATAGATTGATATCAACTACCTTTCCTATGTTGATGGTGAAACTACAAAAGTGTCTGTATTTTGAAGGATTTGAACATGAAGATTTCATGAGAAGTTAAATTGATTTTTTGTAGCTCTTCGTCTAGGAATATATGCCCACGATTGTAATGAACTTTTTTTATGAATGGATATGAATGATCAGTGTTAATCATCAATTGCAAGAATTCAATATTTTACATTCACTTACTGGTAAATTGATGTTAACTACCTTTCCTATGTTGGTTGTGGAACTACAGAAGTGTCTGTATTTTGAAGGATTTGCACATGAAGATTTCATGAGAAGTTAAATTGATTTTCTGTAGCTCTTCGTGTAGGAATGTATGCCCACAATTGTAATGAACTTCTTTTATAAATGGATGTGAATGATCAGTGTTAATCATCAATTGCAAGAATTCAACATTTTACATTCACTTACTGGTAGTGGCATCAAATTATACTTATGCCCAATCTTCATCTTTTTTGTTCATAGGACCATAAAATGATATACACTGTTGAAATGAAAATGGACATTCTCCAATTCTTGACTTAAACATGATGGGTATTATTTAATAGTCTTGTAATATCAAAATTTTAGAGTTAAAAATATATTTTTTCTATCTATCGTAGTTATCTTATCTAATTGAAAAACATAAGATGATTAGATATTGAACCTGACACTTTGATGATAAAACAACTTGTGTTGGGTGAGTTAGATACACATCGTCAGCTTAGCACATGGCTCAGATAGGATCACCAATGTTTAGTTATATCTTTAGTCATATCTATTGAGAAGCAAATTCATATACGAATGCCTTTGCAAACTTGGAACTATTGCAGGATGAAGATTTTCATGTTTTTATTGTCCCTTCTTTATGTATTGCTAAATTGTTACTTGATGACATTAGAGGCGTCATGCATCCCCCCGTTTGTACTGCAATGTTTCTTCTGTTTAATAAATGAATGTCCATCTTTACCCAAAAAAAACAAAAGATGATTTGTGTTTTTGCTGTTCTTTTATTTATTGAATGAGTCGCACAATCACATTAGTAATATTACATGACATACTACAATTATCTGATAATTTTTTAAACATGACATCTATTAACATCCGGGACCATTTAGACAATGCATTCTACATTCAGTAATTCTAGGGACAAGAAAAATTCTATCTCGATTTTTGTAACGACACTCCTCACTATTAGACAAACAAATAAAATGAACACAAATATTTCACTTTTTATTTAAAGAATACAACTTAAAGATATGTATGTGTACATAAAAATATTTTAAAAATTATTGTGTAGTCTAGATTTAACTCGTATATTGTGTGACCTACATTTAAAATGAATTGAATCCCAATGATTTTATTGGTATATTGATGTACATGAGTTATATACCTAAATAATGAGAACCATGTGTTACCTTCCACACTTGGCACACCAAGTTCAACCACCTCATCCAACACATGCAATTGTCACTAAAATAATATAAGAAACCCACCTCTCAAATACCTCTATGCTCATAGACCTAAAGCAATAATTATTAATTAAGGGAAAACGAGTACAAGAGTAAAAGGAAAAGAAAAAAAAATGAAACTTACTGCTCCACCACCTTCTCTCAACGTGATGAAGTGTAAAAATGAGGTGGGGATAGTATGAGGTGGGTAGGATGGTAAGGAGTAGGCAGGATGGTAAGGGGTGGGTAATGGTGGTTGTGAAAGATGGAAATGAAAATGATGGTGGCAGTAGTTGGGTTGTTGATCTCGAGAGAGATGAGAAAAGAGTGTAATGGAGTTAGAGCAATATTGTAATATCAACTTTTTAGTTTTGGGTATTTTGGTCATTGTATATTTTTTGTTTATTCGTTGGACACCCCACTCTTTTTTTTTTTTTTTTTAAATACAATTCTATCCCTGTATGAAGGGGTGGTGACCACTATTAGATCGCCTGCTGGAGAAACAAATGAATTTCCTATCACTATAGGGTTATACCAAGGATCTACCTTAAGTCCTTATCGCTTTAGTTATGGATGAATTGACGAGAAATATCCAGGATGACGTGATGTATGCTTTTTATAGACGATATAGTGCTAGTGGATGAGACTAGAGAAGAAGTTAATACAAAGTTAGAGATTTGGAGAAAAGCTCTTGAATCTAAAGGATTTCGGATAAGTAGAACTAAGACAGAGTACATGGAGTGTAAATTTAGTAACAGTAACAATGAAAGCAGAGGAGAAGTCAAGATTGAAAACCAAGAACTGCCTAAAAGTGAACATTTTTGTTATTTAGGGTCAATTATTACAACAACAGTGGAGATTGATGCGGATGTGGCCCATAGGATTAAGGCGGGATGGTGTAAGTGGAGAAGTGCGTCTGGGGCACTGTGCGATAAACGAATACCCCCTAGACTTAAAGGTAAGTTTTATAGAGCGGCTATTAGATCAACGATGTTGTATGGGACAGAGTGTTGGGCAACCAAGAAACAACATGTAGATAAGATGAGTGTGGCTGAGATGAGAATGCTAAGGTGGATATATGTCAAGACTAGACAAGACAGAATTAGGAATGAGTGTATTTGGGAATGGGTAAGAGTAGCATCGATAGAAGATAAGTTGAGAGAGAATCGATTGAAATGGTTTGGTCATATTCAACGGAGACCAACAGAGGCAGTAGTGAAGAGATGCGATACTGTAACGATAGATGGAAGTGCTAGGGGACGGGGTAGGCCTAGATTAACATTGGTTAGCGTTGTGAATAGAGATATGGATCTACTTAATTTGACTAACGAAATAGCCTTTGATAAGGCCGCGTGGAGAAGAAGCATTCATGTAACCGACTCCATTTGATGGGACATAAGGCTTGGTAAGGCTTTGTTTGATTTGGTTTGGTTTGGTTTACAATTCTATCCCTAAATAAAATTACCAGAAAACCTAATTCAATACCCTAACCCCCACCTCACCCAATTCCTCTGCCGCCCCCGCCACAGCAATCACTGGTAGCACCATAACTCCCCCTCTTCACCATGCTCCAGCTCTCATCGCCACTTTTCAGCCTTTTCCCACCTCCCGCCGCCAAACCTAGCCCCTTTCCAGTTCATCGTCAACCTCCAAACCCTTTTTTTCGCAACTTGCAAGCTGCCACTTCCTCCCCATCGCTGCCACCTCTTTCCCTTCTTCTTTTTCTTCATCTTCTTCTTCTTCTTATTTGCCATAGTGATCCATTCCTCGTCTCTGCCCTCTTCTTCTTCTTCTTCTTCTTCTTCTTCCACTGCTTACTACTTCTTCTTCTCGATGTCTCCTCCCGCCACAGCGACCTACTCATCTTCTTCTTTTTCTTCTTCATCTTCATTTTCTTCGCTATGATCTCTCTCTCCACCGCAAAATCCTAATCCAACCACCACCCCAATTCAACTCCTCTTCCCATCATGAATCCATTTCACAGCCTCTCATTCACTGCAACCTGCTTCCACTATCTTCCATGTCGAAACCCTAGATCTAAGGTCTTTAAATCTAGGGTTTAGAAAGAAAATGATAAGAGGAGGTTGTGGACGGCGGGATAAGGAGGAAAATGAGAAGAAGAAAAAGGGATGCCGGTGGCAGTGGCGGAAGAGTGGGGTAGGGAAGTGGTGATGGGTTGTCAAAATAAATGAGGGTAAGATTGGGGATTATTTGGGGTGTTCAACAAAATTTCCAAAACTTCAAATTTTTTCTTTGGGAGTCTTAAGCAATGGGGTGTCCAACCAAACCTTTGGGGTGCATTTAGAACCACTCTTCAGTTAAAAGACAAACATTGATCAGGAGGTCAGTGTAATTTTTAAAACGTTGAGGGGGAATCTATAATAAAAGCAAACTTTAGGGGGTGTCATAATTTACCCAAAAGGAAAAAAAAAAAGTGAATTATATATGCATACGAACAACTCTGTTCTCAACCCTAGGGTTTTGATCTACTGTCTATTGCGTTTGGGTCTTCCTAGGGTTTCGATCGATACGAACGCTCTCTGCAACAAAAAAAAAGGTATGCTCCTTTCTTATTTCCTTCATGCAAGCAGCCATGTCATTTTTCTTTTTCTTTTTTTTTTTCTTGTTTGTTCATTTTGTCGTGTATGCACCCACAAATACACACTCGCATATATGCATGTGTAGAGGAGTGGAAGGGTCGAGTCGGCTTGGTTTTATCATAGAACCATCACTCAAACCACCCTATTTTGGATAGAGAAATGTTCATCCAATTTCGCCTGAGATAATGATCAAAACCATGTATATCGGGTGTTCGGTTTGGCATGCGGTTTTCAATCGAGTGATTTTCATTCGCCATTTCAGTTTTTATGGCTTCTATTCATCTCGCCTACAAAATAAATACCAAAAAAATATACACAAAACAAAAGCACACACATACTATACAAATCTACCTCTCTTACATACACACTAGATATGATAGAAAACAGTGGACAAAATTGAAAATAAAGAGGAGAAACTAGGGATGGCAATTTAAACCCGGCCTGATGGGAGCCTGATCTCCTGACCCCGTTTAGAATGGTTTTTCCCTGAAAAATACCCCCGTGGGGACGGGGATGGTATTTCAAATTAAATCCCCGATCAGTTTTGGGCTGGGGACGGTGATCAGTGTTCAAGCCTTGGCCCCGTCCCTGACCCCGAATTTCCCCGAAGTAAAATTACCATTTTATCCCTCTATATATATATATATATAAACCAACCCTTTCACTCACACAGCACTGTGCACCTCAAACTCACTCTTTACTACCTCTCTTCTCTCTCTCTCTCTCTCTCTCTCTCTCTCTCTCTCTCTCTCTCTGTGTAAAACCCTCCGCCAATCTCCATCCTCCCATCACCCCCGAGATCTGAGTTCACTTTCCCCGACCTCCGTCACTATCTCCGACCGCCGATTGAGCCACCACAACTCTACCCCGAAGTGATATACATATATATGCTTTCTGATGTTCTTTCTCTTTCATTTCATATTTCTTTGATTTTATATATATATATATATATATGCTTTCTGACGTTCTCTCTCTTTTATATATGATTTTTTTTTTCATTTTATAGTTGCAAGACTACTTCGTGAGATCTTGGTGATGAAGATGGTGAAGCATCCCAACATTGTCATGATTAAGATCTACTCTGCCATGGAGACGAAGATCTACTTCTACTCTTCCATGGTTCCAAGACTTTTTTGAACAAATCTGTGTGTGTGTGGATTCAGATCTGGTTTTTTTTTTTTTTTAACATATCTAAATTTTTTGATTTTTTTTTTGGATTCAGATCTTTATTCTCTGATTCAGACCCTCATTCTCTAATAATCTGAATCTTTAGATATATATATATATATATGGATTAAAATCAGATCTTTTTTTTTTTTTTTTGGGATTCAGATCTTTATTCTTTGATTTTATTTTTTTTTTTGGCTGGAAAATTTTCAGGGCCGGGGAACCCCGATCTCCGTTAGGGGACGATGATAGGTTCCCCGTCGGGGATCGGGAACGGGGACGGGGGAATTTGCACCATCGGGGACGGGGGTGTGATCCCGGGTCCCGTCCCGCCCTGTTGCCATTCCTAGGAGAAACTTACCTTTCTACCAGGGCACAATGTCACCATCATCCTTACCTGTTGTGCATCTCTTCAATCGACATTCTTTTGCAAGAAAAGTTTCAGATTCGGTAGATTTATAAATTGAAGATTAGGATTTTAGTGTTCAATCAGGTAAATTGAGAAAGAGCGAGGAGAGAGATGGAGACAAGAATTGAGGGAGAGGATAAATCCATGAGAGACTTGAAGAGAGAGAGAGAGAGGGATGGGATCAGTTGGTGTGAGAGAGAAAGAGAGATATATCAATAAAGAAGATTTTAATGTTTTGAGAGAGACAGATGCAATGGAGAAATGGAGAGAGAGCATGTGAGAGAATTGAGGAGAGAGGGAGACAGAGAGGTTGGTGAGACGTCAATGTCTCTACACTTGGGAGAAGTGCAATTTATCTTGGAAATATTTTTTTTATTAAAAAATATTTATATTTTGAATAGTGGGGTTGAGTTAAGATAAAGGTAATACCTTTATCAATGCTTTGACATAATAATAATGAAAGTGTATTATATATATTTGTATATAATTCGGTCGGTTGTATAATAATTTTTTTATTTTTTGTTTAAACTCAATCACCGACTGAAAATAGATGAAAATTTCAAAACAGAACCGCGGCCGACCGTTAAAGTGGTCGAAAATATCCGTAGCACTAGCGGGTCAGCCGGGTCCGGGCGAATTCGTGGGTAATTTGAATTTTTGCACACCCCTAGGCATGTGTATATGTGTATATCTAAAAATCGAATCTCCCTTTTGTCCAGTGCCTATTTCTTGATGTCGAATTTTTGCACAGCCCTAGGGATGTGTATATGTGTATATCTAAAAATCGAATCTCCCTTTTCTCCAGTGCCTATTTCTTGATGTCGACGAAGAGGACTGTTTCGGGTGTCTAGCTGGACTTGACATCAAAGAAACCAAGGATCGAAGAGGATTCTATATACTTTCTTCACTTTCATGAGGAGGGTCCTGTTGGATATGCCATGTACAAGATTGATGTTGGTGCTTTTTCTATTGATGAAAATGCCAGTAACAATGCTATAGCGATCAGCCCTATATATATCTTTTGCATTTCTACTATATGTTCCTTCAATTTTTGGTGTTCGTGGTGTGTGGGCAGGCTTGGCTCTTTTTATGGGGCTGCGTACATTGGCAGGATATATCAAGTAAACTGTAGGATATTATGACATGTCTGTTAACCAAACCAAACCAAGCCTTAAGTCCTATCAAATGGGGTCGGCTACATGAATCCTTCTTCTTCACGCGGCCCTATCCAAGGCCATTTCGTTAGTCTAATTAAGTAGATCCATATCTCTATTTACAAAGCTAACCAACGTTAATCTAAGCCTACCCCGTCCTCTAACACTTTCATCTACCGTTACAGCATCGCATCTCTTCACTACTGCCTCTATTAGTCTTCGTTGAATATAACCAAACCACCTTAATCGATTCTCTCTCAACTTATCTTCTATCGATGCTACTCCTACCCATTCCCGAATACACTCATTCCTAATTCTGTCTTGTCTAGTCTTACCACACATCCACCTCAGTATTCTCATCTCAGCCACACTCATCTTATCCACATGTTGTTTCTTTGTTGCCCAACACTCCGTCCCATTTAACATCGCTGGTCTAATAGCCATTCAATAGAACTTACCTTTAAGTCTAGTGGGTATTCGTTTATCGCACAATATCCTAGACGCACTTCTCCACTTATATCATCCCACCTTAATCCTATGGGCCACATCCGCATCAATCTCCCCCGCTATTGTGATAATCAACCCTAAATAACAAAAATGTTCACTCTTAGGCAGTTCTTGGTTCTCAATCTTCACTTCTCCTCTACTTTCAATGTTGCTGTTACTAAATTTACACTCCATGTACTCTGTCTTAGTTCTGCTTATTCGAAATCATTTAGATTCAAGAGTCTTTCTCCAAATCTCCAACTTTGTATTAGCTCCTTCTCTAGTCTCATCCACTAGTAATATATCGTCTGCAAAAAGCATACACCATGGCACGTCATCCTGGATATTTCTCGTCAACTCATCCATAACTAAAGTAAAAAGATAAGGACTTAAGGTAGATCCTTGGTGTAACCCTACAGTAATAGGAAATTCATTTGTCTCTCCAGCAGGCGATCTAATAGTGGTCACCACCCCTTCATACATGTCCCTAATCATATCAATGTAACCTTTTGTCACCCCTTTCTTCGCCAACACCCACCGTATTATATCTCGGGGCACTCTATCATAAGCTTTCTCAAGGTCAATAAACACCATATAAATGTCTCTTTTCTTTTCTCTATACTTTTCTATTACTCTCCTCTAAAGATAGATCGCTTCCATTGTTGACCTGCCAAGCATAAACCCAAATTGATTCTCTGACACCTCTGTTATATCTCATAATCGACGTTCTATCACTCTCTTCCACACTTTCATTATATGACACATTAGCTTGATTCCTCTATAGTTGTTGCAATTCTAGACATCTCCTTTATTCTTATAGATTGGCACTAAAATACTCTTCCTCCACTCATCTGGCATGTTCCTGGTCAACAAAATTTTGCTAAACAACCTGGTCAACCAAGCAACCCCCTTTTTATCCAAACACTTCCAAGCTTCAATAGGGATATCATATGGTCCTAAAGCCTTATTTGACTTCATCTTCTTAAGTGCAATCTCCACTTCAAAGTTCCTAATCCTGCGATAGAACCTATAGTCTTAGTTTATCGTATTACTGACTATTTTTTCCCTATTGTTGTATCTCTATGTTCCTCATTTAATAGTTTCTCAAAATAGTTCTTTCATCTTTCCTTAATCTCTTCATCCCTCACCAATACCTTAGAATCTTCACTCTTGATGCACTTGTCTATTGTCTCTTAAAAATTTCCATTAGCAATTCGGGTTTTCGTGTCTATGATGTGATTATTCTATTTTTACCATCAACCTCCATTTCAGTTTAATTGAAAACTAGTGTAATTTGTGAGATAGGGCATTGGTTACGTTGTTTAGAGTTGGTTTTCCGATAAATAATTTCATGAACATATTTGTGGTTTAAAGGCATGCTCAAATTTTTGTTACTGCTTTCTAGTGCAATTTTGATGACAATGTTATTGAAGAACTGTGCTGCGTTTTTCTTGCATTTTTCACCAGGATAGTATATTTATTGGTCCTCTCTTTTCTTTCGCTTTCTTTTTTTACTTTTTTTCGATAGATATTAATTGTTATTCTACTTGCATGTTCAGAATATCATCCAAAAATGATCCATGGTGGTTTCTACATCAGGACTTGAAGGGATCTGAGGTTGGTAGTTTTTTGTTCATTGCTTTCTCTAAGTTATATTAGTTAAAACAATCTGCCTTTTTGTTGTTGCTTTTCCTCTTATTTTTACCTGTTTGTCTTGTTTTTGTCATTGTCACTGATTTACTAATTTTTACCTATCTTGCATCAATGCTCGAGATGGGTGTAATCAGGATTCAGAAATCTATTGCTTGTCATTATCCATTCTTTAAGTATGACTTGTAATCCCTGGTTCCTATCTAAAATGGTGAGTAATGCTATTTGATGATTTAGTCCTACGGGCTGATGCCCACCTTTTGGTTTTCAAATGTTACAATGAGAATACTTTTACTAGAGCCTTGGAAATCTCTCTCTCTCTCCCTCTCTCTCTCTCTCTCTCAACACTAAAAAGTGAAACTACATTTAAATTGAAAATTTCTTGTTTATGTACTGATGCCCACTTTTTGGTTTTCAATTGTTACAATGAGAATACTTCTAATAGTCTTGGAAATCTCTCTCTCTCTCTCTCTCTCTCTCTCTCTCTCTCTTTAAGCCTCGACGGTTTAACCGAAAGAAAGTGTTGGTTTAGTTTGGATGTATGCATTTTCGAAATCCAGCTGTGGTCATCGTTGTTTGAATCCTAGTTTGTTTACTAGGAACATAATTTCCAGTTCTCCAACTTCATTCATGGTTGGTTTTTTTTTTGGATCAGCAACAGAAAGTGTTTATTAATAATGAAAAAGGAGATACAAAGGGAGGACAAGGAGTCCTCTTACAAGGAAAGAAAGAAAAGAAAGTCAACTGACTAACCAAATGAAATAATTAATCCGCCCGTAGTACACCAACATCTTTTTTTAGCACACCTTGAGCTTTAGCTTTAAAGTTGAGCATAATCCATTGGGCCGTAAGGTCGATTAACTTGGGAATGTATCCCTTCTTCCTCTTAGGGTTCCATCCTATGTCCTTGCAGAGTAGATCATTGTACCATATATGAAGGGCACCAATGCAAGATCTCTGGTAGTACTTGTCAGAGTACCGCATCATGTATTTATCCCATTCCAATACATCGTTTTCCATCTCTTTAATGCTGGGTAGCTTGAATGTGCCATCAAGAAGCTCTAATAGCCATCGACACCTTATCTTCGAAGTATACAGGTTTGCTACACTCACTGAGAATCCAATTATTGCTAGCTGTGGAATTTGGGGATGAATGCATTTCTTTTTAAAACAAAAAGTTAGTATTGATATGCTTCTCTTGTGATTTAGAACTGTCATATCAACCTCTATGAAATGCTTAGATATCAATCTATACTTATATTGCAGAATTCTGTATGATGTTAGATGCTAACCTGTAGAGAGGTACTGTTTTATTGGGTGACCATGCTATGTGGTCCTTGTAACGCCCTCAAAATAATACATAAAACCCATCACTTTAGACATGCATTGATATAAAAGAAACCAACCATTTATATTCATCAGAGTAATTCTTACAACTTTATTACATGTTAACAACAAAAGCAAATGCCCTATGGGCTTACAGCTTTCCAAGTTAACACTTGGTTACAAAAAGAAGAGTACTAACTCAATACATATTAAGCCATTAGCTTGAATTTACATGTAATACATCAAAATAAACAAACAAAAAAAAAAGAGTCTTCAACTCTCATCATCATCCAAGCTATGCCCTTGGAGGTGGCATACTACCTGTACCTAAAAATAATGTCCCATATAGGGTGAGCCAACACCCAGTAGAGATATGCTAAACACAGTATGAGCAATAACTAAGCCATTAGCAATTGATAAATGTTCAATTTCCATAACCCATTTCCATTTCATGACCACTATGTTCATGTTTTACTTCAATTTCCATTTCTTATCCATTTCACAATTTACATCAACGGCTCAGAACCTAGCCAACCACTTATATGAGACAATGACTCATATTAAACATTTTCCATTTTACAATAGATAAACATACTAGTTGTATCAACATCTCAACAGATAAGCATACAAGCTGTATCCACATTTCAACAGATATGCATATTAGCTATATCAACACTTCCACAGATAAGCATATGAGCTGTATCAACACTTCCAAAGATAAGCATATGAGCTTTATCATCACATTATCTGACAAGCATATGAGCTGTATCAGTGGAGTTCATGCCCTATCTCCTCCCAAATAACATCCGGTTTAGAGGTCCATCCCCTATCTTCCCCTAAACCATGGAGTACATCCCCTATCTCCTCCTCCCACACACACAATGCATATATACACAAAGGTCATATACACAATCAATCAATACATAACGTTAATGTATTCTATCAACCGTCATACTCTATGACATATCCAATTGATTAGTTTTAGTTTGCCTAATCATCATGCATTTTCTATAACAATCAAAACTACTCTCCACCGGTAGCCCAAGCAATTATTTCTAAACAGATAATAAAAGCTCCAACAGATAAAATATCAATGTTTTCAAAAGTGAGCGATTAATAAATCTAACTCCACTATTCTACCATATAATGAGCCAATTTCATTATTTCCAACTCAAATCCATATAGCTACAATTTTCCCAAATTAATTATACAAATTAATTTTAAACAACAAATTAGGGCTTTTACCCCCAACTCTCAATATCAACTCAAAAGTTCAAATACCACCAACCAACAACTATATCATCATTTTGAAACCCAAAATACATATTATGCGCCCAAAATCACAAAGCCCTCTTTAACACATTTTGAAACCCTAAGCCCCAAAATCAACCATTTAAACAATAAGCTCAAAATCTAGGTTAAAACCCATAAGAGTGAATAGGAATCCCTACCTCAAATTCGGAGCTCAAAAAAGGAAGGTGAAGAAACTCAACGTGCTCCAAAACTCAATATTCTCGGATCAATGGATAGCCCTCGACGATCAACCCAACTTTTACAAAGGCCGGAGGAGAGGAAAACACTCTAACTAGATCAAACCCTAGAGAGAAGGGAGTTTCTAGAGAGAGGAACTCTCAAAATGGCTTTTTAGAAAGTAAGAGAGAGAGAGAGAGAATGTAAAAAGTGATTTTAAAATGCTCAGCTACCAACTGATATACGACATTCCCACTCGAGCGGAGAACACAACGTTCGAGCGTCAAGAACAAAAAACTAGGTACGCTCGAGCGCAAAAAGGCCCGCTTGAGCGCCAAGACACAAGAATAAAGTTCATCCGCTCGAGCGCGAAAACCAGTTCGCTCGAGCGTAGATTTCCCCCTCCCAGAACTTACGCCAAAAAGTACTACCCGCTCGAGCGCCAGGGTACCCGCTCAAGCGCCACCGCTCAAGCGTAGAGAAACCCGCTCGAGCGTAAAAATCACACCTGCAGAAGTTTTGCAGGGACACGAAAAACTGGAAGTGTGCAATCTCCGCTCGAGCGCAAGAAGACCCGCTCGAGCGGACCTCCTAAAAACTGGGCAACAAAGAATTGAAACCAAAGCCTAACCAACCTGTAACAACTCTACCCAATACATCCTAAAACCCGAACACATGGAATTAAAGGATGACAACAAGGTAGATACAACTACCAACTCCACGGAACTGAGTCCGGAATACAACAGAACAGTAAAGGGACAACCAGGATCGCTATAACCTCCCCCCCTTAAAGAATTTCGTCTCCGAAATTAAACACAAGTTTTTCAAAAACAGGTTTTCTCCATTCTCAACGATGCTACAACATAATATTAAACAATCCGACCCATTACCGGTCAATCCCCTCACTTTTCAAGAGGCATATCACATTACACATAACAACCTGCATTATCAACAAGCATTCTTTTGAAATTTACCAATTTTAACTCATTTTCCACAATTCCACAATACATGCAACATTATCATCATGCTTGCACTTCCACAGTATACTTAACATATGCAATGTTAAAACAAACTTCCATTAACCAAAACATTCACAATGTTTTACAACTTAAGACACATATAATGTTCTTAAAGTTCAACGATATTACAAAATTACCAATACATGGTTACACATCAATAAACAAGTCCGGATATTTCTCGCGGACTTCCAACTCACGTTCCCAAGTGGCCTCCTCCACTCCGTGATGTTTCTACAAAACCTTCACCAACGGAATGGTCTTGCCACGCAAGACTTGATCCCGCCTATCCAAGACCCGTACCGGTCTCTCCTTATACGAGGCATCCTTATCTACCTCCAAGTCGGTCCAATCTAATACATGGGACGGATCCGGCTCATACTTCCGAAGCATACTCACATGAAACACGTCATGCACTCCGGACAACTGCGGCGGCAAAGCTAAGCGATAAGCAACCTCGCCAATCCTCTCAAGGATCTCAAAGGGACCAATAAACCGAGAGGATAACTTCCCACTCTTTCCGAACCTCATCAAACCTCGCTTAGGTGATATTTTCAAGAAGACATGATCACCTACCTCAAACGCCAAAGGCCTCCTCCTACGGTCGGCATAACTCTTTTGGCGACTCTGGGCTGTAACAAGCCTCTTACGGATAAGCTCAACTTTCTCCGTCGTCTCCCTAACCAACTCCGGACCCAACAAAGGTGTATCACCCACCTCGGCCCAACACACTGGAGACCTACACGGTCGGCCATACAAGGCCTCAAACGATGCCATACCGATGTTAGACTGAAAACTGTTGTTGTAGGCAAACTCCACCAAGGGCAAGTGCCTCTCCCACATCCCACTAAAGTCAAGGATACAACCTCGAAGCATATCCTCAAGGATCTGAATAGTACGCTCGGACTGCCCGTCAATCTGAGGATGATAAGCTATACTGAAGGTCAACTTAGTGCCCAAGGCACTCTGCAAACTCTGCCACAACCTAGCAGTAAAACGAGGATCTCTATCTGAGACGATTGTCACTGGGACCTCGTGCAATCTCACTATGTCCCGAATATACAAGTCGGCGAGATGATCTACCGAATCTCTCACGCGCATAGGAATGAAGTGCGCTGACTTAGTCAACCGGTCTACAACCACCCAAATGGCATCACTACCCCGCTGAGTCCTCGGAAGACCTACAACGAAGTCCATAGTGACATGCTCTCACTTCCACTCGGCAATAGGCAAGGGTTGCAACAAACCCGTTGGCCTCTGATGCTCGACCTTCACTTGTTGACAAGTAAGGCACTTAGACACGAAAACAGCCACATCTCTCTTCATACCCCGCCACCAAAACTGGCGACCCAAATCCCGATACATCTTAGTGCCTCCCGGATGCACCGCAAGACGTGAATGATGGAACTCTCGGAGTACTTCCTCTCGGCATGACTCCGGCACAAACAAACGGTCTTGGTATCTCACACTCAGGTCGGGATACACCGTCAAACCCTTCTCAACCTTCCCATTTGAGATCTTCTCTCGGAGGGATTCTACCTCAAGGTCACCTCTCTGTGCCTCTAACACTCAGGTCACAAG
This sequence comes from Camellia sinensis, assembly GCF_055761805.1. Taxonomy (NCBI): domain Eukaryota; kingdom Viridiplantae; phylum Streptophyta; class Magnoliopsida; order Ericales; family Theaceae; genus Camellia; species Camellia sinensis. The sequence continues at coordinate 153,975,403 of NC_138973.1, forward strand.
TGTAGGCTGCGCAACAACAGAAAACAAGGCCACAGCCTCAGCTGATTCACTCAGAAGCAAGTCAAACTCGCCAAGTGCATCCAACAACTCCCATTCCCGGATGGCTATACAAGCTACATCACTAATGGATTTCCTACTAAGGGCATCAGCCACAACATTGGCCTTCCTCGGGTGATAATGCAACTCAAAATCATAGTCCTCAATGAACTCCATCCACCTCATCTGCCTCAAATTCAAGTCCCTCTGTGTAAACAGATACTTCAAACTCTTGTGGTCCGAGAATACCTCAAACCTCTCACCATAAAGGTAATGCCTCCAAATCTTCAAGGCAAAGATCACTGCTGCTAACTCTAGGTCGTGTGTAGGGTAATTCTTCTCGTGTATTTTCAACTGATGTGAGCCATAAGCTACCACTTTCCCCTCTTACATCAACACACAACCCAAACCCTCTCGTGAGGCATCACAATAGACTGCATAACCCAACCCTCTCTCTGGAATAATCAAGACCGGAGCGGTGGTCAATCTAACTTTCAACTCTTGGAACGAATTTTCACAAGTCTCACTCCATACAAATTTGACTCCTTTTCGCGTCAATCTAGTCAACGGCGAAGCTAGCCTAGAGAAATCTTTCACAAACCGATGATAATACCCAGTTAATCCCAGAAAACTGCGGATCTCAAACACACTCTTAGGCTGTGCCCAATCTTGCACCGCCTCTACCTTGGATGTATCAACAGACACCCCTTCCCCAGATACCACATGGTCTAAGAATTTGACCTCTCCTAGCCAGAACTCACACTTCCCAAACTTGGCATACAGCCTATGGGCTCTAAGCAACTCAAGCACCACTCTCAAGTGTTCCCCGTGCTCCTCCTCAGAAGGCGAATAGATAAGAATGTCGTCTACGAAAATGACTACAAACCGATCCAAGAATTCCCGGAAGATCCGGTTCATCAAGTCCATAAAGACTGCTGGTGCATTGGTAAGCTCGAATGGCGTCACCAGAAACTCATAATGGCCATACCGCGTACGGAATGCTGTCTTAGGAATATCCTCCCCCCTGACCCTCAACTGGTGGTAACCCGATCTCAAGTCTATCTTAGAGAAACAATGGGAACCCTTCAACTGGTCAAACAGATCATCTATACGGGGCATAGGGTACTTATTCTTGACCGTAGCCCGATTCAACTTCCGGCAGTCTATACACAATCTCAAGGCACCATCTTTCTTTTTAGCAAAGAAGGTCAGTGCTCCCCACGGCGAAACACTAGGGTGAACAAAACCCTTATCTAGCAATTCCTGGAGCTGAATCTTCAACTCACTCAACTCGGCTGGGGCAAAACGATAAGGTGCCATAGAAATCGGCGCTGTGCCGGGCACTAAATCAATAGAGAACTCTATCTCTCGGTGAGGTGGCAAACTAACGAGATCCTCGGGAAAAACGTCCGAGTACTCACAAACCACTCTCGGCAGCACAGCCTGGGTCTCATCACACTCACCACTCAAAAAGCTAGCAAGTAGACCACTAAGCTCACTCCGCCCTCGCGGATCATACATCGGTGGCAACACACTACCAACCCGATCCCCCAAGAAATGAAAACACTCCCCGCTCAAGGTACAAACCGTGACCCTCTGGCGGTAATAATCAATAGCATCTCGGTATGACGATAGCCAATCCATACCCAAAATAACATCAAAACCCTTCATAGGCATGACAACAAAGGGAAAAGGAAGCCTATAGTCGGCGACCTCTATATCACAACCCCTAACACCTTGTTTCAAAATCAACTCACCACCAATCGGCGATACTACACATATAGGAGATGCTAACTGTGCCAACTCCAATTCCAAAACAGATGCAAATACAGCAGATACAAAAGAATGAGATGCACCCGTATCAATCAACACACTAGCAACTGAGTTGCAAAACAGAAAGGTACCTCTCACTACTGATGGAGCCGGCACTAGGTCCTGCGCGGTAACAGCATACACGCACCCTGTAGGCCCCTGATCTACCTGCTCACCTTTAGGAGCAAAAGACTGCTGCACTGACCGGGATGACGAAGCTCCCGGATTGGCCCTCGAGGCCTGCACAGACTGAGCTGACTGATAACCCTGCGTCTGCCTAGAACCAAACGCTCCTAAAGTAGCACTCAACTGTGGGCAATACCTCTTCAGGTGCCCAGGCTGACTACATTGATAGCAAGACAAAGGCTGGCCCCTGCCCTGACTCTGGCCCTGAGGTCTAGCTGAAGAAGAAGCAACTCGCTGACCCCCTCCCTTCTACGGGCAAACCAAAGACTTCCAGCTGGCCACACGCAAAACAAGTCAAGCCTCCATGACTACCTCTCCCAAAACCCGAACTCGGCACTAGAAAGGTTGATCTAGCCAAATCACCCTGAGACTGCTGAGGGTTAAAACCCCTCTGTCTCCTGCTGTCACCCTGACCATCTTGGCTCCTCTTGGAGCCTCTCTGTCCCTCATCTTCCTCCTGCATCATAATCTCCATATGAGCAGCAGCATCAATCAAACGCCTGTACTCTCGGATAAAGAACCCTCCAACCCTCAACTTGAGTCCACGCCTCAACTTCCGTTCAAACTCAAAACAACGGCGTTTCTCGGACACCACCAGTTCAGGTGCAAACCTGGACAAACTAGTAAAAGTAGCCTCAAACTCGGCCACTGACAAGCCCTGCTGTCTAAGCTGGCAAAACTGCTCCCTCAGCTTCTCCCTAGCAGCTGAAGATAAAAACTTCCCCTGGAAAGCATTCACGCCTCCCATGCACCACCAACACTGCCCTTCTCGTACTTCCACCATTGACCCGCATCTCCCTTCAGCTGGAAGGATGCCAAGGTCACCTTTAAAGTCCCGTCCTCGATGCCAAGCATCTCGAACGTCTTCTCCATCTGTTCCAACCACTCGTCAGCCTTAAGTGGCTCCTTCAGATCCCCAACAAACTCGTCCGGATTGGACCGGAAGAATTCCCTCTTCAAGAAGGAAGACCCTGCCTCAACAACCTGGGCCTGAACTGGAGCCTGAACTGGATTCTCAGCTCGGAAAATACCCACAGACTCCTTCAAAGCATCGGCTATCCCTCGGGCTAAAGCACCCATAGCCTCCTGACCTGCTGGCTCAGTCACATTGGCCTGGCCAACCCCCTCCTGCTGTGCCAGAATATCATCCGGTAAAGGCATCTCCTGCCTACCTCGTCTGCCTCGTCTACCGCGTCCTCGTCCTGACAGCCTAATAAAGGTAACGAAGAACATTAGCACATTCATAAATGTGCCAAAACTAAACACTCGCGTCCTGATACATGGACAACTGTAATTCACTCTACGTAAGCACATAAACACATAAGCACTTACAAATTTCATTTCCGGATAATGATAGTCCCGAGGCGTTACTAGAGTTCCGGTTAGAAACAGCATTGATCAAGTGCTTTTCCAACAAGACTCCCAGAAACCCAAGGATCCAATCAACATCCTAGAAACTAAATTCCATACCCACATAGTCACATAAGCATGTTATCAATTAAGCACATAGCATACGACACTACATCTAAGTCTCTATCAAGTGAGACAAACCCATTGTGATCCTAATCACTTCCCACGTACCCAAAGTATTCGAACCCGGTAAGCTCTGATACCAAGTTGTAACGCCCTCAAAATAATACATAAAACCCATCACTTTAGACATGCATTGATATAAAAGAAACCAACCATTTATATTCATCAGAGTAATTCTTACAACTATATTACATGTTAACAACAAAAGCAAATGCCCTATGGGCTTACAGCTTTCCAAGTTAACACTTGGTTACAAAAAGAAGAGTACTAACTCAATACATATTAAGCCATTAGCTTGAATTTACATGTAATACATCAAAATAAACAAACAAAAAAAAAGAGTCTTCAACTCTCATCATCATCCAAGCTATGCCCTTGGAGGTGGCATACTACCTGTACCTAAAAATAATGTCCCATATAGGGTGAGCCAACACCCAGTAGAGATATGCTAAACACAGTATGAGCAATAACTAAGCCATTAGCAATTGATAAATGTTCAATTTCCATAACCCATTTCCATTTCATGACCACTATGTTCATGTTTTACTTCAATTTCCATTTCTTATCCATTTCACAATTTACATCAACGGCTCAGAACCTGGCTAACCACTTATATGAGACAATGACTCATATTAAACATTTCCCATTTTACAATAGATAAACATACTAGTTGTATTAACATCTCAATAGATAAGCATACAAGTTGTATCCACATTTCAACAGATATGCATATTAGCTATATCAACGCTTCCACAGATAAGCATATGAGTTGTATCAACACTTCCAAAGATAAGCATATGAGCTATATCATCACATTATCTGACAAGCATATGAGCTGTATCAGTGGAGTCCATCCTCTATCTCCTCCCAAACAACATCCGGTTTAGAGGTCCATCCCCTATTTTCCCCTAAACCGTGGAGTACATCCCCTATCTCCTCCCACATACATAATGCATATATACACAAAGGTCATATACACAATCAATCAATACATAACGTTAATGTATTCTATCAACCGTCATACTCTATGACATATCCAATTGATTAGTTTTAGTTTGCCTAATCATCATGCATTGTCTACAACAATCAAAACTACCCTCCACCGGTAGCCTAAGCAATTATTTCTAAACAGATAATAAAAGCTCCAACAAATAAAATATCAATGTTTTCAAAAGTGAGCGATTAATAAATCTAACTCCACTATTCTACCATATAATGAGCCAATTTCATTATTTCCAACTCAAATCCATATAGCTACAATTTTTCCAAATTAATTATACAAATTAATTTTAAACAACAAATTAGGGCTTTTACCCCTAACTCTCAATATCAACTCAAAAGTTCAAATACCACCAACCAACAACTATATCATCATTTTGAAACCCAAAATACATATTATGCGCCCAAAATCACAAAGCCCTCTTTAACACATTTTGAAACCCTAAGCCCCAAAATCAACCATTTAAACAATAAGCTCAAAATCTAGGTTAAAACCCATAAGAGTGAATAGGAATCCCTACCTCAAATTCGGAGCTCAAAAAAGGAAGGTGAAGAAACTCAACGTGCTCCAAAACTCAATATTCTCGGATCAATGGATAGCCCTCGACGATCAACCCAACTTTTACAAAGGCCGGAGGAGAGGAAAACACTCTAACTAGATCAAACCCTAGAGAGAAGGGAGTTTCTAGAGAGAGGAACTCTCAAAATGGCTTTTTAGAAAGTAAGAGAGAGAGAGAGAATGTAAAAAGTGATTTTAAAATGCTCAGCTGCCAACTGATATACGACATTCCCACTCGAGCGGAGAACACAACGCTCGAGCGTCAAGAACAAAAAACTAGGTATGCTCGAGCGCAGAAAGGCCCGCTCGAGCGCCAAGACACAAGAATAAAGTTCATCTGCTCGAGCGCGAAAACCAGTCCGCTCGAGCGTAGGTTTCTCCCTCCCAGAACTTACACCAAAAAATACTACCCGCTCGAGCGCCAAGGTACCCGCTCGAGCGCCACCACTCGAGCGTAGAGAAACCCGCTCGAGCGTAAAAATCACACCTGCAGAAGTTTTGCAGGGAAACGAAAAACTGGAAGTGTGCAATCTCCGCTTGAGCGCAAGAAGACCCGCTCGAGCGGACCTCCTAAAAACTGGGCAACAAAGAATTGAAACCAAAGCCTAACCAACCTGTAACAACTCTGCCCAATACATTCTAAAACCCAAACAAATGGAATTAAAGGATGACAACAAGGTAGATACAACTGCCAACTCCAGGAAACTAAGTTCGGAATACAACAGAACAGTAAAGGGACAACCGGGATCGCTATAACCTGAAAGGTTAGGGACATAGGAATGTCTTTGAGCTTTTCAACACCCTTGAACCCAGTAGCCAATATGACCATAACTGTCTCTACAGCTTCAGTGTCACCATCAACCAAAATGCCTTCTTTATAGAAACTGAAACTTGGAGCTTTCTTCAATTTGATGCTTCCCTTCTCAACCCGATTGTAGAAGTCCTCTGGCACGGTTGAGATCAAACAAGAGTTTAGTTCTTGTAAGAAACTGTGTTTTGGGACCATACCGAACGAAGCAAGACGAAGCTTGTGTTGTATATGAGTTTCGACGAATTTCGAAAATGCCTATCTCTGTTATTTAAAATAGGTTCACTATTCAGAGGATTGAATTTATTATCTAGGAACTGTGAATTAGGAGAGAGAGGTTGCCAGAGGTGAAAGCAATGTTGCTAGGAGACAAAGGAGAAACCCCTCATGGCTGGTAGTCAGGGATGTTCCAGTGTTCAGTCCTGTATATCTGTCACGCCCCAAACCAGCCCCTAAAAGTTTGGGCATGATCACTTCAGAAACTGACAGTTAATTCGATATGTACAACATATGGGGCCTGAATGGAAGCATTTAACAACGTAAAATAACATCCATTGAGCTAGTACTAACATGCCAAGATCATACACTTAATATCAGGTAGTTATTGTATAAGAAACACATATGTAATTATATACATATATAGATATACAGACCCATTTCCAAGCCTGAGGATGTAATAAAACTAGGTTAAGGGAAGTTAATCATGTTTTGCAACATCAGACAAACAATTTAGTGCATCAAGCTAAAAGCTCTGTAAGGGTTCCACAAAATGAGTGAGCTTCATCTAAGTGTTTGGACGCACGGAGGTTGACAAAGAGAAATGGGCATGATGGGTTAAGACTGACCTCCAGGCTGGTTACCTACAGAGACAGACAAAACACAGGGTGAGCAAAGCTCAGTGAATAATGATGCATAAACAATGTAATGATTAACTTAAACTATAATGTATATAAATGCAGAGAACAGATGATTAATCTTATTCTGTAACTATTTCCAGAACGGCCTCGAGCCCAATCTTTAAACAGAGTGGCTTCAAGCCCAGTAACATACAGAACAGAATGGCCTTGGGCCCAACAGATTTCACAGATCGGCCTCAGGCCCAACAGAATTTATAGATCGGCCTCAGCCCACAGATAATACAGAACGGCTTTACAAGCCCAAATGTGATACAGAATGGCTTTAAGCCCACGAATAATACAAAACAGCCATAGGCCTAACAGATTATACAGAGCGGCCATAGACCCAGATATCATCAGAGCAGACTAGTTCCAGAGTCATACAGAGGTACATATCACAGATTGACATAATTGTCTTGCGTATAACAGAATAGTAATAACAGTTATTAACAGAAGGCACATGTATCATTACAGTACGCTTAATAGGGACAAAACAATTCACATTCTAGCGTGGGTTATATAACGATGTCAGACCTTTGTATTCATATCATAGGTTCTGAACGACCTCGGGACCATGTACAACACGACAGAATAATCTTAGAATCACACAGCTACCATTGTTCAAGGATGAACATAAGTTCCATTTATTCGTTAAAAAACGACGTAGTTTACTTATGGACAACAGAGGGTTAATATTAACTATTAACAATAAACCAAATGTACTACACAATACTATTACTCACAGTGCACTGATAGCGCAACAGCTCCTTCCGGTATGTGACCTATGCACATATATAACCCACAAATTAGTCTAATTCCTTTTTTTAACTCACGTTTGATTCGATAACTTCCAGTAAATTAATAAGCATTTTAAAAACTTCAAATACTAATTTTAACCATCCCAGAGGGTCAAACAGATAAAACGGAGCAGACAGAATTTTACAACATGGGTCGCACGTGCGGCTGTGAGCCCCGCACGTGCGACAAGGGTTCCTGCACGTGCGGCTGTGAGGTCCCGCACATGCATATTTAGCAGAATTCAAAGCTCAAAATGCTCTATTTTCCCGCACGTGCGGCCATGACTCCCGCTCATGCGGCAGTGTTCCCGTACGTACGGCCATGACCCCCGCACATGCGGCGATCTGCTCTGTTTTGCAGTCTGAAATTTCAAGCAACTCTTCACTTGGCAAATTCAATATGAAACACAAAATAAAGAAGATTAATACAATACAATGGTTCAATATTACATTAATATGGACCACAAGTATATAATGTTGCAAGAATCATGAGTCACAAACTCAATTAAGTTACTCATTTTTGATTTCATAAACACAACTTGGTCTTCTTAAACACACAAGCATTATACATCTACCAACATATAATTCTAACATGAAAATTTTAGGCATGAGTCACAATTCCCCCATATAACCCAAATTAGCTCCCAAACAAGCAAATAAAAAGTATAATTTTCCAATTAAACCATGATCACATACAACACTTCAACCATAAACCCTAGCTCACCCAAATGAAAGGGCATGCTTACACAAATTCAAGAAAGGGTTTATTTAAGGTAAAGTTTACATACCTTGAGCTTAAATTTCCATAAACCCTCTTAAATTCCCCAATCTTCCTTGTTGAACTTCCCCTCTTCCTATAAAACTCTCCTCTTCCAATTCTCTCTCTAAGGAGATATTTATGAAGTGAATTCCCAAGTCAAATGTTTAAGGGACAATCATATATATAAAGGTGAATAAGACGAAAATCAATTAGTTTAATCATTCCTAATCATATATATATATATAGGTGAATTCACAGAAAATTACATTAGGAGTTAAAAATCATGCTGACTTCAGATATAAAGTCAATTTCAGATAATTAAGCTTCTGCGGCGTTCAATTTCTGATCGGAACATTATAATCATAACAGATATTTCTTTTGTTAGACAAATATGATTCTCTAATCAGAAAATTCACCCACTTAGCTTGATTTCACATGAAATTTCACAGTAAGCATATAATGGTTCAGAGTAAGGGACTAAAAATATACGAGAAACATATACGAGGGTCGGGTCATTACAATATCACTGTACATGGATGATCCACCCTTGTAAATCAACCTCGAAAAAAAAAAAATGAAAACATGGATAACAAACACAACCTTGCAAATGAAAATGATGTTATGAAATTGTTCAGAGCAGCTCTTCGAAATAGACGGTATTGTGCACTAAGGGTCGACATTGGGTTTGGCCAGTCTGGCCCAACTTGTGAAATTAGTGGCCAAGCATACCTGACAAGCTTTTCTTGGCAGGCCACGCTGGCCTACTGGCTGAAGGCAAGAAACCTTAGGCCCAAACTTTGGGTTGTGGGTTAAGCCCAACTGGCTAAGATTTGTTCGGCGGAAAAAATTTTCTGCCTTTTTCCTTCTTTTTTTTTTTTTTGTTTTTTTGTGGCTTTTGGTATGACAAAAAACAGATGTCAACAAAAATATTTTTCGTGTATCAATGAAAAAAAAAATTTTTTGAGCAGAAAATGTTTTTTACTTTTAAAAAGTAAAAAAAAGTTTTCAGACTAAAATTTTACTAATACCATTATATTACCACCGCTATTGCCACTTCTATCATAGCACCACCACCGCCACCTCACCACTGCCACTACTGCTACTACCACATACATTAGTTCACAACCAAACATAGGAAAATATTTTCTGTGAAAAATATCTTTTGTAGGAAAATGTTTTTCAAATAAACAGAGATTTACTTTTTATTATTATTTCCTCTTGGGCTAGCGGGCTAGGCCGGTAGATTGCCTCTCATGGGCCAATGAATTGCACTATCGAGCATGTTCAGGTTTCAACACCTAGCCCCAGCTCTAGCCTCGCCTGTTTGAGGTACAAGCTTGGGTTAAGTAAAAGTCAGACTGGCCTGGCCGGGCAGGTTGGCCTGGGGGCAACTCATACTGTGCACAACGGAAAAAGGGGTTGCAAAACCAAATGATCTGAAAAATTCTGAGTGTTTTTCTTTTTTGTGTGGTGTTATCAATTCTCACCATTTGCTGTGGAGCACTCCATGGCAATGTCAAGTGCTGATTCTGGAGGCCGATGACGGCGACACGCTTTCCTCAGACCAATTCTTTGGCAGTCTGATGATCCATGGAAGCATAGTCCATGGGGTGTAGGACCTGCCCTTCAAACACCTGAGGACCCTTCACTGGAGGAAATTCTGGAATCTTGGGAACCCCACTAAACCTTCCTACGCAAAGGATCACAAAATCAACTTCATAAGCCTGTTCAAGTTATCATATCACCATGAGAACGTGAGATGAAAATACATAAGATTAATATGTCTTTGAAGAAATGAAATTTTGTATATTACTATTAGGTGGAAAATGGGCATATATATATATATATACTAGATGTTGTGCACACCTACATGGCGTGCTTAAAATTTCCTTATGAGTTGAAATTGACAGTTACAGAAGAATTTGAATTGTGGGTAATTTGGGAATAAAAATTTATGACAAAAAAGTGTCTAACAACATCTCAGGCTTTTGTATTATATAATAGAATAGATATATAATTAAGAATTTTTTGTAAAAAACATTTGAAATGCAATATTAATTTTCATCAATACAAAATGTGAAAAATATCACAAAATTATATCATTATATATTTTTATTTAACGTGCATTATTTTGTCGTGGTGGTTGGGACTGTAATGCCACTATTAATTACTTCATTTATGAGTTTTATAGTTATAGAAATATGTATCCTATCGACATAAAATTTATAACTTGTTATCTTCTTGTCTAAGCTGCAAAAACTTGTATCCATAGAAAAGATGATTGATAGTGGTCCTAAAACACCTTTTGTCCTATCTTACCAAAACAAAAAACACCTTCCACTTTGAGAACGCAACCCATTGTTTTGTCACGCTCATTTATTATAGCTTTATTTTTACAATGATAGGACATAGATAGAGCCCTTCATCATTATTATCAGCACGATAGGTTGCTCAAGCCTTTTTTTTCCTTGGCCCTTACTTCGTTCCAAACAATGTACTGTTGGAAATGGTTATAAAATTCTGGATAAAACTAGAATTTTTTCCTAAGTTCGGTCTATTTTTTAGGTGGGCCCCGAGTGTCGATTTACTCGGGTCAAAGTGGTAACGCGTTCTATGCCGCGTTGTGATTCACGTGGTATATTTGGTTGATCAAAACCATTACCGAGTGAATGGGAAATTGAAGCCAAAGTGTGCTCCATGGAAATGGAGTTTTGGTGGAAATTCCTTAAGGTTGTAAATTGGCTTGTCCCACATTGATTTGGTGGGAAGTTTTGAAAGGGTTTATAAGGCTTAGGGTGAGATACTTGGGGTGTGCCCCAAGGGGTACCCAAGTGTTTTAGAGGGAGAGGTTATGGGCAAAATGGGCTAGACCCATTGGACCCAAAAATCACCACACGCGCGCCGCCGCCGCCGCCCGTCCGGTCGGGCGGGCTGGGCTTGGGCGCGGGTGCGTGGTGTGTGGTTGGGTTGGGCTTCTAATCTTTTTGAGCCAAAAACTTTTGAATTTAATTTTATGGGCTTCTAATCTGTTTGAATGTTCAATTCAAAACCAAGAGCCACCTTCACATCTATAAATAGGACCACCCTCATTTGGATTTTGAAACTCTAATTTTCGTCCTTCATAATTCTGCAAACTTCCTCTTCATTTTGCTGCATTATTTTCTTGTCAGAGAGAGTATAAACACTTAGTGTGTTCGTAAGGCAAACAATTTGTAGTGCTGCTATTGTTTGTAGTAGATCATTTTATCCTGGGAGATAGACGTCCACATTCTGAAAGCACCGTGGAGAGGACGAATCTGTCTTAAGGACACAGTGTCAAACACTGGACTTGATCAAATAATTATTCAAAGAAATTAATCAAGTAAGTTGTTTAATTTATTATTCTGTTTTATTTGTTTATTTAAATCAGATTTTAATTTTGTTTTGGTAACAAAATAAAATCTGTTTTTATTTATTTATTTTTATTTTGAGTTTGTTTTTTGTAATCAAACATATTCTCTCCTTTTCTTTATTTCTTTATATTCTGGTTGTTGTTTTGTACACAACAGAATTTAATCCTTTTAAATACAGTGAAGATTGTCGTACAATCTTAAGACAGATTCCTTTTTGGGTATCTTCATTGTATTTAATTTTCTGTGTTTTCAAATTAATATTCTGGTTGGAAAAACAAATAGTGATTTATGCTATTTGACAGATAGTAGTAATATACTGTCTCTTTTCTTTGACAACTACTAGTAGTACGATACTGGTGTCATTAACAATTCAGAATATTATTTGGTATTACAGAAAATTCATGTGATATTTTATTTTTCAAGTTTTAGTAACAAGGAAAATAAAATTATTTTGTTGTTATAATTATTTTCTGGTTTTAGTAACTAGAAAATTAATTTGTGTTTTAATTTGTTCTGATTTTTGTAATCAGTTTTGTGGTATTTTATTTTCTAGTTTCAGTAACAAGGAAAATAAAATTGCAGTATTTTCTAGTTTTAGTAACAAGAAAAATAAAATGATTTTGTGTTATAATTTATTTTCTGGTTTAAGTAACTAGAAAATTAAGTTGTGGTTTGGTTTTCTGATTTTTGTAATCAGATATTATTTCGGTATTTTATTTTACTAGTTTTAGTAACAAGGAAAATAAAATTATTTTGTATTGTAATTTATTTTCTGGTTTTAGTAACTAGAAAATTAATTTTGTTAATAAATCATGTAACTCTGTGACTCGGTCACAATCTGTTATTTTTGTAAGTAATTTATGGTTTCGTTTGGTAGACCACTTATTTTTGAACCCTTTGTGAAAAGGTGTTAATTATTTTAACTTTATCATAGTTCATCGTGAGTATACATGGAAGAATTTGTTTCTAGAGTAAAATATTAGTTTTACAAACTAATTTTATTTTTATTACAATGTGGATTCATAGTCTTGAATTGTTTCTGCATTTGAGTCGGAAAATATATATATATATATATATATTCAGAAGAACATTTTAATGCATATTAATTTGTTTATTTATGTACAAATCAAACTGATTAAATGAAGGTATGTTTTGTCATTTTGAAGTTTAATGTTTAAATGCGTTGGATTTTATTTATGAGTTGAGAATTCTTTTATTTCATGATGCAAGCAATGGGATCACGCATGATTAATTTATTTTGTTGATTCATTATTTTTAGTTGATGCGTTTGATATGCATGTATGATATCAACTCAAGTTATTTCTTAACAATAATTTCAAGTGATTTGGAATGATAAATTGTTATGTCGACTTTGGACATAAGCAGGTTAATTTGAATATTTCTAATCAATTTTGAATGGGTGTTTAAATACTAGAGAAATTTAAACATGAAGATGTATGTAATTATATCGGTCCGTTTAATTGGGAAGTAATTTAAGAAATCTTTTATGTTGATTATTGAATTATGTGACATGAGATGTCATTAATAATTATTTTACTTGCGTAGTAGAATTTGTTAAACCATGAACCATTTTATTTATATGGGGGTGTATCTCTTGCATTAGTTGAGATAATTTAATTTTCTTCTGTCACAAATATTTTTATGACAGTGTCATTTATTTGTTATTAAGTTGCAAGAATGTATACAATCAAATGGGTTTTTGAATTGTTTGATTCTTAGGCAAAATTTTTTATGAGGATATGATTTTGTCAAAACATTAATTCTGACTTAAGTAGTCATAATTATTTTGAATTTGTTTTAAAAATTCATTGATTTATAATAGAAGTGATAGGGGTGGTGAATATGATGCACCATTAAATGAATTTTGTGCACAACATGGCATTATTCACCAAACTACAGCCCCTTATTCTCCACAGCAAAATGGAATTGCTGAAAGGAAGAATAGAACTCTAAAAGAAATGATGAATGCCATGTTACTAAGTTCAGGCTTACCACAGAACTTGTGGGGGGAAGCAATTTTGTCTGCTAATTATGTTCTTAATAGAATACCCCACAAGAAAACCAAAAGCATTCCTTATGAATTGTGGAAAGGTCGACCACCTTCCTACAAATACTTAAAAGTGTGGGGGTGTTTGGCAAAAGTTGAAGTACCTGTTCCTAAAAAGACTAAAATTGGACCAAAAACAGTAGATTGTGTGTTTATTGGTTATGCTCAGAATAGTAGTGCATATCGGTTTCTGACTTATAAATCAGATATACCTGATATAAATGTGAACACTATTATAGAGTCAAGGAATGCTGTGTTTTTTGAACATGTCTTTCCTTACAAGAAAGGACAGGAATTAAGTTCACAGAAAAGAACTTATGATTGTACACAAAGTCAAGAGACTAATGACAATCAAACACAAGAGACTAGTAATAGTCTTGACCAACAGGATTTAACTAATGATGAACCTAGACGAAGTAAGAGAGCGAGAACATCAAAATCCTTTGGTCCAGATTTTCTGACATACTTGTTAGAAAATGAACCTCAAAGCTTTAAGGCAGCAATGACAGGTCCTGAAGCACCTTTGTGGAAAGAGGCTGTTAATAATGAAATTGAATCAATTATGCAAAATCATACTTGGGAATTGGTGGATCTTCCACCAGGTTCTAAACCTCTTGGATATAAATGGATATTCAAGAGAAAAATGAAAGCAGATGGTTCAATTGACAAGTATAAAGCAAGACTTGTTGTTAAAGGTTACAGACAAAAGGAAGGTCTGGACTATTTTGACACATATTCCCCTGTGACAAGAATAACATCCATTCGCATGCTTATTGCTATAGCAGCGTTGTTTAATTTAGAAATACATCAAATGGATGTTAAGACAGCTTTCTTAAACGGTGATCTAAATGAAGAGATCTATATGGAACAACCCGAAGGGTTTGTAGTATCAGGGCAAGAAAAGAAAGTTTGTCGACTTGTAAAATCCCTTTATGGATTAAAACAAGCACCTAAGCAATGGCATGAAAAATTTGATCATGCAATGCTTACTAATGGGTTTAAGATAAACGAATGTGACAAATGCGTCTATGTAAAAAACACTGACCAAGGATATGTCATAGTTTGTCTTTATGTGGATGACATGCTTATCATTGGAAGCAGTCAAAACATGATCAAATCAACTAAGCAGATGCTTAGTAAAAGATTTGATATGAAAGATATGGGGGTCGCAGATGTTATATTAGGAATGAAAATTACTAAAACATCTGACGAATTTGCATTATCTCAATCTCATTATATTGAGAAAATTCTTGATAAATTTATCAAGGATGATTTGAATTTAGCTAGAACACCTGTAGACATCAGTCTTTATTTATCGAAAAATAAAGGTGATGCAGTATCTCAGTTAAAATACTCCCAAATCATTGGAAGCCTAATGTACCTAATGAATTGTACTCGTCCTGATATAGTTTATGCTATAAGTAAATTGAGTAGGTACACTAGTAATCCTGGAGAAGACCATTGGAAAGCGATCATTCGGGTTCTTAGATATCTAAGATTTACTCGTGATCATGGTTTGAACTTTACTCAATATCCAGCAGTACTCGAAGGTTATTGTGATGCCAATTGGATATCGGATACTAAAGATTCAAAATCCACTAGTGGATATGTCTTTACTCTAGGAGGCGCTGCTGTTTCTTGGAAGTCCACGAAACAAACTTGCATCGCACGATCCACAATGGAATCCGAGTTCATTGCTTTAGACAAAGCAGGTGAAGAAGCAGAATGGCTTCGTCACTTCTTAGAAGACATTCCAATGTGGCCAAAACCTGTGCCAGCTATTTGCATTCATTGTGATAGTCAATCTGCAATAGGCAGGGCACAGAATCATATGTATAATGGTAAGTCACGACATATTCGTCGTCGACATAATACCGTAAGGCAATTGTTGTCAAACGGAATAATCTCAATAGATTATATAAAATCTAAAGAGAATATTGCGGATCCGTTAACAAAAGGTTTGACAAAAGAGCTAGTGTATAGTTCATCAAAGGGGATGGGATTAAAGCCTATTACATAAGAGTCGTCATAATGGTAACCCTACTTATATGACTGGAGATCCCAAGAACTAAGTTCAAAGGGACAACTAAGTTATGTATGGCTCGCCAGAAATCACCAAGGGATTAAAATTCCTACCCATTCCTATGGTGAGAGTGATATCTGCAACATATGTTGTATGCAGGGGTATAAGGATAAGCTTTGCTTTTAATGATTACTTATATCTTGATTAAGGCATAAAATCAAGACGAGTATAAAGAGATACTCACAATAAGAATCACCTATATGAGTGTTGAACTGGGGCCGGTTCTATGAGCATGAAGAGGCTAAATTCTCTAGAAACACTTATGAAAACCAGGTGCGTTCAAGGCCAAAATGAACACAACAGTGAGAACCACGATGTGTTAGAAGATATTTTGTGTGAAATCTGTTGTCTTGGCTTACACAAACGGCTGAACAATTCAAGGCATCGCGTCCATTGGTTAGCCAGTAAGTCCGATAGGTTATCACTAGGGAAGGTTCAAGGCCGAAAACTACCTATCCTGATGCAAGATATTTTCGACTTATACTCTTTCGATAAATCTGCATATTGTTGCATTTCCGTTGTCATCAAATTCCATTCATGTGGGGGATTGTTGGAAATGGTTATAAAATTCTGGATAAAACCAGAATTTTTTCCTAAGTTCGGTCTATTTTTTAGGTGGGCCCCGAGTGTCGATTTACTCGGGTCAAAGTGGTAACGCGTTCTATGCCGCGTTGTGATTCACGTGGTATATTTGGTTGATCAAAACCATTACCGAGTGAATGGGAAATTGAAGCCAAAGTGTGCTCCATGGAAATGGAGTTTTGGTGGAAATTCCTTAAGGTTGTAAATTGGCTTGTCCCACATTGATTTGGTGGGAAGTTTTGAAAGGGTTTATAAGGCTTAGGGTGAGATACTTGGGGTGTGCCCCAAGGGGTACCCAAGTGTTTTAGAGGGAGAGGTTATGGGCAAAATGGGCTAGACCCATTGGACCCAAAAATCACCACACGCGCGCGCGCCGCCGCCGCCGTCCGTCCGGTCGGTCGGGCGGGCTGGGCCTGGGCTTGGGCTTGGGCGCGGGTGCGTGGTGTGTGGTTGGGTTGGGCTTCTAATCTTTTTGAGCCAAAAACTTTTGAATTTAATTTTATTTTTTTATTAAAATAAAATCCAGAATTCAAATTAAATTGGTTTGAATTTTTTGTACATCCAAACAGGGCCCTTCCCGTTTTCAAACAGAAATAAACTGTTTTGGAATTAGTGTACATCCAAACAGAGCCCTTCCCGTTTTCAAACAGAAATAAACTGTTTTGGAATTAATGCACACCCAAACAGGGCCCTTCCCGTTTTACTATCTGTTTGAATTAATTCAAATCTGTTTGAATTCAAAACCCAACAGGTATGATACCTGTTCAATTCAAAACCAAGAGCCACCTTCACATCTATAAATAGGACCACCCTCATTTGGATTTTGAAACTCTAATTTTCGTCCTTCATAATTCTGCAAACTTCCTCTTCATTTTGCTGCATTATTTTCTTGTCAGAGAGAGTATAAACACTTAGTGTGTTCGTAAGGCAAACAATTTGTAGTGCTGCTATTGTTTGTAGTAGATCATTTTATCCTGGGAGATAGACGTCCACATTCTGAAAGCACCGTGGAGAGGACGAATCTGTCTTAAGGACACAGTGTCAAACACTGGACTTGATCAAATAATTATTCAAAGAAATTAATCAAGTAAGTTGTTTAATTTATTATTCTGTTTTATTTGTTTATTTAAATCAGATTTTAATTTTGTTTTGGTAACAAAATAAAATCTGTTTTTATTTATTTATTTTTATTTTGAGTTTGTTTTTTGTAATCAAACATATTCTCTCATTTTCTTTATTTCTTTATATTCTGGTTGTTGTTTTGTACACAACAGAATTTAATCCTTTTAAATACAGTGAAGATTGTCCTACATGTACTACTATCGGCCTATTAGGCGATCATCATACATTTTTATTTCGAACAAAAGTTGTTCAAGAGTATAAATCTCATAATTTTACAATTGAAATTTCAAATTCAGTTTTCTTACTGTGCAAGTTATTGAGAAAAACTTTATTTAGACACTTGCAAATATCTTCAATTTTGAAAAACATATAACCATCCTAGAATATGAAGCAAAGTTAATAATAAGTAACTCCATCACATCCTCCTTAAACTGGTTGTTCAATTTTTGCAAATATTTTTAATTTTTAAAAGATTGATGAAGAATAAGAAGAAAAAAGAAAGAACCAAAATAGAGAAATAAGAAAAGGAGAAAGAATTAAAACAACAATGAAGTTTTGAAATAGGTATGGAAAAAAGGAAGAAGGAATCAAAATAGAGACACTACAGGAAAACATAGCAAAAAACACGGAGTTTTTAGCGACGCCGCGCCCCCCGTCGCAAAAAACAGTTTTTTGCGACGGTAACTTCACCTGTCGCAAATAATAGCCTTTAGCGACGGCACTTACCCGTCGGTAATGAAACTAAGCGGAGGGGTCAGAAATGCGGAAGTATTAGCGACGGTAAATAAAACCGTCGCAAAAAACCTTTTTTTTGAGACGGCATATATCATTTGCGACGGAAATTTGCCGTCGCAAAAAAGGATTAATTCAAACGGCGCCGTTTTGCCTTCTATTTGCGACGGTCTACATCATACCGTCGCAAAAAGTCAAAAAAAAAAAACCCCCCCCTTCTTTTTCCTGTTGCCGCTCAATCCTCCTCCCCAAATCCCTAACTTCACCCCCAAATTTCCCAAACGGGCTACGAGGAAGACAGCGGTGGTGCGACGGCGACAGCTCCGGCGACAAGAGTGGTGCTCCGGCGATGACTCTCTCTCCCTCTGCGTATGCTCTCTCTCTCTCTCTCTCTCTCTCTCTCTGTATATATATATATATAGATGAATGTCTGAAATCTGTCTATATATATATATATGCAATGTATATAAATCTATATATATATATATAAATCTGAAATCTGTCTATATATATATAAATCTGAAATCTGTCTATATATATATATAAATCTGTCTATATATATGTATATAAATCTGTTTATTAATAACATACTTTAATTAATAACATACTTTAATTAATAAATCTGTCTATATATATGTATATAAATCTGAAATCTGTCTATATATATATATATATATAAATCTGTTTATTAATGTAATTGGGTTTGGCCCCCTTGGTGAAAACGAAACAACAAACGGTGAGGATTCATCTTTAACCTCAATACTCTTCACTATCTTTGCCATTGGCTTGCTGTACAACTATTATCAATTAGTGTTTTTAATTTTTTTTAATTATTTTTATGGTTGTTTTCATTTATATCTCTTCAACTATTATCATTTTTTTTTTCTATTTCATCCATAAATTATCAATTTTACCATTCAATCCTTCAAGTTTTTTATTTTTTTATTTTTTCCAAATCATATGCTCTAATTAGAAATAGTTTGTCAAAATCAGTAACAGTAGCAACCTAACATAATGTGAAAAATTTTAATCTTATAATTTAGACAACCACATCATCCGGCCAAACAACTATTTTCTTATTCATATTATATTAGAGCATCTCTATCAAAATAGTTATTTTTATTTTTTAATTAAAACAGTGATTAAATCACTAAATTTCAACTCCATTGAACTAATAACTATCAAGTTAGCTATTTTAGTTTTCGTAGTTTTGGCTCAGTAAATGCAGTTAGTAGTTTTAGCTAGTCAAACATTAAAAATATATTATTTTTGGTATTTTTTAGTTACTTGTGTTGAGTTTACGAACTTAAGAACGAAATAAATTAAACTAATACTTTAATTGTTTAAATCGTCTCAAATTATATTGGTGTTTAAGAAGATTCAATTACAAATAACCATGAGACAAACTCAATTATAAAGTTTTAATAATAATATAAACTCAATTATAAAGTCATGAAGTTTTATCTTTAATTAATGGGGGTGTTTTTAACCACGGAAAGTCAGTGGAGGTCTGAAAAAACTTTACTAACGAAATAAAATTTTGACAATGGGGGTTTGATATCATACACATGTAATGGTTCGATTACAAATTTAAATTGCAAATGTTTAAATAAGTCATAAAAATATTTAAGAGAAAATAAAAAAAAATACAAAAAAAAAAACAGGATTTTAACCCTTATAATAAAATAAATCTTAAATTTTTAATTTAATTAATTTAAACCTTAAATAGGAATTTTAGACATTTCGTTAATTTGCCAAATAGGATGTCGAGTGAATATTTATGTGTAGGTATTATATTTAGAGTTACTTTGGTGAGATATTCTTGTGGATGTGTACAGATGATGGATAAGAGTTGGATTGATTTGCCAAATAGGATGTCGAGTGAATACATTAATGGGATTGATGAATTCCTTGTGTTTGCCTACACCAATAGGGTTGAAGGTTCGATGATCAGTTGTCCGTGTAGGAAGTGTGAGAATCGATACTATTTTGTACGAGATGGTGTACGGGAGCATCTGATTTTGAATGGTTTTTTTAAAAAATACAAACATTGGATTAATCATGGGGAATCTTACATATCTCTGCATAGTAATCGAGAGAATGAAACATTAGCTAATTTAGACATTGGAGATGATATGATTGGAATGATACAAGGGGCTATGGGAAATCCACATGCCGGTACAAGTGTTGAGGGTGATGAACCACAGGGGCCTGATCCCCGTGCATCTGAACCCCAGCTCGGTCCAAATGCAGAGACTGCAAAGTATTTCAAACTTCTTCAAGATTCACAAAGTGAATTGTATCCGGGTTGTCGGAAGTTCACATCTTTGTCATTCATTGTTCGACTTCTATATTTGAAGGTGCTTAATCAGTGGACGGACAAGTCTGTTGACATGTTGCTTGAGTTATTGAATGAGGCGTTTCCGTTGGGTGTGAAACTCCCGGACTCATATTATAAAGCTCAAAAGGTCACAACAGATTTGGGCTTCACGTATGAGACGTGAGATGCATGTCCCAACAGTTGCATGTTGTTTCGAAACGAGGACGCCAATCTTGATAAATGTGTCATATGCAACAGTTCTAGATGGAAATCAAATGGTGATGGTGGTTCAAATGGTCCTAACACAGGTGGCAAACAAGTAGCTGCAAAACAGATGAGGTATTTTCCTTTAAAGTCAAGGTTACAGAGGTTGTTTATGTCATCCAAGACGGCCAAGTTAATGAGATGGCATGCAGAGGAACGAACTGATGATGGTGTCTTCAGGCATCCTGCTGACTCCCTTGCATGGAAAGATTTTGACCGTCGGAATATTGACTTTAGTAATGATTGCCGAAGTGTAAGGCTTGGCTTAGCATCTGATGGTTTTAACCCATTCAGGACGATGAACATAGTTCATAGCACTTGGCCTGTTGTGCTCATTCCATACAACTTGCCGCCATGGATGTGCATGAAGCAACCATTTCTAATTTTATCTGTGCTTATTGACGGCCCGAAAGGACCTGGTGACAAGATTGATGTTTATATGCAACCGTTGATTGAGGAGTTGAAAGAACTATGGAATGAGGGTGTGTCAACATTTGATGCATCAACAAATCAAATGTTTCAAATGCATGCAGCTTTACTGTGGACAATTAGTGATTTTCCTGCATACGCAAACTTGTCAGGATGGAGCACTAAAGGAGAATATGCATGTCCTTGTTGCAATAAGGAAACTACATCGTGTTGGTTGAAGCATAGTAGGAAACAATCATACTTGGGTCATCGCAGATTTTTACCTACTGGCCATAAATTCCGGAAGGATAAAGTATCATTTGATGGTAGTCGGGAAGTCAGACTCAAACCAAAATTGTTGTCTGGAACTGAGATGTTGCTACAATTAGAATCTGAGGGTATTTTAACCCAATACAATAGGGATGACCTTAAGGAGAGGTATAGGAGACAGGTAGAGAAGGAGAAAGCTGGACATCGCACCCATAGTTGGAAGAAAAAGAGTATCTTTTATGAATTGCCATATTGGGAGCACAATCTAATAAGACACAACCTCGATGTGATGCATATAGAGAAGAATGTTTGTGACAATGTGTTGTGGACAATATTAGGGGTTGCAGGAAAATCGAAGGATGGTGTTAATGCTCGGCGTGATTTACAAGATATGAATATTAGAAAACCCCTACATTTGCAGTTAAGAGGGTCGAATAAGGCCTATTTACCACCAGCACAATTCACGATGACCAAGGATGAGAAAGATTTGTTCTTGAAAGTGTTGAAGGAAGTAAGAGTTCCCGACGGGTATTCATCCAATATATCACGTCGTGTGCGCTTACATGATAGAAGCATTGGGGGTCTTAAGAGCCACGATAGTCATATTCTGATGCAACAACTTATTCCATTGGCTATTCGCAGATCGTTACCGAAGAATGTAATTGAACCCTTGATTGAATTGAGCAATTTCTTTAGACAATTGTGTTCGAAAGTGAATCGTGCGACGGATTTGCAATATATTAAAGATCGTATCGCTGTAACACTTTGTCATCTAGAGAAAATATTTCCTCCGAGTTTTTTTGATATAATGGAGCACTTGCCTATACATTTAGCTGATGAAGCGTTATTGGGTGGAGCGATTCAGTTTCGATGGATGTATCCAATTGAGAGGTATCTTCTTACTTTGAAGCAATACGTGCGTAATAGAGCTCGTCCTGAATGATCAATTGCTAAAGGATATCTTATGGAAGAATGCATGAATTTTTGTACACAATATCTCAGTGATGTGGAAACCAAATCTAGTCGACCCGTGAGGAACTATAGTGGTGCTGATAATTTGGGTCATGCTACTGGTGAAAACACAAGCTTTTATTTTGATAATACTTCTTGGGTACAAGCTCATCGGTACATCTTATGCAATACAAGCGCGGTTCAACCATTCATAAAGTAGGTTAAGTCACTCACTCAATATTTTATTATGTTTTATTAAATTTTCAACTAAAATTTTTGTATGGCTAAAATTTCAATCTACACAGCAAACACCTTGAAGTACTTAAGCTCAAAATGCCTCGTGTCGACGATCATCAACTTCGGCGTGAACATTTTGAAACTTTTCACATTTGGTTCAAGGAACATGTATGTATTTAACTCTATAGATTCTAGTTACTTAAGTCGATCTACATTTTAAATTTTACATTTCGTGTTAAATAGGTCCAAACTTTGCGAAGGACTACTGATGTCATACTTTCTGAAGAGATTATTCTATTGGCAAATGGTCCTCATAACCTGGCAAGAAGGTTCAACGGGTATATACTGAATGGGTTTCGGTATCGAGTAAAGGCCATGGATGATCGTCGAGCCACACAAAATTGTGGTGTAGCTTTGAAGGCAGATACCATAAGTTATGCTAGTCGAAAAGACAAGAATCCTCGTCTGGGGTCTGTGTACTATTATGGACAATTGACAGATATTGTTGAGATTCGATATTCCAATGAGAAGAAACATGTGTTGTTTAAGTGTGATTGGATTGACAACATTCACGGAAAGAAAGAAGATGTCTTCAATTTCACGTTGGTGAACTTCAATCATTTGTTGTACCGAGATGATCGAATTACCAATGAACCTTTCATCTTGGCGTCCCAAGCAGAGCAAGTTTGGTATGTTGCAGACCCGTTACAACCAGACTGGCAAGTCGTGGTGAAGATGTCTCAAAGAGGTTTATTTGATATGAGTTCAACTGATCCACAAATCGAGCCATACATGAGCCAACAATTGGAAGAAAATATAATGCTTCGTGATGAAGAAGTTGGTTGGGTGAGGGAAGCCGCAGAAGGGGAAACAGTTGATGTTCAAATAGGCTGATATGTAATCAACATTAGTAATTCAATTAAGGCCAAGGTTGTAATTAATCATCAATTTCTTAATTTACTTTGTCTTTGTAATTGTATTAGTTCAATTCATGTCATATTATAGTTGATGACAAATGTAACGCCCTCAAAATAAACCCATTATATTTATATCATTAACATGCAATATTAAAAGAAAACAATTCATTATCTCACTCATCAGAGTATTTCTAAATGAAAACATTACATGTAATATCAAATTAAATGCCCTATGGGCTTACATCTTTCCAAGCCAACACTTGGACACAAAAATATGAGTTCTAACTCAAATACAAATAAAGCCCTAGGCTTGAATGTTGACATGTACTAACAAATAAAAGCAAACAACTGAAAATAGTCTTCAAAATCCAAGTCCTTCCAAGCTAAGTCCTTGGAGGTAGCTTATCACCTGAACCTGAAAATGATGTTCCCATATAGGGTGAGCCACAGCCCAGTAGAAATATACTAAACCAAATATAAGCAATGAATAAAGCAATAGCATTCAATAGATGGTTAACCAAGATAATCAATTACAACATTATCCAGTCTCATGACACTATTGTCAATGACACGTTCCACTTTCCAACATTATCAATATGGCTCAGAACCTGGCCAAACTTACAACAGTGAATCATATATATCATATTCACATTCTTCCAATGTCAACAAACAAATGAGACTCAAGCTCAAATCAAAACACTTCATACTTCCAGTTTGATACACATTTTAGTGCTGTATCAATAAAAACACTTCAATATAAATAAGCACACATAAAAGTGATGCTAATGGAGTCCATCCCCTATCTCCTCCCAAACAAAATCCGGTTTAGAGGTCCATCCCCTATCTTCCCCTAAACCGTGGAGTACATCCCCTATCTCCTCCCACACAAAACAATGTATGTAAACTCATAACATATAACACACAATCAATACACATAATGTCTGTATTAATTCAGCAGTCAAAATGAATGACTCAACCAATGTGATTTGTTTCAGTTGTCCCTAATCCACATGCATTGTCTACAACAATCACGACTATCCTCCACCGATAGCCCAAAACAGTTATTTCTAGGTTTGGAAATAAATATATCAACAATTCAATAGGCGAGTGATTTAAATTATCCAACTACACCATTTAATCAATGAATTCCTCAATTTCATGAATTTAACCAAATTCCCCAATTCCATTAAATTAATTATACAAATTAATTAATTAATACAACTATGGCTTTTCTCAAAATTAACAAAGTAACCCCAACATATCAATATACCAAAACTTAGAACAAAACCTATAAAATGGAGTAGGAAATCCCTACCTCGAAGAAAACAACCCAAATGGAGAAGACAGAGATGAACACCCAAATACCAATGTGCTCCAAATCGCTAAATGTTCAAATTAAATGAAAGCCCTCGACTCCCTCTATCTTTTTAATAAAGCAACTAGGGTAGAAACACCCTCTAAATAGATCAAACCTAAGAGAGAAGGTGAGTAGGGAGAGAGAGAAGTCAGACCTAGGGTTTGGAAACAAAAAGAAGATAAAAAAGACTGATCAAAACCCGTTGCTGCGTATATAAACTGGACAGGCTCGTTCGAGCGAAGACTTGGTCGCTCGAGCGACCAGAAACAAGAGATCCTCGCTCGAGCAAAGAAAAGCTCGCTCGAGCCAAGAATGCAATGCTACAGGTCCATACTGGACGCAATCTCTCGCTCGAGCGACCAACTCCTCGCTCGAGCGAAGAACCAAAATTCTGGACAGCAACACTTGGTTTCTAAACCCAACCAACCTGAAACAAACCTGCCCACACATCCTATAACTCCAAATAAGAAAATATAAGACAACAACAACAATTATATAATGACAGAATCTACGGAACCTAAGTCCGGATACAATAATCAAATGGGAAAAGACCGGGGTCGCTATAACAAACCATTGTCTATGTTTCTAATGTCAATTAATGTTATATTGCTTGCAGATTATTATGGGAAGGAAGAGGAAGCCTGATCATCCCCGGCGCATGATGTCTGATGTGCTACATAACAGGACATCAGTAGCACCACCATTAGAGGAGGCATCACATCGGCCAGCATCGGAGGGGCCATTAGTGCCACCACCATCTGAGGGGCCATTACCAACGTATCGACCACCATCAGTGGCACCACAGCAGCTACCATGTACTCGGGCTCCACGCCTACCATCGGTGCGTCCACCATCAATGGCACCACAGCAGCTATCATCATCAGCTTATGAGCCATCCGCAGGTATTTAAATTTGCTTTAATTTGCATGAAAATTATTTACACATACATTTATTTATGCTCATTATATATAACTTGTTTATTCTCATTGTATTTTGCAGACCCTTCGACTTCTTCACAGCCCACATCAGGTTTATTTGATATGATTTGTATTCACATTATTTAAATTTGCATTTGGTTGTTACCATTGCATATTGTTTATTATTATTGTATATCGCAGGTCATGTTAGTTCTTCATCAACCTCGACTAGGCGTGGTAGAGGATGTGCCAAGGGCATTAAAGAGTGGGGTACTGGTAAAAAGCTGCACATACAATTTGATGGAAATTACTGCCCAATAGGGGATAACGTGGCCAAGTTAACTAGTCAACTTGGCATTATTGTCCGGAATGGTAACATTGTTCCTCTTACTTTTGTTGACTGGAACAGTGTGCCTGATGATATTGTTGATGCTATCTGGAAGGATGTGAAGGTAAAAGTATATTTTTGTCCACAAATTCGAATTCCAAACTTGTGTTATACTTAGCCTTAAACTTTGTGTTTTATAGGACAATTTGAATATATGTCCAGAGGAGTACAAGCCAATCTGCATGAAAAACTGCAACAGCATATGGAAGGATCACAAGAACGAGCTTAAGGCTAAGTATTTCAAGCCTAGAAGCTCTGATCCTAATCTGAAGGATGATGTTCCTATGAACGTTGTGCCAAGCCAGTGGGAACAACTTGTGGAGTATTGGTGTACTTCCGATGCTGAGGTATACAATTACGTTATATTTATGATATGTAAACATACAAATCATATTTTGTTAAAACCTATCACCTACTTCACCCACTTAAACCTACTCCACTAAACCTAACCCACTACACCACTACCACCTCACCTACTCCACTAAACCTAACCCACTACACCACTACCACCTCCACTTCACCTACTCCTTACCTACTACACACTCACCCTCTTCTATATATAGGAATCATGAATCATTGTAATATATATCACTACCACCTCACCTACTCCTTACCCACTACACCACTACCACCTCACCTACTCCACTAAACCTAACCCACTACACCACTACCACCTCCACTTCACCTACTCCTTACCTACTACACACTCACCCTCTTCTATATATAGGAATCATGAATCATTGTAATATATATCAATATAAATCAATCAATAATACAATTCTCTATTTCTCTTTATACATTAAATTTCTACATGGTATCAGAGCAAGGTTAAGCACTTAGTATTTTTCGTTTCACCGGCGGGCGGCAACCTCGCCTTGGCCGCCCGCCGGACCTCAACCTATTCCGCTTATTTTCTACACATACCTTCCCATCACTGCCTAAATCCTCTCTCTTGAGGCCAATGTGAATTCCTCTTCTTCATAATCTGCACTAACTGTGGCATCTTTTCCTGGGGCAAACTCTGCAACCCAACACTCAATCTATGCTTCTCCTCCATGCTCATTTGCCTCTTGTTAGGATCCTTCGCCTTCGGCTTTGGTTTGGGCTTCGCCACAGCCTTGAGCTTCACTATAGCTTTCAGCTTCACAGCAGCCTTCGGTTTCACAGCAGCTTTTGGCTTCGCAGCTGGCTTGGCCTTTGCCGCTGGCTTGGGCTTCATAGCGGCTTTAGCTTTTGGCGCAGCAGCTTTTGTCTTAGCCGGAGCCTTCTTTTCCTTTTTCGCTTTTACAGCCTTCGGCTTTGCAGCAGCCTTCGGCTTTGCTTCCCTCTAGTGGCTCCCCAGGTTCCACCTGAGCTGCATGATTCATTTATAGCTACAATTGATGAGGGAAGTATTAGAACAATGCCCAATAGAAGTATGCCAGCTGCTCCTTACCTTACTCCTGGAGCACTATTAATAGGTGATGCTTTCAACATGCGTCATCCTTTAACTGGTGGAGGAATGACTGGAGCCCTGTATAAGGTGTTTTGTGCATCTCCTGATCAAGCAAGGAAGGAAATGCGTGAAGCATGTTTTGATTATTTGAGCCTTGGAGGTGTGTGTTCAACAGGACCAGTGGCTTTACTCTCTGGTCTAAATCCTAGCCCATTGAGCTTGATACTCCATTTCTTTGCTATAGCCATATATGGTGTTGGCCGTCTCTTGCTACCATTTCCTTCCCCTAAGCGCCTGTGGATAGCAGCTAGATTATTTTTGGGTGCATCGGCTATCATTTTTCCCCTCTTTCTCTCACATGGGCTAGTCCCCTCTCTCTCCTCCGTTTGATTTCAAAATCCATTATTTTTATTTATTTTCTCCAAACCACTTTCCTTATTTCCCCCATCTTTCATTTTGATTTCAAATATATTTTTATTATTTCTTTCTTTATTTTTCTTTCACATTATTTTTTAATCTTTTTCAAATTCCATTCATACCATATAGCTTTGCACACCAAACCATCTTTTATTCATCTCAGGGATCAACCCCGATCACAATTTTAACAAAAAAAAAAAAAAAAACAACCACAATAACACAAACCACAACACCACAAGATTTGTTTTCTTTTCTGCAGACGGCCACCCACCGACCTCACTTTTTCGCCTATTCCGCCGGTCTTTTCTTCTTGCCTCCGTCCTGGGCGGTCCTTGACGTTGTTGCCTCCGTGTTTCCCACTCCACTGGGCACGATCACTACTCCCTGCTCCTCCACTGCAGCATATGGCGGCCCTCCAAATCGGAACATCACGGTGGCCTTCCGCTTCAGCTCCTTGTTTTCTGCCTTTAGCACACTTATCTCTGCTCGCGCATCCTTATACATGCGTTGGAGTAGAGCCAGCTGGGAGTTTAACTGTTGCACCTCATTTGTCCTGCTCTGCAGCCGGTGCGACAAGTTTGTGACCGCAGTCATGGTTTCCACACATGACTTCAGAGTATACTGATTGGCCTCAATATCAGTTTGCACCGCCATTTTTTGCTCCACCGACCGCATCGGAAAGTTCAACGGAGCAAACCCAGAGGCGCTTGGTTGAGGTTCACTGGCCACCGCACCAGTTATCTCTCTTGTTGACTCGTTGAGGTCGGGAAAGAGAGTGAGCAGACCACGGGACGAAGAGGCCATATTCTGGGTAGCTGAACGGGAAGAAGAGGCCATTTTTTGGGCAACCGAGTAGTACAGAGTGTTTCAAGATTTGCAGCTCTTAGAGACAATCTCTCAGAAATATCTCTCTCAGAAAATGAAGAGTTTTTTCAAAAGTTTTTTCACAAAGTTTTTTTGTCTTCGCTTCTGTCTCAAGCACAGCCTCCGCCTCAGTTTATAAAGACCCTGACGAAAAGGCAGACACGCGCATCATGCGCCACTTGACGCCAGACGACAAAACGGGCGCGCAAGCCAATGTGGTGACGCGCCTCGCCATCATGTCCGGCACATTTTTTTATGACTTGGGCTCGCCTTTTGATGGCACGCCTTTTTATGGATTGGGCACGCCTTTTGATGGCACGCCTTTTGAAAGATTGGGCACGCCTTTTGAGGGTGCGACTTTTTAAGGATCCGACAAGACTCTGTAAACTGTCCCGACATTGATTCCGGTTAGCTCCTTCATGGGTCCGACAAGACTCTGTAAACTGTCCCGACATTGATTCCGGTTAGCTCCTTTATGGGTCCGACAAGACTCTGTAAACTGTCCCGACATTGATTTCGGTTAGCTCCTTTATGGGTCCGACAAGACTCTATAAACTGTTCCGACATTGATTCCGGTTAGTTTCTACAAGGGTCCAGCAAGACTCCGTAAACTGTCACAACAACTGTCACAACATTGTCTGCTACAACGGTCCGACATGACCCCATAAACTGTCTTCTACATCAGTCTGACACCACCATATAGTGTCCTCTACAACGTTATGACACCCCCATACAGTGTCCTCTACACCGTTATGACACCACCATACAGTGTCTTCACCAACGGTCTGGCACGACCATACAGTGCCTCCTATCCTCTTTTATTTTATGTATTAATCTATTTTCTTGTTTTGTTACTCTCTCCAAACTCAAGTTGGCTAGTTCCTATCCCCCTTGAGTTTGCGGGGGGCTGTTAAAACCTATCACCTACTTCACCCATTTAAACCTACTCCACTAAACCTAACCCACTACACCACTACCACCTCACCTACTCCACTAAACCTAACCCACTACACCACTACCACCTCCACTTCACCTACTCCTTACCTACTACACACTCACCCTCTTCTATATATAGGAATCATGAATCATTGTAATATATATCACTACCACCTCACCTACTCCTTACCCACTACACCACTACCACCTCACCTACTCCACTAAACCTAACCCACTACACCACTACCACCTCCACTTCACCTACTCCTTACCTACTACACACTCACCCTCTTCTATATATAGGAATCATGAATCATTGTAATATATATCAATATAAATCAATCAATAATACAATTCTCTATTTCTCTTTATACATTAAATTTCTACATATTTACATACTTACATTTGTTGAACTTGTTATAGAAAATTGCAAGTAGGAACGCTAAAAATCGGCGAGCTCACGGCATAGCTCATACCACAGGGCGTACTACTTTCTCTCAGATACGGCATGAGGTTTACATTTTATTGTTTTATTTTTCTATATAAATAAACATTGTATATTTGCAAATTATTTGGATTCTAATTTTCATATTTCTAAAAAAAATTTAGATGACCAGTAAGGGGGAGTCTACTGATAAGATGAATGTTTGGCTTATGACACGTAGAGTAGATGACCCAAAGGTTATCCAGACCTTGGTAGTTTCCAAACACCTTTGATTGTATTTAAAGTTTATTTTTTGTGTGTCAACCATCTTAATTTGGCGTATACTTGTGTGTCTTATTCAATACAAGATGAGTTTAATCGTCAACTCTCTATGCTACCTGAGGATGGTCGGACTTTGGAGGCTAGGAATGCCATTTTCCATGAGTTGATAGGTCATGACAGACATGGATATTGTCGCACATACGGGAGAATCGTGCCTCGGAGAGTGGTGTATAAGGATGGTGCTGGGCCATCACAGTCAACACCCCAGCCATCGACTATTGATCAGATCACGCAGCAGGTTCGTGCTGAGCTAAGGGATGAGTTGAGGGAGGAGCTGCGAGCAGAGTTCTCTACACATTTGCAGCAGATGAGAGCTGAGATGATGGCCCTTGTGTCACAGGGGGCGAGTGTGGATCCCAACAGACAGGTTCCATATAAACATCACAATTGTTTGATAGTTTAATTTTCACTCAAGATTATGTATGAAATTCGAATATGATTAACACATTATGCACTGACTAACATAGGTTCCTGATGCATCGAGTGGCCACCGGGCATTTAGGGAATCTGCAGAAGACGAGAATCCATATACACCACCACCAGAAGATCAGGTATAAAATGTATCTTTGCATTCTAAGCTAAAATGCATCTTTGCGTTCTTTACTTGAATTCGAGGCGTTAACTCTCCAAAATCACCAAACGGCGTCGGTTTAGGACAAAACTTGGCACACACGACCGCCTAGGCACGAGAGACTTGTGGGAGAAGACGGGGCTCGAATCGGGTTCCCGGTTTGGGAGTTAGAGTCGGATTTCACTTTAGGCAAACTACTTCTTTAAAAAACTTCTTTTCGAGGCGTTAACACCCCAAAATCACCAAACGGCGTCGGTTTAGCACGAAACTTTGCACACACGACCGCCTAGGCACGAGAGACTTGTGGGAGAAGACGGGGCTCGAATCGGGTTCCCGGTTTGGGAGTTAGAGTCGGATTTCACTTTAGGCAAGCTACTTCTTTAAGAAACTTCTTTTCGAGGCGTTAACGCCCCAAAATCACCAAACGGCGTCGGTTTGGCACGAAACTTGGCACACACGACC
Source organism: Camellia sinensis (assembly GCF_055761805.1). Lineage (NCBI taxonomy): Eukaryota > Viridiplantae > Streptophyta > Magnoliopsida > Ericales > Theaceae > Camellia > Camellia sinensis. Next base: position 154,007,248 of record NC_138973.1, read on the forward strand.
GCCTAGGCACGAGAGACTTGTGGGAGAAGACGGGGCTCGAATCGGGTTTCCGGTTTGGGAGTTAGAGCCGGATTTCACTTTCGGCAAATTACTTCCTTAAGAAACTTGAATTCGAGGAGTTAACGCCCCAAAATCACCAAACGACGTCGGTTTAGCACGAAACTTGGCACACACGACCGCCTAGGCACGAGAAACTTGTGGAAGAAGACGGGGCTCGAATCGGGTTCCCGGTTTGGGAGTTAGAGCCGGATTTCACTTTTGGCAAATTACTTCCTTAAGAAACTTGAATTCGAGGAGTTAACGCCCCAAAATCACCAACCGGCGTCGGTTTAGCACGAAACTTGGCACACACGACCGCCTAGGCACGAGAGACTTGTGGGAGAAGACGGGGCTCGAATCGGGTTCTCGGTTTGGGAGTTAGAGTCGGATTTCACTTTAGGCAAACTACTTCTTTAAGAAACTTCTTTTCGAGGCGTTAACGCCCCAAAATCACCAAACGGTGTCGGTTTAGCACGAAACTTGGCACACACGACCGCCTAGGCACGAGAGACTTGTGGGAGAAGACGGGGCTCGAATCGGGTTCTCGGTTTGGGAGTTAGAGTCGGATTTCACTTTAGGCAAACTACTTTTTTAAGAAACTTCTTTTCGAGGCGTTAACGCCCCAAAATCACCAAACGGCGTCGGTTTAGCACGAAACTTGGCACACACAACCGCCTAGGCACGAGAGACTTGTGGGAGAAGACGGGGCTCGAATCGGGTTCTCGGTTTGGGAGTTAGAGTCGGATTTCACTTTAGGCAAACTATTTCTTTAAGAAACTTGAATTCGAGGCGTTAACGCCCCAAAATCACCAAACGGCGTCGATTTAGCACGAAACTTGGCACACACGACCGCCTAGGCACGAGAGACTTGTGGGAGAAGACAGGGCTCGAATCGGGTTCCCGGTTTGGGAGTTAGAGTCGGATTTCACTTTAGGCAAACTACTTCTTTAAGAGACTTCTTTTCGAGGCGTTAACGCCCCAAAATCACCAAACGGCGTCGGTTTGGCACGAAACTTGGCACACACGACCGCCTAGGCACAAGAGACTTGTGGGAGAAGACGGGGCTCGAATCGGGTTCCCGGTTTGGGAGTTAGAGCCGGATTTCACTTTAGGCAAATTACTTCCTTAAGAAACTTGAATTCGAGGAGTTAACGCCCCAAAATCACCAAACGGCATCGGTTTAGCACGAAACTTGGCACACACGACCGCCTAGGCACGAGAGACTTGTGGGAGAAGACGGGGCTCGAATCGGGTTCCCGGTTTGGGAGTTAGAGTCGAATTTCACTTTAGGCAAACTACTTCTTTAAGAAACTTCTTTTCGAGGCGTTAACGCCCCAAAATCACCAAACGGCGTCGGTTTAGCACGAAACTTGGCACACACGACCGCCTAGGCATGAGAGACTTGTGGGAGAAGACGGGGCTCGAATCGGGTTCCCGGTTTGGGAGTTAGAGCCGGATTTCACTTTAGGCAAATTACTTCCTTAAGAAACTTGAATTTGAGGAGTTAACGCCCCAAAATCACCAAACGGCGTCGGTTTAGCATGAAACTTGGCACACATGACCGCCTAGGCACGAGAGACTTGTGGGAGAAGACGGGGCTCGAATCGGGTTCCCGGTTTGGGAGTTAGAGCCAGATTTCGGTCCAGTCAAAATTATTTACTAAACTATCTTTCTAATTATATAGTAGTCAATTTTTTTTTATATTTTTCTATAATTAAAATATTAACACATTATATGGTTTTTAATTATTTTTATCTTGTTTTTTTCAGATATTTCCTGAGTAGCAGTTGGCTTTTTCTGGAATGCGGGCGTATCAAGATTATGACCAATTTTTGTTTTTGTAACCCACGAACGAATGAAGACGAAAACTTTTGGTTTTGATTTTGATTTATGTTATTTAAATTTGTGAGCAACATTATGTATGTATTATGCGACGTTATGTAGTGGCATAATTTTTATTGTTATGAATTTTTATTTATGTATTGCTATGAATGGAACAATATTATTAATTTTCATTATTTGTCAATTTTTGTTTATGTACGTATTTATATTATTCTGTAATTTTTCAATTTTTTATACTTATTTTTTATCTAATACAGGTTATTTTAATTTTTTTAATAATTTATCAGCAGGTTTTTTTTTTTTTTTTTTTTTTAGAGGGGAGAAGAACCCGTCGCAAAAACCATTAATAGGCTTTTGCGACGGTGCCAACACAGTCGCAAAAGCTGTCTTATTGGAATGTACAAGACACCTTTAGCGACGGTAACCGTGCCATCGCCAATACTTATAAGATGCCAGAGCCTTTAACGACGGTAATGTTCCCGTCTCAAAAACTCACTTTTAGCGACGGGAATTACGTGCCATCGCGAAAAGTGATTTTTTTCCCATTATTTGCGACAGGAAAAGTGCCGTCGCAAAAACACACCTTACCGTCGCAGAAACTAATGGCGACGGTATTTACCGTCGCGAAAGCTCTTTTGCAACCCCATCTGTCGCGACCCCCCCTTACCGTCGCAAAAAGCCACATTACCGTCGCAAAAGGTATTAGCGACGGCTTCCGGGAGCATTTGCGACGGCCATTTACCGTCGCAAAAAACTAATTTTTTTGTAGTGAGATCAAATTGATAACAAAACCAAAACAAAAAAATAAAACAGAAATAGAAATAAGAAGAACAAGAAGAGAGAAAGAGAAAAAGAGAGAGAGAGAGAAATACACGTCAAACTAAATTGTGAAAATTAAACTTAAGGGAAAGATTTAAGTTGTAACAAGTTGCTTCGATAAAAAAATTAAATAATTTTAAGCTTTTATTTAAAAAAATATTAGGAAAACATATATTAGGGAGACATTTATTAATTTTTTAAAATATTACAAAATGACAAACTTATATATCCTGTCAATCTCTGAAACAAGTTTATGTAGAGACTGTTGGAAATGGTTATAAAATTCTGGATAAAACCAGAATTTTTTCCTAAGTTCGGTCTATTTTTTAGGTGGGCCCCGAGTGTCGATTTACTCGGGTCAAAGTGGTAACGCGTTCTATGCCGCGTTGTGATTCACGTGGTATATTTGGTTGATCAAAACCATTACCGAGTGAATGGGAAATTGAAGCCAAAGTGTGCTCCATGGAAATGGAGTTTTGGTGGAAATTCCTTAAGGTTGTAAATTGGCTTGTCCCACATTGATTTGGTGGGAAGTTTTGAAAGGGTTTATAAGGCTTAGGGTGAGATACTTGGGATGTGCCCCAAGAGGTACCCAAGTGTTTTAGAGGGAGAGGTTATGGGCAAAATGGGCTAGACCCATTGGACCCAAAAATCACCACACACGCGCGGGTGTGTGGTTGGGTTGGGCTTCTAATCTTTTTGGGCCAAAAACATTTGAATTTAATTTTATTTTTTATTAAAATAAAATCCAGAATTCAAATTAAATTGGTTTGGATTTTTTGTTCATCCAAACAGGGCCCTTCCCATTTTCAAACAGAAATAAACTGTTTTGGAATTAGTGCACACCCAAACAGGGCCCTTCCCGTAATTGCTATCTGTTTGAATTGTTGAATCTGTTTGAATTCAAAACCCAACAGGTATCATACCTGTTCAATTCAAAACCAAGAGCCACATACCTGTTCAATTCAAATCTAAGAGCTACCTTCACATCTATAAATAGGACCACCCTCATTTGATGTTTTCCATTCAGAAATTTCGTATTTCACCTCTGTTAATTCTATTTTTCATCTTGCTGCATTTTATTTCCGAAAGAAAGAGTGTAAACACTTAGTGTGTTCGTAAGGCAAACAATTAGTAGTGCTGCTATTGTTTGTGGTAGATCATTTCATCCTGGGAGATAGACGTCCGAATTCTGAAAGCACCGTGGAGAGGACGAATCTGTCTTAAGGACACAGTGTTAAACACTGGACTTGATCAGAAAATAACTCGAAGAAATTAAATCAAGTAAGTTATTTAATTTATTTTCAGTGTTGTTTTTATTTATTTAAATCAGATTTTAATTTTGTTTTTGTAACAAAATAAAATCTGTTTTTATTTATTTATTTTTATTTCGAGTTTGATTTTTGTAATCAAACATATTCTCTCCTTTTCTTTATTTCTTTAAATTCTATTTGTTGTTGTGTACACAATAGAATTAAATCTTTTAAATACAGTGAAGATTGTCCAACAGAGACAACTTTGAGTATATGATTTTTCTTTGATTTACTGTGATTAAAAATCGCAAAATATTAAAATAGTTTTTGTATATTTTTTTGCATTATTTTTTAATATTACCAGCGGTCTTAAAGATTATTTTTTAACGTTTTTCTTTTTTTTTTTTTCTTTTTATTGATTTGAATAGATAACTAATTGCAACCACGACATGGTGGACACAACTCTCAATAGATATTGACGATGGTGATGTCATCACTCACGTGCTCATTTTTGTCCACTTTCATCACTCATCTCAAGCCGTGTCTCATTTTGATAATTTTAATTATTTATTTTATTGAATTAGTTAATAATATTATATCTATATAATAAGAAAGTTCTATTTTTCAAATTAGATGGAACATTTATCTTAAGTGACAATGAGATTGAAAGGCTGAGATTAATTTGAGAGTTGTCTTTTTACCTTGACCGTTGGATATACACTTCAATTTTGAAACACATTTTAGTCATTTCGGGTTCGTTTGAGAAGTGTGTTGACTTTTTGACTTTTTAACTATTTTAACCTGAGGTTAAAAAGTTTCGTTTGAAAAAGACTTTTTGACTTTTTTGACTTTTTGTGAGAGAAATAATGTAATGATAATGAATTAGATGTGATGTTTTATTTTATTGGACTAAAAAACCTATTTTTTCTTTTTGTGGCTAAAATAGCCCTAACCCTTCTTCCCAAACGAAGCTCTCATCATCTCTCTCTTCAAACCCATTTCACTGTTTCTCTCTTCAAACCCATCTCTCTCTCTCTCTACAGTGGTTGTATTCAAACCCATTCCTCATCACTGCTTCGGTGGTTCTTCGTTTCTTCACCAGCTCTTCGTTGCTTCGGTGGTTGTCGTCGGTAGCAGCTGTTCGCCTTCAGGTAACACCTCTCTCTTTCCCTCAAGGTCTCAGTCCGCCCTCTCTTCCCAACCCCACCTCAATCTCCCTACTCTCGCCTTCAGGTAGCAGCTGTTCGTTGCTTCGATTGTTTTTCTATAGCGATCCCGGGTTTACCCTTGTTGTACAGTGATCCGGACATGTGTCCGTGAATGTTGGTAGTTGTTTATTTTCTAGTTTGCATCCTCTTTACTTTGTATATTGGGTTATGGGATGTGTTGGGCAGGTTTGTTACAGGTTGGTTGTGCTTGGGAGCCTAGTGTTGCTGCCCAGATTTTTGGTCCTTCGCTCGAGCGAGGAGTTTGTCGCTCGAGCGAGAGTAGTGTTGCCCCGGTTCTGGACCTGAGAGTTGTAGTTTCTGGCTCGAGCGAGCTTTTCGTGGCTCGAGCGGTCTGGGTTTTTCTTCGCTCGATCGAGAACTTCTTGGCTCGAGCGAGAGTTTTCTGTGTCTGGTCGCTCGAGCGACCAATCCTTCGCTCGAGCGAGAGTGTTTTATATCAGCGGACAGCAGCCTCTAAAACATCACTTTTTCACCTCTTTTCTTTGAGCAAAACCTAAATCCGAGCCTCTCTCACTCTAAACTTACACTCTCTCTAAGATTTCATCTCCCTAGAGTGTGAATCTAGCCTAGGGCCTTTGTTAAAAAGATAGAGGGTGTTGAGAGCTTCGATTTAATCTGAAAAAGTTTGGATTTGGAGCAAGTTGATCTTGGAGTCTTCATCTCCTTTGTGGCTTAAACTTCAAGGTAGGGATATCCTACTCCTCTCTATGGGTTTTGTCTTTAAATTTTGGTATTTTGAGATGTTGGGCTTGGTTTGGTAATTTTGTAAAGTTTGGGGCTTTTGTGTAATTTTACAAAAGTTGGGGTTTTATTCATAATAAACCTAGATGCATGTTTGGCATAGAAAAATGGAATGATTGTTGAATCATTGATGAAAATGGAACCTAAGGGTTGAAATGTTAATTATGGGAATTGACCTAATTACATTGTTTAATTAATTGGGATAATTAATTGAGAAGGATGAGGAATGAAATGTTGATTATCCATTGTGCATTTATTTTCTGTTTAGAAATAACTGCTTGGGGCTATCGGTGGAGGATAGTCGTGATTGTTGTAGACAATGCATGATGATTAGGTAAACTGAAACTAATCAATGAAATGTGTCATGGAACTTGACGGTTAATTGAATACATTAATTGTATGTATTGTGTGATTGTATATAGAACCAATGTGTTTATATACGTTATGTGTAGAGGAGGAGATAGGGGATGTACTCCGCGGTTTAGGGGAAGATAGGGGATGTACCTCTAAACCGGATAGGTATTTGGAGGAGATAGGGGATGTACTCCGTAGACAGAGCTCATATGCTTGTCTAGAGAAGTGAAGATAGAGCTCATATGCTTATCTTTGTGAAGTGTGGATACAGCTTTTATGCTTATCTGTGGATATTGTTGATATACATATCTGTTGTAGAATGTGGATACAGCTTGTATGCTTATCTGTGGATATTGTTGATATACATATCTGTTGAGATTGTGGATATAGCTTTTATGCTTATCTGAATGTGAGATATAGTTTTTATACATATCTGTGGAAATGATGATAGAGCTAGCATGCTTATCTGTTGAAAAAGGGAAAATGAAAGGTAATTGGGACTTGTAAGTCGTTGACATAAATAGGTAATTTATGTGATTGTATCAGTGTTGACCAACTATCAATTGCTAATGTTTTAGTCATTGTCCATGGTTGGTTTAGTGTATTTCTACTGGGCTGTGGCTCACCCTATATGGGATTATCATTTTCAGGTGCAGGAAGCATGCCACCTCCAAGGACATAGCTGGGAGGCTAGTGGCGGGCATAGTTTTGTTGTTGTACTTTTGATGTATTACATGTAATTTCAAGCCAAGGGCTTAATGTGTAAACGAGTTAGAACTCTTTGTTGTAACCAAGTGTTAACTTGGAAAGCTGTAAGCCCGTAGGGCATTTTGTTATGAGGTTAACATGTAATACTTATGTAACGGAACTCTAATGAATGAAGAATGTGGTTAGTTTATATGTAAATGTATGTCTTACTAGATGGGTTTATTGTTATTATTTTGAGGGCGTTACAACTTGGTATCAGAGCGTACCGGGTTCGAATACTTTGGGTACGTGGGAAGTGATTAGTATCACAATGGGTTTGTCTCGCTTGATAGAGACTTAGGTGTGGTATCATATGCTATGTGCTTACTTGATAACATGCTTATGTGACTATGTGGGTATGGGATTTAATTTCTAGGATGTTGATTGGATCCTTGAGTTTCTGGGAGTCTTGTTGGAAAAGCACTTGATCAATGCTATTTCTAACCGGAACTCTAGTAACGCCTTGGGACTATCATTATCCGGAAATGAAATTCGTAAGTGCTTATGTGTTTATGTGCTTATGTGGAGTGAATTACACTTGTCCATGCATTAGGACGTGAGTGTTTAGTTTCGGCACACCTATGAATGTGCTAACGTTCTGTGTTACCTTTATTAGGATGTCAGGACGAGGAAGAGGAGCTAGGCGAGGTAGACCTGCGAGGCAGGAAGCACCGTTACAGGGTGAGATTCCGGCAGTGCAGGAGGGAGTGGGGCAGGCCAATGTGGCCGAACCAGTGGGTCAGCAGGCTATGGGTGCCTTGGCCAGAGAGATAGCAGGAGCTTTGGGTATTCTTAGGGCTGAGAATCAGGCAGTTGAGGCAGGGCCTTCCTTCTTGAAGAGGGAGTTCTTTCGGTGTAATCCGGACGAGTTTATCGGGGATCCTAAAGAGCCGCTTAAGGCAGATGAATGGCTCGAACAGACAACGAAGACGTTTGAGATGCTTGGCATCGAGGACGGAGCATTGAAAGTGACCTTGGCATCCTTCCAGCTGAAGGGAGATGCGGGTCAATGGTGGAAGTACGAGAAAGCTCGTGTTGGTGGTACTTGGGAGGCATTTGTGAATGCTTTTCAGGAGAGGTTTTTATCAGCAGCAGCTAGGGAAAAGCTAAGGGATCAGTTTAGCCGGCTTAATCAGCAGGGCTTGTCAGTGGCCGAGTTTGAGGCTACTTTTACCAGTCTGTCTAGGTTTGCGCCTGAACTGGTGGCGTCTGAGGAACGCCGTTGCTATGAGTTTGAGCGGAAGTTGAGGCGGGGCCTCAAGTTGAGAGTTGGTGGGTCCTATATCCGGGAGTATAGACACTTGGTAGATGCTGCAGCTCATATGGAGCTTATGATGCAGGAGGAGGATGAGGGGCAGAGAGGCTCCAAGAGGAGCCAAGATAGTCAGAGTGATGGCAGGAGGCAGAGGGGTTCTAACCCTCAGCAATCGCAGGGTGGTGTTGCTAGATCGACCTTCCCAGTCCCGAGTGCAGGCTCCGGGAGAGGTGGTCAGGGGGATTTTACCTGTTACAAGTGTGGCCAGCTGGGTCACAAGGTTTCTGTTTGCCCGCAGAAGGGTGGGGGTCAGAAAGCTGCTTCTTCTTCAGCTAGACCGCAGAGTCAGAGTTTGGGCAGGGGGCAGCTCTTGACTTGTTATCAGTGTAGACAACCTGGGCACATGAAAAGGTTTTGCCCACAGTTGAGTGCCACTTCGGGAGCGTCTGGCTCTAGGCAGACGCAGGGTTTTCAGCCAGCTTAGTCTGTGCAGGCCTCGAGGGCCAATCCGGGAGTTTCGTCATCCCAGTCTGTGCAGCAGTCTTTTGCTCCGAGAGGTGAGCAGGTAGACCAGGGGCCTACGGGACGCGTGTATGCTGTTACCGCGCAGGATTTAGTACCGGCTCCATCAGTAGTGAGAGGTACTTTTCTGTTTTGCAACTCGGTTGCTAATGTGTTGATAGACACGGGTGCATCTCATTCTTTTGTATCTGCTGCATTTGCATCTGTTTTGGAATTGGAGTTAGCACAGTTAGCATCTCCTATTTGTGTGGTATCGCCTTTGGGTGGTGAGTTGATTCTGAAACAGGGTGTTAGAGGATGTGATATAGAGGTCGCCGACTATAGGCTTCCTTTTCCGTTTGTTGTCATGCCCATGAAGGGCTTTGATGTTATTTTGGGTATGGACTGGTTATCGTCATACCGGGCTGTTATTGATTGCTACCGCCAGAGGGTCACGTTATGTACCTTGAGCGGGGAGTGGTTCCATTTCTTGGGAGACCGGGTTGGTAGTGTTTTGCCATCGGGGTATGATTCGCGAGGGCGAAGTGAGCTTAGTGGTTTACTTGCTAGCTTTGAGAGTAGCGAGTGTGTTGAGACTCAGAGTGTGTTGCTAAGGGTGGTTTGTGAGTATTCGGATGTCTTTCCCGAAGATCTTGTTAGTTTGCCACCTCACCGAGAGATAGAGTTCTCTATTGATTTAGTGCCTGGTACGGCGCCGATTTCTATGGCACCTTACCGTTTTGCTCCAGCAGAGTTGGTTGAGTTGAAAGTTCAGCTCCAGGAATTGTTAAATAAGGGTTTTGTTCGCCCTAGTGTTTCGCCGTGGGGAGCACCGGCCCTCTTTGTTAAAAAGAAAGATGGTGCCTTGAGACTGTGTATTGACTATCGAAAGTTGAATCGGGCTACGGTTAAGAATAAGTATCCTATGCCCCGTATAGATGATTTGTTTGACCAGTTGAAGGGTTCCCGTTGTTTCTCTAAGATAGACTTGAGATCGGGTTACCATCAGTTGAGGGTCAGGGAGGAAGATATTCCTAAGACGGCATTCCGTACACGGTATGGCCATTATGAGTTTCTGGTGATGCCATTTGGGCTTACCAATGCACCGGCAGTCTTTATGGACTTGATGAACCGGATTTTCCGGGAGTTCTTAGACCGATTTGTGGTCGTCTTCGTGGACGACATTCTTATCTATTCGCCTACTGAGGAGGAGCACGAGGAACACTTGAGAGTGGTGCTTGAATTGCTTAGAGCCCATAGGCTATATGCCAAGTTTGGGAAGTGTGAGTTCTGGCTGAGGGAAGTCAAATTCTTAGGCCACGTGGTATCCGGGAAAGGGGTGTCTGTTGATACATCCAAGGTTGAGGCAGTGCAGGATTGGGCACAGCCTAAGAGTGTGTTTGAGATCCGCAGTTTTCTGGGATTAGCTGGGTATTACCGTCGGTTTGTGAAAGATTTCTCCAGGTTAGCGTCACCATTGACTAGACTGACTAGGAAGGGAGTCAAGTTTGTGTGGAGTGAGACTTGTGAAAAGTCGTTCCAAGAGCTGAAAGTTAGATTGACCACCGCTCCGGTGTTGATTATTCCGGAGAGAGGGTTGGGTTACTCGGTTTATTGTGATGCCTCACGAGAGGGTTTGGGTTGTGTGTTGATGCAAGAGGGGAAAGTGGTAGCTTATGGCTCACGTCAGTTGAAACTACATGAGAAGAATTACCCCACACACGACCTAGAGTTAGCAGCTGTGATCTTTGCCTTGAAAATCTGGAGGCACTACCTTTATGGTGAGAGGTTCGAGGTATTCTCGGATCATAAGAGTTTGAAGTATCTGTTTACACAGAGAGACTTGAATTTGAGGCAGAGGAGATGGATGGAGTTCATCGAGGATTATGATTTTGAGTTGCATTATCATCCGGGAAAGGCCAATGTTGTGGCCGATGCCCTTAGTAGGAAAACCATTAGTGATGTAGCTTGTATAGCCATCCGGGAATGGGAGATGTTGGGAGCACTTGGCGAGTTTGATTTGCTACTGGGCGAATCTGTTGAGACTGCGGCTTTGTTTTCTGTTGTTGCGCAGCCTACACTTTTGACTAGAGTGTTAGAGGCACAGAGAGGTGACCTTGAGGTAGAATCCCTCCGAGAGAAGATCTCCAGTGGGAAAGCTGAGAAGGGTTTGACGGTGTATCCCGATCTGAGTGTGAGATACCGAGACCGTTTGTTTGTACCGGAGTCTTGCCGAGAGGAAGTACTCCGAGAGTTTCATCATTCGCGCCTTGCGGTGCATCCGGGAGGTACTTAGATGTATCAGGATTTGGGTTGCCAGTTTTGGTGGCGGGGTATGAAGAGAGATGTGGCTGTTTTCGTATCGAAGTGTCTTACTTGCCAGCAAGTGAAGGCCGAGCATCAGAGGCCAGCGGGTTTGTTGCAACCCTTGCCTATTGCCGAGTGGAAGTGGGAGCATGTCACTATGGACTTCGTTGTAGGTCTTCCGAGGACTCAACGGGGTAGTGATGTTATTTGGGTGGTTGTAGACCGGTTGACTAAGTCGGCGCACTTTATTCCTATGCGCGTGAGAGATTCGGTAGATCATCTTGCCGATTTGTATATTCGGGATGTAGTGCGATTGCACGGGGTCCCAGTGACGATCGTCTCAGATAGAGATCCTCGTTTTACTGCTAGGCTGTGGCAGAGTTTGCAGAGTGCCTTGGGCACTAAGTTGACCTTTAGTACAGCTTATCATCCTCAGACTGACGGGCAGTCCGAGCGTACTATTCAGATCCTCGAGGATATGCTTCGGGGTTGTGTCCTGGACTTCTGTGGGACGTGGGAGAGGCACTTGCCATTGGTAGAGTTTGCCTACAACAACAGTTTTCAGTCTAGCATCGGTATGGCACCGTTTGAGGCCTTGTATGGCCGACCGTGTAGGTCTCCAGTTTGTTGGGCCGAGGTAGGTGATGCACCTTTGTTGGGTCCGGAGTTGGTTAGGGAGACGACGGAGAAAGTTGAGCTTATCCGTAGGAGGCTTGTTACAGCCCAGAGTCGACAAAAGAGTTATGCCGACCGTAGGAGGAGGCCTTTGGCGTTTGAGGTAGGTGATCATGTCTTTCTGAAGATATCACCTAGGCGAGGCTTGATGAGGTTTGGGAAGAGTGGGAAGTTATCCCCTCGGTTTATTGGTCCTTTTGAGATCCTTGAGAGGATAGGTGAGGTTGCTTATCGGTTAGCCTTACCGCCGCAGTTGTCCGGCGTACATGACGTGTTTCATGTGAGTATGCTTCGGAAGTATGAGCCAGATCCATCACATGTGTTGGATTGGACCGATTTAGAGGTAGATGCGGATGCCTCGTATGAGGAGAGACCGGTTCGGGTCTTGGATAGGCGGGATCAGGTCCTGCGTGGCAAGACCATTCCTTTGGTGAAAGTCTTGTGGAAACATCACGGAGTGGGGGAAGCCACTTGGGAACGTGAGTTGGAAGTCCGAGAGAAATATCCGGACTTGTTTATTGATATGTAATTTTGTATTTAAATTTTACATTTTGTTGAACTTAAGAGCTTTTATATATGTCTTAAGTTGTGAAACATTGAAAATGTTTTGGTTATTGGAAGTATGTTTGGAACTTGCCTCATATGGAAGTTAAATGTAACATTATAGGTGTTAAGTATATTGTTGACATTGGAAAGTTAGTGCATAATGTTGATGCATGTTAATAATACATATGTTGTTTACATATTGTGATATGTCTCTTGTTAAAGGGATGGGATGACCGGTAATGGGTCGAATTGTTGAATGTTAAATTGTAACATCGTTTAAAATGGAGGAAAACCTGTTTTTGAAAACTTGTGCTTAATTTCGGGGGCGAAATTCTTTAAGGGGGGGAGGTTATAGCGATCCCGGGTTTACCCTTGTTGTACAGTGATCCGGACATGTGTCCGTGAATGTTGGTAGTTGTTTATTTTCTAGTTTGCATCCTCTTTACTTTGTATATTGGGTTATGGGATGTGTTGGGCAGGTTTGTTACAGGTTGGTTGTGCTTGGGAGCCTAGTGTTGCTGCCCAGATTTTTGGTCCTTCGCTCGAGCGAGGAGTTTGTCGCTCGAGCGAGAGTAGTGTTGCCCCGGTTCTGGACCTGAGAGTTGTAGTTTCTGGCTCGAGCGAGCTTTTCGTGGCTCGAGCGGTCTGGTTTTTCTTCGCTCGATCGAGAACTTCTTGGCTCGAGCGAGAGTTTTCTGTGTCTGGTCGCTCGAGCGACCAATCCTTCGCTCGAGCGAGAGTGTTTTATATCAGCGGACAGCAGCCTCTAAAACATCACTTTTTCACCTCTTTTCTTTGAGCAAAACCTAAATCCGAGCCTCTCTCACTCTAAACTTACACTCTCTCTAAGATTTCATCTCCCTAGAGTGTGAATCTAGCCTAGGGCCTTTGTTAAAAAGATAGAGGGTGTTGAGAGCTTCGATTTAATCTGAAAAAGTTTGGATTTGGAGCAAGTTGATCTTGGAGTCTTCATCTCCTTTGTGGCTTAAACTTCAAGGTAGGGATATCCTACTCCTCTCTATGGGTTTTGTCTTTAAATTTTGGTATTTTGAGATGTTGGGCTTGGTTTGGTAATTTTGTAAAGTTTGGGGCTTTTGTGTAATTTTACAAAAGTTGGGGTTTTATTCATAATAAACCTAGATGCATGTTTGGCATAGAAAAATGGAATGATTGTTGAATCATTGATGAAAATGGAACCTAAGGGTTGAAATGTTAATTATGGGAATTGACCTAATTACATTGTTTAATTAATTGGGATAATTAATTGAGAAGGATGAGGAATGAAATGTTGATTATCCATTGTGCATTTATTTTCTGTTTAGAAATAACTGCTTGGGGCTATCGGTGGAGGATAGTCGTGATTGTTGTAGACAATGCATGATGATTAGGTAAACTGAAACTAATCAATGAAATGTGTCATGGAACTTGACGGTTAATTGAATACATTAATTGTATGTATTGTGTGATTGTATATAGAACCAATGTGTTTATATACGTTATGTGTAGAGGAGGAGATAGGGGATGTACTCCGCGGTTTAGGGGAAGATAGGGGATGTACCTCTAAACCGGATAGGTATTTGGAGGAGATAGGGGATGTACTCCGTAGACAGAGCTCATATGCTTGTCTAGAGAAGTGAAGATAGAGCTCATATGCTTATCTTTGTAAAGTGTGGATACAGCTTTTATGCTTATCTGTGGATATTGTTGATATACATATCTGTTGTAGAATGTGGATACAGCTTGTATGCTTATCTGTGGATATTGTTGATATACATATCTGTTGAGATTGTGGATATAGCTTTTATGCTTATCTGAATGTGAGATATAGTTTTTATACATATCTGTGGAAATGATGATAGAGCTAGCATGCTTATCTGTTGAAAAAGGGAAAATGAAAGGTAATTGGGACTTGTAAGTCGTTGACATAAATAGGTAATTTATGTGATTGTATCAGTGTTGACCAACTATCAATTGCTAATGTTTTAGTCATTGTCCATGGTTGGTTTAGTGTATTTCTACTGGGCTGTGGCTCACCCTATATGGGATTATCATTTTCAGGTGCAGGAAGCATGCCACCTCCAAGGACATAGCTGGGAGGCTAGTGGCGGGCATAGTTTTGTTGTTGTACTTTTGATGTATTACATGTAATTTCAAGCCAAGGGCTTAATGTGTAAACGAGTTAGAACTCTTTGTTGTAACCAAGTGTTAACTTGGAAAGCTGTAAGCCCGTAGGGCATTTTGTTATGAGGTTAACATGTAATACTTATGTAACGGAACTCTAATGAATGAAGAATGTGGTTAGTTTATATGTAAATGTATGTCTTACTAGATGGGTTTATTGTTATTATTTTGAGGGCGTTACATTTTCTTTGTTGTTTTCTCTCCAATTTGACAGTTTTTCTATTTTTGTTTTACCATAATAATCAACAAAACCAAATTTAAACCCTTAGTTAATGACTTCGGAAGAACGAATTTTAAACCAATTTTATTTTTGTCTTCATGTCTTCATGGGCTTACTCTGTTAAAAAAAACACAGACAAAGCATCGATCAAATGAATTGGGGCAATGATTACACTGAAGATCTCGAATCAAGTCCATTTCTCTCTCTAATGCTCAATACGCTTATTGGGGTTTCACTTATCATCAACATCTCATTAGGTTTTTCAATTACTTCTCAGAATCAGACTTTAATTTTAATCATCTTATTCTAATTCTGGTCATCTTACTTTGTTCATCTTTCTCTCGATTTTGTTCTAATTTTTGTTCATCTCACTTCAACGATCACACACTTTTTTTTTCCCCTTTTGTATTTGGGTTTGTTTTTCTTTTTCTTTTTTGTTGTTGTTGTTGTTGTTGTTGTTGTTGTTGTTGTTGTCAACACAAAAACCATTCTTTTTATTAGATGTTGTTCTACAAAAATATTTCTGTCTTATTTGGTTGCCGAGAAAGTGACGGCAGAAGTAAAGAAAATGGAATTTTGGCTACTATCATTTCTAGGTTTGACTGAAAGGTCTGTTATAATTGTATTTTTATCAAAATTAATTTTTTTTTATTGGGTTTTGTACTCAAGAACAAGTGTTGATGTTCTTAATTGTTATTTTTCTTATTTGACTTGGGCTATTTGTTCGAGCACTATTAATCTATCTCTTTATATTTTTTCTGCTCTATCTTTAAGCACCATTATGTTTTCTGCTTCATATGGTGCAACGACTTGAACGGCGAGCATATAAAGGTTGTGGATATTCATCTTGGTCTTGTTGGCTTTGTTTCAGTGCCTTGGTCTTGGTGGAGATGTTATCCCAAACAGGTATTTTAATTAGCTAGTTGTGCCAGATATGTTGAAACCATGGGAAAAGTTGCTGGAAACCTTAATTAATTTGATTTGTAGTTAATTATGATGGATTTGTATTTTAAGTAGTTTGTTTTATTGCTAAATTTTGGTAAATTTTGAGTTACATTGGGAATAACTTTGTGCTAAGTTTTGGAATCCCACTATTGTCAAAATCAAAATTAATATCTAATTGTCTCTTAAATTGGTTTTTTTGCTCATATATTTTTAGGATTTATAAATTTACATTTTATTTAAGAGAAAACTAAAATTGTAGGTTCTTTTTTCCTTTCTATTTATGTCTTCTCTTTTTTAACCTCTTGGAATATGAGGACAACGAAGTCGCAGTGTTATGGAACTAATCTGTGATGTTGTGGAACTAGTCTATGGAACTAATCTGTGATGTCAGGTAAAAGGCCCCAACTTAGATTCAGTTTTGGAACTAAAATTTGACAATATTATATGTTGTGTTATGTGATGTTGTATGTGTGTGTAACTTTGCCCAGTAATTTGTGATGTTATGTGATGTTGTGTGTGAGTGTGTGTCTTTGACAGTATGTGATGATTTCGATGGCTTCTACTAGGAATCAAATTTTTTTTCTTTCAATCTAAATTTTGTTTTTGTTGTGGCAACGGGTTGGCTGCTTCCCATGAGCAAATTAAATGGATTCAAATGGTTGGTTTCATATTTTGCTTATGGGTGGATTTGAATAGTTTGAGCATTTTTTTTTTTTTTTACAGCTGCTATTCGTAGCATTTCAGTGCACTATGTTAACCCGTTAAAAGCATCCTAATTCTTTAATAGGATGATTGGCTTCCATTGGGAATTAAATTGTTCAATCTGTTTTTAGTTTACGGAATTTTTTAAATTTAATATTGTTATTTCTAAGTTACTGAAATAAAACATATATACTCATTTCTCATTACAGTACATTTGTTTTGTCATGTAGTTGCTTGGTCTAATTATAGTTCCCTATTATTTGTCAGGAGTCATTTTAGCTACCATTTAGCAGGTTTGTTTATGTAGTATTGATTGAATTTTTTTTTCTACAATTTCTTTATGGATAATTGAAAGAGGAGTGAAGAGAAGTTGGCCATAATTGTTTGTGTTTCTTTATGATTTTGATTTCATTTATATGAATATGAAATAGTTTACTATGAGATGAGATAAGTCTTTTTCAATGAAATGAGTTTCTATGAATGGGTGACTTCTATTTGTTTTTGTGCTCTAAGATGAGATAAGTCTTTTTCAATGAATGGATCTTTCATGTTCAAAAATTGTCACTTAGTATGGAGGGTTGAAACAGTGATTGTGCTTAATTGCTATTTACTACCTTTAGCTTGGTTTGTTTCGTCATATGTTTATAGAAATGATTTTTCATGCTTTTTGGCACTTACGTTTGTGGATTGAAATGTCACATTTGTTTGGTTACTAATTGATATTTGTAAAGAGCATGCATTTGTCTATTCTCTCTCAAATTGGCTCCTCTATAAAATATGTATTGGTACCATTCCATCAACAAAAATAATTATGCTTAGGTATGTAAGGTTGTGTTTGAATCATAATAACTTTATATTTCCCTCATCTTTTTTTTTTCCTTTTCAAATCCCTATCTAAGTTTAAATTGATATTCTCAGACATTTCAAGTTCTTAGCCATTGACTGTTAACTATCCTAAAGAATCTGCTTCAACTCATTTTGTTTATTTCATGTGCTTTAGGAGGGTGCATACTAATTTACATCTTTTGGTTGCACCATTATGAACATTTTGTATCCTTGGAGTCAGAATTTTGTTTGAATATTTGATTTGATGATACATAAAACATCTTAGGATAAAATTTTTCATTTATTTATTTATTTATTTTATAGGTTTTTGATCTTAAAACTTTGTTGTGGTCTAATCTGAAGCTGAACATTGAACCAAATGAAGCAGAAAATTCTTCCAGTACATCTAGTCACAATATGGTAAGATATTGAGACAATTTTTATTCCATTGCTATTTTGGGTCAATCTGATTAAATAAGGACATTCACTTCTATATAATAAAATAAAAAAAAATACAATTTCTTAAAATATCCATCGCTTACAATCAGTTAGAACTGTTCATATCATTATCTCACTTTCTTACATTAGTTCTATGCGACACATCAATGGTGTACCATACATTAAAGTAGGTGGTCTTTTTTTATTTATATTTTTTAAATACACTTCTTTTCCCCTCTATAAGTTCCTTCTAATAAAATTTTCTATTTTCTCCAAGTGACAGTTGTTTAAGACAATTTCAGTCTCATATTCAAGTTTGGAAAGTCTTGAATCTCTTCTTCTATAAGGTTTCACTTTAATTTTTCTTTTTATTTTTTGAGATTGCAGAGCATTGGCTGGTGTGCATTGTTTATTATTTATTTTAAATTTAATTTTTTGGTATTGCAGAACACTGGCTGGTGTGCATTGTTTGTTATTTAATTTTGAATTCTATTTTTAAGGATTGCATAGCACTGATTGGTGTGCTTCATTTGGTGTTTGGTAAAATTTTTTTTTTATTGTAAAGTATTGATATATGTACAATAGTTTTGATTGGTATTATTTGGTAATGAATGAATAATGAAAATGGAATATTTTTTATTAAACAAAAAATATATATACACGTGCCTAGGGGTTGCTATTTTTAATTGAGTTCTATGGACTGTGTGAGACCAAGAAAATTGTTGGAAGTGTTTTAAAAACAATAGATATACCTATGCATAGGGGTTGTTATTTCTTAGTGTAGTATGTTTTTCGATAAATTACATTTGTATTCAACTATATTTTGATCTCGATATTATTTACATCTTGCCTTTAAGGACGAGCATACCTCTTATTCTTCCCTTCTTCCACTTCTTCTCCTCTCATTACGAAATCATTTAACACTAAAGTAAATGATGGGATGGGAAGTGAGCATTGGTTTGAGGATTGCAAAAAGTCCTGAATTTATGGAAACTTTGTCGTATCATTAAGATTGCAAAATTAATACTTTTTCATAACTTGCTATTTCATGTAATGAATTCTTTTTTCTTATTTTTGTTTCTTTGTTTGTGTAGTATTAAATAATTTGATAAGCATGAAGGGATTGAATTAGCTTGAAATCAGGTAAAACTTCATGATTTCTAGGAAAGCCCTGAAGATCTAAAGAGGTATTGTGAAATTCATCTACTAAAGACCTTGACTAGATTAAGTTGCTTTTGTTTATTAAACTCTATCTTTCATTATTTATGTGTTTGGGTTTCTCTTTCTTTTTTTGGGTTTGTGTTCTGTTTCTTTTTTTGTGTTCTATTTCTTTTTTATTTTCCTTTTTTGTGTTCTTTTTTTTTGTGTTTTTTTTTTGTGTTTTTTTTTTTTTTTTTAATGTGCATTGTTGCCAATAAAATCTCACATTGTTGTGTTCAAAATACCACTTGAAATTTTGTTGAATGCTTCTTGAGGACTTTTTCTACAAATTAGTTTGGCTCCTCTTCTGTCTCCTCATTTCTCTCTAAACTTGAGAATTTCATTCTGGGTATTTTGCCTATTTTGGTACAGTCAAGCTCTTATATTTTGTATCTTTGTACATACACCATGTTCTGTAAAATGCCTCAATTAAAATAGTTTATTTTCTTTTGGTTAAACCAGCTACTTATATAATTCAACTTTTTTGTTGGTCAAACAGTGAGTGAATCTATCATAACAGGCCAAGTAAATGACTAAACAACCTTTCCTATAGAGTTTGATTAATAGTGCTTGAATGCTGTAAGTGTTGGTCATGTCAATGTTATGATAGAATCAAATGAGATATTAAATTATGATAGATTCAATCACTATTTGGGGGAAAAAGGTAAATGTAGATTAAATTATTCTTGATTCTTAGCAATTGCTAAATTGTGAATTCTTATACTTGGCAATTGCTAGATTAAATGGCTTTTGTTTATTAAACTCTATCTTAGAGTGATGGCTACTCAGTACTCAACCATCATCAATCTTCAACCAGACTCCAAAAAGGTATTTTACTTTGATTGTTTGTTAGATTGCACTCTCACACTCAGATTTTAGTTGGTTTTGCTGAAGGGAAAGCATTAGTTGCTGTAATTGAGAAGACCCCATGGTGGTAATGGACCCATGGTGATCGGCTCTCCGATTAATACGTTGTTAAGCTTACTCATTTTCGTTGTTATTTTTTTCTCATTTGACAATGCCATTGTATATTAAAAAGAGAAACCATTGTGTAATAGTGTGTGTTGTTCACTACTAATACACCATTACAACGGTTCAATTTTGCAGACAACTGGAGTGAGATCATTCAACGACACTAAGCAAGGATAAGTTCTATTTTAACTTTTTTTCCCAATCATACACACACTAAGCTAGGATAAGTTCTATGGTAATTTCGATCTAATTTGCCATTACATACATAAATGAGGAATTTTAATCTCTAATTTGTTCATTCTATTTCATGTAATATCTATTATTTCTTTATGATTTTGGGGTTCCCATGTAGAGAGTTCTACTAAATATAATATTTACGTGGAGTCACTTGCTTGAAGTTAGTTTCTTTTGTTGAGTTGATTTTGGGATTCTATGATTTTGTCAAAGATCATTTACCCCACTTAGTAACCCAATAAATGCCAAGTGGGTAGATCAAGTACTACTAGGAGCACATCCTCCTTATTGTTCCTTTGCTTGGAGGAAATCCTCCTTATTGTTCCTTTGCTTGGAGGAAATGTAGCATCACTCGTAAACTGAGACAATTCTTCCTAAAAGCTGGTTAATGTTTTAAACTTGGTCCCTAAACATAATGTTAGTCTCTTTGTTCTTGGTGTTGTTTATTCTAATTTTATATTTCTATTATGGTTTCAATATATTAGTCTTCGCAAGACATAGCATTAGAACAATGGGTATAGTGGTAGAAACTCAAGTTTATATTGCCAATGGGTATAGTGGTAGATCCAATATTTTGGCTTGACAAAGTTTCCTGTTTCACAAGCTTATTCCTCACTCAGTTGTGTAGTTATGAACTATAATTTAAAAAAATCATATATCTATCCTTACGGTTAATTTTACATTTGATCAATTAACTGGTTTAAGGATTTACAGTGGTAGAGAATATATTAGGGGAACTACGTACGTATCAATTTGCTTCTTTCCTTGTCTTTCTTGGAAGTTTTCTATTTGATTCTCAACTGCAACCATCTGATTGATGGTTTAATTGGATGAGGGTGGGTGATGATTTGGATATGATGTCTACTTACCAAACACAATTCATACTCATCCTCGCACAAACTGTAATGTCCCTCTTAATGTTTATGTTTGTGATTAGGTAATGATTTTCAATTTACGTATTTAATCAATTAATGGACTGGTGTGTTTATGTTTCTATTGATCCTTTCATTAATTGTTAATATGATAATGAAAGATTTGTTTTCATTTGGAAAAATTGACACAACTAACCCTTGATTGTTTAATGTTAGTTTGATTTTTATTTTTCAATTTTTTATTTACTTGAAGTTAAAGATTTTTTAAAATCACAACTTTGAGCACTCAAGTACGATCTCTTCAATTATTCCAATTTTTTTTTTTTTTTATCTTATTGAGGTGATGGTAATTTTCATTGTATGGTCAAGCCTTTTAATTGTTGGATTTAAAAAAGCCTTTTTATCTTATTGAAATGGCGGTAATTTTTATTTTATGGCTAAGCCTTTTAATTGTTGGATTTAAAAAAGCCTTCTAATCAGTTTCATTAGGCACTTCCTAATAAATTGTAATATAAAAATTTATTATACATAAATTGTTCGATCTCTTCTCGTCACCAACATAAATTGTTCAATTTCATGTAATTGTTTTATTTTTTGTGAATCATTGGCACTCGATTAGAGTGATATATTTTGACTTTGACTTGTATTTTTGTTTTTTCCCTCAAATTTCAGGTGTATGAAAGTGGCAATTGTCCATGATATTGCAAAAGGTAACGTCTTTGTATTTAGATTTTTTAATTGGGTTTCCCATTATGAATTCTTTTGTTGTGATGAGTATATTGAAGAAAAACAATGATAGTGAGAACTTCGAGTACATGCCCAATGTTGTTTTAACATCTAAAAAATTAAAGCGAAACCTCAATTTCAGTAAATTGTTGTATAATGATTAATTGGGCAAAGCTTTTTGTCATGAGCCTGATTGTAATGGGATTCCAAATTAGATGTAATTATTTATTTATTTATTTATTTATTTTTTGTGTGTGTATTATCTAAATTGTTAAATTCTTCTTACTGAATTGAAAAAAGAAAAGATAGAAGAGTTATACTTACCAATTGCTAACTTGTGAATTCTTATTCATATTCATTTTTTTTTTTTTTTTTGGGGACACAATTCATATTCATATTCATTAAGCAGTAACATATGTATCAAGAAGGGTTATATAGAATTTTTTTTTTTTTATGTTCAAATTTTGTTAATTCATATTTATTGGTTCCTCTGTTTCTCAAAGGTATTTTGATGTGATTTTTCCTCTTATGATTTGTTTTAATTGATTTTTTAAAGTGAATTCAAGCGTTGGAGTGATTTTGTTGCAGGTGACTAATTCATATTAGAAATGTTAGGATTGTGTTATTTTTCTACGTATTGATGGTTGGCTCTTTCATTCTAAACTGGATGATTAATATATATATATATATTTTTTTTATAATAAAGCTAGGATGATTACTCTTTTGTACCAAAATGTTCATTCACCATTTCTTAAAGCTTTGAAATTTGATAAAGTAAAAATGTTACTCAGTTATAATACTAATTTAGAAATATTCTTTCATTTGAAGGTTGTCATTTTGGCGTGAATATCTTTGCTTATGTTGTGCACAACAATTTTATATTATAAATTTGCTATTTAAACCTTAATTATGAAGTTTGCTAAAAGATATTTTATGTGTGAAGTTTGCTAAAGTGTAATTTGAAGTCTCAACTTAAGTGTTAAGTTTTATATTGCAATTAAATTATTGTCATTTTGAATTGATTTAAATTGATTTCTGTAACAGTGAAATTGTTATCATTTTGAATTGATTTATTTTAATTGATTTTTGTAAAGTATGTAATATTAACATTATTTACACCGTGCCTTTAGACACAGACATACACTAGTATATATATAAATTAAATTAATTGAATTTCAATAATTATTGAATTATATTTATTTAAAAAAATTAAAAATACATTTTCAAAATTACATTTGTCGTATAATTTTTTTAAACAAAAATATTTTTACACTAATCTCTATCTCTCGTGTCACTACTAGCGACCTGAAAGCAAAAATTTAATATATTTTAATTGTTGTTGAACTAATAGAAAATATTTTCTAGAGAATTGAATAAAAATTCCTAAAAATTTTATACATAATGATGTGATCTATTTATAAAAAAAAATTAAAAAATCTATCCTATGATTTATAACTGTAAAAATACTTTTTCCATATGATTTTATATGATTGGCTATATAAAAATTATTATGTAATTAATATTTATACATATTTAATATTTCTCGAGAGTTGAATAAAAAAAGCATAACTTGTCTCCAATCCAAAATTTGGTTTGGAGTGTAGTGTTCGAGCTCGTGGGGCCCACCATAAGTTTTGTTTAAATTATTCAAATTGTTTATTTTGTTGGGTCTTGTGTGTATATCATCCACACAAAAAAAAAAAAATAAGTCAATTCGATAATATTAACCTATTTAATTTATCACATTTGTCTTTAAAAAAAATAGACGGTAAGTGTTTTTTTAAAAATAAATTGTCCATTGTGTTTATGATAAACGCAATAAATTAAATAGACTACGATTATTAAATTAATCTAATTTTCTTGTGTGGATAATATACACGAAGGACTTGACAAAATGAATAATTCAAATTATTCAAACAAGGCCTGTGGCCCTACATAATATGCTCCAGTCCAGACTTAAACTAGAAACAAGCTGTGCCCGAATAAAAAAAAAACCCTCAAAATTTTGTACATAATGATGTACATATTTATGGAGAATTAAAAAGTCTTATCATTATAATTTATAATTGTCAAAATACTTTTTCCAAAAATTTGTTTTGCTATATAAAAATTATTATGTATTTAACATTTATCTATACATACAAGTCTATAGTTGAATCAGGAATTATACTTCAAAATAAACCGAGCCGTCAATGCTCCGTTTTCCTCTGTCAGCAACCACAACATGCGGACGTGGACCAATAAAAATTAGTTTATTTCGTTTCAGTTTTTGAAAATTATTTTTCAAATTTTCAATTTGTATTTTTATATTTTTAGTGAATTTTTAATATTTTAATTATTTTTTTTTTCTTTTTAGATGCACTTAACTTAAAATGCTACTAAAAACTAATAATTTTGTGAAGAAATATTTAAAAAAATCAACAAATACAATAAAATACAAAAGCATACTAAATTTTCATATATATATATATATATATATATTTGTATTTTTTTGAATTTTTTAAAGATTTTTTCACATAATATACTTTTTAAGTTTATTAAAAAAAATGATTAAAATATTTAAAAAATTTACTAAAAAATACGGATTGAAAATTCAAAAAACAGTTTTTGAAAACAAAAATCAAATAGTTTACAGTACAATTTTACCTCAGATGAGGTAGATTTATTATTAATTGGTAAAATTATGTACCAATTATTGACATAGTATTACCGTGATATTGAATTTTTACTTTTGAAGCTTGAGTGATGAAGAGGATTCTACAAGCAATGAAGGAGTTGGTAGTGCACAGAGGAGGTGGTAAAGAATATGAATGTTGAATGATGATGAATACCCCCTGGCATGACACCAGTGCCTCCAGCAATACCAGCCGCTGTATTTGCCACAAGATTGCCATAAAGATTAGGAGTAATCTACAAAACATAAGACAGACTTCCTCAACATCCTGTCAATTAGGTGGGTTGAGAAATTAAACATTCAGAATGCATATTCCGCTTTAATGATTCGAAACATTCATTTTGTCGAACTATTCATATATTATCCATTAAAAAAATTAAATCGATTCGATAATTATAGCCTATTCAATTTACTGCATTTGTCACAAAAAAAAAAAAAAAAGGGAAGAAAAGAATAACTAATTTTAAAATCACACATACCGTCTATTTCTTTGAAAACAAATGTAATAAATTGAACAAGTTAAGATTATCGAATCGAGCTAATTTTTTGTGTGAATAAAATACATGCAGAACTCGACAAAATTAACAGTTCGGATTATCGAAATAGGGCTTGTGGTGAACCTACATGCCCGAACAACACCCTTCAATCTGGACTAGAGAGAAGACTATTCCAATTGTAAAATAGTTTTGTTACGAACACGAAATATACATGACTAGGTAAAATTTAAAGAATTGTATGCATGGATCCCACTTCTGAAAAATCTCGTTCACTGATATAGATTCTTTGTTTAACTGTGTAATTGATTTTTGTGTTTCTAAATTTATTCACTATCAAAAAGACAAGAAAGAAATACAGTTTGCAATTTTACTTTAATTACCACACCTTTTTGTTATGCACGAAGTGTCCATGTTCATTGTTTGTTCACTGCTTTCGTGTAGCTGTGATTTTTTATTTTATTTTTTATTTTTTTTTTGCGCACGCAAAAAATAAATAAATAAAGTCACACACACAACATAGGAATTTAATGAGCTCAACCATATTACAAAGAAAGATGTTTGAACCTTTGAAGTGGTATGTATTATGCCTACAGAAGTACAAGCAGTATTTTTGAGAAAATCTGTTGGAACAATATTTTGTGTAAAATAAATAATGAAACAAATCAAACGAATAAAATAAATTACTTTCCGAATTTATTTTACCAAACCGAATAAATAATTAAAAGATCAAGTCGAATGTGTGACACTCTGTCATTAAGACAGATTCGTCCCGCTACGGTTACAGATAAAAAGCGTCTATCTCCTAGGATACAATGATCTTCACAAATTGTAGTAGCACTCCAAACAATTTGTACAGAGAACCAAACCTGTGTTCTTAACTCTCTAAATTTTATTCTAAAACTAGTATGAAGAATAATGCAAACAGAGCAAGAAATGGATAGCAAAATGAAAATTTTCAAATTATTTTCCAACCCCAAAACTGCTGGAAAATGCTGGAATTTATAGGCCAAAAGATCTATCCGAACAGGTACAGATTTTGAATGAACAGGTATACACTGTTTTGAACAGATACAGATTCGAAATTTCAACAGTTCTGTCACTGTTTAATCTGTAAACTGCTAGGAACTGCTAGGCAGTTTCTAGCAGTTATAAACCTGTCAAAAAACAATTTTAAATCTGTTCAAAATTTTAATCTGTTAAGAAATCAAATGAACAGGTACAACCCAAACTCAGACCAGTTAAAACCCAGTTTGCAATCTGTTCAAATTTGCCTGTTTGGGAAAACAGAATCCGTCCGAGTGCAAAAAAACTGTTTGGACAATTTTAATCTTGTTCGGAAAAAGTGGACTGGAGGAGTTTAACATTTGACAGGAAAATAAATTCAATTTTGAATTAATTTTGATTCAGAAAATTAAATTTTTCCGCAAGAATTTTGAAAAGATTCAAATAAATTTTGTCTAAAAAATTAATGTTAGAATCGACCCGACCCACAACCCACACCCGCGCCTGGCACAGCTCGACTAGATGAACGGCGACAGCAGCGTGCGAGTGTGTGGTGGTTCGGGCTAAGGTTCACTTTGTCCATAACTCCTCCCTTCTACAAACTTGGGGTGTCTCTTGGGGCTCAACCCAAGTGTTGTTACCTAGAACTTATATACACACATAAGTTCTCTTAAGTTTTCAATTTGGGACTAGCTTTACAAGGAAACCCATATTTAAATCTTTAAATGTCCAATTTCACGAACCCGAAAACGACGTCAACTTCTCATTCACTCATAAATGGTTTTGATGAACCGTCTTCACCGTGAGACTTGCCAAGCGGCAAGGAACACATCACCTCTTTGGACCCACCCCAAAAGACGTTTGGGGCCCACTCAAAATTAGGCTCAAAGTTGGCCCAAAATAAGTCTATAAAAACCAATTATTCTAACAATCCCCCACATGAATGGAATTTGACAGAGAGAAAATGTAACAACATGATCTAATTACAGAGAGTACAGAAATTGGAAATATTCTTCAAAAGATGGGTAGCTTTTGGCTTTGAACCTTCCCTTGTGAGACACTATCGGATTTACTAGCTAACCAGTGAACATGATGTCTTGAACTGTTCAGTCGTTTGTGTAAACCAAGACAATAGAACTCTCACAGAATATCACTAGACACAGTTTAGTTCTCACTATTGTGTTCATTTTGGCCCTAAACAACCTGGTCTTTCATAAGTGCTCTGGAGAATTGTAGCCCTTCACAAATCTCATAGAACCGGCCCAATTCACACTCACATAGTTGATTCTTATGAAGAGTATCCTACAATACTCCACTAGGTATACCTAGATATAAGAATCATTAAAAGTTCTACTTAACCTAAAACGTTGCAGGCATTACTATTTCATTATAGAAATGGGTAGGAGTTTGACTCCCCAGTGATCCTTATAAGTCATACACAACTCGATTTTCCCTTTTAACCTAGATCTTGGGATCTCCAGTCAACTAGGTTGGGTTGCCAATGTGGTAACTCTTATTTAATAGGCTTAAGTCTCATTTCCCTCGATAAATTCTCAACTAACTCTCTTACTAACCCTGTGGTTAGTGGATCCGCTATGTTGCTTTTAGAGTTCACATATTCAATGGGAATAATTCCATTAGAAAGTAATTGTCTTACGGTGTTATGTCGATGGCGAATGTGTCGTGACTTACCGTTATACATATGACTCTGTACTCTACCAATTGCTGATTGATTATCACAATGTATACATATAGCAGGCACCAGTTTTAGCCACATTGAAATATCTTCAAGGAAGTGGTGAAGCCATTCTGCTTCTTCTCCAGCTCTATCTAAAGCTATGAATTCTGATTCCATAATAAACCTTGCTATGCAAGTCTATTTGGAAGATTTCCAAGATACAGTCGCCCCACCAAGAGTAAAAACATACCCACTGGTAGACTTTGAGTCTCTAGTATCCAATATCCAATTTGCATCACAGTAACCTTCAAGTACTACTGGATATCTAGTATAATTCAGTCTAATGTTACGAGTAAACCTAAGGTATCTTAGAACCCTTATAATTGCTTTCCAGTGTTTTACTCCTAGATTAGTCGGATATCTACTTAATTTACTTACTGCATAAGGTATATCTGGGTGAGTGCAGTTCATCAAGTACATTAAGCTTCTAATAATTTGGGCATACTCTAATTAAGAAATACTTTCCTGTACATTCTTAGAAAGAAACAAATTAACATCCACAGGTGTTTTAGCAAGTTAATCATTATCTTTGCTAAATTTGTCAAGTATTTTCTTAAGGTAATGAGATTGTGACAAAGCATAACCTTTTGATGCTTTGGTAATTTTCATACCAAGAATTACATCAGCAATGCCCATGTCCTTCATGTCAAGATGTTTATTCAGCATTTTCTTGGTAGTTTTAATCATGTCATTATTACTACCTATGATGAGCATATCGTCCACATAAAGACATACAATGGCATAACCTTTGTCTGTGTTTTTAATATAAACACACTTGTCACACTCATTAATTTTAAATCCATTTAACATCATTGCCTTGTCAAATTTCTCATCCATTGTTTTGGCGCTTGTTTTAAACCATATAATGATTTAACCAATTTACGTACTTTCTTTTATTTTCCTGGAACAGAAAATCCTTCTGGTTGTTCCATGTAAATTTCTTCATCTAACTCACCATTTATGAATGCGATTTTCACATCCATTTGATGAATTTCTAGATTGTACAACAATGCAATAGCAATTAGCATTCTAATTGATGTTATTCTAATAACCAGTGAGTATGTGTCAAAGTAATCAAGACTTTCTTTTTGTCTAAAACCTTTGACCACAAGTCTTGCTTTGTATTTGTCAATTGATTCATCCGCTTTTATTTTTCTTTTGAAAATCCACTTGTACCCAAGAGGTTTACAACCTAATAGCAAATCCACCAATTCTCAAGTGTGATTTTACAAGATGGATTCAACTTCACTATTGACAGCTTTTTTTCATAAAAGAGTCTCAGGATTGGACATAGCCTCTTTAAAAGTTAAAGGCTCATTTTCTAACAAAAATGTTAGAAAATCTAGACCAAAAGATTTTGAGGTTCTAGCACGTTTACTACGCCTAGGTTCCTCTTCCTCATTTTGATCTATCTCTTGCTCTTGATCTTGTTCTTGATCATTACTAGTAATAGCACCAAAAGATCTTTTCTTATTACTAGTCTCTTGTCCAATCTTATTCGGAAACACATGTTCAAAGAAAAATACATTCTGAGATTCAATAATAGTATTTACATGCATTTCGGAATGTTCTGATTTATAAATCAAAAACCGATATGCACTACTATTCTTGGCATAACCAATGAAAATGCAATCAACAGTTTTAGGACCTATCTTAGTCTTTTTAGGACTAGGAATAGCCAATTTAGCCAAACACCCCCACACTTTTAAGTATTTATAGGATGGTACTCTCCCATACCACATTTCATAAAGTGTTTGATTCACTTTCTTTCGGGGTACTTTATTAGGTATGTAATTAGTAGAAAGTATTGTTTTCCCTCACAAGTTCTAAGGTAATCCAAAAATCATTAACATGACATTCATCATTTCTTTTAAAGTCCTATTTTTCCTTTCAGCAATTCTATTTTGCTCGGGTAAGTAAAGAGCAGTGGTTTGATGAATTATTCCATGTTCTTTACAAAACTCACCAAAATGGGATTCATATTCACGACCTCTATTACTTCTAAGTTTCTTAATTTTCTTACCAAGTTGATTTTCAATTATTCTTATATTGAATGAAAGTTTTCAAAACTTCATCCTTCGTTCGAATTAAATAAATATAACTATATCTAGTATAGTTATCTATAAAAGTGATAAAATACTTTGTCCTACCTCTAGTTTGAATTGATTTAAAATCACAAATGTCACTATGAATTAATTCAAGTGGTTCCGTACTTCTTTCAATTGAATGAAAAGGAGTTTTGGATAATTTTGTCTCAACGCAAATTTCACATTTATGATTTGAATCAATTTCAAATTTAGGTAAACATTCCATATTAATTAATCTTTGCAAAGATCCATAATTAACATGTCTAAGTCTACTATGCCATAAATTTGAAGACTGAAGCAAGTAAGAAGAATATAACAACCCTCATTCTTGTCTTAGTCATGTTCATGAGCATTTACATGACATTGTCTTGTTAAGCTTGCATCTTTAGACTTTGATTCGTTTTGCCTAGGTAAAGGTTATTGTCTTGTTTTGTGCTAATATGTTTTGCCTAAGTATTATATGCATGCTTGGTTCCTTGCTTGGTGTGTTAAGCCTAGGTCATCTATCCTTGCTATCTCAAGCCTAGGTAACATCTTTGAAACTCTCACACCTAGGCCGTTGAGCGCCAACACCTAGGATCATCTTGGAACCACTTTGGTTGACCTCCACCTTCACCCTGGCATATTGGCCGAGATGTCATCACCTAGGCCGAGATGTGTATCATCTAGGCCGATATGTTATCATCTAGGCATCCTAGATCTTTGATCCTTGCACCTTGCGATCTTGTTCCTGGACTGGTATGACCTAGAACGAGGTGCGGCACATCTAGGCCAAAGTGTGGCATAACTAGGTGAAGAGTTATCCTTCCTAGCCGAGATCAGAGAGACCTTGTTGCCCGAAGCCTATGTCTTGATCCGGGATCATTGCCTTGTCAGAGTGCCCATGCCATCTTACTTGTTATACACACTTTGTCTTTTGATATTAAATTTCAGCAATTACAACTATGGACAAGCTGGAGAGGATAAAGGCTAGACCTCCTGAACAACTCTGATCTAGTAGAAACTGATCCAGTCATCTCATTCAAGATAGTCTTATGGTTCTGGATGACCCCACGATCACCAAAGCCTTCGTGCCACGCGGTCATCACCGAAACTTGAACGCCGTCAGCAGCTTACCAATCAGCAAGTTGGGTTCCCAGGTATGGCGTCATCACAAACATCATATATGGCAATATGCAGTCATGGCCTGGATTCAAGGGTTGAGAGTCGCATTGGGTTCTATCAAAGGTATTGTAGTGATGAAATATTCGGGGTTAGCACTGGCGACAACCTTGACATCAACAACCAAAGGCCTTTTGGATTCGCACTTTTGCTTGACTCTATGTAATTGCAACATCCCTACAGTTATTGCATCAGTGCAAAACTGCACAGACCACTGTTGTACTAACTACAATAAGTGCACAATAGTAATGAACCTTTTAAGTTTCTCTGCTCTGGGTCCAAGAAGTTGCAATGAATTAATGAACTATTTACAATATCTGATCCAAATAATATAATAGGTAGATATTGTCACGCCCCAAATCCAGGCATGACCGGCCGTGGCCCACAGGGCCGTAGCCCAAGGCACACGTAAGCCTAAACATGAACCCAAAACCATAAAGAATAAATGTGATGATAGCCCAAAAATAAATAAATCAACACTCAATCCAGTGACATGCCACAAGTATAAATGGTAAAACCAGCCATAACCAACTTCCAAAAATATATACTAAATGGCACATAAACCGCCCACAAAATAAAATAATTCTAAATCAAACCCAACCACAATGTATGTACAAAACCCGACAAAGCAACCTAAAACAAATTAAATAAATGCCCTAGAGGTCCATGCAATTGAGTCCCCACTACGCCATGAGTCCACTCTAAGTCCTTCTAACACCTGGAAGTGATAAAAACTAAGTCAGCTGATAGCTCAGTGAGTAGCAACATGGATAGTAAATACAGTTTTGAAAACAGGGATAAATTCCAAAATAAGATATATATCACAGAAACTAGATTGGCATACAGTTTGGTAAATACAATCTATTTCAAAAAGAAGGTTCCACAATTCAACACTTAAAATACTCATGTCTCGCAAGAACATGATAAACGACATTTTTCACTTAAAACAGATTATAACATGAACACCAATAATTTTCTGGGTACCAATAAAAACAAATAATCTGCCACACATTTCTCAGGCTATAAGCCCCGTTGGATCCAATACCGAACTAAGAGTCATCCTTAGGGTGGCACCTGGGCCTTTTCTCAAAGACGATCCGATTGAAGGTCATCTAGTTGTTTTTAAAAGTCTTTTCCTTACAATCGTTGAGCACTAGAGTCATCACGGCTCAACCCGGATCTGTTCCCTAGTGGCCAGAGTCACCACACACAGTGGAATAATTTCCCTGGACTAAATACACACATGGTCCCAATAATCAATACACATCAGTTTCGCAAAACATGGTGGTTCATCATTATAAACATGAGACCAAAACAAATAGTTTACAGTATGCCAAGTTCACACATGTTTCAGAAATAATTTGATTCAATTGATAATATAATAATTTATCAAAACAGTTTAGTCATAAAACAACAATTTGATTTTTCCAACAGTTCAGGGTAGGGGAACATTTATAAAAATGCGTAGCATGAAACTACTCACCTGAAACGCAATAATATAATCCTCGAATAGAGTGTAAAAGTCCAACTAGTGGCCTGAACCAAGTATAAAAACTACGCGTCACAACTAATTTAAAAATACTAAAAAAAAATAGGAACTAAGTAATCTCAAACTAAAACGCACTAACACGGCTCAACCCAACTCACCGTTACTCTTAAATATTACCTAAGTTCATATTCTTCAAGGTCTAAAATCACCCAAGACATAGATTCCGATCGAAACTTAACTAAAAATAACTTTAAGATGAAACAGTGTTTTAAACAAGTTTTCCCAATCTATTCGCTAACTTTGAAAATTACAAAACCCACTCCACGCTATTCGAAAAATTCTAATAACCTCCAGATATGATCTAATATATCCTAAGTTTCAAACCCAATTGGTTTCACTTGATTTGCTTATCAAAATAATTTCCTACAATTTATTATATCCAAACAGGTTGTTTTCTGCAGCACTTTAAAGAAATTAACGGTTCTCTTAATATACACGAGCAATCAATGTAAGGCCAAAAACGTACGAAACTAGACTCATAACCGGTTCTAATGACACTAATTTGATAATTTTTGGATTTATACCCAAAGAGAACAACAATCCCGAATTTACTGTTTCGGACTGGTTTCCTGGACAGATTTGAATACCTCAATTTATATGGATTTCGACTCCCAAAAATTATGAAAAAATTCAGATATGCAATTCAATGTGTAATTGATCTACTGTAAAAGTTTCAGATTAAAATTCATCCGTTTGATATGGTTTCTTGATTTTTAAAGTTAGCGATTATGTGCAGAATTTTTGGACTAAGATTCACACCGATTCTTTATACATGAATTTAACTCCTTAGATTTCTTAACAGCATATATATATACACAAAATACATACACCTACAATCTCTCCATCAATGAATTAAATAACAATATTATTAGGATAAGGAACAAAGAAAGAAGAGAAGAAAACCTAGGAAGCCACACAACACAACACACCCAAAGCTCTCCTCCTTGGCTACAACAATAATCTTGATGATTGAAAAACCCCTCTCTTTTCTTCATAAACCCACGGCTGCTAGTGTTGTGGAAAACAATTATAACAAGAGTTAGGGTTTATGTTTATTTTATTTTATACTAGTGGTGGGCACACATAGGTCAAATAAATAGATAAATATACAAAACATATATATAAGTTATATACAACTCAAATGGTAAGAGTCTTATATATTAACCTTGTGGTCTAGAGTTCAAGTCACACCCTCCTCTCTCTCTCTATATATTTTTTTATAATAAATTATAAATCTTGCCTCTAAATCAATGACTTTCACTATAAATTTATTTTAGGTTTAAAATTAATTAAAAGATCCTCCAATAATATTTAATTTGCACTTAAAGATTCATAATAAAATATTTGAGATTTGTAAAATTATTATTTAAT
Source organism: Camellia sinensis (assembly GCF_055761805.1). Taxonomy (NCBI): domain Eukaryota; kingdom Viridiplantae; phylum Streptophyta; class Magnoliopsida; order Ericales; family Theaceae; genus Camellia; species Camellia sinensis. The sequence goes on from NC_138973.1 coordinate 154,040,950, forward strand.
TATTTACTTAATTTTTATATTCGGGTTCTCACAGATATAAAAGTGCAATTTGTTCAAAAATTGTCCCTGTCCCATCCTAACGTTCCGTTCGTTTATATTTTTTATTTTTTGGCATTTTGAGAAGTTTAACATAAATTCAAAACACTCATTTGGGAAAAAACTTTTTTTATTTTTAAAAATGATAGCGTTTTCCCAACTAAATCTTACTAATGTCGCCACTACACCACCACCACCACCGACTTGCCCCTCCACCACCGCCACCATACCACCAACACAACCAGCTCCACCACTACTAATACAATCATTAGCTAGCACATTAGTTTTAAGGTTGCAACCAAACATAAAAAAATGTGACTACAAAAAACATTTTTTTAAGAAATATTTTTGTAAAGGATGTTTTTTGCCAAATCAAAGGGAATCCAAGTAACACTACATTAAATCAAATTTCGGCCACATATATACTACTTAAGCTTATTCATGAATTACAACAAAATTGGCTACTACTAACGTCCATTACACTACATTTCCTGCCATCAGATATGTTGGTGTGAGTTAGATACAACCTGTATGGGCTCTGTTGAAACCTCACCAATGGAAGAACTGGAGGAGATGCCGCAAATGGATGTCTTTATATATGCATACCAATTGCACAGACTTTAAATTTCTTGTACCGGGCCTCGGCCATAGAATATGTCATGCCTATATCGCCTCAATGGCCCCTTCAAGCTTTGGTTTGCTCTTCGGTTGGCCCCATCGTTTTACATCTTTACCCAACAAAAGCTCTAATGCTTTCTCAAAGGTTATATCTTTCGGCTTCAAGTTCTGTGCAAAAGGTTTAAATAGATGAAAACCAAGTTAACAAAATAAGAATTCTCAAAGATGACAAATATATAAAAGCAAAAAAGTGACGATCAAAACAAATAATATGCGCTCTGAATGAAATAATCTCAACAGGGACCAGAGTGAATATTTTTTAAAAAGAATTTTCCTCTGCTCCACCCCATCTCAACAAGTAACTGAGATGTACACTGTTATTAGACTATTCATTAGACTTCTTCCGAGCTGTACTTGCCTCTTTGGATCTTTCAAGTTACAGTGTGTTTCGTTTCTGTTTCCCCTTCTACTAGTAGAGAATGGAGTTGGGATCTGAAAACTTCAACTCACGATCTCATGCAAACTTTCCAAGTCGCACTAAATCTTAGCATCATGGATGGGCAGTAAATTTAACATGGTTTACCAATTAGGGTGAATGTTATGCGTGTATTATTCTTTTCCTCTTCTTTTTTGATGTGAAACAAATTCAATTAAAAAATATAGACTTAAGGTTCAAACAGCAGTCCCTTGGAAGCAAGAAAAACGTGTATGTATTGAACCAGCATAGGAAAACAATTACAAAAGCTAATCAAGAAATAATAATCTCACCAACACAGCGAATCCACATCAAATTTGCTTGATATGAATTTTAAAGATCTTAGTATCACAAATCTGCACTTGAATTTGTGAAAAGATTTTTCTTTTTTTTCCCAATTCTTGATCCTATTTTCCATCCACTTAATCCAAATTTTAAAACATTTATGATGGGAAGATTTACAAGAGGAATTCACCAGTTGAGTTCAAGGGAAAATAATTGTTTGCCAGTAATAATTTGCGTTCCTCAGACATCGCTAAATGTATATCACATATCCATTCCAAACAACACTCAATCTCTATGACTACACTCCTAAAGGTTTATTTAATTATAAGCCGACCAAATTTCAATGCATCACTCCTAAAGGTTTATTTAATTATACGCCCACCAAATTCAATGTATCATACAGTGTGCAGCTGTTTGTCCATATATCAGCCCGCCTATTCAATCCTATTACTGCACTCCTAAAGGTTCATTTAATTATAAACCCATTAAATTCAATGTATAATACAGTATGCAGTTCGGCCAATCTACTCAATCCTTATGACAAGCCTTAAAATCTATTCAATGTATAATAGTCTATATTTTTCTTTTTTTTTGGGTACATTGGAGGCTGTAGCCTAAGGGGAGTCTTGCCTGTGACAAGACTTAAAATCTTGACCTCCTAATGAGATGTAGGTGTTCCAGCCAACTGGATTATCCCAGTAGGTTAGAATCTTTCTCTTCTTGTTAGTTTAAGAGGGCAGCTCTCTAGCAGAGCTGTAGTTCTGCCGCTTAAGCATTTCCAAGGGTCCAATACTTTGGAAAAGTAGTGCATTGCTTTTGCAAAAGCCAAAAATACTCCCAATAGTTGTATGTTTCTTTCTTCCTTTCTATTCTTATTTTTTTCATTTCCCTCCTTGTTTTGGAGAGGCTTTATATTTGCCAGTTTTGCCTTAAGTTTGGTCTCTGAAATCAAGAACAGAATATGTCTGTGGCAGGACCCTTGAGATTCAATCTGCCCACCACACAAGGGGAAGACAGGAAAAGGAAAAAGGCAATCTCACAAATAAATACACGTGCAATTGGTTGGTACGTGGTAGTTAAAAGTAAAGCATATATGCATGGTTAATCATGTGTAATTTAATCAATATTTAGGACACAAAGACAACTCAGGCCTGTTGTTGCGTGACAAGCATTTCATGCTGGAAATTCATTCTTTTGTTTCACCAAATTATTACTTAAGTTATGTTTTACAAACCTTCATATAATGCTTTAATAATTCTTTTCATCGCTGTCTGCACAACTTGTTCAATATTCAATGTCTTTGTAAGTGTCTTCTCCTTATTTTGGGACCTCAAAATGACAGTGACTGAGATATTTCACTCCATAAATAACACTTCCTATATATGTATTAACACAGTTCTCCATTAGGTGTTTCATATTTAATTTTTTATTTAGTATTAGGTGTTCATATTCAATTTTTTTATAAGTAATAGGTGTTCATATTCAATTTTTTATAAGTAGTAGGTGTTCATATTCATCTAAAATAATACCCCTACCCCCAAGTGCCACATTTAAGGGCAGATTTCGGCGTCTTCCCCATCCAACTCCTATACCTACTTCACAAACTGATAAAAATACTCTGAACTGTGTATGGCTGAGAATTGACCTATATACACCAGCTGTCTAGTTTTAATAACCCATTTATAAGATTTTGCTATAGGAGGCTAATATGGTGGCCAAAAGCTTATTAGTTAAACTCGCTGTGGATACTTCTTATATTAAAATGAGTACTACAATAGGAGATTCAAGCTGAATTTAGTGAAGAAAAAGAGTTAGAAAATACCATAACTATTTAATAAAGGCATGCTTAACAAAGAAAGATATACCTTGTGGGTACAAGCACGATTGTTCGTCGATGTCTAATGGAAAATCCAAACTTTGCAAGCTTCAATACAACTGGCGGGCCATCATCAGGATGGTTTCCCTAACATGGATACAGGAAAACTGAGTTTGACAATGACAAATAATTTTTTTTAAAAAAAAACCCTCTATTTAGATGAAGACATACCAATGTCGCAGGATAGCGCAACAACTCAATAGCATCTTTCAGGGTAATAGAGTCTACATTTTTTTTTATCTAAAATAACACATGTTACTTGTCAAAAAAATTTCTGAAATAATAATGTTTTCAATCATGTATGAATTAAATATTACAACAAATACAAGTCATTTTATTCATTTATTTTATTTTTTATTTGTTTTTGAGGGGGGGTGAAAGAAGCAGGCAATGTTTATAGATGCATGAACTGCCATATCGAAAAAAGTTCTGAACTGAAGCTTGTGTATGATATCCTAAAAAAATAAAACGAAGGCATGGATCAAAGTCGATCTCCCATCTGTAGATGCTAGATGCACCAAGAGACCTCAAAGAGCATCCACATAATCCATATTTTTAAGATTCTTGTTCTTTTTATTTATTTATTTATAAATCCATATTTTTACAATTAATCCACAAAAGCCAGCATTTTTGAGCACCAAGTTATTGCATCATGGCCAAATGCAATTATCCTCCAGGTACTCCCCCTTGGAGGAAAATAATAACAGAAACATACTGATGGAAAATATATTAGTACATATCAACTTTGGTGCTTAAAAACCTTAGTGGAAGCTTCACGTGCTTTAGTAAAGGTTTTTAAAAGGGGGGCATTAAACGAACTGGTAAATTTTTTTGACATTCTATAGTTACATGATTGTAAATATTAAAATATGTCATACATTAGTTACATTCTTTTACCTATAAAAAACATCATGCAGGACTTTTCATACTTGCGGATAGCATCTTCTTTGCCCTAGGCACATGATAAAACTTTTTAAAAATTAGAGGAAGCTAGATATTCTAATACCGAAATCAAATTGTGATACAAATAAAAACTGGATGAAATGCGACTTTTAACTTTGACAAAATCAGATTGGCGCAAAACCAGATATTCTAATACAAAATGTTTCAGAAGTAGGACCAAGACAAGGAAAAGAAGAAAGGGATGAAGTATAAAAGGAAGATTGATGACCAAATGATCCAAAACAACCAATTGCAAAACCTTCCAGCTATATGACAATATGATTGAGAGATAACCACAGACACTGGAATGGAGTTTCAGCTCAGTGGTTGAAGCATAGTTTGCTCTAGAATAATGTGACAAACATTGGCAAGAATAGAGGGGCAGCTGCCTGAAGCAGAGAAGATTTTCAGGAATAACAAATGAGTCATTATTCAGTCAGTGAGGATTATGCTGGAACAGGTGAACCTTCCAAAAAAAATCAAGAAGTTTAAAAGGACATGAATGGAAGTAGTGAGAAAAACAACCTGCAAGGTCAAGAATAAGGGAAAATATTGCTTTAAAGATTAATGGAATTTATGAAATTAACTACAAAAGTAGTAGCGATATTCTGGGAGGATGATGTGACCACTGTCAATTCTATAGGGAGCTGATAAACTGCACATTTTGTATCCCACTTTTAATTATTCAATACTGATGAAACACGAGGAGCAGAGGCTATATAGCAACAAACAAAAATTATTCATTAACGACAATAAATATGACACACTATTGGATTCAGATAATAAGAAGAACAACGACGACTACTGCATCTGCATCTACAATACTAACAACAAAAAGAAAAGAAAAACACTCTGGAAATTGGTATCAACAGAAGAAGCAAGATATTCATGTGGCCAGTGGCGGAGCCATCATTGGCCCAGAGGGGGCAGTGCCTCCCTCAACTCTTTTAAAATTACAAGTTAACCTGTACTTATAAAGTTCTTCAAATTGGCCCCTTTGAAATTTTATATATGCCCCTTAATCTTTTATAATCCATCTTTTTTTCTATCGTGCAGTTCACAACACAAATATGCAAAATAAAAGACATATTCCACAAGGTGTATTCTTCTTCCAAGAGAACAAGTGTCAGCACATGAATGCTTGCATAAAGAGAGAAAAGCATGCAAGACCAGTCTAGAATCTCTAGATATGTTTATGTTCAGTCTTAGGTTTATAGATTTTATGATAACATTATGCATAAATTTATGTTTAGATTTATTGATTTCAGTCTGTATATGTATGGACTTCTTGAAATTTGAAGGCCTGATTTGAATAACCAAATTAAACCAAACAGGCATGACCCAACCCTTTGTATCTGATCCGCAGATTATCCCTTGATGTTAATTGCTTTGAAGGGGAAAAAAAGGAAGAAAATTAACATCACAAGACTTCCTTAATGACCAGTAGTGGCTAAGTATTCATCCCTAATTTACCTGAAAAGAAAACGACGCATAGATGCTTAACTTAAGCATTTACATATATGCAGATAATGGCAGTAGGCCAGGAATTAAAGCTCCAAAAATTTAGTAGTCCCATTACAAATACAAATGAGGCTGTACATACTTGGGAAACCGAGGCTCTTTTAAGCAAGTATCCCTTCCTGTCCTCACCAAGCTGAACATAGAATCCATAAGGACCATTCTTCAAGAGAATCTAAAAAATAAAAATAATTCCAATACATACATTAAAAGCAGTAATAAGCTTCTGAAGATGATAAAGATTCATTTTTCACATAATTGATGTTAAATCAAAACAAGGAAAACCTTCTCATTTGATCCAGGGTAAAGACCTAAACATTTTGGCTCCTCCACTGTGCCGCTATTCTGAGGAGTAACCTCTTCATCATCATCACCATACAATGTCTTAGCAATGTACCTGCAAACAACCCATCCATGAAAGCTATTTATAGTGACCAAATAACAAAATATTATTTATCAATAAAGATTGTTTGCGATCAAAACTTGAAAAGCTTAAAAATTATAAATGAATAATTACTACTAATTATTTCCTACAATCAGGAATACAAGAAAATGGGTTTTAAAAAAAAAATTGAGAAAATACTAATTTAGTGGCTTAAATATGAGATAAATGACTATATCTCATTAAACCTTTAAACACTAGATTGGACAATGTTCCATAACAAAATTCAGAAAGAAGCAAACCCTAATCAAGCAAGTGTCAAAGAAGCTCATCAATGGAGATCGCATAAAGCATGAATTTAGGCACTAGAGTCAAGGATGTAGAGATATCAGGCAATTGGTGATGAAGTCCTCTGTCAAAACCCATTCCAAATTGTGCACTTTGTAAATTTTGGGTAGTTCTAGTGGTTAGGTTTTAGGTCAACTAGGGTGTTGGGTAGAGCAGGAATGATTTGAGGGTAGCAAAGGTAGGTAGGGAAATTGCGGATATTGGTAGGGGAGTGACGGACGTAGGTTGTTTGCAAAAGACTGAAAAAAACAAGGCTACTTTTGTTATTTTTTTTAGGTTTTTTGAGTCTTGCATAGTTGTTATTTTTAAAAAGTTGGCACTATTTTGTAACATTTGATCCCAAATTCCACGGGCACCATATTTCTCCCATTTTATATATTTATTCTCTATATTTAACACATACATGCGAGTTCTATCATTATTTAATAAGTTTTATATTTTTATTAGAACACCCATTTACTCATTAAATTAAAAAATTAATAACACACAAAAGTAGACTTCCCATTATCTTGCTTTTACACTTTAACACACTAAAATACAATTTCAACATCAAAATTAGAGTCCCGTTAAAAAAAAAAATCAAAATTAGAGTTACTTTTAGCTTCATATAAAATAATCACATCTATGTAATGAAAATCAAATGCAGGACTTCTTAAAATTTGAATTCTCATACTATATGTTAAGTCATCAATTGATACAAAAAAAGAAAAAAAATACCACTCTCTCCCTAATTCACTAGCCCTGTTTGACTTACATTTTTCAATTATTAAAAAATCATTCAAAGGAAATAAAGAAATAAAGACCAAAAAAATAATGAAAACTAAAGCAATCATTTTTCATTTTTCAATTACAGACTCAACTAAAGCAATTATTTTTCATTTTTCATTTTTCATTTTTCAATTACAGACTCTTGTAGTCTGTTGGAAACTCAAAAGAGAAAATGAAAGAAATAATTTGTTAAGTTAACATTGAAAATAAATTATTGTGTTTTCTTTTCACCTGTTTGCTTAAAGAAAAAACTAATATATCTGGAATAACTAAATGATTTTTTATGAAAAGATATATAAAAAATAGAGAGAATTTTTTTTTTTTTTTTGATTTATACTGCTTTTTGATTTTTTTAATAATATTTTAGTTTTTAAGTTAAAAGTGTTCCATAGCAAATGAGGCATTAGACGAATAATTTTGATATTATAAAGAGTTAGCAATTACTTCATTTTTTTTTTTTTTTTTCGGAGTGTTTTAAAAAGATGATTAAAAATTAATTTTTTGATTTTTTTTTTTTTTAGCTATTTGTTCCCCAACCCAACCCAAAAAATAAGCTTCAATCTCTTCACTTTTGGAGAGATTAAAAAAGTGTTTTTAAGATAAATAAATTTTTCTTCATTTTTTCCCATTTCTCTCATCTTTAACAATCTAAAGAAATGATTGAAACCAATAGAAATTTATTTATTTTCTTCTCTCTAAACCACTCCATGAGACCTTTAATATATATATATATATATAAACTCTGTTTAACAAATATTTTTCAATTAAAAAAACAGAGCAGAAAAACATTTGTAAGGGTTGAAAAGCAATGCATACCGGGCAAGTCCCATGGATCATGATGGTAGATGTTGAGGAAACTGATGATATCGGAGCGCTATTTTTTGCCGAAAATTACGTTTTTGAGGTAGAATTCGACAAGTTCTTCCTCTGTGGGATGAAATTAAAACCCTGGCAATTCATGAACCTCGGAAGATGTTGTTGTTGTTGCTACTGCTGCTGCTGATTCCTCCATCATACTTGCCACTTTCTTACTACTCGATCGACTGTGGTTGTTGTTGCAAATATTTTATTATTGTCTGTTTTTGGCTGCTTCTGGGAAGCAAAGCAATTACTTGCTTCTAACATGCACACACATCAGACAAGGAAGCACACTCTCAAGGATTTCATAGTTACAGAGCTTCTCTGTATATAGGGCTCTAAAATGAATTAGTAGGATGTTTGGCACGAGTCTCTGTTAAAAATATCAAAATATTATTCTAAAAATGTTAAACGTCACGTCAAGTGAACCCAGCTTCTCTCCGGTCCCCAAAAAAATGTATGGTTTAGTTTTTAAATATTAATATTTTTACAAATAAATATCATAAATTAAGGTAGTTATTAGTTAAGATTATCGGATCGACTTAATTTTTTATATAAATAATTTATATATTGTGATCTAAAAAATAAATAATTCAGATCATTGAGATGTGACTCGTAGTGGACCTCACAAGTCCAAACAATATTAATTGATCTCTTTTTAAGGTTAAGTTTGGCATCTTCTAAAAAATTCAAAAAGTCAAAAAGTCACTATCCTATTTAAATCACATCATCTCATTTAAGTCACATCACCTCTCTAACACATCACTTCAAACCCAACCTAAATCCAACCCATATTTCATAAAAAATCAAAAAATACACTTATTTAATCTTCTCAAACTCGACCTAAGTCAAATTTCAACAACTTAATAAATTTGACTCAATTATACACACGGCTAAAAACCAACTTACTCGAGCTCCTCTCCATTAAAGCATGTGATAGGCTTGAGAAGAAAATAAGTGAAATTTAAACACATTTTGAAATTAATTAAAATTTTAAGCCAAGCTTGATTTTGTTTACAATTCTATTTATATCTGATTAGACTGAAAAAACTATACAAACTTAAGTATTATAAAAAAAAATTCAATTTCTAATTTGTCAGGTAATAATAAAATTTTAAAATAAGACCCATTTCAATGATATTAAGTGTCACGTGGCTAAGTAATTTTTTTTATATATAAGATTTATTATTTCGAGTAACTCTTATGCAAATTATTTCATTTTAACTGTGTCATTTTACGAGACCAAAAGGGGTAGCCCAGTGGTTAGGACCCCCTTCCCTAGACCTAAGGTGTGGAGTTAAAATCTAATTGCCTCCCTCCCTTTTAGGATAGAAATATTTGTTGTAATATGTCTTCTTCAAAAAAAACTGTCATTTTAGATCATCTTTTAAATATAGTATGTATGGTACACAAGTATACACAGCCTCCGTTTGAGAAAGGGGTTGACTTTTTGACTTTTTAACTTTTTAGCTTTTTTGACTATATGAGCCTGGGCTCAAAATCTTAGTTTGGGAATGGCTATTGGCTTTTTGGCTTTTTTAATTTTTTTGTGAGAAAAGAGTGTAATGATTATAGGATTGGATGAGATGTTTTATCTGTTGTGGCTCATGAGCCTATTCTGTCTTTTATGGCTCATTAAGTCAAAAAAGCCCAATGAGCCATTGCCAAACCAACCCACAGTAACTTTTATTATGGGAGAGGATCCTCTCCCGTGCAGACTAAAGAGGCACTGTCCGGGCCAGTGGGGTTCACCACAGGTCCTGTTTTGTTGACCTGAACTGTTTATATTTTAAGATCCCATGTGACCATACACAAACATACACACTAACTTGGATATGTTATGATGAGTATCAGAATCAGGTAGCACAGGAAGTTGCCAAGTTGTTTCTCCCATCAGCAACAATGGCGGAAAGTTTGGCTTGCATGAAGGCAATGGAATGGGCATTGCAACATGGTTTTCTTCAGGTGGTCATCTTCTTGGATTGCAAGGTGCGGGTGGAAGGTTTGCATGGAAGAAGAATTTCAGACTGGACTTCTCTTAGGCCCCGTTTGGGGACTTACTTTTTTAGCCAATTAGTCAAAGAGTTACTAAATTAGTCAAAAAGTCAACAACTCATACTAAAAAGTCAAAGATTCTCTTTTCTCTCTACTTTTTGCACATATTTTCGTAATTAGCCAAAAAATCATCCCAAAATACAAATTTTTTTTACCTAACTTTTTAGCCAATTTTAGCCAAATAGTCAAAAAATTACTAAATTAGCCTGTTCCCAAACGAGGCCTTAATGTTATTTAGGCTATTAAGTCTTTTCGTGTTAATTTTGAGTTTTTACGTATTTCCAAGGTTGATAGAGCATTTGTTAGTCCTGCGCATGATTTGCTAAAAACTATTTTGTAAATTGTTTATTATGAGATGAATGTCTTATGTTCTAAAAATAAAATAAAATAAAATAAAAAATAAAAAAATATATTCAAAAAATTAAATTCAATGGTTAAAATTAATTCAAGCTTCGGCTCCATAACAAATACTTTAAATACACATTATTGATTTATATAACGCCTAACCACAGAGGGGTGATCTTTAGGACTAGACCCTAAGGAGCTAAGGCCTTAGAGGTCACTCTTAGGTTATGCTATATAGTAGGGCTATTTAACCATGTAGCGGTAAGTTGCGAATTTGCACAGTGATAGGGTTTCGAACCCACATTGTTGACACTGAATACAATTCGTCCAGGTCTGGAAGGCTCATCCTCCCAACCTTTTTGTACTTTACGCCCGGGTAACTAGCCCCGAGGAGAGTCGAACTTGGGACCTGGAAATTTCTATCCCCAAGTCTTACCAACTTGGACAAACCCCTTGGGTTAAATACACATTGTTGATCTATATTTCATTATTGTTTTATAAAATCTTTTTATGAATGCTAGACTTTTCTTTTGCGATTATACATGTGATCTATTAGCCTCTGCTAAAAAGGAAATTATATTTTTTGATGAGTGTAACAAGATTTTTAATTTTTAAATTATTATTTTTTATTTTTTTTTATCAAAGAAAATGAAACAAGTTTACTTTTTTTTTTTTATTTTAAAACAAAAACTTACTTGACCTACAAAAATATTATAAAATTGTGGGGATATATTTTCTGAGTCCCAACACGTGGCCAAGGTGACGCCGACGTGTCAGCCGATGTGCCACGTGTCCAGGTTATGACGCCGAGGTTATCTCGGTTAGGCCGAGGTTATCTCCGAAGATATCGGAATCCGAGATAAGCAGATAAGACACAAGGAGTCCTAGAATGAGAAAGGACTTTAGCATGGATAAGGATAACACTTTTAAGGAGTTTATCTTTATCTCTTGGAGAGTCCAGGATAAGCACTGAGCAAGAGTCCATTGAAGCTAGGCTTCTAGTGGGACTAGGATTGAGTTAACTATAAAAGAGAGGCACCCCCGATAGGTCTAAGGTACGCAAAGTATATTCTAAATAGTGAGTTAAGCACTTTTGCTATCTTTGAGAGATATACTGACTTGATCATCGGAGTGCCCCCGGGTGGACGAACCACCGTCGGAATCTTCTCTTTCTGTTACAGGTCAGCCAGGTGTCATTTATTCTGCCAGTTCTCTCCAACTGATTGCTGAGTTGACAGTGTGGTCGGAAAATCACTCACACAAAAATAAATGAAAATAAAAATTAAGAAAATTTTGGTGAATTGTCAAATGTGGTGACAAATGGTGAAAGTGGACAAAGGTAGAAATCAAAAGTAGGCAGCAAGAGTGTCATGAGGCGGTCAAAGGGCCGTTGAAAGTCACAAACGATGACTGACCAATCGCCGAAAGGTTGTTGTTGGAGGTCAATAGTGACGAACGGTGATGGAGATGGAATAGGGAATAAAAACTTGTTTTGACAACAAGTAAAAATACCCTTTTTTTATTTATAAATTTTAGATTCAATTTCACCTTCTTTTTTTTTATTAAACAAAAGTAATTTCTAAAACAAAAATGAAAACAAAAACATTAAAAAATAAATGATTTGTCTTTGAAATTATACTTGTCGTTTATTTTTTGAAAAGTAAATACGTTTCAAAAATGTGGTTATTAATATCTAATCAATTTAATTTTTTTACATATAAATGATCTACTCTAAAGATACTAAAATTTGAACAGTTCAAGTTACCAAAATAAGCCCCAAATGGGGTCACAATAACCAAGAATGGACCCTCCAGTCCAAATTTAGAATAAGGACTGGAAGGGAGAGAAAAAAAATCAAAATAATTATGTGCTACTTTACTATTAGAATAATAGCTTTTTGCGTCTATGTTTTTTGCGACCATCTTATTGGCTATCGCAAAAAATTATTTGCGACCTCAAAATTTGATACATAGATAGGTAGTGGCAAAAAAAAAAAAAACCTTACTTGCGATAGTAAGGTAGCAGTAAAAATATGGAGTTGCAAATACTTAAAACTATGTACTTTTGGTTGTTTATTTCCCCCAATTTACTTGCCTTGCCCAAGCCCCTTTTACTCTCCATTGATATTTCTCTCTTTTATCTCTCGCTTGCGATATTTCTCTCTCTGTTTCTTGCTTGTGAGTCCATTCCACTAATATGAATCAATCTCACTCTCTCTCTCTCTCTCTCTCTCTCTCTCTCTCTCTCTCTCTTTATATATATATATATATATCTGTAATGTATATATATCAATTTCATGTGGATTCAACTTTCGAATATCTCATTTGCTTGTCTACTTTTGCAGATTAGCAAAAAGTGTTTGGATTCTATACTTACATTGGTTTCAAAGGATGTCTCACTCGAATCACCAATAGGCTCGATCAAGTTCTCTTTAATCTCGGAGATTTTCGAGGATCATCAACTCGGTGAATCGGCAAAGGTAAATTCGAATTTCACTTCGCAATCGAATCTTACCTACTGTTTTGAGTAATTGATTGGTGCACTCTTGTCATAATTTTGAAAGTAGTTTTAGCACCTTCAATCCATAGCTTCTTGTTATATCATTAGGTTTGCAATGAACTTTGAGTTCAAGTTCCTAGCATCGCATGCTTCTGAATTTGTGATTCGGTGATTCAGTGTTTGTGTCTCTGTGCATCGTTAGGTTTACAGTGTTTTTTCTATTTTATTTATGTATGTGTGTATTGATTTGTGTTCATTAATTGTTAGTTTAATTGATTTTAGGAGCTTGTAGAAATATTTTGACTTTGTCTGGTATTAGTGATTTCATCACAATTTCATAGATCTTAATCAATTGAATGACCTATTTGTTCTTTGGTGGTCTGTTTTATTGTGCCCCACCTGTACGGGAATGAAATATTCTTCGTCTTTCGTACACCTTCTACCAAGCTCGTTTGGACTTTGAACGGACTCTGACTCATTGCAAACAAAGCAACGATGAGCTAACCGCACGGGTGGGTTTGCCGAAAAACCCCTCTGATGGCCAAGTTAGTTTTCTTGGAGAAAAAGAGAGAAGGCGGAGCACTGTAGAGAGAGATTATTGCAAAAGTTTTCTTACCATCAGAGTCTACTCGCGCCTCATTTTCTAGGATGGCCATGCAGCCCCAAGTTGTGCACGCATTACCTCTGTTGTCCTTTGTTGGACGCATGGTTGTACTGCCCTCTACGTTTCTCACACGTGTATAGACCAAAACTGCCAAACAGTGCTGGCCAAACCACCAAACGATATTGCCGCATACTAGGAGTGGATTCCTCTCCATTTTTCATTGGTCCACGTGGTATGTCAAAACCGTGCTACTATTTGTTATTCCAAAGATATAGACTTTTGACATGCCAAGACTGAGCTAAGGCATGCTGGCTCTTAGGTTGGCGTTGTGCTTAATCAATACCTCCAAGTCGGCCAACAATGATTGTGTCTACTATCAGCTCGGTCGTGTATCGCGACATCAGTGCAATACCCTTGATTACATAGTCCGACCTAACCACTGATAGCTCTGTCAATTCTGGGATCTTGCCGTGGCATATATGGCCGCACCATATCTTGGCCAAAATACTATGCCTCATATTAGACCGATTTTAGCTCGGCCCAACATCATGCTCCCTGTTAGCTTGAGCTCAGCCCAATACTGTGCGCCGTGTAGGTTTAGTCCGGCCCAACACTGTGCACTGTGTTGTTCGGCCCAACATTCAGCGTAAATCTCCCTCTCAATTACCCCTTAATCCCATCCGAGTTGAACATCAATGGGATTACTCTTTTTTGACCGAGCTGTTGATTTTGGCCGGTTTTAGAGACTTGCGCCTACCGCGTGTCTCTCATCGTTCAGTCTTCCTGTTATTTATTAGTCATCCATATTGACATCTCGTCATTTTAGTGCCACGTGGCATCCCCGTAGTGGCTCCGTGTAGCCCCACAGTTGTCCCCACTAACTCTGAAATTCGAAAAGTTGGCACCTTTTCGTCTTAGCCCATAAATAGGCGACACACACACCCTTTCCATCCCACTGTTCATCTTCTTCTTCATCGAAACCCTAATTTTCTCAGAGCTCCCTCTACCATCGCAGCCATTATCCTGTGCGTTTCAGGCTGCTATTATTGTTCCGTTGGATTCGCCATCACTTGACGAAGCTTTCCATCCGTTTAAAACGAGGTTTCGTACCATTTCTAGTGAGTTCTCTGAATCTCTTCATTTTTCGTTTCTCGTGTTCTTCGTGTTCTCCATTTTTCTCCATTTTTGTGACTATTTGATCATTGTAAACTCCCCTTTTAAAGATGAGAACGATAGGCACTCGTTGAAACTAGGAAAACACGAACCCAGAAATGGATAAGGGGTTTCTTCTCGCTCATTTTCCTTCATTTCCGTATGCAAATTAGTATTTAGGATGAACATTATAAAATCTGGAAACGATTGAGCAAACATTTGGCTGCTTGATCTAAAATCAGAACCCAACCGAGCTAAAAACCTATTTGCGGTCCTTTCAAATGATTTGAGCAGTGCTAGAGTTGTTGTATGGGCACTGAGTTGAGATAAGTACCCAACATTTAGAACTAAGTCCTAGACCGGGCTAGCACCCTAGGCTTTGTAACCGAACAAAGACAAGCTTCAACTTTGATAGCCGAGCTAAGGCGAGTTAAAATAAAAAAATTTACAACCGTGCACTTGCTGTCGAATTGTAAGGTCCCAGTGTCCCACATCGGGAATGGAGGGGGAGTTCCTAGGTTATAAAAGTAAAAACTTGGACCCTTATATAGCATCGAGGCCTTTTCCAAATCCAATTGCCCTCTTTTGTCCCTCTTTAGATCCTGGGTTATTTTTTGAAATAGTTGGGGGACGATTGCCCTCTTTTGTCCCTCTCTAGATCTGATATTGGAATGTAAGATATTTAAAATAATATGACAACATTACTCAAAACAAAAAATAAGAGGTAAAATAATAATGGAATTTTTTGAAATCGTAGGGAGGACAATCACCCTCTTTTGTCCCTCTCCCATATGTACGTTTATTATTGATTAATAATACTACGTTTCAATGATAACGTGATATTGAATTTTTACAACACCATATGCCTAAAAAATAAAATTTAATAAATCACCTAACAATCCACAGGATAATGGGCAGCAATAGCTATCACTGCTTTTAGTAAGTGTGCGTTTGGAAGCAACTAAAAAAGTGACTTTTTTGTTTTTTTGTTGAATTTTTTAAAAAGTGTTTGATTGTGACTAAATTATAAAGTTTTTTTTGGTATTTGAAAAAGTTGAATCAAATTTCACATCACAACTTTTTGGTAGGATTAGAAGATTATTTTATTCTTGATGTTATAAAAAGAAGGTAACGTCACATCAGAATTTTTAAGTGGGGTAAAAGGTAATCTTGCACCTTACTTTTTTTAGTTTTTTCCAAACACACTTTGGATTTTTTTGAGTATATTTTTTATTTTTTTGACTTTTTTAGAAAAAAAACTAGCTAAATTAACCTCATCCAAACGCACCCCAAATTTCAAAAAAGGACCTAGACTGGCTAATGAACTAGCCACAAGGCACAGGGCAATGTTGATAGAAAGAGGTCAAAAATACAAGTCATTTAGTAATTACTGTAGCAAATCATAAAGCCACTCTTGTAGTAGTATTGATACAGATATTAGTACTAGAAAGCTACACCATATGTGATATGTATGTAGAATTGAAAGACGATTGTAACCTACGTCTCAAAAAATTGAAGAGGCATTTAGTGACGAATCCTATTTTATAAAGTTGTTTGAGGATAGGTCCTATTCAATATATTTTAACTCAATAAGTTTTGTTAGTATTTTTTTTTCCCATAAATACACACATACAAATGGTCTTGTTTGACAAAGGATAAAATTTGATTTTTTAGGCTAAATGCATAAAAAGATCAAATAGGTTAAAGTAGTTAATAAGACAAAATGTCATATCAAATTTCTAATCATTTTATTTTTTTTTCTCACAAATATCACATTTAACTACAAAAAAATTTAACTATCTTTCTAAATACAAAAATTTTAGCCTACTAAAATAGTCAACTTCCCAAGTACACCATGTGGGCATAGCTAATGGAAAGATAATTAGGTGTTCCAAGTACACCATGTGTCAAGACTACCCACCAATCACCATGTACTTATGCTCCAACACAATAATCATGTCTCTCACCTTTTTCACTAATCACAATTCTCTTAGGCCACTACCTGACCCGAGGAGCACTAGATAATTTCTCATAATTGAAATACACAACCTTCATGATGGTGATGTGGCATTATTTTTATTTTTGTTGTTTTAAAACTTTAAAATTTCATAACTTTTATTATACACATTCATTTTAAATTAAATTTATATTTTTGGAATCTACACATCAAGATCTATCAAACAAGATCAATATTGACTATAAATTTTTAAAAAAAACTAATTAATTTTTTTAGTTGTACGAAACTAAAAAAATTTCAATTTTCTCAATTTGCAAAATTGAGAAATTTTTTAGTTTGTCACAACAATTTTTCATATAATTGCTTAGACAAAAATTATTTGTTTGCTTTTATATAATTTTATATTCAATATTAGTTTTATTTAATAGATCTCAACGAGTATATTTTAAAAATATGTTTGGTTTGTGTTTGAGAGATGTGTTTTAGAGATAAAAAGTACGAAAACATGTTTGGTTTGGTTTTTTTTAAAAGATGTTTTGGAAAATTATTTTGAGATAGAGTTTTGGAAAAAATGATTGATTTGATGTGTGTGAGAGAGAGATTTGTTTGGAAAACTTGTTTGGTTTACAAGTTTTGGGAAATTTTTTTGGGAAAATTTGTTTGGTTTGGTTATTTTTGAAAACTTATTTGTAGAGAAAATTTCCCAAATTTTTTTCAGAAAATCAAACCAAACGAGCCCATGAATTTCATAAAAAATGAATAAATAATATGATTGTTATGACATTTTAAAGTTTCAAAATATAAAAAAAACTAAATTTTGCCACATCATCAAACATGTGCATCAACACATGTGAGTCCCTTTACGCATGTTCCACCTATTAATTGAGGGCAAAATCGTCTAGCAAATAAAATAAAGGACTTATTGGGGAGCTTCTATTTACACACACAACATCCACTCTCTACACATCTCTCCTCACTACACTTCCTACACACCTCCTTCATTAAGTGTGTGTATTGAGGGTGTTTGGTGTGTGTATATAGAAGCTCTCGACTTATTGGAATAAAAATTTGAACACGGGACTTATCTTAGAATAACCTTCACTAATAGGACTTATTGGTAATTATCTCAAAATAATGTAGATGAAGAAATTTTTTTTTGAAAAAATCAAATTCCAAAATTTTTGGCAGTTATTTAGGGGTACATTGGGCATGAAAAAAATGTGTGTTATAAAATCAACAACCAAAGTAGTTAAGAGTTTTTTTAGAAAAAATAAAAGGAACTTATAGCGATTCTGGTTTTGACCCGACCTTTATTATATTCCTGACTCAGATTTTGTGGCTTAATATTGTTATTCATGTCTCTTTCCGTCTTTTTCCTTTCCTATTTGAGTATTGGAATGTCTTGGGCATGTTTGGGACAAGTTGGTTGCTAGTTGGTTTAGAATGCTGTTGTCCAGATTTTGGCTTCTTTGCTCGAGTGAGGCTTCTTGTGCTCGAGCGAGCTTTGTGAACTCCCAGCATTTTTGCAGAGCTGCAGAGATTCTGGAAGGGTAGTGCTCTTTGCTCGAGGTATGTATTCTGAACTTGAATGACACTTCTTGTGCTCGAGTGAGGTCACTTATTGTGTCTGGTCGCTCAAACGACAACTCTTTCGCTCAAGCGAGCCTCGAGTATATCAGATCGCAACAGCTCATTTTTACACAAAATTTTTGTATATTTTCACTCAAAAACCCTAGATCGGCTCTTTCTATCTCTATAACCGACTTCTCGCTACAAATCTCCTAGGATCTAAGGGTCTCTCTACCCTACTCCCATTGATAAAGAGTTGGAGCATCTCAAGGGCTACCATTTCATCCGAATAGAGTTTGATTTCGTCACTTTTGAAGTTCTACCATTTCTCCTTTGGATTTCTACACTTGAGGTAGGGATATTCTACACTTTGTTATGAGCTTTAACCTAGTTATTTGTTGTTTTGTATATATGGTGAGATTTGGGGTGTTTGGAGAAAACCTAGGGTTTGGGTTCATGATTTAGAAAGATGGGTTTCTACATTGTGGTCTATAAATGAATATGGGGTTTTGAATATGGGGTTATCTTGGGTTAGAATGGTAGATTTTAACCTTTGGATTGATATTTGGAAAAGGGAGAAATTTGCCCTAACATGTGTTAAATAAGTATTTTGTATAAATAATGGGATTGGTATGAGAAATGTGAAATTGGGAGGATGTATGAATGAATGGTGTAGTTAGATTTGTTAAATCACTCACCTATGGAAATTTGATGAATTATCTATTACAAAGATTGTATATTTGTTTAGAAATATCTGTATTGAGCTATCGGTGGAGGATAGCTATGATTGTTGTAGAAATTGCATGAGGATTAGGTGAATTACTGATCACTTAATTATGTCATTGAATATGACAGTATGTTAAGGCATTGAATATGTATAATTGAATGTCATTGGATATGACGATAATTGTAAATACATTGTATATGTATAACGTTTTGAGAGGAGAAAGGGAATGTACTCCATGTTTTGGGAGGAGATAGGGGATGGACTCCATTGAACTAAGTTGGCCGGAGTGTCTAGGGTGAAAGTCCCGAAATCTTATATATACATGGGTGTCGATCCCGCGGATGAAATTTCCGTAAAATGGCAAGATTGAAGTGTTTATGTGATAGTTATGTTGATTGAAAACCACTAGGTTGTAGTCTCAGTTGAGTTATTTGGAAAAGTATAAATGTTGTCTATGAGTTGAAATGAAATGAACTAATCTGAAATGAATAAATGGAAATGGATCTAGATGTGAATGTTGGTATCGTGTGATCATGTGAAGAATGTGCATCTGTTATAAACATGAAATATATCTGACACTTATATGTTAGCTAAATTTCATATATTGTGTTAGACTGTTTCTACTAAGCCTTGACTCACCCTACTTGGGAAACCATTTTCAGGTACAGGTGACATGCTTCCTCCAAGGACGTAACTTGGGAGGACTTAGGAGCTGGAGGCTTTATTTGTTATTTTGTGCTTAAATGCTTATTCAAGCCTAGGGCTTTATATTTACAGAGCTTATGACTCTTTTTTATTGTAACCAAGTAATGTCTTAGAAAGATGTAAGCTCGTAGGGCATTTATTTTGTTGTTATTAGCTAGTGTTACATGCTACAGATTCAGGATGAATATTTATGAATTAATGTATAATGCATGTAATATCTTTTGTAATACAAACTCTGATATATGGAAATATACGAATTTTATTATATTCATTTCTCTTATGAGTTGGGTTATTTGTATTATATTTTGGGGGTGTGACTAAACTAAATTGCTCTTGTGTAGCACTTGTATCCTTTTAAAACTTTTGAGAAGTGTATTTGGATCCTTTATTTTATTTTGGGGATCTTTGGTGTTGTTGTATCTTGGTTTTGGATGAGTGAAAATCAATTTAAACTTGTTGAGTTTGGTTGTTCGCACTTGTTCTTGTCAAAAGTTCCTTGGAGACTTAGGAATTCCATTCTGGGGTCGACACTAGCCTTCCTAAGGATCGACCCTTACCTGTTGATAAAGTTTCTGGAAGTGTTGTTGGAAAATAGGGTAGACACCAGTCTAGGGAGGATTGACCCTCTTATGTTGCAGAATTTGTGTGTTAGTTGCTAGAAAATAGGGTCGACCCCCTCTTGTCTAAGGGTCAACCCCCCTTGCTTGTGCCAGATTGTCTTTTTTACCTAAAGGGTCGACCCCCCTGCCCGAAGGGTCGACCCCTGCGTGTTTTTTTTTTAAGATTTTGGGGTTTGAATGGGCCCTACCATTGGGGGGTTTTTGGGCTTATTATTTTATTTGACCTTGGGGCTATTTGCTACTAGTATAAATAGACCAAAACCACTTTCCTCTCATTACTTTTTCTCCTCTTTTCCTCTTAACTCGTGATTTCTCTCTTTTCTTTCTAAAACTTAACTTTTCGCACTTAGATCTTCAAATCTACTCACCTAGAGCCATCTTTTCACCTTGGTCCTTTGGGAAAGGTTGTAGATCTTGTCAAGGGCTTTCTATTGATCCAAGTGGTTCGTGGTTTCGTCGCCGGTGATTTTTGGGTTATTTTCTTTTCGCTTCAAAAGGTAGGGATTTCTTTGCTCCTTTCTAATACTTCGTCTATAGATAGACATGTGGTAGATTTTATTGCATAAAAACCATATTCATTATGGATTTTCTTGAAAGCCATGAAAGGGGATTTAGGGTTTGATATTTGTGATTAGAGTTGTTAAGTTGTTTGTTGTTGGGTTGTTTGGGAAAAATGATTTATTAAGTTTGTGAAGAGAGGGAGGAGAACCCTAATTTAATGTTATTGAGTTGATAGATTTAAAAGGGAGGAAGTTGAATAATCTTTGTATTTTGCTAATATGGGTGGTATAATTATGTTTATACCAAAAGGAAATAAAAAGAGAAGTAACCACGGTATTGGTATTGTTTTAGACTAATCATGTGAAGTTGAGTTGAGTTATGATTTTGATTATAGCGATCTCGGGTTTACCCTTGTTGTATAGTGATCCAGACTTGTGTCTGTAGATGTTGGTAGTTGACTATTATCTTGTTTGCATCCTCTTTACTTCATATTTGAGTTATGGGATGTGTTGGGTGGGTTTGTTTCAGGTTGGTTGAGTTTAGAAACCAAAACTAGTTGCCCAGATCTTTGGCCTGTCCGCTCGAGCGGAGATGTTGGCGCTCGAGCGTGGAATACACCCATCCAGTATTTGATGTGCAGTGTTGTACGCTCGAGCGTAGGGTTGGGAGCTCGAGCGGAGGTCTGGTTCTGCAAAAGTGCTGAGCGAGTGCATTCTGCGCTCGAGCGGGAGGTTGGCCGCTCGAGCGTAAGTCTGTGAGTGGCCGCTCGAGCGGGGTGTTTTACGCTCGAGCGGGAGACTGGGTTAAAGTCCCGAATTTGTGCCTTTTCAAATCACTTTTTGCTTTCTCTTCTCTCTCTTACTTTTCCAAAAAGCCATTTTCAGAGCTTCTCACTCTAAATCGGCCCTTCTCTCTTAGATTTAATCTAGTAAGGATCGTTTACTCACCTTGTGTCTTCACAAAAGTTGTGTTGATCGTCGAGAGCTTCCTTTTGATCTGAAAATTTCGAGGTTTGGAGCATTTTGGTTTTGGTCTTCATCTCCTTTGGGGCTCCGGGTTTGAGGTAGGGATATCCTACTCCTCTCTATGGGTTTTGTCTTTAAATTTTGGTATTTTGAGATGTTGGGTTTGGTTTGGTAATTTTGTGAAAGATTGGGACTTTTGTGTAATTTTACAAAAGTTGGGGTTTTATTGATAACAAACCTAGATGCATGTTTGGCATAGAAGAATGGAATTGATGTTGAATCATTGATGAAAATGGGACCTAAGGGTTGAAATGGTAATTATGGAAAATGGCCTAATTACATTGTTTAATTAATTGAGATAATTAATTGTGAGAAATGAGGAATGAAATGTTGATTGAATATCCATTGTGCATTTATTTTCTGTTTAGAAATAACTGCTTTGGGCTATCGGTGGAGGATAGTCGTGATTGTTGTAGACAATGCATGATGGTTAGGCAAACTGAAACTAATCAATGAAATGTGTCATGGAACTTGACGGCTGATTGAATACATTAATTATATGTATTGAGTGATTGTATATAGAACCTTTGTGTTTGTATACGTTATGTGTAGAGGAGGAGATAGGGGATGTACTCCGCGGTTTAGGGGAAGATAGGGGATGTCCCTCTAAACCGGATAGGTATTGGGAGGAGATAGGGGATGAACTCCGTGGACAAAGCTCATATGCTTGTCTAGAGAAGTGAAGATAGAGCTCATATGCTTATCTTTGTGAAGTGTGGATACAGCTCGTATGCTTATCTGTGGATATTGTTGATATACATATCTGTTGTAGAATGTGGATACAGCTTTTATGCTTATCTGAATGTGAGATATAGTTTTTATACATATCTGTTGAAATGACGATAGAGTTGACATGCTTATCTGTTGAAAAAGGGAAAATGAAAAGTAACTTGGACTCATAAGTTGTTAGACATAAATATGAAATTTATGTGATTGTATCAGCGTTGGCCATCTATCAATTGCTAATGTTTTAGTCATTGTTCATGGTTGGTTTAGTGTATTTCTACTGGGCTGTGGCTCACCTTATATGGGAACATCATTTTCAGGTACAGGAAGCATGCCACCTCCAAGGACATAGCTGGGAGGCTAGAGGCGGACATGTTTTGTTGTTTTACTTTTGATGTATTACATGTAACTTCAAGCCAAGGGCTTAATGTGTATCGAGTTAGTACTCTTTGTTGTAACCAAGTGTTAACTTGGAAAGCTGTAAGCCCGTAGGGCATTTTGTTATGATGTTAACATGTAATACTTATGTAATGAGACGCTAATGAATAATAGAAGGTGGTTTGTTTATACGTCAACGCATGTCTTATTTGATGGGTTTAATGTTATTATTTCGAGGGCGTTACAACTTGGTATCAGAGCGTACCGGGTTCGAATACTTTGGGTACGTGGGAAGTGATTAGTATCACAATGGGTTTGTCTCGCTTGATAGAGACTTAGATGTAGTATCGTATGTGATGTGCTTAAATGCTAACATGCTTATGTGACTATGTGGGTATGGGATTTAATTTCTAGGATGTTGAGTGGATCCTTGAGTTTCTGGGAGTCTTGTTGGAAAAGCACTTGATCAATGCTGTTTCTAACCGGAACTCTAGTAACGTCTCGGGACTATCATTATCCGGAAATGAAATTCGTAAGTGCTTATGTGTTTTATGTGCTTACGTGGAGTGAATTATTGTTGTCCATGCATTAGGACGTGAGTGTCTAGTTTCGGCACATTTGTGAATGTGCTAACGTTCTGTGTTGCCTTTATTAGGATGTCAGGACGAGGAAGGGGTGCTAGGCGTGGTAGACCTGCGAGGCAGGAAGCACCGTTACAGGGTGAGATTCCGGCAGTGCAGGAGGGAGTTGGTCAGGCCAATGTGGCCGAGCCAGTAGGTCAGCAGGCTATGGGTGCCTTGGCCAGAGAGTTAGCAGGAGCTTTGGGTATTCTTAGGGCTGAGAATCAGGCAGTTGAGGCAGGGCCTTCCTTCTTGAAGAGGGAGTTCTTTCGGTGTAATCCGGACGAGTTTATCGGGGATCCTAAAGAGCCGCTTAAGGCAGATGAATGGCTCGAACAGACAACGAAGACGTTTGAGATGCTTGGCATCGAGGACGGAGCATTGAAAGTGACCTTGGCATCCTTCCAGCTGAAGGGAGATGCGGGTCAATGGTGGAAATACGAGAAGGCTCGTGTTGGTGGGACTTGGGAGGCATTTGTGAATGCTTTTCAGGAGAGGTTTTTGTCTGCAGTAGCTAGAGAGAAGCTGAGGGATCAGTTTAGCCGGCTTAATCAGCAGGGCTTGTCAGTGGCCGAGTTTGAGGCTACTTTTACCAGTTTGTCCAGGTTTGCACCTGAACTGGTGGCGTCTGAGGAACGCCGTTGCTATAAGTTTGAGCGGAAGTTGAGGCGGGGCCTCAAGTTGAGAGTTGGTGGGTCTTATATCCGAGAGTATAGACACCTGGTAGATGCTGCAGCTCATATGGAGCTTATGATGCAGGAGGAGGATGAGGGGCAGAGAGGCTCCAAGAGGAGCCAAGATAGTCAGAGTGATGGCAGGAGGCAGAGGGGTTCTAACCCTCAGCAGTCGCAGGGTGGTGTGGTTAGATCGACCTTCCCAGTGCCGAGTGTAGGCTCAGGGAGAGGTGGTCAGGGGGACTTCACTTGTTACAAGTGTGGCCAGTTGGGTCACAAGGTTTCTGTTTGCCCGCAGAAGGGTGGAGGTCAGAAAGCTGCTTCTTCTTCAGCTAGACCGCAGAGTCAGAGTTTGGGCAGGGGGCAGCCCTTGTCTTGTTATCAGTGTGGACAGCCTGGGCACCTGAAGAGGTTTTGCCCACAGTTGAGTGCCACTTCTGGAGCGTCTGGTTCCAGGCAGACGCAGGGTTTTCAGTCAGCTCGGTCTGTGCAGGCCTCGAGGGCCAATCCGGGAGCTTCGTCATCCCAGTCAGTGCAGCAGTCTTTTGCTCCGAGAGGTGAGCAGGTAGACCAGGGGCCTACGGGGCGCGTGTATGCTGTTACCGCGCAGGATTTAGTACCAGCTCCATCAGTAGTGAGAGGTACTTTTCTGTTTTGCAACTCGGTTGCTAATGTGTTGATAGACACGGGTGCATCTCATTCTTTTGTATCTGCTGCATTTGCATCTGTTTTGGAATTGGAGTTAGCACAGTTAGCATCCCCTATTTGTGTGGTATCGCCTTTGGGTGGTGAGTTGATCCTGAAATAGGGTGTTAGAGGATGTGATATAGAGGTCGCCGACTATAGGCTTCCTTTTCCGTTTGTTGTTATGCCCATGAAGGGTTTTGATGTTATTTTGGGTATGGACTGGCTATCGTCATACCGGGCTATTATCGATTGCTACCGCCAGAGGGTCACGTTATGTACCCTGAGCGGGGAGTGGTTCCATTTCTTGGGAGACCGGGTTGGTAGTGTTTTGCCACCGGGGTATGATTCGCGAGGGCGAAGTGAGCTTAGTGGTTTACTTGCTAGCTTTGAGAGTAGCGAGTGTGTTGAGACTCGGATTGTGTTGCCGAGGGTGGTTTGTGAGTATTCGGATGTTTTTCCCGAAGAACTTGTTAGTTTGCCACCTCACCGGGAGATAGAATTCTCTATTGATTTAGTGCCTGGTACGGCGCCGATTTCTATGGCACCTTACCGTTTTGCTCCAGCAGAGTTGGTTGAGTTGAAAGTTCAGCTCCAGGAATTGCTAGATAAAGGCTTTGTTCGCCCTAGCGTTTCACCGTGGGGAGCGCCGGCCCTCTTTGTTAAAAAGAAAGATGGTGCCTTGAGATTGTGTATTGACTACC
Source organism: Camellia sinensis (assembly GCF_055761805.1). Lineage (NCBI taxonomy): Eukaryota > Viridiplantae > Streptophyta > Magnoliopsida > Ericales > Theaceae > Camellia > Camellia sinensis. The sequence continues at coordinate 154,066,601 of NC_138973.1, forward strand.
GGAAGTTGAATCCGGCTACGGTTAAGAATAAGTACCCTATGCCCCGTATAGATGATTTGTTTGACCAGTTGAAGGGTTCCCGTTGTTTCTCTAAGATAGACTTGAGATCGGGTTACCACCAATTGAGGGTCAGGGAGGAGGATATTCCGAAAACGGCATTCCGTACGCGGTATGGCCATTATGAGTTTCTGGTGATGCCATTTGGGCTTACCAATGCACCGGCAGTCTTTATGGACTTGATGAACCGGATTTTCCGGGAGTTCTTAGACCGATTTGTGGTTGTCTTCGTGGACGACATTCTTATCTATTCGTCTTCTGAGGAGGAGCACGAGGCACACTTGAGAGTGGTGCTTGAGTTACTTAGAGCCCATAGGCTGTATGCCAAGTTTGGGAAGTGTGAGTTCTGGCTGGGGGAAGTCAAATTCTTAGGCCACGTGGTATCCGGGGAAGGGGTGTCTGTTGATACATCCAAGGTTGAGGCAGTGCAAGATTGGGCACAGCCTAAGAGTGTGTTTGAGATCCGCAGTTTTCTGGGATTAGCTGGGTATTACCGTCGGTTTGTGAAAGATTTCTCCAGGTTAGCGTCACCGTTGACTAGACTGACTCGGAAGGGAGTCAAGTTTGTGTGGAGTGAGACTTGTGAAAAGTCATTCCAAGAGTTGAAAGTTAGATTGACCACCGCTCCGGTGTTGATTATTCCGGAGAGAGGGTTAGGTTATGCGGTTTATTGTGATGCCTCACGAGAGGGTTTGGGTTGTGTGTTGATGCAAGAGGGAAAAGTGGTAGCTTATAGCTCACGTCAGTTGAAAATACACGAGAAGAATTACCCCACACACGACCTAGAGTTAGCAGCAGTGATCTTTGCCTTGAAAATCTGGAGGCACTACCTTTATGGTGAGAGGTTCGAGGTATTCTCGGATCATAAGAGTTTGAAGTATCTGTTTACACAGAGAGACTTGAATTTGAGGCAGAGGAGATGGATGGAGTTCATCGAGGATTACGATTTTGAGTTGCATTATCATCCGGGAAAGGCCAATGTTGTGGCCGATGCCCTTAGTAGGAAGACCATTGGTGATGTAGCTAGTATAGCCATCAGGGAATGGGAGATGTTGGGAGCACTTGGCGAGTTTGATTTGCTACTGGGCGAATCTGTTGAGGCTGCGGCCTTGTTTTCTGTTGTTGCGCAGCCTACACTTGTGACTAGAGTGTTAGAGGCACAGAGAGGTGACCTTGAGGTAGAATCCCTCCGAGAGAAGATCTCCAGTGGGAAAGTTGAGAAGGGTTTGACGGTGTATCCCGACCTGAGTGTGAGATACCAAGACCGTTTGTTTGTACCGGAGTCTTGCCGAGAGGAAGTACTCCGAGAGTTTCACCATTCGCGCCTTGCGGTGCATCCGGGAGGTACTAAGATGTATCAGGATTTGGGTCGCCAGTTTTGGTGGCGGGGTATGAAGAGAGATGTGGCTGTTTTCGTATCGAAGTGTCTTACTTGCCAGCAAGTGAAGGCCGAGCATCAGAGGCCAGCGGGTTTGTTGCAACCCTTGCCTATTGCCGAGTGGAAGTGGGAGCATGTCACTATGGACTTCGTTGTAGGTCTTCCGAAGACTCAACGGGGTAGTGATGCTATTTGGGTGATTGTAGACCGGTTGACTAAGTCGGCGCACTTTATTCCTATGCGCGTGAGAGATTCGGTGGATCATCTTGCCGATTTGTATGTTCGGGACGTAGTGAGATTGCACGGGGTCCCAGTGACGATTGTCTCAGATAGAGACCCTCGTTTTACTGCTAGGTTGTGGCAGAGTTTGCAGAGTGCCTTGGGCACTAAGTTAACCTTTAGTACGGCTTATCATCCTCAGACTGACGGGCAGTCCGAGCGTACTATTCAGATCCTCGAGGATATGCTTCGGGGTTGTGTCCTGGACTTCAGTGGGACGTGGGAGAGACACTTACCCTTGGTGGAGTTTGCCTACAACAACAGTTTTCAGTCTAGCATCGGTATGGCACCGTTTGAGGCCTTGTATGGCCGACCGTGTAGGTCTCCAGTTTGTTGGGCCGGGGTGGGTGATGCACCTTTGTGGGGTCCGGAGTTGGTTAGGGAGACGACGGAGAAAGTTGAGCTTATCCGTAGGAGGCTTGTTACAGCCCAGAGTCGACAAAAGAGTTATGCCGACCGTAGGAGGAGGCCTTTGGCGTTTGAGGTAGGTGATCATGTCTTTCTGAAAATATCACCTAGGCGAGGCCTGATGAGGTTTGGGAAGAGTGGGAAATTATCCCCTCGGTTTATTGGTCCTTTTGAGATCCTTGAGAGGATTGGCGAGGTTGCTTATCGGTTAGCCTTACCGCCGCAGTTGTCCGGGGTGCATGACGTGTTTCATGTGAGTATGCTTCGGAAGTATGAGCCAGATCCATCACATGTGCTGGATTGGAGCGATTTAGAGGTAGATGAGGATGCCTCGTATGAGGAGAGACCGGTTCGGGTCTTAGATAGGCGGGATCAGGTCCTGCGTGGCAAGACCATTCCTTTGGTGAAAGTCTTGTGGAAACATCACGGAGTGGAGGAAGCCACTTGGGAACGAGAGTTGGAAGTCCGTGAGAAATATCCGGACTTGTTTATTGATATGTAATCTTGTATTTGAATTTTACATTTTGTTGAACTTAAGAGCTTTTATATATGTCTTAAGTTGTGAAACATTGAGAATGTTTTGATTATTGGTAGTATGTTTTGGAACTTGCCTCATATGGAAGTTGAATGTAACATCATATCTGTTGAACATATTGTTGAAATTGGAAGGATAGTGCATAATGTTGATGCATGTTGAAAGTACATATGTTGTTTACATATTGTGATATGTCTCTTGTTTAAGGGATGGGATGACCGGTAATGGGTCGAATTGTTGAATGTTAAAATATAACATTGTTTAAAATGGAAGAAAACTTGTTTTGAAAACTGGTGCTTAATTTCGGGGACGAAATTCTTTAAGGGGGGGAGGTTATAGCGATCTCGGGTTTACCCTTGTTGTATAGTGATCCAGACTTGTGTCTGTAGATGTTGGTAGTTGACTATTATCTTGTTTGCATCCTCTTTACTTCATATTTGAGTTATGGGATGTGTTGGGTGGGTTTGTTTCAGGTTGGTTGAGTTTAGAAACCAAAACTAGTTGCCCAGATCTTTGGCCTGTCCGCTCGAGCGGAGATGTTGGCGCTCGAGCGTGGAATACACCCATCCAGTATTTGATGTGCAGTGTTGTACGCTCGAGCGTAGGGTTGGGAGCTCGAGCGGAGGTCTGGTTCTGCAAAAGTGCTGAGCGAGTGCATTCTGCGCTCGAGCGGGAGGTTGGCCGCTCGAGCGTAAGTCTGTGAGTGGCCGCTCGAGCGGGGTGTTTTACGCTCGAGCGGGAGACTGGGTTAAAGTCCCGAATTTGTGCCTTTTCAAATCACTTTTTGCTTTCTCTTCTCTCTCTTACTTTTCCAAAAAGCCATTTTCAGAGCTTCTCACTCTAAATCGGCCCTTCTCTCTTAGATTTAATCTAGTAAGGATCGTTTACTCACCTTGTGTCTTCACAAAAGTTGTGTTGATCGTCGAGAGCTTCCTTTTGATCTGAAAATTTCGAGGTTTGGAGCATTTTGGTTTTGGTCTTCATCTCCTTTGGGGCTCCGGGTTTGAGGTAGGGATATCCTACTCCTCTCTATGGGTTTTGTCTTTAAATTTTGGTATTTTGAGATGTTGGGTTTGGTTTGGTAATTTTGTGAAAGATTGGGACTTTTGTGTAATTTTACAAAAGTTGGGGTTTTATTGATAACAAACCTAGATGCATGTTTGGCATAGAAGAATGGAATTGATGTTGAATCATTGATGAAAATGGGACCTAAGGGTTGAAATGGTAATTATGGAAAATGGCCTAATTACATTGTTTAATTAATTGAGATAATTAATTGTGAGAAATGAGGAATGAAATGTTGATTGAATATCCATTGTGCATTTATTTTCTGTTTAGAAATAACTGCTTTGGGCTATCGGTGGAGGATAGTCGTGATTGTTATAGACAATGCATGATGGTTAGGCAAACTGAAACTAATCAATGAAATGTGTCATGGAACTTGACGGCTGATTGAATACATTAATTATATGTATTGAGTGATTGTATATAGAACCTTTGTGTTTGTATACGTTATGTGTAGAGGAGGAGATAGGGGATGTACTCCGCGGTTTAGGGGAAGATAGGGGATGTCCCTCTAAACCGGATAGGTATTGGGAGGAGATAGGGGATGAACTCCGTGGACAAAGCTCATATGCTTGTCTAGAGAAGTGAAGATAGAGCTCATATGCTTATCTTTGTGAAGTGTGGATACAGCTCGTATGCTTATCTGTGGATATTGTTGATATACATATCTGTTGTAGAATGTGGATACAGCTTTTATGCTTATCTGAATGTGAGATATAGTTTTTATACATATCTGTTGAAATGACGATAGAGTTGACATGCTTATCTGTTGAAAAAGGGAAAATGAAAAGTAACTTGGACTCATAAGTTGTTAGACATAAATATGAAATTTATGTGATTGTATCAGCGTTGGCCATCTATCAATTGCTAATGTTTTAGTCATTGTTCATGGTTGGTTTAGTGTATTTCTACTGGGCTGTGGCTCACCCTATATGGGAACATCATTTTCAGGTACAGGAAGCATGCCACCTCCAAGGACATAGCTGGGAGGCTAGAGGCGGACATGTTTTGTTGTTTTACTTTTGATGTATTACATGTAACTTCAAGCCAAGGGCTTAATGTGTATCGAGTTAGTACTCTTTGTTGTAACCAAGTGTTAACTTGGAAAGCTGTAAGCCCGTAGGGCATTTTGTTATGATGTTAACATGTAATACTTATGTAATGAGACGCTAATGAATAATAGAAGGTGGTTTGTTTATACGTCAACGCATGTCTTATTTGATGGGTTTAATGTTATTATTTCGAGGGCGTTACATTGATACCAATGGAATTGGTTTGTAAAATAAAGATGATAGATTTGGTTTTGATTTTGTAAAATGACGAGAATGAATTCTTTGAAAATGGTTGGAGTTGTATGGATTGGAAAATAAACAAAAGTGGTCCTTTTTGAAAGAAAATGAAATCATCACTCTTTGTAAACGAATAATGAACTTGAGGTCGGATCTTGGAACCTTCACATATTATCATTGTTATTGGACTGAAAGTCTTGTGAGAATTGGATTTTTGTTTTCCTTTCATATTAGCTGCAAAAATGGATAGATATAAATGTAAATGGTGAGGTTGGATATTTGAAATCTCTCACATATGAAAATATGGTTAGTTTATCTATTTTGGAGATTGTATATATGTTTAGAAATATATGTTTTGGGCTATCGGTGGAGGATAGTTATGACTGTTATAGAAATTGCATGTGGACTAGGTGAATTGAAATTAATCACTTGTGCTTGTCATTGAATATGACTATAATTATATGCATTGGATATGTATGGTTATTTGGGAATGTAAAGGAGATGTACTCCATACATGATTATGTGTTTATATATATTGTGTATGTATACACTTATGTTGTTATGCATTCTAGTATGTTGAGATGGTTGGGAATGTGTTTAAGCTTCGAATGAAAGGTACCATTACCTTCCAGCTAGCGCCTGGAGAATTGGCTGCGCTTAGAATGAGAGGCACTAGTACCTTCCAGCTAGCGCCTAGAGAACTTGACAGAGGTACCATTACCTTCCAACCGGTGTCTGGTAAATTGGCATTTCGTTATTGAAAGGTGTATCATTGGCTTGGCACTCCGTTATGGAAAGGTGTATCCTTGGCTTGGCATTTTGTTATGGCAAGATGTATCATTGGCTTACCATGCTTAAGGCAAGTGTAGACACCCCATTTTTGACCGTCCTCAAGACTTGGACGTCACCGTTTGAACACTCAGTGATCATCCATGTTTGTGTTTGTTTGGAGTTCCCGGAGGTCTCGGCTACGCGCCTTGTCTCAGAATCTCCGAACTCGACCGTTTAGTGTCTGGTTTTGCACCAAACACTTGTGTTTTGCCTTGGAAGGGCAGGGTAGGGCTTGTGGACCATCCCCACCCATCACCGGCAGTGGCTAGAGGCCACCGGCTGGTTTTTGCTACCACCGGCAATGTATATTCGGCCGGCACTATTTGTTGCCGGTCAGCACTATTTAGTGCCGGCCGGCACTTTTTTTGGCCAAGATGGCATTTTTGGACGGCCGATTACTGTGCATCTGCTTTTGCAGATATTTTAAGACAGCTGTCTTGCTTTTGCTCCCCTCCATACACGTGTATGGAGGGATCTCCCTCTTATGAAGCTTGTCTTGTAAGCTTTACAAGACAAGAAGTGCCATATAGAGAGAGGTTGGTCTCTTGGCTTGAGAGGGTAGACACTTAAGATATTTTGAGAGCTTAGACAGCCATTGTTAGGGTTTGAGTTCTAGGGTTAGGGTTAGATACACATTCTATCTCTCTTTCCCTCTCTTTTGTGCTCTTGTGTGTGTTTTAGTCCATACTATTGCACACAAGCACCTAGTGTTCCACCTTCCTCTTGGAACTGAGGTTCTAAGGGACTGATTTTGAGGTTTTGGTGTTGGATTCAAGCTAAGGAAGACCATTGGAGCATCATTGTTGAAGAAGGCTTCAAGGGTAAGAATCTCACCCCTTTTTACCCCATTTTTGCATTGTATTTCTATCTATCTTAAATTCGTTTTTGAGCTTAGTGTATAATACAAAAAAGTTCTGTTTTTTAGTCCTCTTGATTGTTTATTAAGAGTGTTTTGTGGTTTGGGTAAGTTTGAACACCCTTAGGCCTTAAAAGGCCTCATTTTGTGCCCTTTTGTGCTAGCACCGGGATTTTGGTGTTGGGGTCTCTTCACCACTGAAATCTTGAGGGATTTTAGTGGTGAAGGTGATGCCTTGAAGTCCCAAGAAGGAGAGGGCCACCCCCTCTCCTTGTTGTCCTTGAAAAGGGCATGTTTTGGCCTCTTGAGAGAGCATTATGTTTGAGGGTGTATTGACCATGACTTGGCTGCTTTTTATGCTTAATATGTCATGTTATGCCTCTGTTTTTACTTGGTTTTGGTACTCCATGCATTCTTAGCATAGTTGCCTTGTAATGCCATGTTATTGCCTCAATGTGCCTTAGGTTGTTAACCTTTGTTGGAGCATGTTTTAGGCTTAGTCTTGTGAAGATTTTGTGCATGTTTTGCCATGTTCTAGGTCTGTCCTAGGTTGTTTGGGTCGAATTTGGCATGCATCATATAGCCCCTTTGCATTCCGGCTTGTTGGCCTTAAGTATGTGAATGCATAGCATGCCATCCTTGCATTGTTTTGGTGATTTGGGACCATCTACCATGCCATTTCAGACCTTATTGTATGCTTGAGAGCTTGCATTTGATGTCCCTTTAATGCCTTGTAAGGTTGTCATCTCATGCTCCATGTTTTGGTGATTATGCATGCCTTTGTTTTTGAGTCATTTGGATGCCATCTAAGTGGTCCTTAGGCCTTGTATTAATGTCCCAAAACTCTGTTTTTGGCCAATGAGTTCATGCCATGTTCGGTCTTGCTAAGTGTAGTTCAATACTCTATTGGTTTGCTTTGAGCATTTGGGCCATTTGTTGCATGCTTGGCTTGATTTATAGCTTCGTTTGGCACCATGTTTTAGCATGATTTCAATGTTTATGTTGCATGCTAATTAGTCCATGATTCCTCCTTTCAAATGTGTTTGAGGGTTGTCCAATTTGTGCCTAAGTGTTGGCCTTTCAACATGTGTATGTGTGCATGTGTATTTGGTCCTTCATTATAGCATTTTGGCTACTGTTTTAGGCCTATTTAGAGTTGCCTAATTCATGTTTAAGTCCATCTCTCCATCTATTTGCATTGCCATATGTATGCTTGTATGCTTGCACAAGTGTATCGCCATGTCATGTTGCATCCTTAGCTTGCATGCTTAGGTTGCATTGCATCTTGCATGCATGCCTTGTTCCTTGACTTAGTGATAGGAATTGGGCCTTATTTGATTTGATTTGGTTTGCATGCATTTGAAATCAAAGTTGCATACTTGGTTCTTTGGGCCATCATGCATGGAAATGCGTGATTGGTGGTCCTAGAATCGAGGCACATGCCCCTTTGAGTCATTATCATGATAAGGGACAAGGTTGGTGCATATATGCCTTGAATTGTGCTGCCATGCTTTGCCTTGCCCTCTGTTGCTGTCATTTGCAGATTCTGCAGGAACACTCTGCCGACCGGCAGTTTGAGGTGCCGACTGGCAACAATTCCTCTGCCGACAGCTTCATTTTGTGCCGATGGCCACACACCACTGCCGGTGGCACTCCCCAGTGTCTAGGGATGCAGTCCTGAGGTTTTGACAGCCTCCAGAGGAGCAGAGCAGGGAAAACAGAGGCATATTATGCATGGCAGTGCGATTCCGAGCCAGTCCCGAGCATGTGTTGCATCTGGCCCTCGCCCCGAGGCGGTTTACTGTTTTTCTTTAGTTTAGTTAATTTGTTAATCAATTAAGCAATTTGTAATATTTAATTGGCTTGCGTAGTTAATTAATTTGTATTATTATTTTGGTCCCTCCGAGTGAGGGTAAATATGTAATAAGTGTGCGTGAGTGTGTGTATGTCTTCCAACCTCACGTCTTTCTTCCCTTTTATTTACCTGCTTATGATGGTAGATTAGGGCACGTTTAATTTAGCATACCTTATGCTATGCATGCGTGCATTCATGCATTTGTACTGCATGCATTAGGCTTGGTACATCACGCTAACTGCATTTGTACTTCAAATCACAAATTGAATATGTGATAGTTGATCGCATTTCATATGCCATGCTTAGGTTAGCCGAGCCTATCTAATTGCATCTTGTATGTGTTGCATTAGGCAATTTAACATGAACTAGGACACGCATGTTTTGCTAACTAGTTTACTGTTTTAGCACGGAGTACGATGTAAGTATTTATGCTTTAGCATCTCGCATGTGTGTGAATGTTAACATGACAGTATGCTTGCCATGCGGCTAAATGCTTATGTGTTAAACTGTTTGAATGCCTGTGGGTGAAGGTTGGATTGTTTGAGTTGGAAAAACTCATTGAAATTCGTGTTTTAGCCTACTTGCGAGTAGCAAATTTCAAAGCATTTTCAAAATAAACGAATATGCAATGTTTCTTTCCAAAATTAGGCAATCTGGTCTATACTTGTTTGCTGCGCGCATAATATAGTAATTCTAGGCTAATAAATGGAATAAGAACACAAAACGTTTTCAAAATCGGATATCATGGTTAGTAGAGGCCGGTCTTTTGACCGGGCGAGAGGGGGTGCTCATAGCTGACCTTCCCGATCGTATCCAAGCTCCCGAGCCGAGACAACTCCGGTGATGACGGACATGTGGCCTTCGGCACCGAGTCAGGGTTTCCTAAATTTCCCCATTTTAAAAATATTTAGGTGGCGACTCTGTATCTGGCAAAGCAGTCCATGTTTGGCACTACTTTTTCAAAAATCTGTTTCTCAAAACGATTTTCCGGATTTGGACTCTTTGGTTCAGATTAAGAACCGCGACAACAAAAATCGCGAGTCCGAACTGTAGCAGCGAGGTCCCCCTCCGCGGGCGCGTCTACAGCAAGTAGAGCAAAACTTGTTTATCATTAATGTCTTAGTATATTTGTGTATATTATGGGTTATGTTGGTTATGGTTTTAGAAGGCCGAGTTCCCTCATTTGTTGAGTAGATAGTTATTGGTTTCTTGTTGTTTTCCCTTTGTACTAAATGTATATATGTAAAGACATGAATGGGTTGGAAATAGATGTAAGTACTATATTGAGATTGTGAATAATGTGAAGGACATTGGATACTTGAGAACACGTTTCAAAAAGGCAAAATCAGGTGTACGTCTGGAAAGTGTGAGAAAACGTAATGGGCTCTGTGAAATTGTTTTCAGGAACTTGTTATTGTCATATGAATTTTGAAAAAAGTAACATGAAGAAAGAAAAGTAAAATGCTTATGTTGTTGATCGAAATGAATGATTTTGAGAAAAGTTCCTATATAAGTATATTTTTGTATAAACCGTCACTATATGTGTATGATATGATTTAAAGCATTCATGATCATAGACATCTGTATGTTGTTATTGTTTAGGATCATATGGGGATCCCTACTGGACTTTATGTTCATCCCACGTTGCTAATTCTTTTTCAGGTGAACGTCAAGAAGGATTTCAAGATCAAGGATCTTCCTTATGTGTTGGTCACAGGGCCTTTTATTTGTAGGCGGAATGCCATTGATGTAAAAGGGTTAAATCCTTTCTTTTAATTTAGAAAATGTAAGCCTATGGGCAATTTATTGATTTTTATCTCATGTTGCATTCATTTCATCTTCAAATGAGAGAACCTTTAATAAAAGTATTCATTATTGTATTAGATTTCCGCACATGATCTCTAAATTTGTATTATAATAAGGAACTTGGTAATGGTGGCCGTTGGCATAAAAAGTGGGGCGTGACAACTTGGTATCAGAGCGAGCCGGGTTTGAATACTTTGGGCTCGTGGGGAGTGGTTTTTACCATATCGAGTTTACTATGCTTGGTGAGGACGTTGCATATAGTTAGGATAAGTGTTAGGATTTATTTGTTGCATTTATGTGAGCATGTGATTAAGTTTCTTGGATGGTACTTATGACCGGTGAACTTGCTTTGAGGTCTTATCGGAAACACGCCTGATGAACGTGGTTTCTGATAGGAATTCCTTGAGAGTTCTGGGATGAGTGTCTATCTTTGAGAACTTGATTTGATTATGTGTTTAGGTGTTTAATTGTTTATACGCAATAGAAATTGTATGTTTTGGGAAATAAGTGTGTCTTGTAGCCCAGAGGTGGCGAGTGCGTGCCTTAGGGAAAAGTCGTTGTGTTGAGTACTAAGCTTGGATTTGTTTTTGGATTTTATAGGATGTCTACACGAGGGAATAGAGGTCGAGTTGGGAATAGGAGTGTCGGTAGGGGCACAACGGTTCCTTTAGCACCTATCGTTGTAACATCAGATGTCGGTGATGAAGTTGCACACGAGATTGTAAGAGCAGTGCAAGAGGCTCTAGCTCGCAATGAGGGTGACAACAGGCATACCCTCAAACTTACTAAGGAGTTTCTTCACTCCAATCCGCCGGAGTTTTTGGGGGAGGCTAAACTGTTGGAGGTGGAGGATTGGTTGGAACAGATTACCAAGACTCTTGATATGCTCAGAGTCGAAGATGAAGGATTGAGGGTCTCTTTGGCGACTTTCCAATTGAGAGGAGATGTGAGTTATTGATGGAAATATGCTAAGAACACAGTAGCTAACACATGGGTTGCTTTCATGGAGGCCTTTTAGGCCAAGTACTTCCCTCTTTCCGCTCGGGAGAGGTTGAGGGAATAGTTTGTTGAGTTGTGCCAGGATGCTACTCCTTTGGCACAATTTGAGATGCGATTCACTAGTTTGTCGAGGTTTGCTCCAGAGTTGGTGGCAACAGAGAAGCGTCGTTGTTATGAGTTTGAGAGGCTGTTGCGTGATGATATCTGAGAGAAGGTAGTTGGATCTATGTGGAAGAATTACTATGCTCTAGTTGAGGCGGCGGCCCATGTGGAGGCCGTGGTTTTGAGTGTTGGTCAGGTTATTGAGGAGGACACTTTGGCGACTCCTATGGTTCATAAGCATTCTAGGCTCAATAAGAGATGGAGGCGGGCGTATGCTCAATCACAAGTTCAGCCATTGTCTTCGTTAGGGGTTTCAGACTCGTCAGTTGGGAGGCCTAGTGAGATTCAGGTTTCAAGTCAGTTGCAGGGTAAGGAGTCTACTGTTTGTTTTGATTGTGGTCATTTGGGCCATGTTAAACGTTTTTTCCCTTTGCATGTGAATGCTTCGGGTGTTTCAAAACCTAGTTAGACTCAGTCTCTTCAGTCCAGTCAAGGGCGGTATCGATACTAGACCCGTGTAGGCCAGGCTTCAAGAGCTCCACGATGGTCTACTTTTCAGCCAACACAGTAGTATTACCCTAGAGAGGGACTTTTGTAATAGAGGCCGGTGATTTAATATGTGAACCTTTTGTTGTTAACCAGTGTACCGGTGGGTGTTGATACACTGCGATTATGTGTTGTATATGTACATGTATTGTTGTTTGTTTACTCTCATGTATTGGGGGCACGCAGTGAATCTCGAGCGCTCTTTTATATGTGTAATGAGAAATGGTTCATGAATTGATAATCTTAACAATGTTGTATACATGTTATTGCCTTATGAGATGGTTATGTATGTGAGCCTTGTTTTATTTGGGAGTTGACTGTTGAGAACGGGTAACCCGTGGATTGTTGTAATTAGTAGTGTCGTGCGATGAGAATCAATTATAAGGCTCGAACGTGTGGAGTATAGAGAAATATGAGATTTGGATTTCTGGGTAGTGAGGATGGTATTTGTGAGTGTGGCTTAGTGTTTTAGTTTGTTGGCCAATGAGTTTGTTGTGATCCTATAGATCTTGTTAAGGGTAATGTTTATGTTGTGGCTGTTATGAGTTGGTATGGATTTGCAGTGTTATTAGATATTGGATGGAGCTTACGAATGTGAGGAAAATTTGGTGGTTAGATACTAGAGGTATTCTTTGGAAGGAAGTAAGGTTGTGTGCTCGGGTAATGAGTATGGCATTGGTGAAAATTCTTTTGTGTCCAAAATTGGGTGTTTGTCGTTGACCATATCGGTTTCATGTTTGAGAGGTGAAGGAGTATTTGCCATGTAGGCATATGAGTAGTGGTTTCCTTAGAAACGATGGTGGTTTGGCCAAATCTTGAGGAATCCGGTGATGGGATCATGAGGAAACGATGGTGTTTTCAACTTCTCCCGTACACTATAGTTAGTGATAGGATCATTAAATTATTTTTATAAAAAATCTAAAAAAAAATAATTTGTATATTAAAAAAATATCTAAAACAAATATAAATATAAATATCTATATATATTATATAAGAAAAATGAGGTTTTTAACCCACAAGCCTTGTGGGAGCTCCAATATTCCAATATTAATTTTCTAAATTTTTTATTTTAAAAAAAAAACCTCAGCATTTATAGACTTCTCCTAACCTACAAGCCTTTTTGACTTCTCTCATACCTACTCCTACACCCTTTACAACTTCTCCCATACATTATGGTTACTGATGAGATTGTTAAATTATTTTTATAAAAAAATCTTTAAAAAAATAATTTGTATATTAAAAAATATCTAAAACAAATATAAATTCTTATTAAATCTATCTATCTATCTATATCTATACTATATATTAAGCAAAAGGGGATTTTTAACCCCAAGCCTTGTGGGAGCTCCAATCTCCCAATCTAAATTTCCTGATTTTTTGATTTAAAAAAAAAAAATCTTAGCATTTATTAACTTCTCCCAACTCCTAAGTCTTACCCTCATAATAACACTTTAATACATTAAGAACAAGTATAAAAAAAATTCTTTGAAATCCAACACATGAATTCCTTGAAAAGTCCCAACACATATGATTATTATCCCTCATAATAACACTTTAATGCATTAAGAACAAGCATTAAAAAAAATTGAAAAGTCCAACACATATGATTATTATCAAAATATTAAAATTTAATATAATATAATAAAAAAAAAGACATTTAATTTCTTGAAAAGTTCAACACATTTGATTATTATCAAAATATTAAACTTTAATATAATATAATAAAAAAAAAGACATTTAATTTCTTGAAAAGTTCAACACATATGATTATTATCAAAATATTAAACTTTAATATAATATAAAAAAGGAAAAAAAGAAGACATTTAAAAAAAACATTTAAAAATCACAATTCACATATATAGATAACGGTAAACACAATCCGTGCATAGCACGGGTGTTATGCTAGTGTTATATAAGGAAAAAAGGGTTTCTAATCTACAAGTTTTGTGGGAGCTCCAATATCCTAATCCTAATTTTCTAATTTTTTGATTTAAAAAAAAAAACCTTAGCATTTATTGACTTCTCCCAACCCACAAACTTTTTTGACTTGTCTCATAATTACTACAACACTCTTTTCAATTTCTCTTATACATTATGGTTACAAACAAAAATAAAGAAGACAAGAATTTAGCTATGGAAATCAAAAAGATATAACAACATCTAAATTTGAATAATGATTTAGTAATATAATTATCAATTTTTTTGATATATATCTATCAAATTAATCAATTTTATAAAATTATTAATTTTTTAATTTATAAAATAGATTAAAAAAACTATTGACTGATTTATTTATTTAATAACAAAAATATTTCATAATCTCTCCATCCTAATCTCTCTCACCGATTTCTAAAATAAAATATTAAAACTTGCCTTCTTTCTCTCTTCCTCAAAAAGTCAGATAATATTTTTCATACAAGTTGTAGTTTCTATCTGTATCTTATATATTATATTATAGCAAAAAATAAAAAACTAAAAATCAGATCTACAAATAGATAAAATTAATAAATTTGATTTTTATTTATTTAGTTGAAATCTTTCTTGTGCATCTCACAAACCTTTTTGACTTCTTTTATAATTACTGCAACACCCTTTTTCAATTTCTTTTATACACTATGGTTACACACAAAAGTAAAGAAGATAAGAATTTAGCTATGGAACTCAATGGAACTCAAAAGGTTATAACAACGTCTAAATTTGAATTATGATTTAGTAATATAATTATCTATTTTTTTTATGTATATCTATCAAAATTTTAAATCACATAATGGGACAAATTAATCAATTTTCTAAAATTATTGATTTTTTAATTTATAAAATAGATTAAAAAAACTATCGACTGATTTATTTATTTAATAACAAAAATATTTCATAATCTCTCTATCCTAATCTCTCTCGCCGATTTCAAAAAAAAAAATATTAAAACTTGCCTTCCTTCCCTCTTTCCCAAAAATCAGATAATATTTTTCAAAAAATTGTGGATATCTATCTATATCTTATATATTATAACATAAAAAAAAAAAACTAACTAAACATTAGATTTACAAACATATAAAATTAATATATTTGATTTTTATTTATTCAGTTAAAATCTTTCTTTTGCATCTCAATACCTAATTTTAAGTTTTAAAAATCTTTAAAGTTTATCTAAACAAATCTAATTTAAAAACATCTCCCACCATTATACTTTAAATCAATAAAACTCACATGTTTATCATATATCTAACTCACATCATAATTTATCTAAATAATAATAATTAAAAAAAAATAGAAACCACAGACAAATTAAAATTTTTAAAAAATTAGAAACTCATAACTCCATCTTAAATAAAATAAAAAAAATTAAAAACCCAAATAGAAACCACACAAAAATTATAAAAAAAAAAATATAAGAATTTAGATATGGATCCAAAAAAATATGACAATATCAAAATTTTAAATCACTTAATGAGAAAAATTAATCAATTTTCAAGTCTTATTTAAAGAATAATATGATTAGTCATCCCAACTCCTAAACTTCGCGAGACCTGGCAGAGGAGTTAACGGATTGGGTTAGGTAAAGTTTAAGTTGTTGGAGGTAACATTCTCCCACTCTATAAATTTATTTATTTTTTAATTTTATTGTTTCCCTATGTGATTATCTTTCTCTATTGCTGGTTTGGTTTTGGTTTTGGTTTTGGTTTTGGTTTTGGTTTTGGTTTTAGTGAGATTTATATGTTTGGTTACAGGTTTGCATGGTAGAGAAGAATTATTGGTGATTATGGTTGCAATCAAAATATCTATGTCCGTTCTATAGCGATCCCGGTTTTCCTTTCCTTTGGTTATTGCATTCCGGACTTGGTTTCGTGGTTATGTTGTTGTCTTATTCTCATTTCCATCCTTTACTCTTTGTATTTGAGTCTTGGGTTGAGTTGGGAAGGTTTGGAACAGGTTGGTTGTGTTAGAAATCAAAAGTTGATGCCCAGATTTTGGCCTTGACGCTCGAGCGGGGCTTTTGACGCTCGAGCGGGACCTTTGTTGTTGCTTTTCTGCTCGAGCGGGCGTTTTGACGCTTGAGTGAGAATTTTGACGCTCGAGCGTGAATATTCATCTCCCAGTATTTTTGTCTCTGCAGGTCGTCATACGCTCGAGCGGGAGTTTTGACGCTCGAGTGGGACCTTTCGTTTTTGTTCCTCTGCTCGAGCGGGGAGTCTGGCGCTTGAGCGGGGACCATGGTCTGCAAAACTTCTGGAAGTATGCATCCGGCGCTCGAGTGGCGCTTTTGACGCTCGAGCGTGAGTCTGTGTCTGACGCTCGAGCGGGGAGTTCCACGCTCGAGCGGGGCGACTTGTATGTCAGTCCGAAGTTCGACTTTTTAGATCACTTTTTCAACTCATTTTCTCTCTCTTACTTTTCAAAACCTCCATTGGAGAGCACCTCACTCTAAAACTCCAACTTTTCTCTAGGGTTTGATCTAGTAGGAGTGTTCTTCTATCCTTGGGCCTTTGTAAAAAGTGTGGAGCTTGTTGAGGGCTACATTTTGATCCAAAAATATTGAGGTTTGGAGCATTTCAAATTTCTTCACCTTCTTCCTTTGAGCTCCGACTTTGAGGTAGGGATAACTACTCATTTTTATGAGCTTTAACCTAAATGTTGAGCTTTTTGTATAAATGGTTTGATTTAGGAAGTTAGGATTTGAGATGTGTTATATTGGAAAGAGGGGTTTTATTCTTTTGATTCAAACATTTGTGTTTTGGGTCTAAAAAGGAGGTCATTGATGTTGTTGGTAATTTTTGGACCTTTGAGTCAATATTGAGAAAAATGAGGAAAATGCTATGTTTGGGTATATTTGGGTCATTAGTGTAATTAATGACATTTATTATGAAAATATGAAATTGAGTTGGAAATAATGTAATTGGCTCATTATGAGATAGAATGGTGGAGTTGGAATTATTAATCACCCACCTTTGAAAAATGTTGATAATTTACCTGTTGATGCATTTATTATCTGTTTAGAAATAAATTGCTTTGGGCTATCGGTGGAGGATAGTCTTGATTGTTGTAGACAATGCATGATGATTAGGCGAATTAAAACTAATCAATGGAATATGTCATTGAATATGATGGTTGGAATAATACATTAAATTTATGTATTGATTGGTTATGTATATGATATGTGTTTATATACATTGTGTTGTGTGGGAGGAGATAGGGGATGTACTCCACGGTTTAGAAGGAGATAGGGGATGGACTCCTAAACCAGATATTATTTGGGAGGAGATAGGGGATGGACTCCATTGATACAGCCAAGGACGGAACTAGGAGAAGACTATGGGGGGCCATGGCCCCCCTGTTTCTGTGAAAAATAGAGCTTGTTATAGTATTTTAAAAATATATCTCATTTTATACATAAAATGACCCCTAATATAAAATACATATTTCTCATTTTTCTCCTATCTTGCGCTCTCTTTTTATTTTGCACCAAAAAAACTTCATCCTAATTACTTCTATGGTATTTGAATTTTTTTTTTGTGTATATAAATAATATATATATATATATATATCATATTGCACATACATGCGTGCATATATATATGGTATAAAAATTTTATTTGTCTTTTGGCCCCTTCGATGATAAAATTCTAGTTCCGTCATACAGCAAATATGTGTATCTATTGAAGTGTTGATATATCAAATAGGTGTATCTTTTGTCAAGTATGGAAGTGTTTAAATGTGTTATTGATACAACAAATATGTGTTTCTATTATGAATTATGGAAGTATTGTTGATATCAGTTGTGATCTCATGGGAATTGTTTGGCCAGGTTCTGAGCCATGTCTAAGAATTGAAAATCGGTTAAGTAAAAGAAAGAGGAATGAAACATGGACATATTTGTCTTGTAATTGAACTGGGTTATGAATTGATTTATATGAGTTAAACATTTATCAAATGCTAATGTTTTAGTTATTGCTCATATTGTGTTTAGCATATCTCTACTAGGCGTTGGCTCACCCTTTATGGGACATCATTTTCAGGTTCAGGTGTTATGCCACCTCCAAGGACGCAGCTTGGGAGGCATGAGGCTATTGGACTCTTTTGTTATTTTTGTTGTGTTACATGTATATCAAGCCCAGGGCTTATTTTGTGTAGAGCTAGTACTCTCTTTTTGTAACCAAGTGTCCACTTGGAAAGTTGTAAGCCTTTAGGGAATTTACTTTTGTTGTCAACATGTAATACCTTTTGTAAGAATACTCTGATGATTGTAATATGAAATCTCTTTTCTTTATCATGAAGGTATGGTATTATGGGTTTATTTTGAGGGCGTTACAACTTGGTATCAGAGCGTACCGGGTTCGAATACTTTGGGTACGCGAGAAGTGGTTAGTATCACAATGGGTTCATCTCACTTGATAGAGACTTAGATGTAGTGTTATGTGCTTATGTGATAATGTCACAACCCAAGAACCTGCCCCTAAAGGTTCGGGCATGACCTATGCAAAAACGGACATAAAAACTGATGTACATACCGTACGGGGCCTTATCGGAAGCATAAAATATTAATCTAACATAATACAAGCATACTCCATTGAGCTATTTCTGATATGCCAGGATCTCATGCATTACATATATCGTCAAAAGCGGATAAAGTTTAAAACTATATCCTTGGATATCGTGTACAAACATATACATTTACAGTCCTAGCCCGATAATTGAGCATAACAAAAGGAATATGGAAGTTATGTACAACATCCGTAGATGGCTCTCAAAAGTAAACCCATATCTTAGCAGCTTCACAAAAACAAATGGCCTGGTATGGTGCCTGGACATGTAAAGGTTGATAAAAGGGACAACGTCAAGTTAGGATTGACCCCTTGACTGATGACCTACAGAAATGGACATAATAGAGAGTGAGCCGGGCTCAATGAGTAGTAATACATAATAAACGACGTCTATCTTGAAATTTAAATACATCAATACATAAAAAGATGCAGCATGCACTTGGTTTATCTGATTCCGCGTTTAGTTCATACTGGCTCTAGGCCTAATCCTGTGACATGAGCATGTGGCTATAAGCCCTTGAAACATGATGGCACGAAGCCCTTGAACATATGGCACGAGGCCCTTGCAATACACTTGAAACTTGTGGCACGAGGCCCTTGAAATACACTTGAAACTTGTGGCACAAGGCCCTTGAAAATGGCATATAGCCCTTGTAAATGCTTTTCTTTACATGCTTTAACATTAACATATCCTAAACATGCATAAATACATTACATGCTTGAGACATTAACATAATTGCCGCACAAGGCCCTTGAAATTAGCATATAGCCCTTGTAAATTCTTTTCTTTACATGCTTTAACATTAACATATCCTAAACATGCATAAATACATTACATGCTTGAGACATTAACATAATTGCCTTACATGCCTTGAAACATTGACATGATTGCATAACATTATATAGGTACTACTACTCACAGTGTTGAGGTGGCGTGTTGCTTCCTTCTGGAATGTGCCCTGCACACAATTAATACATTAGTTTCTTTTTTTTTTTTAAAGCATTTCCTGAGTCTTACACCTTGCATGCATTTACAACCGCTTTAAAATCATCTGTAAAATATTTTAAAAATACCAGAGAGGCAAGCACTCAAAACTGAACAAACATTTAATTTTTCTTGAAAATGAGTCTCCCGCTCGAGCGCCACTTTGTCCGCTCGAGCGGATTGTAAAATGCACAAAACTGCTGAGAGGTGGTTTTTCCCGCTCGAGCGGGCTTTCCGCCGCTCGAGCGGACCAAGCAGATTCTGAAATTCTGAACCTCCATTCGAGTCCCAACCTGGTATTCACTCCATTTTTTTACATGCAACCCAAGGTTAGGTTAATGCAATATTCCCACCTAACATCACTATAACATGGATTCTACCTTGAGTATAATAAATTAACCAAGATTAGAAGCTTCAACAAGCCATCTCTCTCTCTAACTCCATTCTTGGATTCAAGTTCTTCATATCCTTGAAACATAACACATGATATATGCATAATTCCATGAAGTGATGATAGAAAACCATAGATTGAAGTATAATTTCATACCACACCCAATCTAGATGCCTAAGCAACCAATTGAGAGAAACCCTCATTAATCAAGCATGAATTAGACATGAATCAAACATACACATAAATTACAAACTCCAAGTGGCCATAATAAGAAGGATTTGAGCTTACCTTGAATTCAATCCTACACCTCTAACAATTTTGCCAAGCTTTCTTGTTGAATCCCTTCTCCCCCAATTTCTCTTCTTCACTTTCTCTTCTTTTCTCCCCCAAAATGGTATCCACGTTTTTTTTTTGTTTTTGACCAAGGCTCATGAAGTCTTAGAAGTATATATTCATAAATAAGGCATATAAGACAAAAATGAATCGTTTAATCATTCCAAAATTAAAATTTCACAAACATGCTTAATATTACTTAAAAATTGTGCTGATCACAGATATATAATCAATTTCAGCTAATTAAGCTGTTAAGGCTTCCAATTTCTAATTCAAACGTGTTAATGGTGACAAATAGTTTCCTTGTGAGACAGATAGACGTTCATAGACATGGATTTCACTTCCTTAATCATAATTTTTCACGAAACTACACAGTAAGCATTTAAAAGCACCAATCGAGGACTAAGAATATAACAGAAATCATGTGCGAGGGTCGGGTTATTACAGATAACATGTTTATGTGACTATTTGGGTATGGAATTTAGTTTCTAGGATGTTGATTGGATCCTTGAGTTTCTGTGAGTCTTGTTGGAAAAGCACTTGATCAATGCTATTTCTAAGCAGAACTCTAGTAACGCCTCAGGACTATCATTATCCAGAAATGAAATTTGTTGGTGCTTATATGATTATGCACTTACGTGGAGTGAATTACTGTTGTCCATGCATTAGGACGCGAGTGTTATAGCTTCGGCACATTTGTGAATGTGCTAATGTTTTCGTTACCTTTATTAGGATGTCAGGACGAGGACGAGGTGGTAGGCGAGCTAGGCCTAGGAGGCAAGAGATGCCTATACCGGATGAGGTTCCGGCGCAGCAGGAGGGTGTTGGTCAGGCCAATGTGGCCGAGCCAGTGGGTCAGCAGGCCATGGGTGCCTTAGCCCGCGAGATAGCAAGAGCTATGAGGGAATCCATAGGCATTCTTAGAGCTGAGAATCAAGTTCAGGCCCAGGTTGTTGATGTGGGGCCTTCCTTTCTGAAGAGGGAGTTCTTCCGGTCTAATCCGGATGACTTTGTTGGGGATCCTAAGGAGCCACTTAAGGCTGATGAGTGGTTGGAGCAGATGACTAAGATGTTTGAGATGATTGGCATCGAAGACGGGGCATTGAAGGTGACCTTGGCATCTTTCCAGCTTAAGGGGGATACGGGTCAGTGGTGGAAGTTCATGAGAGGTTGTGTTGGAGGGACTTGGGAGGCCTTTGTAGATGCTTTCCAGGAGAAGTTCCTATCTCCAGCTGTCAGGGAGAAGTTGAGGGATCAGTTCTGCCAGCTTAAGTAGCTGAGTTTATCAGTGGGCGAGTTTGAGGCCGCATTTACGAGCTTATCCAGGTTCGCACCTGAGCTTGTGGCATTTGAGGAACGCCGTTGCATCGAGTTTGAGAGGAAGCTGAGACATGGCCTCAAGATGAGAGTTGGGGGTTCTATGACCCAGGACTATGGGCGC
Organism: Camellia sinensis; assembly: GCF_055761805.1. Lineage (NCBI taxonomy): Eukaryota > Viridiplantae > Streptophyta > Magnoliopsida > Ericales > Theaceae > Camellia > Camellia sinensis. The sequence continues at coordinate 154,088,296 of NC_138973.1, forward strand.
CTTGTGGATGCTGCGGCCCATATGGAGATTATGATGCAGGAGGAGGAGGAGAGGCAGAGGGGCTCCAAGAGGAGTCAGGATGGTCAGGGGGACGGTAAAAGGCAGAGGGGTCCTAACCCTCAGCAGTCCCAGGGTGCTTTTGCTAGATCGACCTTTCTAGTGCCGAGTACAGGCTCTGGGAGAGGCAGTCAGGGAGACATCACCTGTTACAAATGTGGTCAGCTGGGCCACAAGTCTCCAGCTTGCCCACAGAGGGGAGGAGGTCAGAGAGCAGCTTCATCTTCGGCTCGACCTTAGAGCCAGAGTCAAGGCAGAGGTCAGTCACTTTCTTGCTACCAGTGTGGTCAGGCGGGGCACCTGAAGAGGTTTTGCCCGCAGTTGAGTGGCACATCTGGTGCATCTAGGTTGAGGCAGAGTTTTCAGCCAGCTCAGTCAGTTCAAGCCTCGAGGGCCAATCAGGGGGCTTTATCGTCCCAGTCTGTGCAGTAGTCTTTTGCTCTGAGAGGTGAGCAGGTAGATCAGGGGCCTTTCAGGGCGTGTGTATGCTGTTACCGCACAGGATCTAGTACCGGCTTCATCTGTTATGAGAGGTACCTTTTTGTTTTGCAACTCGGTTGCCAATGTGTTGATTGATACGGGTGCATTTCATTCCTTTATATCTGCTGCATTTGCATCTGTTTTGGGGCTGGAGTTGGCACAGTTAGCATCTCTTATTTGTGTAGTATCACCGTTAGGGGTGAATTGATTTTGAAACAAGGGTGTAGAGGGTGCGATATAGAGGTCGCCGACTGCTGGCTTCCATTTTCATTTGTAGTTATGGCTATGTCGGGTTTTGATGTTATTTTGGGTATGGATTGGCTATCGTCATACCGAGCAGTTATTGATTGTTACCGCTAGAGGGTCACAGTATGTACCTTGAGCGGGGATTGTTTCTATTTCTTAGGGGATCGGGTTGGTAGTGTGTTGCCACCGATGTATGATCCATGAGGGCGGAGTGAGCTTAGTAGTCTTCTCTCTAGCTTTATGAGTGGTGAGTGTGACGAGACCCAGACTGTATTGCCGAGAGTAGTTTGCGAGTACTCGGACGTTTTTCCCAAGGATCTTGTGAGTTTGCCACCACATCAAGAGATCGAGTTCTCTATTGATTTAGTGCTCGGCACGGCACCGATTTCCATGGCACCTTACCATTTTACCCCAGCTGAGTTAAGTGAGTTGAAGATTCAACTCCAGGAGTTACTGGATAAGGGCTTCATTCGCCCTAGTGTTTCGCCGTGGGGAGCACCGGCCCTCTTTGCTAAAAAGAAAGATGGTGCCTTGAGACTGTGTATCAATTACCGGAAATTGAATCTGGCTATGGTTAAGAACAAGTACCATATGCCTCGTATTGACGATTTGTTTGACCAGTTGAAGAGGTCCTGTTGTTTCTCTAAGATAGATTTAAGATCGGGTTACCACCAGTTGAGGGTCAGGGAGGAGGATATTCCGAAGACAGCATTCCGTACGCGATATGGCCACTATGTGTTTATGGTGATGCCATTTGGGCTCACCAATGCACTGGCAGTGTTTATGGATTTGATGAACCGGATCTTCCGGGAATTCTTAGATCGTTTTGTAGTCGTTTTCGTGGACGACATTCTGATTTATTCGCCTTTGAAGGAGGAGCACGAAGAACACTTGAGAGTGGTGCTTGAGTTGCTTAGAGCCCATAGGCTGTATGCCAAGTTTGGGAAGTGTGAGTTCTGACTAAGAGAGGTTAAGTTCTTAGGCCATGTGGTTTCCGGAGAAGGGGTGTCTGTTGATACATCCAAGATTGAGGCAGTGCAAGATTGGGCGCAACCTAAGAGTATTTTTGAGATTTGCAGTTTTCTGGGATTAGCTGGGTATTACTGCCGATTTGTGAAAGATTTCTCCAAACTAGCTTCGCCGTTGACTAGATTGACGCGGAAAGGGGTCAAATTTGTATGGAGTGAGACTTGTGAAAAGTCGTTCCAAGAGTTGAAAGTTAGATTAACCACCGCTCCGGTTTTGATTATTCTAGAGAGAGGTTTGGGTTATGCGGTTTATTGTGATGCCTCATGAGAGGGTTTGGGTTGTGTGTCGATGCAAGAGGGGAAAGTGGTGGCCTATGGCTCACGTCAGTTGAAAATACACGAGAAGAATTACCCTACACATGACCTAGAGTTAGCAGCAGTAATTTTTGCCTTGAAGATTTGGAGGCACTACCTTTATGGTGAGAGATTTGAGGTGTTCTCGGATTATAAGAGTTTGAAGTACCTGTTTACTCAGAAGGACTTGAATTTGAGGCAGAGAAGGCGGATGGAGTTCATTGAGGATTATGACTTTGAGTTGCACTATCACCAGGGAAAGGCCAATGTTGTGGCCGATGCCCTTAGTAGGAAATCCATTAGTGATGTAGCTTGTATAGCCATCCGAGAATGGGAGATGTTGGGTGCACTTGGCGAGTTCGATTTGCTTTTGGGCGAATCCTTCGAGGCTGCGGCCTTGTTTTCTGTTGTTGCGCAGCCTACACTTGTGAGTCAAGTGTTAAAGGCACAGAGAGGTGACCTTGAGGTAGAATCCCTCTGAGAGAAGATCTCCAGTGGGAAGGTTGAGAAGGGTTTGACTGTATATCCCGACCAGAGTGTGAGATACCAAGACCGTTTGTTTGTGCCGGAGTCTTGCCGAGAGGAGGTACTCCGAGAGTTTCACCCTTCACGCCTTGCGGTGCATCTGGGAGGCACCAAGATGTATCGTGATTTGGGTCGTCAATTTTGGTGGTGGGGTATGAATAAGGATGTGGCAGTGTTTGTGTCTAAGTGCCTTACTTGTCAGCAAATGAAGGCCGAGCATCAGAGGCCAGCGGGTTTGTTACAGCCCTTGCCTATTGCCCAGTGGAAGTGGGAGCATGTCACTATGGACTTTGTTGTAGGTCTTCCGAGGACTCAGCGGGGTAGTGATGTTATTTGGGTGGTTGTAGACCGGTTGACTAGAATATGGCCCATCCCTTGGAGAAACAGAGCTGGATTTCTGATAATTAATCTCCTGGCCCACATTTAGTAAATCAATTGAGCCCAAAATACTACTTGGCCCACCATGCCTCTTTTGTGGCCCATTCGATAACACTCTAATCCCCCTATCCCTTGGTCTTCCCCCTACCTCCACAACAGCACCAAAGCTGTCTTCAGACCCTTCAACTTCTACGCCCCTTCGACTTCCCCTTTCCAAGCTTCCATGTGTCCTCCCTGATCTTTCCACCCCATCGGCTTCCTTGTCAACAACGATAGGTTGGCTTGAAGATGCTGGTCGGAAAACCTTTGGCCACGCTTCCACTTTGTGGCGCACTGTCTTGGACAAAGATTTCAAACTCACCATTGACAATCGTCCTTCCACCTTCACCTCCATGAACGCCGGCAGAAAACCAGAATCGAAGCCTCTGACTTTCAACCTAGCCTCGAAGAGATTATTCGGAGCTATGGTTCTTCGATCAACTTCCAACAAACCACCACATCTCTCTCCTATGTACTGGAAAACCTGATCATTCCAAAGGGGAAAGGGCAGGTCGCACATTGCAATCCACCCTCCATGAGAGACAATGACCTCTGGTTTAACATGCTTCTCCTTGGACCACTTCTCTAATCTAACTGCCACACCTTTATCAAAGAATCTCAGACCCTTTGCTTCTAGAAGGCTCGCCTCCTCACTATTACTAGCTCTGAACAAAGCGCGATTGAGTTGAAATGGCCGTAGAGCAATAGACATCTTTAAATACTTACTCAAATTCTTTTCAATTTGATCCTAGCTGCTTGAAAAGTCACATCTTGTGCATACGACAACCCTCTCCAGATCAATCTTTAAACTACTCAACCGATTCGCAGTGAACAAGTCAACAAACTTCCTACCTCTGTTCGCCCCTATTTTCCTATCAATAAACATCTCCTTTGTGTCCTTGCTTTGTACTCCTTCTGTGAAGTTAGCCCTAACTTCCATGCCTTTGAAATGTGCCCTGGCATCATTGCAAATGACTTTACGAAGCATTGTAGCAATGTCTAGCCACCCACAACCATTATAGCCACCCACAACCATTATACCCTGCCGGAAGAATAATGTTGCCTTTTTTAACACCTCCCTCCCACATCGACATCTCAACAAAAACACCCCTATCATTCTTATACTTCTGTAAACAGAAAACAGCAGTGCTGCTATGATACTTACTAATGAAAGATCCTCCTCTGTAGTACGACCCCAACTGCTGAAGCGCTTGGACAGCCCAGCTCACTCCCTCCAAATCGATCTTCAACGAGAAACTTTGCACTCTATTCCTCTCTATAATCTCCACTATGCTCCCTCTAGATTTTTCGTCAAGCTGTATGATAATAATCTTCTGTTCAATCCTCAGTTCTGAGGATAGCTCCCGATACACCCTCATTTTTTCCTTAACTGTCCTATTAACAAGGCTTAACCTACTTGCCACCCAATTTGACTAGATTACATTCCATATACTGCATTAACGAGGCTTATCCCAAACCTTCTAACTATGTCCATGCTAATGTTTCTCAGATAACATACCTAGTCTTTGCCATAATTTTAGTTGGGTCATCTGGAAACTCTTTCATTATCAAGACTGATATATTGTCATAAAAACCACAAAAATAACTTACATGTTTAATAGGAAGCAGTGAAGAATATCTTATTAAAAGAGTTTGAGAACACTTTCATGTTTAAAATGACCTGTACAATCATCCAAGTATAGAAAATATCCTTATTACCAATGAATTAGTTTTTTTAAAAAAAAATGCAAATTTGACCTCCAAATTAAATGCAGTCCGAGTTCAAGGACAAATAATACCTTTGCAGTCTTGTGTATCTGTCTCTGGTGATGATTTAACACAGTGGTACTATATATGTGTTTTTGCATAGTGAATTCAGAGATTGTACTTTAAATAGGAAAGGGAAAAACTGATTTTGTAGGCATTTTCATCAATATATCAAATTTTTTGTTTTTATTTTAGATTTTTTTGTTAGCCTTCACTATGGAAACCCATTTTGTTCTTTGTAGGTCTTTATTAGCCATTCAATTTTTCATATCTATGTATCACTTCAAACAACTCACTTCCCTCCCTTGTGTGCATTTGTGCATATGTGTGCATCTTAGTTACAAGAAGCGGGGGTGGGGACAAGAGCCAGAGCGAGGGCATATAGAAGTTTCTAAAGTTGGGAGCGTGTATATTAAATATATAAATATATTCTAATAATTATGTTTTTGTTTAGTTGTAATATATTTGTTAAAATATGAATTATTATTGAAGATTGATGTCTACTATAAATTGTCTTTGTTAAGTATAAACGTCACCCAAGTAGGAGTTTCCTGCAATTAAGGTGTGCATTTACTTTCACAATTGCTAAGGTGTTTTTTAAGAGTAATGCTATACATAATCCCATATCTTATCCTATTTTCTCACTCTTAGACACAATGCAATGGGACCCACGTTAATAAATGTACATGGGATCCACTCACTTGTGCGTGAAGGTGAGAAAATACATTAAGAAATGAGATATGTTGATAATAAATTGAAACTAGTGAGAAAAAAAAAAGGAGCTGAGAGCAGGCACTTGTTTGAGAGTTTTACTTTCTGTTGGTTTTTGTCAAAGAAAGTAGGTCTAGGAAAAGGTAGCAATGAGAACTGATAGGTTTGTAGGATAAATCTATCTAAAGCACCAAACAGTTATGTGAGGCCAATAAACAATCCAACTCCTTGTCCACTGGGCATACATTCGAGTGCGGCTTGGGTGGATGGAGTCAGCCACTATTATACCATCCGTTATGTATCCAGGTCCAATGGACTCACCAACTCCTTGGCTACTGGGCATAAATGTAAGAAATAAATTATTGATTGTAGTTCTACCGTAAGCTATGGGTTTGAATCTAACAAAAATTCTAGAGAATGTTTGCTACATGAAAATTTTGTTTTTGAAGCCAATGTTAATTTCTTTTTTGGGCTAATTACACAAACCTCCCTTAAGGTTTCTAACAATTAAATGGACCTCCCTTGGAGTTTTTGAAATTACACTGCCTCCTTTGTCGGAGTTGTCAAGAAACAATTATTGACAATGGTTGTGATTTTACACATTTACCCTGGTTAGTTAACCTATATTTTAATCCTTGTAACCAAACCCTTCTAACTTAAACATCCTGCCCACACATCCAAGCATCATCCACACATCCAAACATCATCATCTTCTTGTTCCTTCATCCCTGTGTTTCGTTTTCTCTTTTCTCGCTCCCAAAGTTACAACCACCCCTTCAATACAACCCCTCTTCATCTCCTTCCATTGTCACAGCCATTGTCTACCGACAAGCATAATCACTGTCTCTCCACCAATCCCTTCCTCTTCTTGTCTGTCCTGTCCCCACCACCAAACCCAGCACAGCGGGCACCCTAAGGCCCCATTTGTTTTCAGAGGTAAAATGGAGGGGATTAATAGTGAAGAGATTAAGTAAAATTGTGTTTGTTTTTTATGATAGTTAGTGTAGGAATTGTTAAATTATTTTTGTATAAAATAAATATAAAATAATAAAACAAATAAAAAAAATACAAAAACATTAAACATTAATGTTCAAAAAAAAAATACCTAACATGAAAAAAATTTAAAAAAATAAAAAATTTCCAAAAAAAATAAAACAATGATTTTTATTTAACAAAAAAATACAAAAAATTAAATATTAATGTTAAAAAAATTCCCAACATGTAAAAAATAAAAAAATAAATAATTTCTAGTCCGGCGGACTATTTTTCTAATAGTACCTCCACCTCCTCCATTCCAATCCCCCTTCCAAGGCCCAACTTAATCCCCTCCTCCATCTCAATCCCTTCCCAAAAGCTACAAACAAACACAACATTCAATGAGTCACACCTCAATCCTAATCCCATCCCTCCCTCTATACCCCAAAACAAACGGGGCGTAATACCTATCTCCACTGCCATAATCAAGTTATTTCGCCACAAAATCACAACCCACCACTACCGCTCCCTATAGTTGGCGAAAATTGGATGTGGTGCACCACCACCACAAGCCCAAAACTAGCCCCACCATCACGATTGATGTGTGAATTGGTTTTTATAAGCCTCCCACTGTTGCGACCACCACACATGTACGTATACAAACCCTCTTTTCCCTCTCTCTCTCTCTCTATATATATATATATATATTTCTCCTTATGGATTATTGGTCTATTTATTAAAACCATGATAGGCCTTTTATTATTGAGGCATGAGTGATTGGTGGAAAAGAATGGATATTGGGTTTGGTGAATGGGTGGTTTATTTGTTTTTACAGTGGCATCTGTGATGCTGATATAGTGATAGGTAAGCCTTGGGGTGGTGGCAGTGTTAGGATTTCACAGAGAAGGTTGTGGGAACTGGGAATTGCAATGGTTGCTGTGATTGAAACTTTGCACCAAGCTATTGTGAATTTCACAAAGAAACTTTTCTATTAATTAAATCAAAAGCAGCAGTGCTATGCATCTATGCTAATCTATCTATGTATAAATGTAAGTGTAAAAATATTTATATATATAGTAGCAATATACATGTATATATAAGTAATTTGATGTTGAATCTGTGAGAACGATTTGAGAGAGAGAAAATGCATTTGAGAGAGAGGAGAAAGATTCAATGCATTTTAGAGGGAAAAAAATAGAGAAGAGATTTACGAGGTTGAGTAGTTGCAGTTTAGCGGGAAAGAGTAATGGAGAGGGAAGAGGCAGTGGGGCCAGAGGGGGTATTGGGTGTTTGATTGTGGTGTGAAGTTATGAGATGGGTGTGTTTGGTTACAATGATATCAAGGGCACTTTTGGCATTTAAACAACAAAATTAGTTTCGTCATTGTATTTTGTTAGTATATTTAATGGAGAGAATATGGGGGTTGCACATTGCATATTCACCAAAACCTCTCATTGGATTCAAAAAGAGTCTCATCATTACATTTACACTTCTTTCGTTATCTCATTCAAGACAAAAAGACTTGCTTATAAAAATTATTTTTATTGTGAAGTTTAGAGATATTGCTATGACTTTTAAATAAAAAATTATTGTATTAGAAAATAAAAACTAGTATTAAAAATAAAAAACTGCACAAAAATTTATGAAGGGCCCCAATTAGATTTTTCGCCTTGGGGGTCTCAAATAAGTTTGAGTCGCCTTTGCCCTTAGGTATATGTCATGCCATGACTATTCCCTTGGATGCACAATATTTGAGTATTATAAATTAGTTGGTGTGATACACCTCTGATTTGAGATTGTGTTTATGTGTTATATTCATGTAAATTGGAGCAAATACTATGTACCATGTTCTTGTAGGGAGAAGACTACAGTAGGGGATCTGAAGTCCCAAATTGAAATTGGAATGAAGTTGAGGGAATCCTTGATGTGTTGGTAAAAGAATAGACCACATGGTTGATGAAGGAAAAATTGCTTCCTGAGGTTTGAGAAATGAACTCGCTAATGTGAATGGGTACTCCTAAGTTCTGCACCTGTCAATCGAGGTACCTGCCTGATTGTGTCATTGACCAGTGGGCACTCTGTTGCTCAACCAAAATGGTCAGCAATGCTCTAATGATCATAACCAAAAACCTCATGCCTTGATCCTTGGAGGTGTAGCCTTTATATAGGAATGCCATCCTGCTTGGCCTCGTTTGGGAATAGGCTTTTTTAGTAACTTTTTGATTTTTTGGCTAAAATATGATGTAAAAAAAACTAGTATGTTTAGGATGACTTTTTGGCTTTTTACGAAAAGATGTGCAAAAAGTAGAGAGAAAATAGAATCTTTGACTTTTTGGTATGTGTTGTTGGCTTTTTGATTTTTTTAGTAACTTTTTGACTTTTTGGCTAAAAAGGACACTTGCCAAACGAGGAATGTTTCCCTTTCCATTTAGGAATACACTTGCCCAGCAAGTATTCCCTATCCAAGATACTTTTCTAATTAGATTGTCGCGACTCAGAGGTTGCCATCAACCATGAGGACACCACTAATGTGAGAGCATATCACCTCGACTGGATTACTTTATGTCCACCAGTGTGAGCATTGTTGTCGGCTGTGTCCCAGACCTCAAGTTACTTAGCTTATGTGAGTACTTCACTCTAAAAGCTATTATGGATACCTTGAGCAAACTTTGTTTGTGGTTCTACTAACCTCAACGAGGCTTTTTATCAGCTTCTTGCCTTTGCAAGGGACATTTCTTTAATACATTCAAGTTGACCACAACCTGCCCTCACACCAATTGAGCCCTGGAAGTGCACCCAAACATGTTTTCTTTCCCGAACTGGGCTTTTTCTTCTCACCTATCTCGACTGAGAATACCATTACTTCGGGGCCTTGCCCCAAGACAACAATTTACACAAACAATTGCCTTCCAAATTATTGAGCCTATATGCTCTAACTTTTGTAATCGTCGTTACTCTATATTCTCATTGCTCTCATGCTGCGGCTTTTATCTTTTTACAATGGATTTTAGTGAACTTGACCTTAGATATGGCAATCTTAGGTATTCTTCTAGTGAGTATTGCTCGGATGAGCTTTGCTTTTCTTGAGCATGGAGACTTATCTTCTCGACCTATCCAGTGAGGACCTCGAGGGCACGGTCGTGGTGCGGCACTTCTTACATCTGTGATAGCTACTTTCCATTCTTAGCCCCATTGGCCCTCACTTGTGAATTTGTTCCATGTTGTGACCGATTCTATTGTCCTTCGCGTCCTCTTCGCCTATGGCCTTCGTGTTGAGCTTTGGTACATCTTGTCCTCGTTTCTCACAGATGGCGCCAAATTGTCGGTAAAAATTGGACCACATGGTTGATGATGTGAATTAATACTCCTGAGCTCTACATCTGCATAATTGAGGTGAGCACTTGTCCAATCTTTTCGTCGGTTAGAGGACACTTTGATGCTCAAGTCAACATGTCACACCCCAAACCCGCCCCTAAAAGTTCGGGCATGACCACTTCAAAAACGGACACTTACTCAATGTATATAAGAAATAGGGCCTGAACGGAAGCATTTAATCTTATATAACAACGTACAAAACATCCATTGAGCCATCACTACTATGCCAGGATCACAAACAGAACATATGGCAAATAGACATACAGTGACATGCCTCGAAGAATTTAGCTATGTACACATACATATACAGACCCAGCCCTCAAGATTGGTGTATAACAGAAACATTGAAGGGTAAAAGAATTATATACACTTTAACCTTAAATAGACCATCAGGGTACAAAACTAAAAGCTTAACAAAACTCCGTAAAATGAGCTGCCTTCATTTTGGCGCTTGGACACTCTGAGGTTGACCAAGGAGGAATGGAAGCCATGGGTTAAGACTGACCTCCAGGTGGAGCGCCTACAGAAACAGACATAGCATAAAGTGAGCCAAGCTCAGTGAATAGTAATACATAAACAATTTAACATTTAATGTGAATGGCAATGGACATGTATAAGTGCAGAGAGCATATAGTTGACTTATCCTGTAATTATTTCCAGTGTGACCTTAGGCCTAAACTTTAAACAAAATGGCTTCAAGCCCTTGAACAGAGTGGCATAAAGCCCTTATCAGAATGGCATAAAGCCCTTATAATGTATGTATGAACTCAAGAGGTGGCTCGCACGGATTCTAGAGGTGACTCGCATGGCAGCACTTAGTTCCGTGCAGCACTGTGTTTCAGACTAACGGATCATACAGAATGGTCATAGGCCCGGATATCACAAATTGGCCATAGGCCTCACAGATGTTATAGAACAGCTATAAGCTTCACAACTTTCATAGAACGGCCATAGGCCTCATGACTTTCACATCGGCTTTAAGCCTAGTTCACATATGTATGATGGACTCAAGAGGTGGCTCGTACGAATTCTAGAGGTGACTCGCATGGCAGCACTTAGTTCCGTACAGCACTTTGTTCCGTACTCGATAGGTTCATACATTCACAGAGTGGCCCTTGGCCTGATGGGTTCACACATTCACATAGATTCATAACTTCACAAATTCTTTTGATGTTTCCATAGCTTCACACTGTTTCCCCAGCTTCACACTGTTTCCCCGAATCACTCATATCATGTCATAACATAGCAGAAACAGAACGGATAAATAGAAACAGGGCATTCTCAGTTCCTAAGATTACCATTATACCATAGTGTACCTACATTCCATTTTCTTGTCATGAACCAATACTGCTAACTCGCAGATAACAGAATGTTAACATTAACTATTAACAGTAAACAACGTATGACCCAATGATGCGTTTAGATTTCCTCATGGTTCATTTCAAATCGACATACTTGTCTTGCAATTAGCAGAACGTTCATTATAACGATGATCCGAAGATAAAGATACCATTACATTAATAGGTCAAAACAACCAACTTCACAGTGTTAAGAGTTTGTATGCAATTCTTATACGGAATCATAGGTAACTTACAAGTTGATACATTAACGATGATCATGGACCTTAACCAAAATGCAACGTAGGTTCAGAGTCGTACCGATGTACGCCAAAATCTTTCAATGTTCACATCGAAATCGTTGTTCAAGAATGATCCTAAGTTCCTTTTATTCATTAAGCACGACATAGTTCACTTACGGAGGATAGACTATTAATATTAACTATTAATCAGACGCATACACATTTATTTCATCATCGTTCGTGTGCGTTAACATAGTTAACCTGCAATTAACAGAGTGTTCATGGTGACCATTAGCTGTAAATAAAGCATACTACGACAATACTACTACTCACAGTGTCGAGATGACGTGTTACTTACTCCCAGGGTGTGTCCTGCACACGTTCAAAACTTGTTCATTAGTTCATTTTTCTTATCATTTACTTTCTGTTTCATTTCACTTCGAAGGAGTGTATCATTATCAAAAGGCCTCAAATACATATTCCGATAATATTAGAGGATTCTACACGCAAAACGGAGCAAACAATATTTTTCAGCATGAGCCGCACATGCGGCTGTGAGCCCCGCACGTGCGGCAGTTGGCCCCGCACGTGCGGCCTTGAGGTCCCGCACGTGCCTTTTAGGCAGAACCAAACCACAAAATTTCAGCATTTGCCACACGTGCGGCAGTGACTCCCGCACGTGCGGCGATTACGCTGTTTTGGTCCGAAATTTGCAACAAATTCTCATCCTTTGGGGAATGTTCTCAAGGCTCTAAAATGGATTCTTTCATTACTAAATCATGGTTCAAAAACATGTAAATCAAGGTACAACATACCATAATCTAACTTGAATTAAACCCATGAACACAACTCAATTGGTTTGAACAAAAATTGAAGCTCATCAATATAATTCCATTCTTGAGGCTCTTAACTTTACACACACATAACATAGATACACAAAGGCATGGCATAAACATGAATACCAATTTGAGAAGTAAAGAGAAGAGACAAAATGTATGCTCTCACTAGATAACTTGAATTGGATCCAAAATGCACAAATGAGAGGATTATCATACCAAGTCTTCAACACACACATCTAGGACTTTCATTCCACTCTAGATCATACACATCGAGAGCTTCCTATTTCAAATTGAGGAAGAAGATTGGATTAGGGAAATTAAACTTACCTTAGCTTCAATTTCTCTCAACTCTCCCTTGTTCTTATCCTCTCTTCACTTTTCTTCAGGGAATATGTTATAAGAAAGTTCCTAAGTCTTGAGTTCATAGAGGCTCTTATAGACATACATATATAATGGTGAATAAATACGAAAATCAATCGTTTAAACATCTGAAATTAAAATTCCACAGAAACGCTTAATATTACCTAAAAATTATGTTGATCACATATATAAAATCAATTTCAGATAAGCAGGCCCCTAAGGCTTCCAATTTCTGATTCAAACTTTATAGTTGCAACAGATACATTTCTTATCAAACAGATAGGCATCTTTAAACATGAAGTTCACTTTCTTAACTGTAATTTCTCATAGGATTTCACAATAAACATTCGAAAGCACAAAATAGGGACTAAAAATATATCAGAAAACATGTACGAGGGTCGGGTTATTACACTCTCCCCCCCTTAAATAAGTTTGGTCCTCCAAACTTGTTTTACCATGTAACAGATTAGAAATCCCAGTCTCACATTATTGTCCAATTCTGCTATAGATGCTCACGTAAATTAAATTTTTTTTTTTACCACTTTACAGGTTAAGCCGATATTTATTATGGTTATACAAAAGTTCTTAACATAACAAACATTTCATAGCTTTATCCAACTAGTCATTTCAATGTCGACTCACGCAGAGTCTATTGCAGAGTATTTAAGGTAGAAAATCCTCAGTAGGCAAGGTCTATAATCACAATATTTCTTTGTCGATAAGTTTCATCACATCAATTCTTAAATACAGAAACATATAATTCTCAAATACTGAAATGTAAAAGATACCATTTTCTTAAGCATTTTCAAAACATTTCCAAAGCATACCATTTTATTGGTTTAGAATTATACGTAAACATGGTTAATACGATAAAAAAAAGGGTCACAATACACATCGTTAATTTCTCATAGCGTTATCTCTAAGCACAGTAACACAAGAAAAATCATGCTTCAAATCAAACAGTTATGATAATATCAAAACTAGTATCTTATACTTTTGCGAATTCATGCAGATGTGCCATAATAACTACTTAATTACACTATTACTAGTTCGGACCTGAGTAACAGAAACAGATGGGACAACCATTTTTTTTTTGTTTGAGCAAGGAGAGTAAAGATAAGGCCAGAAAGCAAATTCAATCGCTTAATTAATCAGTCATAACAATAAGATGTAACATTCTCATCACAATACAATTTAATTTGGTCCCTTGTAATCATTTCAGTGTTCCACTGTTCAGACAATTCTTCCTCGTCCTATAGTAGGATACAAGATTAACCACATGGTTTCGTATTCACAATTGATAGTTGTAGGAAGTCAATAAACAGTCATACATAAATTATAGACCAGTCGTCCGGCCTAGTCAAGGAACATAAATAGGGTATCTGGTTACTCCATGTATGTAGGTTCCACTAAGTCCATTCGTAGGGTCATAAATTTCATGAAATATACCGTGATCACATTCATTCAGATTCCATAATGTCTAGGAATTCAGCAGTTTAGTGACAAAATCAGAGTTAGGATTCTTAGCCAGATCAGTTCAATATGATAGTACATCAATTCGAAATTATATCGCGCATATTATACCAACCCGTACGAACATGTAAGAGGAGGTAGATACTCGTTAACCCATTATCAATATGGGATACCCCCATAATCATTTTTTTTTTCTATTAACATTCACTATGTTATGCAGAACAGTTCACATTATACCCTTTAAATACAGAATAGGGATTAATTTAGCAATTTGCACTATCGAGCATTTGCATATTTACACAGAAATATATCACAGAAATGATTTTCAATCTTAAGTCATTAACATACCGAAACAGGATTCTAATTCTTGCAGTAACTTATCAGTTTACTAATCATCTCATTTGATCTCGAAGTAGTCAATAATTGCCTATCTTTTTGCAGGTGTCATATGGGCAGACACGTAACAGAGGTGGGATTCTTCATGTCATTCAACCATTCCTTATGAGAATCTCTATTACATATTACAGATTACACATAAACAAAACAAATTACAGAGGTCAATATTCAACTTCCAAACATAGCTAATATGTAAGTCATTCCCTTATCCATTAAACAATCAGTAGGAACAAAATTACATTCACTTAACTTTTCACACAATTCAAAGAGGGGTCACTATAGGCATAACTTCTTCTCACAGCCAGCTATACTTAATACAATTCAAACTATCACGCCGAAACACAACTTATCAAAATATCTAGACACAATAGCATCTCAAAATCACAGATCTGCACATTGCTATGGTAAGAAGGACGTGCCTATCTCATAGAACTTAAAACATGACATGTGTCATGTTAGTTAGTTAATAAGTCTGAGGGATTACTACTTGAAGTTTAAGCAATTCATCTACACAGATGATAGGTAACTATCAGTCCAAAAATAACAACTAATAACACGTATCTTACTTAATTATTTGCATATTAAAGGTCTTACCGATCGGCTCGAGCCCTCACTACACTTTGACAGTGCAGTACTATTAACTTAATCCCACCTTGCCGTTCACATACGCCATGTAATTTTTCTTTTCATTTTGTCTAACCGCATGAAGGTAGGATCCTTCGGATTTTCCACCTTTATGCTCCCCATGTTCTGCATAACAATCAATCACAATATACATACAGGATATACAATAGGCATAGATCATAACCGTTAGCATTAACAGAGTACATTTGACGTTGCCATCAATCTTTTCATAAGAATGTCATGCATGGTACCTACGTCTTTTCTAGACATCCTAGAGCTCAATGGATTCGTGTGTGAGATAGCAACTCGTGCTCTGATACCACTTGTCACACCCCGAACCCGCCCCTAAAAGTTCGGGCATGACCACTTCAAAAACGGACACTTAACTCGATGTATATAAGATATGGGGCCTGAACGGAAGCATTTAATCTTATATAACAATGTACAAAACATCCATTGAGCCATCACTACTATGCCAGGATCACAAACAGAACATATGGCAAATAGACATACAGTGACATGCCTCGAAGAATTTAGCTATGTACACATACATATACAGACCCAGCCCTCAAGATTGGTGTATAACAGAAAAATTGAAGGGTAAAAGAATTATATACACTTTAACCTTAAACAGACCATCAGGGTACAAAACTAAAAGCTTAACAAAACTCCGTAAAATGAGCTGCCTTCATTTTGGTGCCTGGACACTCTGAGGTTGACCAAGGAGGAATGGAAGCCATGGGTTAAGACTGACCTCCAGGTGGAGCGCCTACAGAAACAGACATAGCATAAAGTGAGCCAAGCTCAGTGAATAGTAATACATAAACAATTTAACATTTAACGTGAATGGCAATGGACATGTATAAGTGCAGAGAGCATATAGTTGACTTATCCTGTAATTATTTCCAGTGTGGCCTTAGGCCTAAACTTTAAACAGAATGGCTTCAAGCCCTTGAACAGAGTGGCATAAAGCCCTTATCAGAATGGCATAAAGCCCTTAACAGAATGGCATAAAGCCCTTATCAGAATGGCATAAAGCCCTTATCATGTATGTATGAACTCAAGAGGTGGCTCGCACGGATTCTAGAGGTGACTCGCATGGCAGCACTTAGTTCCGTGCAGCACTTTGTTTCAGACTAACGGATCATACAGAATGGTCATAGGCCCGGATATCACAAATTGGCCATAGGCCTCACAGATGTTACAGAACAGCTATAAGCTTCACAACTTTCATAGAACGGCCATAGGCCTCATGACTTTCACATCGGCTTTAAGCCTAGTTCACATATGTATGATGGACTCAAGAGGTGGCTTGTACGGATTCTAGAGGTGACTCGCATGGCAGCACTTAGTTCCGTACAGCACTTTGTTCCATACTCGATAGGTTCACAATTCACAGAGTGGCCCTTGGCCTGATGGGTTCACACATTCACATAGATTCATAACTTCACAAATTCTTTTGATGTTTCCATAGCTTCACACTGTTTCCCCGAATCACTCATATCATGTCATAACATAGCAGAAACAGAATAGATAAATAGAAACAGGGCATTCTCAGTTCCTAAGATTACCATTATACCATAGTGTACCTACATTCCATTTTCTTGTCATGAACCAATACTGCTAACTCGCAGATAACAGAATGTTAACATTAACTATTAACAGTAAACAACGTATGACCCAATGATGCGTTTAGATTTCCTCATGGTTCATTTCAAATCGACATACTTTTCTTGCAATTAGCAGAACGTTCATTATAACGATGATCTGAAGATAAAGATACCATTACATTAATAGGTCAGAACAACCAACTTCACAGTGTTAAGAGTTTGTATGCAATTCTTATACGGAATCATAGGTAACTTACAAGTTGATACATTAATGATGATCATGGACCTTAACCAAAATGCAACGTAGGTTCAAAGTCGTACCGATGTACGCCAAAATCTTTCAATGTTCACATTGAAATCGTTGTTCAAGAATGATCCTAAGTTCCTTTTATTCATTAAGCACGACATAGTTCACTTACGAAGGATAGACTATTAATATTAACTATTAATCAGAAGCATACACATTTATTTCATCATCGTTCGTGTGCGTTAACATAGTCTACCTGCAATTAATAGAGTGTTCATGGTGACCATTAGCTGTAAATAAAGCATACTACGACAATACTACTACTCACAGTGTCGAGATGACGTGTTACTTCCTCCCAGGGTGTGTCTTGCACACGTTCAAAACTTGCTCATTAGTTCATTTTGCTTATCATTTACTTTTTGTTTCATTTCACTTCGAAGGAGTGTATCATTATCAAAAGGCCTCAAATACATATTCCGATAATATTAGAGGATTCTACACGCAAAACGGAGCAAACAATATTTTTCAGCATGAGCCGCACGTGCGGCTGTAAGCCCCGCACGTGCGGCCTTGAGGTCCCGCACGTGCCTTTTAGGTAGAACCAAACCACAAACTTTCAGCATTTGCCGCACGTGCAGCAGTGACTCCCGCACGTGCGGCGATTGCCCTGTTTTGGTCCGAAATTTGCAACAAATTCTCATCCTTTGGGGAATGTTCTCAAGGCTCTAAAATGGATTCTTTCATTACTAAATCATGGTTCAAAAACATGTAAATCAAGGTACAACATACCATAATCTAACTTGAATTAAACCCATGAACACAACTCAATTGGTTTGAACAAAAATTGAAGCTCATCAATATAATTCCATTCTTGAGGCTCTTAACTTTACACACACATAACATAGATACACAAAGGCATGGCATAAACATGAATACCAATTTGAGAAGTAAAGAGAAGAGACAAAATGTATGCTCTCACTAGATAACTTGAATTGGATCCAAAATGCACAAATGAGAGGATTATCATACCAAGTCTTCAACACACACATCTAGGACTTTCATTCCACTCTAGATCATACACATCGAGAGCTTCCTATTTCAAATTGAGGAAGAAGATTGGATTAGGGAAATTAAACTTACCTTAGCTTCAATTTCTCTCAACTCTCCCTTGTTCTTATCCTCTCTTCACCTTTCTTCAGGGAATATGTTATAAGAAAGTTCCTAAGTCTTGAGTTCGTAGAGGCTCTTATAGACATACATATATAAAGGGTGAATAAAGACGAAAATCAATCGTTTAAACATCTGAAATTGAAATTCCACAAAAACGCTTAATATTACCTAAAAATTATGTTGATCACATATATAAAATCAATTTCAGATAAGCAGGCCCCTAAGGCTTCCAATTTCTGATTCAAACTTTATAGTTGCAACAGATACATTTCTTATCAAACTGATAGGCATCTTCAAACATGAAGTTCACTTTCTTAACCGTAATTTCTCATAGGATTTCACAATAAACATTCGAAAGCACAAAACAGGGACTAAAAATATATCAGAAAACATGTACGAGGGCCGGGTTATTACACAACAACTCCTCGAAGAACACCAAAATACTCAAGAATGCTTTAATGCTCATAACTAGAAACTCATACCTCAACACTTGGGGGTGTAGCCTTTATATAGGAGTGTCATTCCACTTTTACAAATTTTCTTTTCCATCTAGGAATACACTTGCCTAGCAAGGACACCTTCCTAAGTAGATTAGGTTCTACTTCTTAAGGTAACATTTCCTTATCCAATTAGTTGGTTCCTTCTCACACTAAGATTACACATCCTAGGTATCATATTTTGACTAGGCTTTGACCACTGCCCTGACCTGTGTGGTTCGTGTTTCGCCACGTGGTATCTCTATCAGAGGTCATGCTGCATCATCTGACCTTGAACCCACTTGGTCCTACTCAAAAAATACATCCCCACATTTTATAGAAGAAAGGCTTTCTCAAAATTTTGATTTAACTGGCTGAGTATTTAAATTTTTATTTAATTAAGGCAAGAGGGTTGAAACATTACAATTTTGACACTTTGAGAAATGTATGATTTCATTCATTTTAAAATCATTTTCAGACTTTCTTGGTGTGTTGTTTTGGTTAGCATGGACATGTTTTGGCCAATGATTAAATTTCATTTTTGGTGTGTTGTTTTGGTTAGCATGAACTTGTTTTGGAAACAACAGATGAAATGAGAAACGAATTTGGAAACATATGGAAATATTTAGAAACACAAACTAAAAACTGTCGAGGTCAGTGCATATCTTTACATTAAGGGCACAACTATGCAATCCTGAAGTAAATGCGATCCAAGAATTGTTATACAATCTGGATGTATAAGAAGGTGCATAATTCAGGATTGCATAGTTCAGTGTTATTAGAGGCGTGAGTAAGCGCTCGCCTAAGCCCTAAGCGAGGTGAGGCGACGATATAGCGCTTTAGACTCACTGAGGCGAGGCGAAATGGTGAGGTGAAGTCGAAGCGCATGAGGCGAGGCTTAGGCAACGAAGCGAGAGGCGATTCGAAGCGACGCGTCATTAATTTCAGTCTGATTTCAGTTTGACAGATCTAGGCCCTTCATTTGGATGACTTTTGTGCTAATTGTGGACATGCGATGCACTTTATGATTGCTTTCTTCTTCATATGTCGACTTCCTCTCAGTCGAGATTTGCTTCGAACGACTGACTGACTACCTGCGGCTGCTTCTTCCTTCTTCGAACAAAGGTGAGTACCTTCCTTTCTTCTTCTTCTTCTTCTTCTTCCTTTCATCTCCTCCTACTGCTGTGTCATTGTCTTCGTCTTCTTTTCTTCTTCTTCCTTTCGTCTCTTCTTCCTTTCTTCATCTTTTTTTTTTTTCACTCTGATCTGAAAAATTATACTCTTTTATTTTTTATTTTATTTTTTAAAATTTATTTATTTATTTTATTTTTTAATTTTTTTTTACTCTGTTGCTTTGAAAAATTATACTCTGTATACTCTCTTCTTCCTTCCTTTCTCTCTCTCTCTCTCTCTTGGTTCTATTAATTATTTTGTTAACTCTACTCTATTAATTTTTTTCTCTCCTTGTCTTCTTTCTTTTTTTTTAATTATTTTTTTTTGTTATTTTACAATTATTTTTCTATGTTAATTATATAATTATTTTGCTAAAAAAAATTCAATTAATTTTGCTAAAAAATTTCAATTATTTATTGAAAAATTTTCAATTATTTTGTTGAAGAATTTCAATTATTTAATGAAAAAATTTCAATTAATTTTGCTGAAAATTTTTAATTATTTTGCTGAAAAATTTCAATTATTTAATGAAAAAATTTCAATTGCTTGGTTGGTTAGAATTAATGAAAAAATTTCAATTATTTAGAACCTTTGGATTGTTGGATTGTATTTGTCTTTGTTGGATATTTTATGTTGTTTATGGATATTTAGTATTTGGAATGATAAATGCATGATGGTTCTTGAAAATATTTATATTTTTGTCTATACTATTTATTTTAAAAAAATATCGTTTGTGGTTGCCTCGATTCGATGAAGCCGTAGCCTCGCCTCACCTCACGTCGCGCTTAGGCGTTAGGAGACCTTGTCGCCTCGGTTCGCTTTTCGCCTTAAAAAACACTGGCGTAGTTGCAACAAAGAAAGGATTTTAAGTGATTAAACATGCTTATCTTCTCCTCTCTCCCCTTTCCTACTTCCTAATAAATTTAAGAATTTTCTTTGTTTTTAAATGCCTTTCTATTAACAAAAGCGGCAAATAGAAATAATTATTGTTGGATATTCATAGTAGGTGGTGAAAGGACTCATTGTTTCATTGCCTATCAAATGAAACACAGGAATTTCGGTATTGCACTGGTTTTTTGAGTTGGTTTCTAGTAAAAGGAGCCGTTTCAACCACTTGATGGAAAGAAAACAAAGTTTTGTTACTTGCTTGTGTCTGATTTTGAAAATGTTATGAGAAAATGTCATCAATTAAGATATCTCTGGGAGCTGTAACAAAGATTTCAAAAAGGCTAGACAGTTAAGTGATTTTGCAGCTCCATGGCCTGCATCTCGTTAATGTTTTTCATGGTGAATGGTTTTTGGGTTCGTATTGGGGAGTTGTGTTGAGATTTTTTTTGCGAATTGTAAGGCCTATATTTATATATATATATATATATTGAAGTTTTCGCGTGTTCTTATGGCTTTGCATTTTTGGTTGTAGTATGTGTTTTTGTTCTAAACTCTTGGTATGATGTAATGAAGTTTTGTTAAGTGATAGGTTAGGTTATTTATCATAAAAGATTATAAATATATTTTTCGTTGGTGGCAGTTACACACTGGGAGATCCAGAGATCGAAGAATAGAGCAACAGTACTCAAAACATTTACATTGTGAATTGAAAGAGGTTGAAGTACACGGTTGGGAGATTGAATGAGATGGAGCTTGCTATTTATTTGCTTAAGAATGCTGCCTCACTTGAGCGAATGATTCTGAGCACCCAAAAGAGATTGTACCATGGAGGTGGAAAGTGGACGAGCTCCCGATGCCCATGGTTTGAATGGCACAGAAAGAAGGCCTGTGCCTATGATTTGCTCCAAAAAGAAAAAGTCAATTCACATACAGAACTACTTTTCTTATGACATATTTATGCTACAAAAACTATTTAGCTAGAATCCATGTTTTGTAAAACATAATTTATAGTTTTTCTTTAAAATTTTAGTTTGTAACTATTTATTAGTGTAGACATGAATATGTGGATGTAATTTATTAGTTAAAATGTTTTTTACTAATATTGCCATCTCACAGTTAGGGATGCAACTTAAGCTGACTCAAGTCAAGTCTACTTTGATAAATTTTATTTCCACTTTTAAGGGAGGAAAAAAAAATTTATTGGATTTTGAATAACTCGGGCGAATCCAACCCAGGCAACATGGTGTACTACTTACATTTCATTCTTTTTATTTTATTTTATTTTATTCATTTTTAGTGTTTTCTTACTGTTTACTTACGCTGTGTTTGGTTGGGAGATTTGGGGAGGGCTTTAGAAAGAGAAAAGGAAAAGGTGTGTGAAATTAGGTTAAATGTAAACATATTTTATTTACATTTCACATATCTTTTCCATTTCTCTTTCCATATCCCTCATCAAATCCTTACATTTCACCTACCTTTTCTATTTCTCTTTCCATATTCCTCATCAAATCTCCTAACCAAACATAGTATTAGTGAAAACCTCAATTCTTTATTTTTTTTCTCACTCAACTTATTTACAAAAGAGCTATTATATATTATTTAATTATTTCATCAATTTTTTATTTTTTATTTATTATGTTGCTTCTTATGCTATGTGATACATCTCAATATTTTCTAAAAAAATATGATAAGTTTTACATAGGATGTTTTTCTCTCCCATCAATTATTTGAATTGTAACTTCTTATTCAGTCTATTATAAATCTATTAATTTGAACAGTTTATTTTTAATAACTTTAACAGATTATTTATTTAAAAATTAAATTTATCATAGATGAATAATGACATGTTTAAATCATATTTATTTTTAAAAATGTATATTAGAAATAAACTACCTAATTTTTAAAAAAGAAAATTATGATTTAAACAAACTCTAATATTGCGCCCACAAAACCATGAATCAAGTGGACTTAAAATAGACCACCAGGGCGGTGATAGCATGGATAACGCACCAACCTTTTACACATAAGAGCATGGTTCAAATCCTGAGGGACATGAACTTCACAAGATAAATGTACTGTACTTTGATTGTAACTTTGCCTCTTGTTGTGGGAGTTGAGTGAGGGCCATTATTATCCCAGTAGTAAATTCTTTCATATGGATTGGGTTAAATCATGGTTGTCAACCAGCTATCCTAGAGAGTTAAGGCTTATGGATGCTATGATGCCGTATAAAATGTCCTTTTTTATATAAAAAGAAAAAGGTTCATTTGGGAAGAACTTTTTGAGCTCGACCTTTTAGTTTTTTTAGCTAATTTAACCTAGTTCCGTTTAGGAAGAATTTTTGACTTATTTATTTATTTATTTTTTTGATTTTTTGTGAGAGAAAAAAATGAAATGATTTTGATTTGAATATGATATTTTATCTTATTAAGTTATTTAGATTATTTTATCTTAAAAAATGCCTTGTAGCTCGAAAAGGGAGAGGCTTGAATGGCCCAAATTGGTGTTTACCGGATGACTGGCCGGATGACCACCCGAACGATAGGGTGAAACACTTGTTTACCGCGGTTGTCACCCTGTTGACTGCTGTAACGCCCTCAAAAAAATACATAGTTCCCACATCCGATCCTTCCATAAACATGATAGATAGTTTACATTGTCATACAAACATCAGAGTTAATATTACAAAAGTGTATTTCATATTAATTACAAATGTTCACAAAATTAATAGAATGCCCTACAGGCTTACATCTTTCCAAGTCAACACTTGGTTACAAAAAAGAGAGTACTAACTCTACACAAATAAGCCCTTGGCTTGATATACATGTAATACAACAAAAACAACACAAAGAGTTTGCCGGCCTCAAGCCTCCCAAGCTACGTCCTTGAAGGTGGCATAACACCTGTACCTGAAAAAGATGTCCCATATAGGGTGAGCTAACACCCAGTAGAAATATGCTAAACATAATATGAACAATAACTAAAACATTAGCACCTGACAAACATTTAACTCATATAAACCAACCTACAGTACAATCCAGTTCCATAATCCTTCACTTAACAAAACTCAACTTATAAACATGACTCAGAACCTGACCGAACAACTTAAGTGAGACTACATCTCATGCCAACAATACTTCAAACTACCATTTCACGGAAATTTCATCCGCGGGATCGGCACCTATGTATAATTATGTTTGAATTGCCATTTTACGGAAATCTCATCCGCGGGACTCGGCACCCATGTATAGATATTTTCGGATTGCCATTTTACGGAAATTTCGTCCGCAGGACTCGACACCCATGTATAGATATGTTTGGATTGCCATTTTACGAAAATTTCGTCCGCAGGACTCGGCACCCATGTATAGATATACTCATCATATACAATGACAACCAATACACCAATTGGTTAGTTTTAATTCACCTAATCATCATGTTGTGTCTACAACAATCAAGACTATCCTCCACCGATAGCCCAAAGCAGTTATTTCTAAACAGATAATAAATGCACCGACAGATAAATTATTGACATTTTCAAAAGTGAGCGATTAATAAATCCAACTCCACCATTCTATCTCATAATGAGCCAATTTCATTATTCCCAACTCAATTTAATAATTCCATAACAAATGTCATTAATTACACTAATGACCCAAATATGCCCAGACATGGCAATTTTCCCTTTAAGTTCAATATTGACCCAAAGGTCCAAATATTATCAACAACACCAATAATCTCATCTCTAGACCCAAATACACCTGTATAGGCTCGAAATACAAAACCCCTCTTATATACATTTTGAAAACCATAACATCCAAAATTACCCAATATCAATGTTAAATCAAGATGACCAATAGTTTATGTTAAAGACCATAAAAATGAGTAGTTATCCCTACCTCAAACTCGGAGCTCAAAGGGAGAAGATGAAGAATTTCGAGATGTTCCAAATCCCAAGATTTTTGGATCAAAACGTAGCCCACAATGAGATCAACACTTTTTACAATGGCCCAAGGATAGGGGATCACTCTAACTAGATCAAACCCTAGAGAGAAGGTAGATTCTAGAGAGATAAGCTCTCAAAAGAGGTTTTTAGAAAGTAAGAGAGAGAGTGTGAAAATGAAAAAGTGATCTAAAAAGACCCAGCTGATATCTGATATACGCATTACCCGCTCGAGCGGATAATAGGACGCTCGAGCGTCAAGAACAAAAACTGGACCCGCTCGAGCGTGAAGGGCACCCGCTCGAGCGCCAAGACACAACTGCAAAACACACCTGCTCGAGTGCAAAGGGAAAGCCGCTCGAGCGTAGATTTCCCCCTTCCAGTACTTTTATGGACAATGAACTACCCGCTCGAGCACCAAGATACTCGCTCGAGCGCGATCCGCTTGAGCCCCGATATACCCGCTCGAGCGTGAAAAGCACACCTGCAGAAGTTTTGCAAAGGCACGAAATGCTGAGAGTGTGTAAACCCCGCTCGAGCGCAATAAGACCCGCTCGAACGGACGACAAAAAGAAACAAACTCCGCTCGAGCGCAAAGGGACCCGCTCGAGCGTACCACCAAAATTCTAGGCAACAAGGAATGGGACAAAAGCTCGACCAACTTGTTCGAAACACACCCAATACATCCTAGAATTCAAGCACACGGAATTAAAGGATAACAACAAGATATACAACCACCAACTCCACGAAACCTAAGTTCGGAATACAACAATCAAAGGAAGGGAAACCGGGATCGCTATAACTGCGGTTGTTAGCCTTCTCATCGAACGACTGGCAAGATGAATTTCGAGCTACGCAACAGTGTCGTTTTATCTTTTTTTAGACACAATCTAAATCCAACTCACCTGCCAAACGAGGACAAAAGGCAAAAAAAATACTTTCATGCTAGTTCAAAATAAAAAATTAAAAAAAGCAAAAGCAGACCTTTTATTTATTAACAAACATAAAGCTATTAAAAATGGATTTCATTAGTCAATTTAAATTTTCACCTCACTAATATTATCTGTGGAACTAACCTCATTACTTTTTTAATCGTGAAAATAAAGCAAAAACTGCTTAATACTATCTTTTACTTTCATCTTCAATATCTAGAAATGAGCCCATAAGAAAAAATTGTTTTCCTTAGAGCTTAACTTGTCATCAGATTGTTTATGTAGTTTGAAACCTATTCACGTTCTTTCTTTCATGAACTGTATCAATTTAATTTCCATAATAAAACATGCATTTTGTTTCTGTACCAGTTGTATCTGGAATATATACAAGATTTACTTGCACCAGAGAAGATTAATATCCCAATTGTTGAGGACCCCAAGATTGGAGAAGTGACATTGCCTGGTGCAGTGGTAGTTAAAATTCGAGATTTTGGTCACTTTTTTCAACTACTTCAAACTGGTGAGGCAAACCGTCATGCAGCAAATACAAAGATGAACACAAAGTCTTTTCGTAGTCATGCAATTCTTATGGTGGGCTCATGTCAGATTCTAATTTCTTGATTTAATCCTTAAGTTTATAGAGTATAATCAACATACTTTATGACTGTTCTTGAAACTTATTACTTTCCATATCCGCTTTTTTCTCTCTCTCTCTCCCCTTCCACTATTCCACTAGGTTCATGTTCGGAGAGTTGTCCATGAGGAGGACAATGATGTCGAAATATGGAATGTTGGAATATGAAATATTGTATATTTAATTTAGGAATTTAATTTTAGGATTTGATTGTGTAAGTATTTAATTCCTTTTTCTATGTATCTTATATTGATTATATATAGACATGGTAACACCCAAATTAAGGTAAGCCAATATTTTATAACTCTCTTCTTGGTATCAGAGGCAAACCTTAGCCACCCACCACCCTTGTCTTCTATTGCCGACAGCCCTAAACTACCTACCCAATCACCCACCCAATAGCCCTTCTTTTTCCCTCCACCCAGCCGAAAGTTTTCCTCTTTCTTCTCAGCCCCTTGGCAGTCCCTTTTTCCTCACTTCCGAGGCTTCCTTAGGTGCCGACTAGGCCCTCCCTGCCTTGGGTCTAGTGCGGCTTGGGTGTTGTTCTTCTCTCAAACTTCCATCGGGTAGGTGGTGAGGTTTGAACACGAGATCTATTGCTTGCTTTGATACCATATTCAATTGTTGACCATCAACTCATCTAAAAGCTTAAGCTATCAAAGAGGGGGAAAACTTTATTATTTATATCCTCAACAATGTTCTAAGGATTTACACCTTATGTTCCACAGGACAAGAAATCATACATGAAAGAGAAGATGGTTAAACCACTGGGTTTACATAAATCAAACAAATCAAGGGAAACAATTTCCGGTCAAAGGGCCACAATTGCAAAGATTTGTGAAGAAGGCAAGAAATATTATTTTTTATTTATCTCCATTCATCCTATGCAATAGTTAGGCATTAATTTTAGGTCACCAAGCTGCTAGGAACACTTGAACCCAAGTTTTTGGTATGGCATTCAAGAGATTGTGTACTTGTAAGATAACTTTTTGTTCAAATAATGCCAAAGGTTACATTTGCACCCATTCCAAGCCTCTCAAGGAAATTTTTTTAAACCATATAAAGTTTAACAATTCCTCCCTCCTTTTTAGATAACTTACAAGATTTTCTACTTCGTGCTTCCAGTTGGGCTTGAAAAAATATTACAATTGTTAACATCTGGAGATATCGATGTCCAAATGCATGCTGGAAAGGTGGTGGCTAATCTTGCTGCTGAAGGTACATAACAGATTATTGTTTTTGAGTTGTTTCTCTATGTCCTAAACTTGCTTGTTGCATGCATGAATGTGTGAGTGAGTGACTTGATGCTCACTGTGTAGTTCTGCACAATTTACAAATTGTTATGTTACGATTCAAATGAAATATCAAAATAAGCATGTACACAACATATTTAACTATGAAGTAGAAAAAATTATACAAATTCTGAAGTGTTAAAAAGTTATTTAAGATTTCTTTTGAAATGAATTTTGATTCTTAGTAACTCAAACAAGTGCTCATTCTTCTTTGAAAACTTCAAAATTAGTAAAATTTTGTTTTACTTCTTTACGGGCTTTATTTGTGATATTATTGTGATTTGAGCAGCTAACCAATCAGAGCTTACTTACCACAATCTGGATTCTTCTGCTCTTAACTAGAACTAAGATATATTCAACGACTTGAGAAATGTGAATAACAAAAACAAAGATGATTATACACTTTACACAACTTTGTAGCTATTCATTCTAGCCTCATTCCTATTTCATAACCTTGGCGCCTTTATGTTTCTTGTACACAAGAAAGATTTTCTATCGTTTCTCTGTTGCCATGTGGTATGATGTAAAATATTAAATAGTCAACATGTCAGAATATTGTTTGGGCATAAGACAATCTGTACTTTTTTAGTTGTCATAAAATGCTCTGTTTGAGACACTCTGATTCCCCAATTAAATTGAAAGGTTATATAAGAACTTGCTACTGCTATACTCATTTTCTTCTCAAGGTAAACATTCGATATATGAAAATTTTCATTATCTTCTTCCCCTCCTTTTTTTCTTTTTCTTTTTTTCCTTTCAGATATCAATCAGGAAAAGATTGTGGAGGAAGGTGGTCTAGATGCACTGCTCATGTTGTTGCAATCATCGCAAAATACAACCATACTTAGGGTGGCTTCTGGAGCTATTGCTAATTTGGCTATATTACTCGTGAATGTTTGCATTCTCTTGGTTTCATATTTTCTTCTTTCCTCATCAGGCATATATATATATATTTTTTAATATGCGTTCTGTTGGTTTTAAATTTAATTAACACACCCATATACAAGACAAACCAATTGCATTGCTTTCCCCAACATAATAAGCCTTGATCTATTTTTAGAAAAAAAAAAAGTTCTTAAATCAAAGATTTTACCAAATAATTGCAATGGTAGCATATGCCTTTTTCTTGCATTTGAAAATGCCTTGTAATCCCTCAGAGGAATGTATTTGTTTTGTAACAACACCTTTGATTATTCACATACTAACACATGTATTCTTGAGCTTTTGTTAAGTGTCTTTCATCTTCTCTCTTCCCAGAGGCAAATCAAAGCTTAATAATGAATAAAGGAGGTGCTCGACTCTTGGCAAATACTACGTCCAAAACAGATGATCCCCAAACTTTAAGAATGGTAGATGGAGCCATTGCAAATTTGTGTGAAAATGGTAAGCTCAAGGTGATTCTGCAGTTGATGTAAATCATGTTGTTGGATGGTTTAGATACCTAATGTACTTCAATCTCATCTCTAATGCCTTGATTAATATTGCAAGTTATATGAAACGTTTTGTTATATCAAATACTTGGTAAATTTTGAAAAAGTTGTCATCGCCTGTCATGTTGAGATACTTCTGCTCTGGTCTTATATACTGTATAAACGAATTGTTGTTTGGTGTCTTGTATTTACTGTACACTCAAGAGTACTGTAAGCCCTGAAGATTAGGTGGTATATGTTGTAGTTATCAGGTCGGGTTTCATAGAGTGTAATAGAATACATAGCTGTGTTGAGAGGTTGAGAGTCATGTAATCCTTATTGAGTATGGTAGATTTCATATTCTATCTACCATGTATGTATGCGTCCTGTCAAACTATGTATATCTTGTGTTCTTGTTTTTTGTGTGCGCGCTTGTTCTTTTATTTACTACTTTATCGTGTGATTGAAACCACGATTTTGCACAACACAAAACCACCTGTTGCTGAAGTGTTTCATAAGCATTAGAAAAGTAATTCTATGTGGTACAGAGTCTTTAATATTGATGCGAAGCTCTTTGTTTCACAATAGAGAAGTTACATGTGATGCTTAGAGAAGATGGAGGCATCAAAGCACTCTTGGGATTGCTTTAGTAGCCGGAGAAGCTGCACATAGTTTTGAGAGCATGCCTCCCACTGATGCTGTGACCCAGGTTCTTCGGATTCTGAAAGGTGTGAATATGTATGTGTGTCTATTTATGCTTCGTTTCAATCTTTGAGTTTGAAACCTTAATTCCTTTTTCACTGGCATATTATGAGAGCTTTTGTTAAATGGATTGAGCCTATAAATGATGCATAATTAGATAATGTACAAATTATCCTCTTGTAAATTTGACATGGCTAATAGTTCCTAAATGGTGAACTTTGTAACTATTCCATATAACTTTTCAGTGCTTGGTGCCCACATAATTTATTTGGCAATGGATTTGCTTAGTTCCATTGCCTTTTTCAACCTGAATTTATTACTGAGTTCAACCTAGTTGTTTTCTATATATATATATATATATATATGTATTTTTGTTTGTGCTTGTTTTTTGAAGAGGTTAAATTCTCAATATTGTCACGCCCCACTTTTTATTACTCGAAGTATTACCAATTCCGTTTACTTAATTCCATTTCAGATATAACATGCGGAAATAAACTCGTATATTCAACTCATAGAAGTGAATAACATTACTCTCGTTCATATGCAAGTAAATACAACATGAGTATAACAATTAAATTGCCCTTGGGCTTACATCATTAATGAATCAAGAAGAAGGGTACAACCCTTTTACACATATGGCATTCTGCCAATACAAGGGAGACCCCGTGGCCAACAAATAAGAAGATCCAAATCTTGCAGCACATTCAGCTCAATACCTGAAAAGATTTCAACAACGTGGGATGAACATATAGTCCAGTAGGGATCTCAACATGGCCCTCAACAATAACAACATACAGATAGCTATGATCATGAATGCTCAATCTCATACTAGAATAGTAATGTGACAGTTTATACAAAAGATACATAGGTAAGAACTTTTCTTGAAAACAACCATTTCAATCAACGCCATAGGCGATTCATCTTTCCTTTTCTTTTCATTAATCCCTGTTCCCAATCTTTCATAACATTAATAATACCTTAGGAAATAATTTCACTAAGCCCACTACACTCTTCCAATTTCCAAACATACAAAGATATGCTTTTCAAAATATATGTTTCTTTAAAAAGACCGTTCTCCTTCACACTTTCCAAAAGACAAATATGACATTTTGGCTTTTTCCCGATACAATCAACTCTATACATGCACTGTTATAAATAGAGATAATAACTCACCGACATGCGTAAGATAAACCAATGAGGCAACTCGGCCCTCCAAAACCATAATCAACACAATCCATGATATTTCCCAAAACATTGAAACATCAACAACAAAACTTTGCTCTACTAGCTATGTGCGTAGTAAGCCAAAGATACACCTCTCACAACAACATGCCAGTTTACCAGGCGCTAGCTGGAAGGTAACGGTACCTCTGATTATCAGCGCAGGGTATAACACCAACAATCACAATACAACAAGGCATAACCAACATGTGTAAAACATACATATAAACTATCAGGATACCAACAATGTGTTACGGTATATGAACACATAGGTGTGTGGAGTCCATCCCCTATCTTCTCACACACACACTGGAGTACAACCCCTCTCTCCTCCCTAACAAGAATACATATAAAATGCATCTCAACATTTCATCACATACGATGTTCAATCAATAATGGTATAATGCATACACCACACTTCAACACAACCACGTCATCCTCCACCGATGACCAAGGACAAAACCTCTAGATGCATGTATATTGTACATCTATTAACAAACTCAATTATCATGAGATCCCAAACCCATCAACAACCCAAGCATGGTAGCTACAAATTAATTTCCCCAAACATGTGCACTCGACATGCATGATACAACAATCAAATTCCCATATTTATTCTCTATGACTCACATAGAGTTAAAGTTTCATTCTTTACTTTCAAAATCAACTTTCATAGTTTTCCAAATCAACATGTTCCACCACTTATTCCAAAAACACTTTTCTCATTTCCCTAGAATCAATTCCATTCCTTTCATAACTTTCTAAATTAATTACGTAAATTAAGTCATAATTATTTAGTTAGGGTTTTTCTCCCTCTTTCTCAACATTGACCAAAAAGGTTCAATCATCAACAATAAACAACAAGGGTTTCATTGAGACCCCAAATACACAAGTATTTACCCAAAGAACAAAACCCCTCTTTTAATTTATCATGACACATATAAATTAGGGCTTTTCTATATTTCAACAATGACATGCTATTTTACGCCACAAATAGTCCAATGAACAACCAAAGACACTAAATCCACTTTTTTTTATCAACCAACTCTAGGTTTCCTCATGATTTTCAAACAACTCCAACATAGGTATGGTTTTCATGCAATACAAAACTACCACATGTCTATCTATAGACGAAGTATTGAAAAAGGACAAGGAAATCCCTACCTCAAATGTAGAACCCAAATAGAGAAGATGAACCGAAATCAAAGTGCTCCAAATCCTAAATTTCTTGGATCACAACGAAACCCTCGACGATCAACACACTTCTTACAAAGGCCCAAGGTGAGGAAAACACTCTAGCTAGATCAATCCTAAGAGAGAAGTTAGGTTTTAGAGTGAGGTGCTCTCCAATGGAGGTTTTGAAAAAGTAAGAGAGAGAAAGGAAATCAAAAAGTGATTTCACAGACTGATATAAAAACAGGTCCGCTCGAGCGTACAACACCCCGCTCGAGCGTCAGACACAGGTTCACGCTCGAGCATCCAAAGATCCACTCGAGTGCCGGATGCACTCTCCCAGAATTTTCTGCAGACGTCCAAAATGCTGAGAGAAGGAAATTCACGCTCGAGCGTCCAAACTTCCGCTTGAGCGGAGAGGCAACAACAAAAGCCCGCTCGAGCGTCAAATCACCGCTCGAGCGGAGAGACCAAAGCCTGGGAAAAAATTCTAAGCTTTAAGACACAACCAACTTATTCCCAACTTGTCCAACACAACCCAAAACTCTAACACAAAGAGTAAGGGATCGAAATGAGGATAAGACAACAACGAATCTACGGAACCGAGTCCGGATTACAGTCAAACAACAACAGGGAATACCGGGATCGCTATAAATATGCTTGGGGTAAAATTATTCTCATGTTTTGAAGTACTTGCAAGTAGTATCACTTATTAAGTGATCATTAGTACATTGAGATTCTGGGTCCAATGGTTGCAGGTGTATATGAACCACAAGGAATTGATGTCCCAGAGCCTATCCAAACTGTCTGTACCAGATGGGGTACTGATCCTTTCAGCTTAGGTTCTTACTCTAATGTCGCAGTCGGGGCATCAGGAGATGACTATGATATCTTAGCACAGAATGTAGGAGATGGGAAAGTTTTCTTTGCAGGAGAGGCAACTACTAGGCGCTACCCTGCAACTATGCATGGAGCCTTTCTGAGTGGGCTAAGAGAAGCTGCCAATATGGCTCACTATGCTACTGTCAGAGCCTTAAACAAAAAGTGGAAAAAAGTCCATCAAAAAATGCACACTCTTGTGCTTCCCTTCTTACAGATTTATTCAGAGAACCTGATTTGGAATTTGGGAGTTTTTTTGTAATTTTTGGTAGCAACGCTGCAGATTCGCAGTCTACAACAGTTTTAAGGGTGACATTTAGTGGCCCACAAAAGAAAAAGCATGAAGGTCCAAAGACAGATCAATCGTACTCTAATAAATTACTTTTTCAGCAGCTTCAGTCCCATTTTAATCAGCGGTGGGAGTTTCATGTTTACACTTTGTTATCAAGACAACAGGTGCTTGAGCTGAGGAAAGTAAGAGAGGGTGATGAGATGAGGTTGAACTACCTTTCCGAAAAGCTTGGAGTGAAGCTAATTGGGAGAAAAGGTCTAGGGCCTACTGCAGATTCAGTTATTGCTTCTATTAAGGCCGAGAGGGCTAATCACAAGTCTTCTTCGACATCTTTGACTCTTAAATCTGGTAGGTGTTTTCAGATTAACCGAATAAATTTTAAGATTTGGTTCTTGTTCTAGATTGTGAAGTATAGTTCATGAAACTTGAAATTAACGTTTTACATTTTCTTTTGAAAAGGGATATCCAAGCCAAAATCAGCTACTTCAAAGCAAAAATTGGTTAGGTATGATAAAATATCTTAATTAATATCAATTATGTTTCTTCATCTCAAAACATCTATTGCCTAATTTCAGGAAGGCTAAAGTAATGCGCTTCAATAATGAGTCTACCCCTCAGAAATTAGGTGGGGGAGCTCTGGTGGTGGGGAATGGCATTGGGTCTCTCTCTTCCCCAAATCAAAACTTGGGCTCTAAAATAGTTGGAAATAGGTCTAGCTCTACCCCTTCTGTGAATACACTTGTGGGTGGTTTACATGGCTCACTTTCTCCTCCCAATTTAAATACGACAAATGGTAAAATGGCAGAACAAATGTAGGAACAATTGTAGAGAAAACGTTGCAACTAGTTACTTGATTGAGCGCAATTCTAGCTTTTTTGTGTCAGGTAATTTGAAATTTACTTGAAATGCTCAATTCATATTTGATGCATATGAAAGTCAAATGCAAATTTACTTCTTCATGTCGTGGTTTACTAGGGGGATTTTAACCAAGTAAATTGTGATGTAAGAGTACCCAAGCTTAAGTTTACTTGGTCATATTTATAGAGTATCCTCTGTGTGCATACATGTGTATTTGTGTACGAGTGTATGTTTTTTTTATTTTATTTCATCTTATTTAAATTTGTGGTATAGATTATAGTAACGAGGATCTTCCATTCTCTAAAACATTTACGTGTGTTGAAAAACCTTATACTTTTTTAGCATAAACTTTTCCAATAGGAGTGGTCTTTAAATATTGATTGTTACTTTCTGGTGGAAGTTGGCAGTTCCACCTCTTTTAGTTTTTCCATTTTGGAAGACATATTCATCCTTTAGGTGCTATAAGAACAACCAAAACTATTCCTTTTTATTTAATTTTCCAACATACAATCAGTACAAATAAAACTACACCTTTTGATTTGAAATATTTAAAATGCTACTTAGAAAGGGGGTAGTTGTAAAACAGAGACTCACTCCATTTAATTTGTACACAGCTACTTAGAATTGTGTCTTATTCTATCTGACATGGAAAATAATGCCCATAGTCCGGAAGTTAAATTGGGTAATAAGACAAAAGTTTATAGAGGCCCTTAAATTCATATCCTTTCCCTGGTTATTGGTTTCTAAGTTAATTATGTTGCGACTGTTTGAATAAAAAGTTATACCACACTTATTTATATATGCAAATTTATTTTAGATTTTGTTTGTTTATATCTTTCAAGTTTCAAAGATAGTGCTTGTGTGTTGCTCTTGTTCTGCCCATGTCATGTTCTGATCTATATACAGGTTTGTGTTCATTATAAATATGTTTGTGGTTTTCTGCAGGATCACCACTCTCACCAAGTACTAGAAGGTTGTTATGCTTGTACATAATATCTGCAAATGCAATGTCCATCGAAAAATGGATCAAGAGTTTGATTGGGATCTTCATTGTTACCTCATCACAGAGCCTGTTTAAGTTGGAGTCACTTGTGTAGATGGAATGCATGTCCTTAACATACCTATTGCCCATTTTCCTGATGCAAGATGTCGAGTAAAGACTGACTACATGTTGTCTCAACCTATTGGGTTCTGTTATTGCCGAACCCTAGGAGGGCTCTGGACGAGACAAGAGGTGTAAGGTTATTATATTACTTGTTGATGGGGTTTTCATGGCACATTGGCCTTCTCAAGCGAGGATTTGACAAGGTGGTGATTGTCGGTATCTGGTGCTAGTGGCTTAACGGAAAGATCTCCACGGACGTGGATGCTGACAATATGGGAAAAAGATCCTGGGGTAATGTATTTTGGTGGTGGTGATTGAAGAAAAATTGGGGTTTAGGCCTCAGAATTAATGCAAAACCGTATTCTTGAAGAATGCTGTATGTGAGCATTTGTTTGTTTTTATCAGAGGGTCTCATATGGGCCAAGTTTTCATATCGTGTGTTGATGTTTTCTAAAAACTATTGGCTTCACTTTCCGTTTCCTTTCAAATGCAGTAAGTTTGTTCATCCATGATTTCCCTTGTTTTGCATTGCTGGATTTCATATTATAGTGTTCAAACATTGTTTTAGAGCTGTGGGTGGGAAAGAAGCTCTTGTGAAAATCGGTGGAAGGTTAAAATCAAATAGAAAATGTTTTTAATGGTCAACAAAAAAACAAGCTTATTTGGACAAAATAAAAAAATTAAAAAATTAAAAAAAAATCCAGTTTTGGAAGGTGAAAATGTTTTCAGACTAAAGTTTTGTCAATGTCACAACACCATACCAATGCCACCACCACACAACCACCTCCACCGCCCCACTGCTGCTACCAACCACCCTGGTCCACCACCACCAATATAACTCAATTGTTCTGTTAAGGCTGTGAAAGAAGCTTACATTTTATTAACAAGTTACAATCAAACATAACAAAATGCAAAATTAGGAATGCATAAAGATCATTTAGAGGAAGAAATAAGAAGATTTCTGCTTCAACAATCCTGCCAGAAACGCATTTCAAGAATTTTAAAAGGAATTTTCCACTTTGAAACATCAATGGATTAACTACTTCTACTTTTAGCACCATGATCTTATTAGTGTGTTGTGATGCCCAAGCATGATAATAATTATACAACAAAATATAATTTACAAAAGGCCTTATGCAGCATTCAAAGTGTCGTTGAGCTGAACTCCTGCATCAGTTCCTCCAAGCGACGACCATCCTCTTTATGGGTCCCTCCCAACCACTCCTCAAGTTTTGCTTCTCTCTCAGCCGTAAATTCATCATAGTTCTCTGAAAACGAAACCAACTGATGATTCGATGCACTTTCATCAACTGGGAGTTCTTGTTGTAGCTCATCATCAATCTGACTTGACACGGGCAATTCATCAGCTTCTGCATCTGGCAAAGTAGAATTGGTGATTGAGGCAGAAACTGGTAGCGGTGGATTAAGATAAGACACAAGTTTCTCGCCCTTGCTTTGTATCGATTCTTTAGGGTCAAGTTGAGGCCACTTGAATTTGCTGGCTCTTTCTTTTGCTAACTTTAAAACCGATGCCAGATAATTACCAGTTCTTTCACCATCTTGCCACATAGAATCTGCATTACAACCCCAAGTAGATGGACCCCACGAACTAGTTCTTCCCATTTGAAAACCTGAACTTGGGTTATGGATCAACCCTCTTTTAGGTTGTTTTGTTGACTTGATCGCTAGAGATTTCTTGATGTCTCCAATCATCTCATCAGCTATAGGGAAGCCGCAGTCTTTCGTAGGCCTCACCATTGTGATAGAATCTTCCAGATCTTCTGTATGCAAAGTCAACTCCCGAGACTTCTCCATGACATTGTTCTTGAGGTTAATAACGTTTGGCACTGCATTTTGGGTATGTTGCTGCACAGAGAAAAGTCCCACCGAGGGCTCATTGGCCACGTATTTTATCATCTCTACCAAGCTTTCAGTTACCCTCACAAAACCATCTACTGTTAAGGGAACCTGATTTCAAAGGAAAATGGTAGATAAAGTAAAATAAGAGAAAAAGAAGAAAATGTTTCAATACATTAGGAAGTTCTATATAATTTTATTGTTGATGCCCAAAAAAATATTACATCAGTCCAAATTATGTAATATATAATCACATGAGCACATATGAAATATAGGAGGCAGCAGTAATCACACTTCAAAACGGTGTAACAGAATTTGTGATTTCACTTAATTACTCTCATTTGAGATTTCAGATTGTAGAAAGGTTTTTAACCAAATAATTTTTTTTTTCTTTTCAAGTGGCCAATTAAACAACTATATGTATAAAAGTAATTTCATTATTTTTCCTCCAACTAAACAATGCCTTCCCCTTCCTCCCATTTCTTTTTTTGTTTAGCATCAACAAAAAATTTATTAAAAAAGAAACATGAAAGAGTATAAGAAGTCCTCATACAAAGAAGGAGAAAGAACAAAACAAAAGCCCAAAACTCCTAGCTCTAGGGATGGCAAACAGCAGCCCAATCCCTAGAGATCAAGAACAAGGGAACTCCTTTAAAAGGAGGTGATACAAATGCCCAAAACGAAGCCAGGTATACCACCTTATCCCACAAAGCCTCTACGTTTGATTCCTTGCCATCAAAGAGTCTTGCATTTCTCTCCAACCATATAGGCCAGAAAATCGCAAAAACAATGCTTGACCAAAATGTTTTGGCTCTTTTGGTGTCCCCAAACCCTTTGAACCTAACAAGAAGTATTTCAATGCAGTCCCGCAGAGCAACCCACTGATCATCACATAAGCCGAAAAGACACTGCCATAATACAAAAGCAATTGGGCAAGGAAGGAATAAATGATCCGCTACCTCCGAATCTTGCTCATCACACACCATTGAGGGCAAAGAGAGTGGTTTGGCCTTCTTCTTTGGAGAACATCATTAGTTGTGACACCCCTTTGAACTAAAGACCACATGAAGAACTTCACTTTATGAGGAACAACCGCTTTCCAAATTTTCTTATGAATAGGGAACAAAGGAATAGAGGGATTATCAATAAGCTTATAAAAAAAGGATTTACAGGAAAAGACTCCTGAAGAACTAAGATTCCATCCCCTAATATCAAGTTTCGTTTGGTTTAATTTTTAAATTATGATTTGAGTTTTAAATTGTGTTTTGAGTTTTGAAAAGGAAAAAAAAAAAAAAAAAAAAAAAAAAAAACTTGTTTGTTATGAGTTTTGAAAATAGTTTTGAGTTTTAAAAATAGTTTTGAGTTATATTTTGGGTTTTTGAGTTTTGAAAGTTTCTAGGTTTATTTATTTTTTTAATATTTAAAAATTTTCTTAATTTTATTTTAGGAAAAATTAGTAAAACATCCCTCTCCAACTTTGTATAGTATAAAAGATTCAATTTTTTTTTATTAGTTAAGGTCCTTCAACATTTTCACAGAAAAAATTTAACTCAGAGAAATTTCGCCTGACTTAGAGAAATTTTGACCCCAATTTTCTCTGTGAAAATTAAAATTTCTCTGTGAAAATTGAAATTTCTCTGAGTCAGGAAAAATTTCTCTAAATTGAATTTTCTCTGTGAAAATGTTGAGGGACCTTAACTACTATGAAAATATTGTATATCATTTATCTTATAAAATCTTAATATCAAGGACTTTAAGAAAAATTATCCTTTATTTTTTTAGGGTAAATATTTTTTTATTGC
This sequence comes from Camellia sinensis, assembly GCF_055761805.1. Classification (NCBI taxonomy): domain Eukaryota; kingdom Viridiplantae; phylum Streptophyta; class Magnoliopsida; order Ericales; family Theaceae; genus Camellia; species Camellia sinensis. The sequence continues at coordinate 154,127,105 of NC_138973.1, forward strand.
AAATATTTATTTTTTTAATGTGCGTTGTATTTACTATATTTTTTAGCTATATTTTTTTATATATTGAAAAATTTTAAAAATTTAAATTTTGTTTTAAATATTTTATTTTAATTTTTTAAATATTTAAAAAAAATTGAATATTTTTTATTTACTTTTTAGGAAAAATTACACATAAATTCCATATGAGGAAATGTTGCTTCATTTAGTTCTAGGTGTTTTTTTTTATTAAACCAATTAGTCCTTTTTACTTTTGATATGTTCTATTTGTTTGATTTATTGAGTTTGAAGTTTACTTATTTACCCTTATTTGTAATTTCATTTTGATTTTTTACTAGTGTGTTATAACATTACTATTTTTTTTTAGGAGGGGATTGTGTGGACTCTTTTGAGAGTTTTTGTAATTTCCTAGTTGATGTTTTATTTTTCTAACGTGAATTTGGTGTGTATTGTTTTAGGATTGTATGTGGGTGTTTGAGCGATGCTACTTGATTCTTGGTTTCAGTGCCAGCCCTGGGCATGGGCCAACAAGGCCATGGCCTAGTGCCCCTCAAAATAGATCCAAAAAAGGGGCCTCTTCTATTATGGTTTAGTGTAATATATTAGGTATGTTTTAAGTTTAAAAAAAAATTAAAGAAGGCTCAAACTAATTTAAAATAAATTGACCCATTAAAAAATTAAAAGGCCCATTCAAAAAAATTAACATTGTTATCCATTGAAAATAGACCCAAAAAAGGGTCCTCCTATTATAGTTTATTATAATATATTAGGTATATTTTAAATCCTTAAAAAAACTAAGGAAGACCCAAACTAACTTAAAATAAATTGACCCATTAAAAAATTGAAAGACCCATTTAAAATAACTAGCATTGTTATCCATTGAAAATTATTTTGCAAAAAAACTAGATTATGCAAGTATGATTGATTTATTTGCTTCTAAAAATGCAAGAAGAGCGAGGGTCAAATGACACTTATTAATTGTTGTAATGTAATACTAAGTATTTTTTGTGATTTTGACATAATTGTTTTGTCTTTTATCTTCATTTTTTTTCATTCAATGAAAAAAAAAATGTGAAGGGCCCCAAAAAATTATTAGTTGATTATTGACTTTGGACCCCAGAAATCTCAGGGCCGGGCCTGCTTGGTTTATGCGATTGACGTGTTGCGCGGCTTCTTTCAACACAACCAACTCAATCATCACGCAAACAAACGACGTAAAAAATTACTTCATACATACAAACATGTTTGTCAAAAAACATTACAAAAAAAAAAAAAAAATCACTTTCAATGTCAAAACCATCAACTCCTACAACTCCTAACAATCAAAAACACACCCGCATAGGCAGCAGTCCCTCACCCACACTAACACACAACCAACAAGATCAACACAACCAATCCAATCATAACAAACACCCTGTTGCAACTACCCCAAGTGCAAATGGTCTCCAATGGATTTCTCAAAATAATACACCCAAATACATGATCATAATTAACACCACATTGGAAGGGCCACTAATTGACCCTACACTCAATATAACTCGATTCCCACCCTACCATTACAAAAAAGTAAAATCTAACATTACAAAGTAACATGCAATGTACAATCTAACATTACAACAACGCATAATCGCCTCAAAACAGGTTTCGGAATATAACATCACATATACATTTCACCATTCCGTAACAAAAATAAAAAATAAAAAAAATTAGCAAAATACATACTTGTCGCCATGGGTGCCAGCAATAAACACCGACGCCAATGATGTTTAGCTGTAGTCATCACTATCAACCACTGGAAAAAAATGGCGAAATGACCCAACTTCACGATGACCATAATGTATTACCAGAAGAGGGTTTTCAGCAATCTAGGGTTTGGAGGGGGGGAAATGGAATGTTAATTTGGGAATGAACATTAACATTATCAAATTAAACAATATTAAAAAAAATGAGTGTCCATCATCGCTGTAACATCGGAATCAAAATTGACATCTTCACCGTTTCTGTTTTGATCGCATAGGAGGGAAAGCAAAAAACACTACAGTACGCTTTCGGCCATTTTGGTAAATTTAACATCACCTAAAACCAACATTTACCCTCACAATTTTCTACTTATGTGCTGAAATCATGGGCTCAAAAGTCTTTAACATTAAAATGGAACTGATTGGTCCATTAAAAAAAAAAAAAAAAAGACAGGATTAAATGGTTCCACATTCCTTGGTTTGGGATTTAATGGTGTTTTACCCTATTTTTTAATTTTTTTTTTAAATTTAAAAAAATTTCGGATCGCCCATATATATCTAAATCATAACAAATTATTTAACCAATACTTACAAAAATAAAAAATATATATATATTTTTGAAAAAATAAAAAGTAAAAAATATTTTTCTTTAAAAATAAAAAATATATGTTTTTTCAAAAAAAAAATTAAGGAACAAAATAAAATGAAAATTTGATTTTTTTTTTTTTTAAATAGAGTTTTGAAAAAAGTTTGGTTATGAATTTTGAAAAGAATTTTTGAATTAAGTTTTGAAAATTTTGTTTGATTATGAGTTTTGAATTTTTTTTATTCAAATCATGATTTGAGTTCAACACCAAACGGTACCAAAGATATCATGACATCATCTAAAGCCTTTGTTTAATATAATAGTATATATATATATATATATATGTGTGTGTGTGTGTGTGTATGTGGAGAGAGAGAGAGAGTGCGTGTGTTTCTCTGTTATATTAAAATCATCATTTTTTTTTGGCTTTTGAATGTGAAAATGGTGGGGTGGTTGGAAATTGGTTTTTGTTTTTTTTCTACAAAAAGACATGCAAAAAGTGGAATGAATAATTAACAATTTATAATAACTTTTTAATTTTTGGACTAAAAAATTTACTTCCAAACAACGGTTTAGAGTATCCTACTATTCACAAGAGTATATATATATTTTTGATATTATTCACAAGATTAAATTTGTTTGCTTAGAAAAGTTACAAAAGTTTTTATTTTTATTTTAATTTGACTAACCAAAATCTATTTAATTTATTTTTAGTATTTTAAAAGCTTATAACCCAAAACTTTTGATATGTGAAGTTTTTTGGTTAGTCAAGCTTATAACCCTAAAATATTGAAGTTTTTTAGTATTTTAAGTTTAAACTAGTGCAAATAAGTAAAAATTAAAAAAATCCATCCAAACATAGCCTCATTCAAAAGTTTTGATGTGTGAAAAGTAAAAAATCTAGGTGATGCCCAAGTTAGATGAGAGTAATTCAAGTTAAGTAGAAAACTGGTTCAACTCAAATGAAATCGATTATTACCTAAGATGACAAAAAGTAATTTTTTTTTTCTGCATTTTCCTTTTTCAAGAATTTACAAATTTCCCTATCTAAAAGAAAAAAGATTTTACAAATTTCTTTCATAAATTTAAAATTAAAACAAACCACAAAATTACCTAACAAAATGTTATTAGAAAAAAGAAAGTTTTCTAAATCAACAATGATAAGGATACTTACACATTATAATCTTACTAACATACTCACAAGTTTTGACAAGATCAACCATCACTTGGTATGGGACTCACATCAACTTGTGAGTGTGTTAGTAAGATTGTTAGTATCCCTAGCATTTTTCTCTCTAAATTTTGAAATTGATGATCGAATTTAAAAGATGAAACTCTTGTATGAGAAGTACAAACTAGTATTAATTTGTGGGGTTCTCATTAGAAGTTAGACTGAATTCTGAAAGTGGATGAGAATATCTCATAGTGCTAGTTCCAACAGTCCAAATTTAAGGTTAAAAACAGGATGATGTTATTTTTGAATGTGTAACTTAAAATAAAATGCAATATTTTGAGGTCATTCTAATTATTTATTTACTTTGAAAAACAAAAACAAAAAACAACTATTTTAGCCCAAACCAACCAAGGCCATATCATACTAGTCAATCAATAGTTCAGTATTTGCGAGAGTTCACATAGAAATTGCAACAAACAATACCACAAAAAAAAAAAAAAAAAAAAACCAGGACATAAAAATTATGTGGTCACATCCGTTGGATCAACGATTACATAGGGAAGTTGTTAGTAAAAATTATACTTATTCCCAATCTACAAGAATTAAACAATAATTCAAACCCAACAATTGAATAAAAGTAACCAGGCAACTGTGTAATTGATTCAAATGCCCCAAAAGAATGAGAACTTTTCTAAAATAATTGGCAATTAAAAAGTAAACAAAAGATAATATCCAGATGAAACTATCAAAGGTTACTAAGTTACAAATTAAATTACAAAAGAAACTACTCCTAAACTGATAGAAACTACTCCTAGATACAAGCTAAGTCTAAAACTAGTTTTTTGCGTTGTTGATGATCTCCTTCTTTCTACATATCTCTGGCTTTTATATCTCTCGATCTTTCTCTGGTCAGCTACTCCACTTCCTAAAATTTTGCAATTCATTATATCCCCCCAAATGCTGCTCTAACTGTTATCTCATTTCCAAGCCTTCAAACTTTATCAATTCTTCAAATCTCTCTGTTGAAATAACCCTCCTCTATGATGTCACATATCCCACAAAATTCTGAGCACTATATCGACAGAAAACAGAGCTCCATTTCACAATCATGACTTCACACAAATCAGCCCACTAAGCCAACAATTGTTTAATAACTACTTTATGACTATTTCAACAATTCATGGACTTAAAAAATTCTTTCATTTGATCAAATGAAGGACTTTTACTTTGACTTTATTTTCATGTGTCATCATTCAATTGATTCATCTGTTGATAGGAAATTTTACAAAAATGGGTGCAAACAATGCCCTCTAACTCTTTAAGAATGAGACTTACTCGAATTCTTGAAGAATTATAAAATTAAAATTAAATCGACAGTAGCCCTTTCAACAAACAAACATATATAAAATATATGCCTAGGGCCAAAAATCTAATGATTAAACACTATATACGCCAAAATAGTATTGTCAATAAATTTATGTCACTGTTATTAATGATTATGTGCCATTTAATTGGCAAAATCATAATAACACTCAATCCAAGTGAGGTACATTATTTTGACAGAGTAAATTGGCAACATTTCGAGTATGTGATCTTCAAGTGGTTAATTAGAACCACCTTCCACCAACAGAACTATGCTCTCTGGTCTTATATTATTCAAACAATGTTAGATCTTTAGCCAATTCACCAAAATTAAGTTTTGGTGTAATCCACAAATCCAAAATGGGTGTTGAATGCCATAATCCATAGTTTTTCATGGCTCAAAATTTCTGAAAAATTCAACATTTTGAACAATGTCAAAATATTAAATTCATCATGAATTGGTTGTTCATCATTTTTAGCCATAGTTGGCTTAAAATCACACCTTTTTGCCACATTGTTTGCATCACTCTTTGAACTACGAGTTACAACAAAAGAGAAAATCAATACAAATTTTAACAATTCACTAGTGATGAATTGATCTCAAGATGAAAAAAGGCATATGGTATTGATTGAATTCTAACAATTAAGAATTCATTAGAAGAAGAAAAAACAAACATAAAAAGGCAGATGGTACACACCTCAAAAAGGGGTGTGTATTATTGAATTTTCCTCTTTTTTAATGTTTATAATAGTCATTTAATAGTTGATTGTATTTGGGAGATTAGCAGCGAAACGACAACAACATAAATAGGCAGATTAGCTTCTCGGGATATAATGAATGACAATTCTAGTACACCAAACTACCACCAGTTGGGGAAAAAAAAACCACTGTGTATGTGCGTGCCAAGTTTCCCTCATTCATCCAATTGTGTCATCTACAATTAGCAATTATTTCCATGGTTGTTTTCTTGCTTATGAACAACATTTCTAATCAATACTGTCCATATCGCCATTTTCCTACTGTAATTAATCACAAAATTCCCATGTCTCAATAGAAATAAGTGCTAGTCAATATCTGCAGTGTGATCCCCTAATCGCCATTGAATTGAGAATGTTTGACCTCCCTACAAGCAAACTTGGCAACGTTTCAACAAGGAGAAACACAAAACATTATTTTCAATGTGAATTCTCAATCCAATAGCCAACATTTCAGCCATTCAAAAACGATTAAGAATGTACCAAGAGGAATGGTTTCAGTAGTAACTTGTAAGATTGCATTTAAAACTTCAAAACTTGTCAAGGTTTAGTCTTCTGTGACTGAAATCCAATTTAAAAGCAACTACATACAAAAGTGCAAATCTCTAATGGTAGTACATGATGCGAGAAAAGAAACAACAAAGAGTCATGGCATGAAACTCTTATTTAACTCAGTGCTTTAAGAAAACTAGACAGCTTAACAAAGCTTTAGACTTCACCAGAACAGCAACGATAAAGCTTTTGAGGTGATCCTGCATAACTGCTATCCAGATGCACATACACTCAAATACAGCAGCTAGGTGAGAAACCCCTTCAACTAGACACCATTGCTTTATTGTGCTACTAAATGGAATAGATCTAGTTTTGAAATAAAAACATTAGGAACTCAACTACAACTTATGGATAGAAACCATAAAAGATAATTCAACAAAGTAATGCTTCAAATATTATTTCCACTTACATACTAACACCGTTTGTTTTTGCTGATTCTTCTTTCACTGCATCAGTGGGTACTCTTCTTGGACCTTTTCACCTTCTTATATTGTCCTCCTTCAACAATTTTGATAAGCCATTCTGGTATTCGAGTTACAAACATAAGATATCCCATAACCATTCCAAATACAAATTCACATCCATATCCCATCACTACAACTTTCCAGTTAAATTTGCTCGTAAAGTTTTAATTTGCGTCTTCTTCATTATTCTCACATTTCTTTGATAAGGGAAATCCACACAAGGCCAAGTTCCCACTATATGAATCTTTTTTGAATTTATTAAACTGGCTCCCTTGAGGAACTGGTCACACTAGTTGATTAACTGAAAGGTTTAGTACCTCAAGAAACATCAAACTTGTCAACTTGTTTGAGGATAGATCCAATGATTCAAGGCTTTTCAAATTTCCAAGTGAAGTTGGGATGTGGCCTTTGAGGTTGTTATGAGATAAGTTAAGATCTTGAAGTGAATTAAGCCTCCCAATGGATTTCGGAATCTCTCCTATAAATTTGTTGCTCGATAAATCAGTGATTGAGATGATGGTTAAGATTCTTGAAAATTCAATCTCATGTCCTTTCATAATCACCACCACATAATCGTAATAATAGGTATCACCCATGTATTTCAATTTCATTGCATGTTCATCCACATTCATTGTTGCTTCAAATTTTTCGATATAATTGGTTGGCCAAAGGCCACTGAACTCATTGTAAGATATGTCAATAATCCTCAACTTAGTGAAAGGAACTTTACTCTTGGTCTTAAAGGCGTCTACGTGACATGAAATGTATTAAATCTCATGACCAGACCTGAAATTCCAGAAGAGTTCCTAACCAGTCTGGGAATGTATCATTTATCATGTTTATTCTAAGATCTAGAACTTCCAAGTGTTCACAATTGAGCAAAGATCGCAAAACTTGTCCTTCAATATGGTTGCCATTCAAGTTAAGATTCCTCAGCATGTTACCTACTGTAAATGCTGCAGTAAAGGTTCCATGAAAGCTATTCATCACTAAATTCAGCACTGAAAGACTATTGCTGAAGTTTCCAAAACAATGTGGAATAATGCCATTGAAATTGTTATTAGACAGATCAAGAACTTTAAGTGAGTTTAGACTACAAATTAAAGGAAAGATTTCTCCTGTCAATTTATTGCTTGAGATGGAGAAAGCAATTGTGGTGATAGATGGAATTGGGAGTGGTCCATAGAGTTAGTTGGAGTACAGGTCAATAAATTGTAGTGTTTGCCATGGAAGTTTCTCTAAACCAGTAAGAAAATTATGAGAAAGATCTAAATCCTTCAATGAATTTTTCCCCACATCAAATACCCATTTTGGAACTTCACCACCAATTTTGTTGTTTGAAAGGTCTAGAGAAAGCAATTCAGCTTGTACACTCAAGAAGTTTGGAAATTCTCTTAAGTTGCAAGAAGCTAATCCTATAGTGTAAATTTCGGCATGGTAGAGTTGACATTGTTGTTGATGCTCAATGAGAGACCATTATGTGAACGTCAAGATGGGATAGATATTTTAGCTTGAGAAGCTTATCTAGCTCCACTATACCAATTAAGTTATTTGATGAAAGTGACAAGTGTGTCAGGTTCGCGGGTTCATAAACAGATCCCTGAATTTGTCCTTGCAACTAATTGTCTCTCAATTCTATAGAGACTAGTGAAGGTAGAGTAAATAACCAAGATGGTATTGTCCAATTGAGTGAGTTATTTTTTAAATCAAGGGGATTTGTTATTAGAAAGAAACCAATAAGCTTTGCAAGGTTTGAAATCGACAAGGGGATTTGACCGCTAAAACTATTATACTAGAAGTACAAATTGGTGATTTGTTAAGGTTCCCAAGAGAAGTTGGAATGGACACAGAAAAGTTGCACTCAATGAGGTACACACTATTCAAGGCTTTAAGATTGCTAATTGAATCAGGCACTTGGCCAGAAAAAATTTTCCTGGAGAGATCAATAATCTGAAGGGAACTAGTTATATTAACGTTTGGAAGTTTACTTGTGAGGTCCCTGTTATCACATACCTCGAGCTTTTGTAGGTTTGGGAGGTGGAAAATGTTTTCTGAGAATTTCCCACGCAGTTGACAAGAAGCAAGACTGAGAGATGTCAAAGAAGATAGATTTAACAAAGCATGAGGTAAAGGTGAAGAGATATCCAATGCATCAAGGTGTAGTTCTCTTAATTAGACAGGGTTCTGAAGGAGCATATTGAAAGTGTGTTGTTCAAGTCTCCCCTCATGAATACCAGAAAAATCGAGCGAAATCAATTTGGACAGGTGGGAGATTTCTAAAGGAATTCGACCTGAAAATGAAAAGTTTGAGAGGTTAAGATGGGTCAAATTCATTAATGATCCAAACTTAGATGATATTCTAGAGAATTTGACGAAGGTGGAAGAGGCTGCTATTGGTTTGGATGGTGCCCTGAAGCTCACTACAACTGAGGTCAAGTCCAATTACATGACCATTCAACCAGCCGCACATTACCCCCAACCATGAGCAGCAATCAGTACTCTAATTCTAGAACTCCATTTTAGGATGAGAATAAGATTTACACTGTAAAAAGGTAAAGCCACTAATGACAAATGTTTTTTTAAATTGGAGTAGTGCGAATCTCTGATCCTCAAGGCATGTGGGGTGTGAAGAAGTAGAAGAAGACCATGATGATGAACATGTAAGAACTTGAGAAAACGAGAGAAACAACAGAGATTGATGAAGCAATATTAGCCAACTTATTTCTCCTTATGGGAATCAAAGATATGAAAATGAATAAGTTGGATATTTGATGATGGAGAAGGATAAGAGAAAATGTATTCTTCTTATACACACTGCTAAGTAACAGTAAGTCTTTCTCTGGTGGTGAAGCCCGTCAAGTAAGGCAACCATGTAAATTGTAATTATCCACTCTTCAAACAAGCTGGTCTTCCATCAACGTTTGGTACAACGAAAAATGAAAATCAACTGAAACATTTTCCGTTGATCATGAAAAGAAGTTTATTTAGGTGAAAAATATTGTTTGAACTAAACTCCTGCCCAACTAATGACATCAAACGATCTCCACCTCCACTACCCTACCACTATTACCGCCAACACTACCACCACAATTTCTGCCCTATCACTGCCGCCGCCACTACCTCACCCACAATCACTAGCACATTAATTTTAAGGTTAGAATCAAATGTTTGAAATATATTTGTTTTTTATTTGTAATAAACATTTTCAGTAACAAAATACATTTTACCGAAAAAATAGAATGGTAATTCTAGTGGTCCCAAAGCTGGCAAAGGTTGGCGGGTAATGCAAAGTTGGAGTTGGTATTACTAAGCAAGTAATGCAACAGTTTGAGATTGGAATTGTTGGAGAGATGAAAGAAAAACCAACCTGGGTAGGTGGGATATTACTAAAGGAATGTAACTAGAAATAAGTAGTTTGAGATGGACACATGTTGAACTTTCAAAGTGGCCGAACTCGTACTGAGAAAGAGAGAGAGAGAGAGAGAGAGAGAGAGAGAGAGAGAGAGAGAGATTTCCAAGTCATCCAATACAAGGTCTACCCTTAGGCTCTACATATTAACTTTATACAAACCTTTTCCATCCTTGTGTAACAATTTTTCATTTTAATTTTGGTGAAATATTGAGATATGATCCCATGCACTCATTTTTATAATCAAAATTTTCAATTCTTCAGAGCTCCAGATTAAGTTATAGATGTGAAGAGTCTACTTTCAAGACAAGCATTTAAGGGGGAAAAAAAAATAATGCTGGGGAATGAAATCTTGTTACATTTACAATGAAAATTGATTGATTTGTATGGCCAATTTTTTTGCATGCAATTTTAGGAAATTTTAACTAGGGGTGCAACTCAAGCATATTCAGCTGGGTTGAGGGGTTGCTCAAGTTGTGCTTAGAGTTGTCTAAACCATCCCGAGTCCAACCTCTAGCCCAATTTTGTGTGCTCAAGGCTGGCTCAAGCTCAATATATTGAACTTGGGGATAAGAAACTGTTGCACATAAAGTTAACAAAAACAAAAACAAAAAAAAGTGGTTTCATTCACTAATTACAGTTTTTTAAGTAAACCAACCAGGTGATACGAAATTGGCATGAACAACTAAATAGAAAATCCTAATATGCCCCTACTATGACAACAGTAGCACCAACAAAAAAATTATAATTGGAGTAAAAAACATAGGGACAATTAAAAAAAAAATCCTAGGTTTGAGCCTTCTAACAAAATAAATTTTGAGTGTTTAACTTTGTTAATTTAAACCAAATTATTTTGATTTGTTTTCAATTTAAACTATATGTCTGTTTTTGTTATGTAAAATGGACGGGAAAATGGTATTTTAGTCCTTCAAAAAAATGAGGAAGATGTTGTGTACGGTGATATAGTACAATAGGGTATATATTCAAGGTAAATAAACATGTGGCATAATATGATTGGAGCTAGGACTAAATTGACAACATTTAGGATCAAAATTATAAAAATTAAAACTTAAGGGACTAAAATGATAAGGAACGACTTTAGGGACAAAAATGATCTTTTAGCCATATTGTTCCCGTTAACAATATAGATGGACATTAGAGTTATGACCAAATTGCTTAAAATTGACAATTTAGAGAACCAAAATGACAAAATTGAAACTTAAGGAACTAAAATAAAAAAGATCGCATACTTTGGATATTAAAACTGCCTTTTGTCGAAGTTTTGATATTTGGAAAAAAGAAAACTAGCTCACCCACTTGGTAGAACCCAAGAAAACTATCCTTATTTTCTGTATTTTCTTTATTCACAACTTCACAAATTTTTTCATAAATTTAAGATCGAAATAGAAATATGATTACCCAAGAAATATCTGATATCCATTCATTTAAATTGTTTTTAGAAATGTCAAAGTTAGTAAGTTGTGCAATCTCTAATGGACCCTAAAAAGTGGATGAATATATCTTATAAGCTTAAAGCTAAACTAAAATGATATTATTTTAGGATGTGTAGTTTAAAATAAAAACGCAATATTTTAATGTCATTTTACTTTAATTTTGATGTTATGTTGTTAAATTATGTATTTCACAAATATGTTTTACTATGGTAAAAATCATAACAAAATCATTATTAAAAAAAATGGCAATACTAAAAAGTTGCAAAATAAGAGAGGTACAAACTACTTAAGGATCAAAGATTGTTGATTGAATTAAGTAGTTGGTCAGAAATAAACTAGTTTGAGAAGAAAAATTATCCAATGCTCCTGCAGATAATTCAAAGAGAATGACTTCTTTCCAATCTGAATATGGACTAAAGAATGTTGTTTGAGCAATCAGATTGTCTGCCCATTAACATATTAAATATTGGGTCAAGTTTTTTATTTGGATCTAACTGTGAGTTTGTAAATAAGTAGACAAAATCTTAACCACTAATTTACAAAAAGTGTCAATGTAACAAACATCTATTGCTCATACTAAACTAAATCTCCAGCTTAAATATCTGGATTGGTTGTGGAATACGGACATCCAAACTGGAGGAGCTCTGCCTATCGCTAGGAACTGAAGGGAACAACAAGACACATTAAGATCAGTTGACTTACAAATAACTGCCATCTTTTTTAATGTTTATAACAATCATTTAGTTAATAGTTTATTGTATTTGGGAGAGTTGACAGAGAAAATACAACAATATAGTACACTAAACTATCACAATTGAAAAAAGTAAATCCCAATGTTGATCCCAATGTTGATTATATTTCCATGATTCTTTTCTTGCTTATGAACAACATTTCCAATCAATACTCTCAAAATCACCATTTTCCTACTGTAATTAATCACAAAATTCCCATGTCTCAATAGAAACAAGTGCTAGACAATATCTCCAGTGTGATGCCTTAGTCGCCATTGAATTGAGAATGTATTTACCTCCCAACAAGCAAACTTGGCAACATTTTAAAAATGAGTAGCACATCATTATTTTCAATGCAAATTCTCTATCAAGCAGCCAACAATTTTGTCATTCAAAAATGATTAAGAATGAAACAAGGGGAATGGTTTGAGTTGTAACTTTTAAGATTGCATTTCAAAGTTAAAAAACTCAGCAAGGCCAAGTTTGACTGAAATCCAGTTTAAAAGCAGCTATATACAATAAGTACAAATCTTTAAAGGTTGCTACATGATGCGAGAAAAGAAACAAGAAAGAGTCACGACATGCAACTCTTATTTAACTCGTGTTAAGAAAACTAAATAACTTAACAAAGCATTAGAACTTAATACAGAAACAAGGGTAAAATCTTTTGAAGTGATCCTGTATAGCTGCTATTCGGATGCACATAGACTCAAATGCAACAGCTACATGAGACACCCCTTCAAGTGGACACCATTGCTTTATTGTGCTACTTAATGGAACATATCTATTTTTTAAATAAAAACATTAGCAACTCAGTAATAACATATACATAGAAACCGTAAAAGATAATTCAACAAAGTAATGCTTCAAAGATAAATTCTACTTACCTAAAAGACGCCATTTGTTTTTGCTAATTTCTTCCTTTACAGCATCAGTGGGCACTCTTCTTGGACCTTTTCACCTTCTTATATTGTTTTCCTTCAACAATTTTCATCAGCCATTTTGGACTTCGAGTTAGAAACATAAGATATCCCGTAACAATTCCAAATACAAAGCCACATCCATACCCCATCACTACAACTTGCCAGCTAAATCCACTTGACTTGTCCGAATTCTCGTCTTGTTGGAATGTTGGTGGAGGCGGAAGTGCCTGTAGTTCTTTACATTTCTTTGACAAGGGGATTGTCACACCCCACACTCGACCCTAAAAGTTTGGGCATGACCACCTCAGAAACGGACACAAAAACCTGATGAATATAACCTATGGGGCCTGAACGGAAGCATTTAATAACATATAATAACGTAAAATGATATCCATTGAGCTACCACTACTATGCCAGGATCACAAACAGAACATAATGCAGATAAATATACAGTGACGTGCATCTGAAGATAGCCATGTACATACACACATACAGACCCAGCCCTCAAGGTCGGGCGTATAACGAAAACATGAGAAACTTAACGGATTACATACACATCAATCTTAACAGACTTTTAGGGTACAACTTAAAAACTTAGCAAAACTCCATAACTTGAACGGTCAACATCTAAGAGTTTAGATACTCAGGGATTGACAACTGGGTAACGGAAGCCACAGGTTAAGGTTGACCTCCAGGTTGAGTGCCTAGAAAAACAGACATAAAATAAAGTGAGCCAAGCTCAGTGAATAATAGCACACAATAATTCAATGTTCAACATGAATTATAATACATATCTGAGCATTTATCAATAAAGAGAACATATGGTTAATTTGTTTCTGTATGCATAGCAAAGTATCTTCTTCAGAAAACTTGTCATATCTTGAACATTCGGAGTTTCGTAGCGTATCTAGGCATTTTGGGAAAATTCTCTAGAAAACGTATCATAACATAAACATGTCGGAAGTTCATAGCATTTTTATCATTTCATAAAATACTTATCATATTACGAAATATGGATTTCATTAAACATTGTATCGCATAGTCATTTTCCAAATCATTTATACAAAAGTATCTTTTACAGAACGACCTTGGGCCCCATCTTAAATAGAGTAGCTTTCAGCCCTTAACAGAATGGCATGAAATCCTTAACAAAATGGCATGAAGCCCTTATCAGAATGGCGTAAAGCCCTTGTAATGGCGTAAAGCCCTTGTATTGGCATAAAGCCCTTGTCAGAACGGCATGAAGCCCACAGAATGGCGTAAAGCCCTTGTAATGGCGTAAAGCCCTTGTATTGGCATAAAGCCCTTGTCAGAACGGCATGAAGCCCTTAAATGAATGGCGTAAAGCCCTTGTATTGGCATAAAGCCCTTGTATCGGCATAAAGCCCTTGTATTGGCATAAAGCCCTTGTATCAGCTTAAAGCCCTTGTATTGGCATAAAGCCCTTTTACATGCTTGTATGAACTCAAGAGGTGTCTCACACGGACTCTAGAGGTGGCTCACATCGTAGCACTTAGTTCCGTGTAGCACTTTGTTTCATATTACAGATCATACAGATTCTTCCAATCATTCACATGAGTTAACATAGCTAGTTTGCGTTAAACAGAGCGTTAAATAATAATTCGGAGATACATAATACCTTAATTTCATAATGCACATACATTCCATTTGCTTGTCATGACTCAATACTGCGAGTTAGCAGATAACAGAATGTTAACCTTAACGATCAATAGTAAACAACGTATGGCCCAAGGACACGTTTAGATTTCCTCATGGTTCATTGTAAATCGACATACTTGTCTTGCAATTAACAGAACGTTATAGTAACGATAATCCGGAGGTAAAGGTACCATTACATGAGCCACGTAACAATGTTATTGACACTCATTTTCTTTCTATTAACCAACTCCATAGTGTTAATGGTTGTATGCCATTCTTATACGGAATCACAGGTAATTTACAAGGAGGTGCATTTATAAGTTGGTACATTAACGATAATCATTAATCTTATCCGGAATACAAAGTAGGTTCAGAGCCATACCGATGTGCGCCAAAACCTTTCAATTTTCACACCGATTCCCAATCAACATAAGGCTAACATAACTACTTGTGAAGAGCAGAGCGTCAATAAAAAGAATTATTAACGGTAATCAAATGTGCGATTACAGTACTATTACTCACAGTATTATGATGACGTGCTAGTTCCTCCCGGAGTGTCCTACACACATTCACAACTTGTAAATTAGTTCATTCCTCTTTGTTAAATCACTTCTTAATTCATTTCACTTCAAATGCATTTTACACATATTAGTAGGCATAAAATACAAATTCTATAAATATCCGAGGTTCCAGCACGTAAAACGGAGCAAACTATTTTTCCCAGCTTGGGCCGCACGTGCGGCTGTGAGCCCCGCACGTGCGGCAAACTCTCCCGCACGTGCAGCAAAATCCTCCCGCACGTGCCTTTTTGACAGAACCAAACTCCAAATTTCCCCTTTTCCCCACACGTGCGGTCGTGACTCCGGCACGTGCGGCAGTTGTTCCCGCACGTGCGGCCATAACCCTCGCACGTGCGGCGATTTCCCTGGGCGAGCAGTCCGAATTTCATATAAAACCCATCTTTGGTGAGTATCAACAAGGCCTAAATTAGATCCTTTAATTACCAAAATATAACTTAAAGATCATACAATTAGAAGGCACAACATGTAACACTTGAGATGAATTAGATGTTTAATCCACCACCTAAGAACATGATTCACTTACTTTAACTTAGAACATCATATAGACAAAACTATATAAGCTTTACATAGGAAATCTACCAATAAAAGATAGTTCTTTTATTTAAACATAATCAACTTAATTTTAGATCACTTCACAAAATAGAAACCAAGTTAAACAATATTCATACACTAAATTCAATTTCGTGCCCTAGGTTACACAATTGTGAAGAAATCTTACTCTAATTCTAGAGAGGAGCTATGGAAGATGGGTAAACTTACTTTTGAGCTTCAACCTTTCAAAACCCCCCTTCAATTCTTCTAATCTTTAACCTTTGATGAACCTCTCTAGATTCTCTCTCTCTACTTCACACCATTCTAGTTTTAGACAAAATTCTTGAATTAAACATATAAGGAACATAAGCATATATGTATATCTAAAGGCAAATAAGGACAAAATTCAATCGTTTAATCATCCCAAATTGAAATTTCACAGAAAATCTCATTACAGCTTAAAAATCATGCAGATTTCAAATGTCAAATCAATTTCAGATAATTCAGCCTCTAAGGCTTCCAATTTCTGAACCAAGCATTTTAATTGTAACAGATATCTTTTGTATTAAACAGATAGGAATTCATATTCCCAAGATTCACTTAATTAAATGTAATTCACATAGAACTTCACAATAAGCATTCAAAGGCACAGAATAGAGGACTAAAAAGATACCAGAATCATGTACGAGGGTCGGGTTATTACAGGGATTCCAAATAAAGCCTGTATGAATCATTTTCAAATGTATAAAACTACCTCCCTTGAGGAATTGGTCCTACTACTTGGTTGACCGAAAGGTTTAGTACCTCAAGAAACATCAAATTTGTCAATTGTTGAGGAATCTCCCCAACAAGCTTGTTTGAGGAAAGGTCCAATGATTCAAGGTTTTTCAAATTTCCAAGTGAAGTTGGGATATGGCCTGTGAGATTGTTATGAGATAAGTTAAGACCCCGAAGCGAATTAAGCTTCTCAATGGATTTCAGAATCTCTCCTTGGAAATTGTTGCTTGATAAATCAATGATTGAGAAGACAGTTAAGATTCTTGAATATTCAATCTCCAGTCCTTTCATCACCACCACCACCACAGAATCTTGGTAATAAGTCTTACCCATATATTTCAGTTTCATTTCATGTTCATCCACATTCATCATAGCTTCAAATTGTTTGATATAATTTGTTGGCAAAAGCCCACTGAAATCATTGTAAGACATGTCAATAATTCTCAACTTAGGGAAAGGATGTTTACCCTTGGTCTTGAAGGTGCCTATGTGACCATGAAACCTATTAAATTTCAAGACAAGCACCTGCAAATTTCGAAGTGTTTCCAACCAGTGGGGGAATGTATCATTTATCTTGTTTTTTCCAAGATCTAGAACTTCCAAGCGTCTACAATTGAGCAAAGATCGGGGAACTTGTCCTTCAATTTGATTGCCATTCAAGTTAAAATTCCTTAGCATGTTGCCTTTGGTAAATGTTGCAGTAAACGTGCCACGAAATCTATTGATCCCTAAATTCAACACCGATAGACTATTGCTCAAGTTTTCCAAACATTGTGGAATCGAGCCACTCAAACTATTATTAGATAGATCAAGAACTAGAAGATAACTCAGATTGCAAATCAATGCAGGGATTTCTCCGGTCAATTTATTGTCTGAGATAGAGAAAACATTTGTGGTGTTAGGTGGAATAGGGAGTGGTCCTTGGAGTAAGTTGGAGTGCAGGCCAATATATGCTAGATTCTTCCATGGAAGACGCTCTAAACTTGTAAGGAAATTATGAGAGAGATTTAAACCTTCCAATGTATTTTTCCCCACATCAAATATCCATTTTGGAACTTCACCGTGAATTTTGTTGTTTGAAAGGTCTAGAGAACGCAATCTGGCTTGCTCTCTCAAGAAGTTTGGGAATTCGCTTAAGCTGCAAGAAGCTAAACTTATATACTCCAAGTTGGGCAAGGTAGAGTTGACAATGTTGTTGATGCTCAATGAGAGACCATTATATGAGAGATCAAGATAGATCAGATTTTTAAGCTTTAGAAGCTTATCTAGATCCACTACACCACTTAAGTTATTTGATGAAAGCAGCAAGTATGTTAGGTTCTGGAGTTCATAAACTAATCTTGGAATTGGTCCCTGTAGCTTATTGTTACTCCATCCTATACGAACCAATGAAGGCGGAGCAAACAACGAAGATGGTATTGTCCCATTGAGTGAGTTGTACCTCAAATCGAGAAAAGTTAGTTGGCTCATGTTGCCAAGGGAATCCGGTATTTGTCCGTTCAAATTGTTTCTGGAAAGATACAAGTCATTAGGCTTTGCAAGGTTTGAAATTGATGAGGGGATTTGACCGTCGAAATTGTTATTCCAGAAGTCTAGATTGGTGATTTGTGTAAGGTTCCAAAGAGAAGCTGGAATGGACCCCGAAAGGTTGCAATTGAAGAGGTACAAAATATTCAAGGCTTTAAGATTGCCGATTGATTCAGGCAATTGGCCAGAAAAAATTATGAAGGAGAGATCAAGAAACTGAAGGGAACTAGTCACATTGAAGTATGGAAGTTTACCTGTGAGTTCCCAATTTCCCCTTAAATCGAGCTTTCGTAGGTTTGGAAAGTGAAAAATGTTTTCTGAGAATTTCCCACGCAGATGACAATAATCAAGACTGAGAGATGTCAAAGAAGATAGATTTAGCAAAGCATGAGGTAAAGGTGAAGAGATATTCAACCAATCAAGGTGTAGTTCTCTTAATTGGGTTAGGTTTCGAAGGAGCATATTGAAAATGTATTGTTCAAGTCTCACCGGAGAAAAAGAATAAGGATTATAATAATCAAAGTGAGAGAGGTCAAGGGAAACCAATTTGGACAGATAGCAAATTTTTGAAGGAATTCGGCCTGTAAAATTAGAGTAAGAGAGGTTGAGATGGGTCAAACTTGGAAAGGAGCCAAAATCAGGTGAAATTGTAGAGAAATTGAAGTCATTGAAGGCAAGATTAAGGGTTTGGAGGTGACGAAGGTGGAAGAGGGTGGTGTTGGCTTGAATGGTGCCCTGAAGGTGGCTGCAACTGAGGTCAAGTCCAATCACATGACCATTCGACCAGTTGCACATGACCCCCTCCCACGAGCAGCAATCACTACTCTCATTCCAGAACACCATTTTAGGAAGAGAATCGGATTCACAACCTAAAGAGGCATTAGCAGTTATGGTAAATGTTGTTTTAAATTGGAGAAGTGAAAATCTCTGGTCCTCGGGGCAGGTATGGCGTGCACAAGTAGAAGAAGAAGACAAGAGAAATAGTAGAAGAAATTGATGAAGAAGAAACATAAGCCAACTCATTTTGTTTTCTTATAGGTAGGAGGAATCAGAGAGATATGAAAACGAGAGTATAATAAGAAGGATAGTAGTTTGATGATGGAGAAGGAAAATATATTACTCATTCTTATACAGCCCAGCCCAGCCCAGCCCAGCCCGTAAAGCACGTCAACTGCGTAATTTTATCCATCAGTCATCATGACTGCCAAGTTTGCAACAGTGATTATTTGTCTTTAATTCCAATGGAAAATTTCCTTACATTTGGTCTATTATGTCATTTTAATTCGAGTAGTTTTAATAAATTCGAATTCTTAATTTTAGATTTTATATTAATTTGATTCAATTGGTAACGTTGACTATGGTCATTGAAAGAAGAAATGTTATTGAGTTAGTTGAGAATTGAATTGAATAAGTTTACAATTTTTTAGCTATAAAAATATCAAACATGCAACTCATGTGCACATTTTTCATAAAAAGAAAATACTAAAAGTTGTAATCAATTAGATCAAATTGAGATAAAATCATAAATTAATATCAAAATTGAGTCAATTGAAATATTAAAAACAAAAATAACACAAGAGTAAAAATATAAAGACTACTAACATAGTTTTCCTTAAATCAATTAAAAGTTGGTAATGCCTTGACTATTTATAAAGCAAGTAATAAAACATTTTGGGACTGGTTTGCTTTTAATTGAACAAAAGCATAAACGTAAGATTTATTTTTTTTTTTTTGTTGTCTTGCAGTTTAAAAAAATATATGAATTTTTAGGATATTATTTTTCACAAGAGAAATAGCAGAAGAAACATAAGCCAACTCATTTTGTTTTCTTACAGGTAGGAGGATTCAGAGAGATATAAAAAGGAGAATAAGAAGGATAGTAGTTTGATGATAGATGGAGAAGGAATAAATGTATTATTATTCATTATTATACACAATTCTAAGTCTTACTATGGTGATGTTAGAGCGGCCCATCCCGTCAAGCACGGCAACTATGTAATTTTATCCATCATCAGCCATCTTGACTTCCAAGTTCACAGCAGTAAGTCTCTGTCTTTAATTCCAGTGGTCCCAAAGCTATTAGAAATGGTTTTCATAAACCAATAGGAAATTAGATGGGTAGTCTTTATATTTTGTTATTTGTGTCATTTTTAGTCTGAGTAATTTCAATTAGTTTAATTTTAAATTCTTGATTTTAGATTTTGTGTTAATATGGTTCGATTAATAACACTGATTAGGGTTCTTGAAAGTAAAAATATTACTGAGATTGAGGTTAACTCATTGAATTGAACAAGTTTATAATTTTTTGTTTATAAAACCATGACACATGCCGCTCATGTGACTATTTTTTATCACAAAAAAAAAAAAAAAAAAAAAAACTAAAAATTATAATTAATTGGATTAAATTAAGACAAAATCATAATTTCAAATCAAAATTGAGTCCATTGAAATTATAAAAACAAAAATGACATAAAAGCAAAAATATAAAGACTACTAATTTGTATGAATCAATTAAAAGTTGATAATGCTCAGGCTATTTACAAAGCAAGTAATGCAACATTTTGAGATTGCTTTGCTTTTTTATTGAACAAAAGCATAGGTTTAAGATTCATAATTTTTTGTTGTCTCGAAGTTTGAAAAATAAATTTGTTAGGGTATTATATTAAAAGTGAGTCTTATGAATCACGATTCATTTTATGAAAAATTTGGTAATCATATTTATTACTAAAAAATTTACATAGACCAAAATAATATAGAAATCAAAATACAAAGATTAGTGGTCCAAATAATTGCCCAATATATTTTACGCGTTAATTCTAGTGATCCCAAAGCAAGTCATCAAGGTTGGTCATAAGTGTAGAAAAAATTGGAGCTGGAATTAGAAAGTAAGAGTGATTGGAACATTTTGAGACTGAAATAGAAATGGGAGACAAACCAACCTTGGGTTGGTGGGAAGAAAGAGAGAAATATTTCCAAGTCATCCAACCAATACAAGGTCAAGTCTTTGGCTCTTGAAAAATTATTGGTTGCTCTAGAAGCACCACCTCGCCACTACCAAGTGGTGCTCCATTCCAA
The DNA here is from genome assembly GCF_055761805.1 of Camellia sinensis. Taxonomy (NCBI): domain Eukaryota; kingdom Viridiplantae; phylum Streptophyta; class Magnoliopsida; order Ericales; family Theaceae; genus Camellia; species Camellia sinensis. Next base: position 154,148,402 of record NC_138973.1, read on the forward strand.
TAAGAGAGTGCCACGCAAGTATAATGTCAGACAGTATGCCACGTTCACAAACGCTTGACTAGTTCAAACAACGTTAACAAACGTTAACATTCTATTCCAAAAATAAAATGTAACACTTAAAGTTGCTTTTTTAAATTTTCAAATTCTCTCCCAAAACTAGAAATTTGAATTTTTTGTATTTGAAAGAGAATTTCTCTTTCTTCTCCCATTCTTTGTACAATTCTTCATCACTCATCACATTCAGTCTTCAACAACAAAACATCACATTCATTAATTTTCAATTAAATCATCCTTTGAAAAAAAATTACAAAAAAAAAAAAAAAAAAAAAAAAAAAGCATCAAGATTGTCATCCGCATTGCTCTTGCTATAGCCATAGTAGCAACATCACATCTTCTATTCGCCCTTCAACCTCGAGCGAGCCTCAAGGACCACAATTGTTGTTTTGGATATTAACATCGAACATGGCAGAGATTTTGATTCCAAAATTGTATGACAAAGTTCTCTCATCTAGATACCATTGCTTTATTGTGCTACTTAATGGAACAGATCTAGTACTGAAATTAAACATCAGTAACTCAAATATAGCATATACATTGGAAACCATAAAGGATAATCCAACAAAGTACTGCTTCAAAGATAAATTACTTACCTAAATGACACGATTTGTTTTTGCAGATTTCTTCTTTCATTGCATCAGTGGGCACCATTCTTGGACCTTTTCACCTTCTTATACTGTTTTCCTTATACCCCATGAAGTAATACCAACAAAGATGCCAACTTAGCCGCCTCCCTATCATTTAAGTTTCTAAGGAAATCAAAATTCCAAGAGATGGGAGCCATAGAAGAGCATGCCACCAACGCTATCAAAACATTCCTAGAACGAACCAACCGATAAAGAAGAGGAAAGCTCCATCAAATGAGATATCTCCCACCCACACATCCTCCCAAAAACATATGCTCACCCCATTCCCCACTCTCAATGAAAGGAAATCAAAGACAAGTGGATACAAGTGAGAAATGGACTTCCACAGAGAACAACAATTGCCTCTATTAACCACGTTAGAATCTCTACCATTGGGTTGAACACAATACTTGCTCTTAACTACTGAACACCATAGTGAATCACTTTCAACAGGAAATGTCCACAACCACTTGCCCAAGAGAGCAATGTTCCTAGCAATGATATTTCTTATAGCCAGACCCCCTTTATCCCTAGGGAGTGAAACAACCTCCCACTTAACCAAATGAACCCTTTTACCCTCTTCACACCCTTTCCAAAAGAAAATCTCTTATCAATTTCTTAATTTTCCTCGCAATGCTAACCGGAATCTTGAATATGGACAAAAAATAAATAGGAACAGAGCCTAAATACAGACTCTACCAAAGTATATCTCCCTCCCTTAGACAACAAAGATTGCTTTCATCCCTCTAATCTTTTCCCAATTTTGACAAGAACAGGCTCCCAAAAGGATGCCACTCTAGGATCTCCCCCAATGGAAGTCCCAAGTATTTGAGAGGAAATAATTCAATGGAACATCCCAACATATCCGCCACCCTTCGTACATAGCTCTTTCCCAGATTAATACCCACAACACTACTCTTGCTAAGATTGACCTTGAGGCCCAACACAATTTCCAAAATTCTCAAAATCTTTAGCAAACTACCTACCTTACTTTCCTCCTTTGATGAAAAAAAATATAGTATCATTCGATCCTATCCCTCCCCACCACAAATCCCTCAATAACACCCTTATCCTTAGCTATATCAATTATCCGACTCAACACATCAGCAACTAAAATAAATGAATATGGTGATAAAGGATCACCTTGCCTTAGACACTTAGATGCCCGAAAAGAGTCCCCAGTCTTACCATCCACAATGACCGACATAATGCAAGACGACAAGCACCCCCAAATCCACATTCTCCACCTAGATCCAAACCCCTTCCTTTCCAAAACAAAATCCACAAAGCCCTAATCAACATGGTCATATGCCTTTTCAAAGTCACCTTAAAGACAACACCCTCCTTATGTAACCCTCTATACTCCTCAACAACCTCATTTGCTACTAAGACTACATTTAATATATGTCGTCCCTGCACAAATGCACCTTGTGCAGAAGACATGGTTTCCCTAAGGACTACCCTAATTCTCTTAGAAAGCACCTTTGCTAGAATTTTGTAGAGTGATGTAACCAAGCTAATGGGTCTAAAATCTCCAATCTTGACCGACTTCTCCTTCTTGGGAATTAGACAAATGAAGGATGCCTTGGTGCATAAGTTGACCTCCCCACTTTCAAAGAACTCACCAAACACTCTCATATGATGCCCTTTTACAATGTCCCAACAATCTTGAAATACAGCCATTGAAAAACCATCAAAACCTGGAGCCTTATCTCTCTCGCACTCAAACACAGCCTGTCTCACCTCACATTCATCAAAGGGTCTTTCAAGCCAATTGGTTGTCGTTGATTCCACAAGAGCCCAATTAATGCCTTCGATCCCTGGACGATCCAGTCCCCCATCAGAATAGAGGTTTGAATAAAAATTGAAAATCTCCTTAACAACAAACTGCTCCTTACTCACCACCACACCCTGTCCTACCTCCAAATTTTTAATAAAATTCTTCCTCCTCTGTCCCAATGCAACCCTATGAAAAAATCTAGAATTGGTATCACCCTCTTTAGCCCATTTCAACTTAGCTTTTTGTCTCAAAAAAATCTGCTCCCTAAAAACAAGCTTTTCCAACTTCATCATGAGCAATGATCTCTTATCCCTTAAAGCCCTAGATAAACCCTCCCCAAATTCCTTTGCATCCAATTTCTCAATTTCCTGAACTAACTCCGCTTTCACCTCATTTAGATCACCAAAAACTTCACGCTTCCAAACCTTTAAATTATCCTGGACTCCTCTCAGCTTTCACATAAACTTAAAACCCTCCCACCAAATAGACTTTACTGCTCTCCCACCAATCCTTAAAATTTTCCTTAAAAGATCGATTTTCCGACCACATATTCTAGAATCTAAAGGGGTTAGGACCCCATTTAAAAGGACAACTCTCAAGAATCACCGGGCAATGGTTTGACACAACTCTTGGCCCTGCTTCTTGCCTTATATCAGGAAACAACTCCTCCCACCCCAAAGTATGAAGAACCTATCCAACCTACAACACACAAGATTTTCTTGAAGATTAGACCAAGTAAACCGAGCATTACTCAAGGGAGGGTCAAGCAACTCACACTCACTTATAAAAGAGTTGAAATCCCGCATACTCCTATTTGTAACCATTGAGTTTTTCTGAAATAAGCCGAACCACATTGAAATCTCCGCCCACACACCAATTAGGGGAACAAAGCCTAAATAATCCCGCCAACTCCTCCTCCCATTCCTGACGAGTACTAGGCATATTGGGACCAAAAACCCCCGTCAACCACCATTCCTTGTTATCTCGATTCCTAAACCTAATGGACAATGAAAACACCCCAACAACTATCTCACACTCCGATACTACTCTCTCATCCTAAATAATCAAAATTCCCCCTGATCTCCTGCTAAAGTTAAAACAACCCATCTCCTAGACCTAGTCCCCCAAACACTCCTAATGAAACCTCAATCACATTCCTCACTTTGTCTCTTGAAACATCACTCTATCTAGTTGATGAATTTTCAAAACCTCTTTAAATATCACCTTTTTCCTACAAAACTGTAGTCCTCTAACATTCCAACCCAAAATCTTCATCGAGAACTAACATCTCCCCTTGTCTCTTTCCCCCGCCCCTCATAATTAATGCCACTTTCAAGATTTCTTAATTCCTTCATCCATTTTCTCTGCCCCGAGCTTCTATGACTACTACCACCCTTAGATGCAAACCCCACACTCTTAGACCTAGACTTCTTCCCATTCTTCCTAACTAGTGACAAACCAAGAGTGTCAAGTAATTGTGTAAAGTGAGGCACATCTCCTTCCTCCAAAGGGAAAGACACATACTCATTTTCCTCAACCACTTTTTAGATTCATCACCGTCATTCCCAAGAACATCGTTCCTCTCAAGCCTATGATTAGTAGACACTTCCATCTGAAGATCATCCCTATGACTTTCCTTGTTAATTGCATGTGGGTTCAAACTATGACTGGTACAGAACCTACTAGCAGATAACTGGGGCAAATTGTTATTCTTGGTAGAAACCACTCTGCTAGGATGTGAGAAAAAAGGACCCAAGAGTGACTCCCCCCCTAGAAACTGACTCGGATTGAATGCACTGAAGATAAATAGGAAGTGAAGAGTTCATGTTACCTTTGTCAAAAGAGTCACATACCTTTTCCCCAAAATCAAAGACTTCCTCGCTCTTAGTCCCCACAGCGTGCTTAATGCAAGAAGAAAATGATACCTCCTCTTCATGGAATAGCCAATTTGGGTTCGGATCAAAGGCTTCAACCCTCTCCTCCTTGTTACAGACTTCGACCTCCTCATTCGGACTCAAAGATTCCCCTTCCTCCCATTTCTCTCTCTACACTCTTCTTTTGAGCCCATCAGAGACAGCCATCAAGGGCACATGCAATGGCGACCATCATCACCACCTCACCAGCACTAAATCTCCATCGCCACCATCACCACCACAACCACAATCTCTTCCTAAATTAAAAAATAAAAAAATAAAAAAATAAAAAAAAATAAAAACCTTAAATCACTGTCAAAACCCAAATCCTGTTTGTATCTTTGAAGAACTTGAGTGGAATAGAAAATAAAGTTCCAACAACTTCCACTGAAACAATGCTTTCCCCATCATATGTGCACCTTGACTAGATGACTAAAACTTCTTGTCATCGCTCTTGATAAAAAGCAGTTTGAGTAAGACTACAAGGGCAAGTATGGAGTAGCAAGACAAACCACACGACCAACTAAACTCCAAATAAGTTTGCATTTAGAGCTCATTAGCGCAGTATGATAGTTTTTTCTAATTTTTAATAATCATTATAATGGTAATACAACACAAGACACATTATTTTTGAATTTTTTAAAGACAACAGTTAGCTTATTATTTTCAAATTTACATATCTTAACACAACTTAACAAGTTATTACAAGTATCAAAAATATGAATCATTCTTCTCCATCCTCTTTTCAAATTTGATTATTTTATTCTAATGCCATAACATGTGTTAGACCCTAGATCATCATGGCTCTCACAACTTTGATCCACATTCCTTTGGTATTTAGACCTCTTTCTTATCTTTCTACCATCTTCAACTTGAACAAAGTAAAAACCTATTTGGTTCTCCACAATTAAGATATTCAAAGAAGTAGAAAAGGCATTTCTTTCATCACAACTAGTATACCTGCTATAATTTTTATATTGGTCACAAAGTAATGCTAATAATGTAATTTCAAACTTAGGTAGCAATCCTAGGCCACCCTAGTCAAATGATTTCTAGAACAACGGCCAATGGTTTCTAAAACCAAGAAAGTTGGATGAAGTTTGTGGGAATCTAAAAAATGGGGGACTCAACGCACGAGGCTCGAATTAAAGCGTTTATTAATTTGTCAAGACCTTTTTCGTTTTTCTCCTAAGAAGCCATTTTGAGGGAATACAAAAACCCTAATGACAAGTAATTAACACATAAAACTACCCTACCTAATATGGATTTAGGCCTAAGATTTTGATCCTAGAATCGTAAAACACTTTAAAATGTTTTCAAACACTATTAACAACTCAAGCCTCAAGCTTTTGTCCCTTAAAACCTAAGGACATTTAAAAGTAAGAAAATAAAGCAATATATTTTGAAATATTTTTAATAAAATTCTAATGACTCAATTGACAATCTTCATGTGAATATTCCACCAACCACTTATGTCATGAACGTGGTCGTGGACTATGTCTCAAGAAGGCTGAGATCATGAGTTGGAGCCTTCCTTCTATAACAGGCCAGCTTATGGGGTTTTCATGATTTAGTTACAAAGGGGAAAAACAAACATCGTTATGGTGTCATAGTATCTGGCGTCAGACATTACACTTTGTATATGTGGATTATCTAGACATATGGTTGACAGTTGTTCTTGGAACTGCTTTATTTTGAAGTGTCAAAACTAACATTGATTTCTTTCTCTTTTGCACTCTAATAGATTGCTTTTATCTATAACAAAATAAATTATGAACGTAGTGAAAGTTGTTCATCTTCTGCTAATAATTCTTTATTACTCAGGAAGTTTTTATTCGTATCGTTCTTGTATTTATTTTGCTGTTGTTTGTTAACATTCTTTAATATTGTCAAATTCCTCTTTTATTGTTAGTACTCATTTAAACAACATTTTTAGGAGTTCGGTACTTGGAGAAAGCAGTTTTTAATTTAGACTATGGACAATTGAAGCTGGTATTCCATGCTCTCAAGGAGCGTAAACAGGTTATTGAGAATGCTCCACACTTATGCAATGCTTTGCCATGCATGACACCGTGTTTTAACTGGTTTGAGGCAGTGTACTTCTGGATGGGCTTGAAACTGTATGATCTGGTCGCAGGACCACGCCTCCTGCACCTGTCCAGATATTATTCTGCACAAGAGTCTGTTGAACTATTCCCCACTCTTGCAAGGAAGGGCAAAGATAGAGCCTTGAAGGGCACAGTGGTTTATTATGATGGACAAATGAATGACTTGAGAGTTAATGTTGGGCTAGCATGCACTGCTGCATTAGCAGGTGCAGCTGTGCTTAACCATGCTGAAGTCATATCCTTTCTAAAAGATGAAGGTTGCGACCGGATAAACGGTGCTCATATTCGAGACAATCTGACAGGTATGATAAGCACTATGTTTTGGCATATTATTGTCAACATGAAGATTTAAACTTCTAAACTTTGTCTCATTCTTTTTACCACTGTGAAATACAATAAAGTTTCAAGCCTCGAGATTTGCGCCATTATGATATTTTGTCACCATTCTGTTTCATGATTTCCAAGTATGTTTCACTCAATCACATTTGACCCTGCCCTATGGATGTAGCAACATGCAAGTTTAATTATTAATTTTTTTGTTTATCCTATTTTAGTATATATGTCAAGACTTAGGGGCACCAACTACATATCTGGATTAACTAAAGAAAATCATTAACAGCTTCTATATGTGCGTGAGGTGTTCTTCACACGTGGTGATTATGCTCTTTTGCATATTGTTATTCAACATTGTTTTGGAAGTGGTAGGAGTGTTTGAGCTTTAACTTATTTGTAGAAAATTAAAAGAAAAAAAATATCCCCATCTCAACACAAATGATTTTTGCTTGTTTATTTAACGGCTCTCTCCCTCATTGGTTGTTCTTGATTTTGTGTTCATGGTTTCAATGCTTAGAATTTTGGTTTAAATAGGGTAATCAATATGATTAATTCGATTTTATATGATCCTTACTGCTCGATAAATTGTGCAGGTAAAGAGTTTGATGCATATGCAAAAGTTGTTGTGAATGCGGCTGGGCCATTCTGTGATTCTGTGAGGAAAATGCTGACAATGATGCAAAACCTATGATCTGTCCAAGCAGTGGTGTACATATCGTGCTACCTGGTTACTATTCTCCCAAGGGAGTGGGTTTAATCGTTCCCAAAACAAAAGATGTATGTGTTGTCTTCATGCTGCCGTGGTTGGGAAGAACGGTTGCTGGCACTACGGATTCCAGCACCACCATTACAATGCTTCCAGAACCAAATGAGGATGAGATTGAATTTATACTGGATTCCATCTGTGATTACCTTAATGTTAAGGTTTGTGCATTTTTTTCGTTTTGTGTGTGCATGCTCATTTATATCTTGCATGGAATGCTAGTTTTCCAAATATTTGTTTTTTGTAAAGTTATTTTTATGGGATTTTTGGTGAAGTTTGTTCTTAATAAAAAATAAAAGAAATTTTGGTCATCTCGGCAAATCTTTGTGGAACTATGGAAAACAAAGGCTGAAGATATACCCTATTATCTGGTTGTTTCTGTGTTATCGTATTCTAAATGGAGTTGGACTGAAGACTAGAAGTTTCTTTCTTTTTGTTGGTTGAAGTTCAACTTTTGCTATCTGTCTGATATCATTTTCTTTGATGTGAGCCTCAAATTTTTGTGTCAAGATTATGCTGTGCAGTCCTTACCATTTGGACTATAGGCCCAGCTTTAAATGTTGCTACCTATCTCTTATTTTTAAAGCAAACTCTATGGCAGATGCCTTTTGATCCCATAGCATAATGTAGCTTATTGACTGGAATGCTCAAGATATGCATCTCAATTGTTTTTATCAAATGAAATGCCCATTGAAACCTCAATATCCACTGTTGATGCTGAAATGTTACTATGTAGAGGATCTTATAGTAGCTTTTTTGCAGTTTGAACCCTTTCAATACTTAAATATCTCCTGGTGATGAAAGTTGATAGATTCTATAAGCATCCCCCTCACCATTTTATATGGCTAAGGCTCCCTAGTCTTTGGAAACATGTTGCACTCACATATCAAACAAATGCCAGCCATTTCTGTGTAGATTTAGCTTAAGACATGTCCTCCTTCAATCTGTTCAATTTGTGTGTAATTGGTATGCATTTGAGATAATGTAACCTAAATATTTTGCACCTACATTAACCAAAAGAAAATATTGAAGCATTGCTAAGGATGTATGAAGTGTGCAAGAATGTGTTGGCCTGTGTAGCCTTCTGAGCATTGTCTGACTCTCTGCAAATAGTTTTGTAGGTGTTTTTGCTGACACTTGTAGGTGTAAATAGTTTTGTAATGCTATCCAAGTGATCCAAATACTCATTGATTTATAGTTTGTCACAAAAGATGAGAAGAATATTCTGTGGTTTTTCCAATTTTAGTAGCTCCTTCCCATACTACAGATCTTCTCAAGTCTAGGCATACCTCAAAAAGTTGGGATCTCAAATTTATGACTCAACTTGCTTATTTGGTCTGGTTGCCTTCCAGGTCTGTGGACCAATTAGTTTTTTGTATTGGTGGAAATTTGCCAATACAATCATGCTGTTAAGAAGCAATAATGGTTGATGTTTTAAATATTTTTCATATACATGTCAAGACATCATCACAAATTCATTAGTTTCTTACTTCAATTTTGTTTTCTTAGGGAGACTTTAGTTTTATTCTGGTCCATTTATGTTAATGTGACTCAACCTAGGTGTCATCTATTTTGTTTAATTATTCAGTTTTTAGTGGATACTAAAAATATACCAGGACCATTTAGGTATGGCGTGTAGATGTTCTTTCTGCTTGGAGTGGTATTCGCCCATTGGCAACAGATCCTAGAGCAAAGAACACTCAGAGCATTTCCAGGGATCATGTTGTATGCGAAGATTACCCCAGTTTAGTCACGATTACTGGTGGAAAGTGGACTACATACATGAGGCACATTTTATATTGGCTGATCTAGGTTTCCCTATAAGTTGTTGAATTTGTATCAGTTTTTGGAAACTGAAACTTGTGTGCACTGGGATCTTCTTTTTTATGCTTTTGTACAATCATGTCCCCGAATTTAGTTAAATACTCATTGTGCTAGCACTTCTAGTTCTATGCCCCTTCTTTATGGCTTATTTGTAGCAGATATAACAGCATGTTATGTTACCTTAATTTATAGTGAAATCAATATTACAAGTGTGAAGCAACTTTTTCCTGTCAGTCTATTCTAATGAAACTTCTGTTTTCTTTACATGAGTAAGCATGGCAGAAGATGCAGTTGATACAGCTATCAAGTCTGGTAAGCTAAGTCCTACCAACAAATGTTTGACATACAACCTACGTCTTATTGGTGGAGATGGATATGACCCTGCATCTTTTACGGTGCTTGCCCAACAATATGTCCGCATGAAGAAGTCTTATAGTAGTAAAGTTGTGCCAGGAGTGATGGACACTGCCACAGCAAAGCATTTGTCCCATGCATATGGTACTTTGGCTGAACGGGTGGCAGCCATAGCTCAGGTTTGACACCCTTGCTTGATACTTCATTCCGTACTTCTAGCATTCTTTTTCCCTATGAAGTCTTAGTTGTTTACTGTAATTTTTTTCTGCAATTTATTTTACATTCTTCTAGAAGTTTAAGCTGTGAGCCTGTGACATAACTTTGGCAATTGATATTTGTTGTACTTCACTTTTTAGATCCAGATATTCTGCTCAATTACACTTTTTAGATCCATTATCCAGATATTCTGCTCAATTGATCTCGTGGTTTACATTCACTTTCACTCTGTTCCAGGTCATACATATGTTGCGTTGAATGTTTGACGAGCTGGATCAGCTTGCCCTTTTGATAAGAAAATTCTTCCTCTTCTCTTTTTAATAGCCAGCTAGGTGATTATTGACACCTTATGGTTATTGCATACACATCTTTGGAAAGATGTTTGATTCTCTTAAACTTGATAAGTAGCAATCAGTTATAACAATAATAATGCTATTCTTTAGGGCTTTTTCCCATATTAAGCCTCTTTTGTATCTTATTTCCCAAACTAGGCCTAGTTTGGACGGATTTCTCAAACTAGGCTAAAGCGCTATTACAAATCGCGCTTTCACTGTTTGGAGCCCAAAATTTGATGAATAGTGAAAACGCTATTAAAAAACGCACTTTTGATTAAGAAAACGCTGTTTCAAATCACGCTTTTAACATAAAAAATATTTCTGAAAAAACGCTATTTGAAATAGCGCTTTTACTGTGCATATGACGAAATCGCGGTTCCAAACCACGCTTTTATTGTGCGCATCTGTTCTCTTAAGAAAATGTTTATAATATATTAAAATGTGATCAATATAAAACGTAAGTGCTTTGTAGCACAAATGGTAGTGCCCTTGTTTTGCACCACAATGGCGTGAGTTCAATGCACGGGAGTTGCTACCTTTCAATTAAGTTCATCTTTTTTTTTTCTTTTTTTTTTAACTCACTCTATACTTTATATATTTATTATGTAATTTTTTTATCAAAAAAAAGTAAAATGTTTGTTTGGTTAACTAAAAATCAACTCTATAAAATATAATTTTTTTCAAAATGTCAACATGATTGTTTAAAAAGTATTCAGTGTATTTGGTTTAAATTTTTTGGATTTAGTTATTTGAAAATTGAGTTTTTTTATTTTCGTATTTTTTTTTTTTGTTTTTAGTAAATATTTTTAAAATTTTAAACATTTTTTTTTTTACTTTTTTAGATGCACCTTAGTTAGATGTATCTAAAAAGTAAAAAAAATTGTGAAAAAATATTTTAAAAAATTAATAAATACATAAAAATACATAAAATGTACTTTTTAGATACTTTTTAGATACAAAAATATTTTTTCAGTACATTTTTTGTATTTTTATGTATTTATTAATTTTTTAAAATATTTTTTCACAATTTTTTTACTTTTTAGATACATCTAACTAAAGTGCATCTAAAAAAGTAAAAAAAAAATGTTTAAAATTTTTAAAATATTTACTAAAAACAAAAAAAAATACGAAAATAAAAAAACTCAATTTTCAAATAACTAAATCCAAAAAATTTAAACCAAATACATTGAATACTTTTTAAACAATCCTGTTGACATTTTGAAAAAAATTATATTTTATAGAGTTGATTTTTAGTTAACCAAACAAACATTTTACTTTTTTTTGATAAAAAAATTACATAATAAATATATAAAGTATAGAGTGAGTGGAAAAAAAAAAAAAAAGAAGATGAACTTAATTGAAAGGTAGCAACTCCCGCGAATTGAACTCATGCCATTGTGGTGCCAAAACAAGAGCACTACCATTTGTGCTACAAAGCACTTATGTTCTATATTGATCACATTTTAATATATTATAAACATTTTCTTAAGAAAACAGATGCGCACAATAAAAACGTGGTTTGGAATCACGATTTCGTCATATGCACAGTAAAAGCGCTATTTCAAATAGCGTTTTTTTCAGAAATTTTTTTTATGTTAAAAGCATGATTTGAAACAGCGCTTTCTTAATCAAAAGCGCGTTTTTTAATAGCGTTTTCACTATTCATCAAATTTTGGACTCCAAACAGTGAAAGCGCGATTTGTAATAGCGCTTTAGCCTAGTTTGGGAAATCCGTCCAAACTAAGCCTAGTTTGGAAAATAAGATACAAAAGAGACTTAATATGGGAAAAGCCCCTATTCTTTAACAATTGATGGCTGTTGAATGCTTCAGAGCTTTGGTGCAAGGTGCTTTAGATTGGTGAGAATTCTACATACATGCACACTTGAAAAAACAGTGTTTTCCGGTTTATATTTCATATGGCTGAATAGTTGATCATCTTTTGTAAATTTATAGAACAAGTTTTTTATGGTTTATATTTCTTTTCTTTCGGAAGGTTGTGTTTGGATCTTGATTTGTGAAGGAAAAAGATTCCTTTAACTAGTAGAATTCTTTCTTCTGTAACTTTGCAAAGTGAATCTCACTGTGAACCACCATGGCATTTTAATTTATTTTCTATTAAATGATTTCCCTTTTGTGCCTATGAATTTATAGGCTTACCTCATTCTCAATCTTTAATCTCATTGTGCAGGTTTTTAAGGATTAAAAGTGGATTCACTTGGATATCTCCTGATACGCAAATAGAGATTTTTTTTTTTTAATTAAAAAAAATCGAGCCTTATCAGTCTAGATGGACATTTTGTAGTGTAAAATTTTCTTGTTCGCGTACAGTTTTCCTTAATTGCACCATCCTTCATCAGCACCATATAATATAAATCTACTTTAGATGATGCTACAATCTTCCTACATAAGGTAATCAAACACTATTAAATACAAGTCATAATCAACAATGGCTCAAAATGACAGGACAAACTAATGGCAAACAAACATTTCTAACCCAAAGGAAACCAATATCCGTACATGAGCTTTCTGATGTTATATGCAACATTAAGTTGTAATTATCAGTTTCACCAAACTTCATTAAAAAAAATAAAGAAAAGAAAAGAAGAAGCAGAGCACATGAGATCAAACTGAATTTATTTAAAGATTAATAACAACACCAAATCCAGAAGTCCCCAGAACTGTAACCTGCAATTAGAACAGAAACTGATTCAATAATTAAACAAACTTACTTTATATTCTTCACAATATTGCACAAAAGAATGGTTACATGCATGAGTTGTAAAATTCAGGATAGCTGATATTCATTTGGTGTAATTAGTGGTCAAGACATTGTCACACCATACCTGCTTTTAAGGATTTAGACCAATTTCATGAAAAGGGCATCCCAGTACACAAGGTTCCTGCTAAAGCGGGATATCAAAAGGGCAAGATGTACACAACCTTACCCCATTTTCGGAGAGACTATTCTGTGACTAGAATCCATAGCATCAAGGATGCTAATGGTAAGCATTACCGTTGGGCAAGGCTACCCTTTTCATCTAGACCAATTTCATGTACAGCCAAAAAAAGGGAGCAGCTCAAGGCTACTGACTTATTTCAGTATGTAAAGTTTTTTAAGACGACACAACTATTTAAGGAAGGGGTTTTCCCACAGAACAAATGATCTGAGTTTCCTGAAAAGATTAATCTTCATCTAAACTTGCCCAGACTCAACATAAACCCAAACTAACACTATACACTATTGCATACGTGCAATTATGTACAGATCACGTAAGTTAAAAGACAAGCTGATTGTAAACACAATTTGATGTTTACTTTAGTGTGCTTTCATGTCTGTTTCAAAAGAACTATAGTAATTGGTTAGGTGCCCACAATATGTAGCACCTTAAATCTCACACACCAAGCAAAATAGGCTCTCATAAAACTTACATATTGTGGTATGGCTGGACTGGAGTGCTCTAAATAAACATAGTGACAAGAAAACAATGTGCAAAAACTACAATACCTTTCCCCACTCGGAACCAATACCACTGCACCTCATCTTTAAGTGTATCATTTTCGTTCCAAGCTCAGTCTCAACTTTCTTACGCAAATAGGTCTCGTCTGGCCCAAAAGCATCCAAATATGCAGTATATCTTTGATAGACTACGCGTTCACAAATTCCTCTGGCAAGGGTTTTACATCCTACAATAAGTAGCAAAATTTTAAATCATTAGACCACAAGAACTTGAGAGACAAAAAAAAAAAAAAAAAGTCATTCTTCCCATATAATTTATGTCACCTCGCCACACAATCCAGTGCTGTCATCAATTGCCATCCTCAAAGACACGAGCATCCCACTAAACTCCTCGACTGCCTCAGCTGCACAGAAAACATTTGCCACAGCTTCTTGGACAGCCTTGTCGTCTGTATTTTTAGACAAAGCCTTATTTGCATCACTGATGAGTGTATCTGGAAGCTCATCCCAACTTGCAGCCATTAAGTCCTTAAAAACAAATAGAATTTCAGGGTCTTTTATGTCAGAAAAGTGGGTCACATCTTCACTAAAAAAGCGTGTACTTCCAATGGCCATTGTGAAAGGAGGCGGGCAATCTGCATGTCACAATATGAGACCATAATTCAGAAAAGGGATGCTGAATATGAAAATAACATATGAGCAAAGATGTACAGAAACTAGCAGTGAGGGAGCATAGGAATGCACATGAACCAATAATAAGATGTTATTTGGCTTATCAAAGAACTCTCTCTCACTACTTATCCTCTCAGCTTCAACCATGGAACCAATGCTACCATAAAACGTTAATACCAGGGTGTGTTACGCTATGGAACGCGCATTTTGAGATCCGGAACACTTTTCAAAAAATGATAACTTTAGTTAGTGATCCAAAGTGATTCTATTTTTTTTATGTTCTTTTTCTTAAATTTTTTCCTGTCACTGAGGCATCTTCCTAAATTCGCAAGCATATAAAAATGTAAAATAGGATGAAAAAATACAAATATAAAAGACTAGAAATAAATGAATTAGACAAACATTATTATAAAAAAAAAAAAAAAAAAAAAAAAAAAAAAAAAACGCAAGCTAATGGAATGTTTGGGTGATGGATGAGAAAGGAGGTAATTCCACTTAAATAGAAAAATAAAAGAAAACAAAAAATAGGAACAGTGAACATTAGATTAGAGTACACTAATAGTTCAACAAGACATAAAATCAAACAGGTGAAGCCCTTAAAAGAATTGCACATTCAATTTCATAAATACATAAATTATTGCCCCAAAAAGAAGAATAATGTGTAAGTATTCAGATCAGTCTCAATCAACAAAGCACCTGTTCAGATATATGGGTAAAAGCAGAAAGATGAGGAAGAGAGCGAGAAAATACCGGAAGGCATGGTTTGTTTGTGATATGCGAAGAGGGGTTTGTGACCCGGGGAGAGAGAGAGAGAAGGGGTTTGTGTTCGATCTGCAATCTTCGGAAAGAAACGGTGCGTTTTGGGAAAGAGACGGTGGGTTCTGGGGAAGAGATGGTGGAGAGAGAGAAGCTGCTTCACCTTCGCCATCAAAGGATGGAAAGAGAGAGAGAGACGCTGCTTTGGGTTTTAGAAGAGAGAGAATGAAAGTGGTGAGGTTCTAGAAATGAGAGAGTGATAAGAGAGACCTAGTGGGGTTCTGATAAATGAGATAGAGGTTTGGGTTTTAATTTTTAGAGCAACACTTAGCTCGAATATGAAGTTGGCTTGAAATTTACCTTGTCGGTTGTCTAGGTGGATGTCCGGTGAGAAGGTCGACAGTCGCGGTCGACAAATGTGACAACCGCGGTAAACAATCTTTCATCTGGTCGTCCGGGTGGACGTCTGGCCAGTCATCCGGGAGGACCACCGGCCAACACCCATTCGAGCCCCTCAAATTCGAGCTACCACGCTTTTTCCTAAATTTTAATGTAAGTAAATTTTCTTTTTTTCTTTTTTTTTTTTTTTTGGTAGTGGTATATTTTTTGGTGAGGTGAATTATATTTTTTTTTTTTTAATTTTTTATATTTGTCTAGTCAGGAATAATATAAATATATAATTTTTTTTACAAACAGTTAAAAAAAGATCACAAAAACAAAAGATAACATAACAAAATTAGATTTTTTTTCACTTAAGTGAATCACAAAATTGAAACATTATCTAATTATTATAGACATAAGAAAATTATTAAAGGCATTGTTCCAAAGTTTAATCATTCTTCATCATGATGGTTGTATTTTCTTGATTATTCTAGTCTATAGATTTCCATTTTCATGTAGCATACAAACAGAGCATACAAACAAGTTCTTAGTCCATTTTGGTTTCATAGTGAGTTAGTGACTACTGGTTGGGCTCTGGTTTTTATATAATTAATCGATTAGCATACTGGAATATTCTGTGAATGCATCACAATCTCATGGAAAGGAAATAGGAAAATAATAATGCAAGCAGCTACAATTGAAAGTTATGTAGAATTATATGATCAATTCCAATAGTACTAAATTTAAGGCCTGGTTTGGGATACCCAAAAAAATTCAAAAAGTTACTAAAAAAGTTAAAAAGTTATCACTATTCATCAAAAAAAAATTAATTTTACACAAATTATGCAACTCAGTCTGACATCCCACAGACTGTTGCTGAGTTTTTTGGAAAAATTGCACAAGTGGGGTGCACAAACAGCACAGTTTTGTTCGGCCCGTGGGGGGCCATCACGGGTCCCATTTTAATAATCTGAACCGTTTAATATGTAGAACTCCTCGAGTACTATGTCTGTAAAAAATCACGTTGATCGAATATCACTAACTACATGATTAAATCAGTTTTGTATAAAAAAATGAATGGTGTTATAGTTAACGGTTGAAAAAAAACTAATCCAATCAGATAGCTATCAATATCCGATCAACGTGATTTTTTACAGGCCTATAGTACTTGATGAGTTCTACACATTCAACGGTTCAAATTATCAAAACGGGACCCGTGATGGGCCCCACAGACCGAACAGCACCGTCTAATGCAATGCCCGAAAAGTAGGCAACCATTTCTTATCATCAATTCCCTCCCCTAGACTACTGTCCTTATCTTCTCCTACACACTAATTTATACAATTTTTTAATACACATTTTTTCGTAAAAAGTCAAAAAGTTAACCCAAACAACCATCTTTTTTTCCTCAGCTTTTTAGTTCAAAAAGTTAAAAAATACACTTATTTAGGACACCTCAAACAATCCCTAAATTTCTTCTCTGAACATTGCCACATCATTCTTGCAAATTCACAGATGCTATATATTGAACTCACAAAACAATAAAATTCACCAAATGCAACAATAATTGAAAACTGAATGGTGACAATAGGAACTAGTTGATTTCACAAACATGAACAATATATACATGCAGAGCAATTCAATTTTCCAATTTGGAGTAGGTTCAAATGAATATTCAATGTAATAGAGTAACTAAATTCAAATCAACAATAAAATCTAAAAACTAGTAAAATCCATTAAAAAAAAAAAGCCCTAGCCATAAAAATGGAGAGAAGATGAGATTACAGAAAGAGAGAGAGAACTCCATACCTATTCATTGCCCTTGGTCATTGCTCCATATATGAAATCAAAGCTCTAATCGAACAGAACAATAGTATCAAATTAGATTAAATCAGATCATCTAACGAACTACGGTAGAGCAATTGCATCAGATTATCCAGATCACTAAGGCCTAAAATCGATTCAGATCAAAAGAGATCCAAATCATATGGCCTCGATCTCCTTTTCTCTCTCTTCGATTCTCATATGTGCTTCGTATATAAGAAGTGAAGGAAGAGAAGAGCGAGCCAAAGAAACCACGATCGATCACGGTCTCTTGGATTCTCCTCTGTGTCTAGACAATTGACCTTCTCTCTCTTGGATTCTCCAAATCACGATCAAGCGAAATCAGACTTGGGAAAGGAGAGTCTAGGCAAGTTTTAAATAATCGGGGGTTTAAGTAAAATGGAAAATAAATAAAAGAAAATGAGAAAAATAAATTGCGCACATGAATGACAAGTAAAATGAAGTGATTTTTTTGCTATTCCTAATTTGCTTTAGGTGATTTGCTATTGCAATTTTTGTTTTTGTTTTTTTTTTTTGCAACGGCCAAACAATCAGTTGCAAAAAAATAGACGCAAAAAGCTACATTTCTAGCAGTGGTAAGGGTCTAGTTTATGATTCTTAATGGAAGAAATTACCTTTGTATTATGCAACTTTATGTCTTGAGATTCTTTTCGCATGAGATTCTTTTCGCATGTTCCTTGTCTGACTGGTTTATTGTTCATGTTTATTAGATTCCCAGTTAATGAAAGAGGTACAATGAAGTATGTTGTCGAGTACTTTACAGAGATTTATGGGTTTGTCATCCAACATACTCAATGTCCTCATCTAGAAGTTGGGTACCAACAGAGGCCAAATTGTTTGCCGATGGAGGTCAATACTCAACCTCTATCCCTCTTCCCCCCTATGTGGTGATGTGCCAACTTTTGCGTCCATGAAAATGTTACATTATATTAGTTGTACTTGATTTGGTTCTCTATTGCACTTCATGGCTACTGATCTTGCTAATGTCTGATGAAAATGATGTTTTTATTTGTAATTTGAGTATGTGCTGATCTCTATATATTAAAAAGATCCTTCTTTCTTCTTCTTGTTTTTTATTTATTTATTTTTTCTCTCTCTCACTCTATTAGACCATCTAGTTTATGTTAAATTTGCCTACTTTCATGCAGGAAATGTTCTGCCTGAATCCAGCTAGAAGAATATCAGCTCTTGATGCGCTTGCGCATGCATACTTCAAGAATGATGATGATGATGATAATGCTACTTCAAGAAGAAGAAGAAGAAGAAGAAGAAGAAGAAGAAGATAAAGATAATGTTGGTGATGATGTTGATGATGATGCTCCTTGATTCCAACTCCGCCGGGGTTGTTAACAACTCCGCCGGTCCCAAACCCGGGTTAAGGAGGAGGGTTGTGTGTTAGGTAGCCGACAGCCAACACGTAAAAAGCCGCTCGGATCCCTTATGAAAATGAATCCTACTTTGAATCGTTTAAATGCTAGGTCGTTCCCCTCAAGTGACGCGTTGCGCCTGCCTCCGGGTGTTTCGAAAAGTAAGCAAGGGGCGCCGCATGGGTGCGGTGAAAAATGGGCAAAGGTTTCCGCGTTTTTCTGGACGAGCGCGGGTAAAGAAGCTAGTCCAAGACTATAGGTTTAGGATAGCCACTTGGAACATAGGAACCTTAATTGGTAGGACGATAGAATTAGTAGATGTTATGATTAGGAGGAGAGTTAGTATAGCTTGCATACAAGAAACTAAGTGGACGGGAGAGAAAGCTAGGGAAATTGAGGATACTGGTTTTAAACTTTATTATAGTGGTAAGGATAGACGCAGGAATGGGGTAGGAATCATAATTGCCAAGGGTCTTGTGGAAAGTGTGGTGGCGGTCATTAGGAAAGGAGATAGGATTATGCTAATTAAATTAGTTATTGGAGGGAATATAGTGAACATTATTAGCGCTTACGCCCCTCAAGTAGGGTTAGATGATCAGACTAAGAGGGATTTTTGGGAGCAAATGGATGAGATCTTACAGGAGATACCTGTAGGAGAGAACCTGGTTATAGGTGGAGATTTTAATGGCCATGTGGGCATAGATAAAGTAGGTTATGAAATGGTGCATGGTGGATACGATTTTGGCGACAGAAATGAGGCTGGAGAGAGAATCTTAGATTTTGCGTTGGCTTCTGACTTGGTGGTGGCTAATACTATGTATAAGAAGAGGGATGAGCATTTGATAACCTTTAAGAGTGGATTAGTTAAGAGCCAAATAGATTATTTCTTAGTGAGAAAAGTAGACTGCCTAAAATGCAATGATTGTAAGGTGATTCCTGGAGAGAGTCTGGTCTCTCAACATAGGATTTTGATACTAGATTTATGTTTTAGAGGACAATACCAAGCTAGGAAGGATGGTGGGCGTCGTAGGACGAGATGGTGGGACTTAAAAGGGGATAAACTAGAAATATTTAAGAATCGAATGGATAAGGAAGGTACTTGGGACTTAGAAGGTGAGGCTAACACTAGATGGAATTCGATGGCCAATTGTATGAGGAGAATCTCAAGGGAAGTGCTTGGAGAGTCGAAAGGAACGGGACCCAGCTCTAGGGAAACTTGGTGGTGGAGGGAAGAGGTCCAAGCGGGTAGTTAATGCAAAAAAAGAGTGCTTTAAAAAGTGGCAGAAGGATAGAACTGAGAAAAACCTTAAGAGCTATAGATTGGCTAATAAGGAGGTCAAGAAAGTAGTGAGAGAGATTAAGTTGAAAGTTTATGATGACCTATACACTAGACTAGATAGTAAGGAGGGAGAGAAGATGGTATACAAACTTGCTAAGATGCGGGAGAGGAAAACAAGAGATTTTAATCAAGTAAAGTGCATCAAGAGTGAGGATTCTAAGGTATTAGTGAAGGACGATGAGATTAAGGAAAGATGGAAGAATTATTTTGAGAAACTATTAAATGAGGAACATGGAAGTACGACAATAGGGGAAGAAATAATCAGTAATACGATAAACCAAGACTATAGGTTCTATCGCAGGATTAAAAATTTTGAAGTTGAGATTGCACTTAAGAAGATGAAATCAAATAAGGCTTTAGGACCTGATGATATCCCTATTGAAGCTTGGAAGTGTTTGGGTAAAAAGGGAGTTGCTTGGTTGACTAGGTTGTTTAGTAAAATTTTGTTGACTAGGAACATGCCAGATGAGTGGAGGAAGAGTATTTTAGTGCCAATCTATAAGAATAAAGGTGATGTCCAGAATTGTAACAACTATAGAGGAATTAAGCTAATGTGTCATATAATGAAAATGTGGGAGAGGGTGATGGAACGTCGATTGCGAGACATAACAGAGGTGTCAGAGAATCAATTTGGGTTTATGCCTGGTAGGTCAACAATGGAAGCGATCTATCTTTTGAGGAGAGTAATAGAAAAGTATAAAGAAAAGAAAAGAGACATTCATATGGTGTTTATCGACCTTGAGAAAGCATATGACAGAGTGCCCCGAGATATAATATGGTGGGCGTTAGAGAAGAAAGGGGTGACAAAAGGCTACATTGACGTGATTAGGGACATGTATGAAGGGGTGGTGACCACTATTAGATCGCCAGCTGGAGAAACAAATGAATTTCCTATCACTGTAGGGTTACACCAAGGATCTACCTTAAGTCCTTATCTTTTTGCTTTAGTTATGGACGAGTTGACGATAAATATTCAGGATGACGTGCCATGGTGTATGCTTTTTGCAGACGATATTGTGTTAGTGGATGAGACTAGAGAAGGAGTTAACACAAAGTTGGAGATCTGGAAAAAAGCTCTTGAATCTAAAGGATTTCGGATAAGCAGAACTAAGACAGAGTACATGGAGTGTAAATTTAGTAACAGTAACAATGAAAGCAGAGGTGAAGTGAAGATTGAGAACCAAGAACTGCCTAAGAGTGAACATTTTCGTTATTTAGGATCAATTATCACAACAGCGGGAGAGATTGATGCAGATGTGGCCCATAGGATTAAGGCGGGATGGTGTAAGTGGAGAAGTGCGTCTGGGGTATTGTGCGATAAACGAATACCTACTAGACTCAAAGGTAAGTTTTATAGAACGGCTATTAGACCAGCTATGTTGTATGGGACGAAGTGTTGGGCAACTAAGAAACAACATGTAGATAAGATGAGTGTGGCTGAGATGAGGATGCTAAGGTGGATTTGTGGTAAGACTAGACAGGACAGGATTAGGAATGAGTGTATTCGAGAATGGGTAGGAGTAGCACCGATAGAAGATAAGTTGAGAGAGAATCGTTTGAGATGGTTTGGTCATATTCAACAGAGACCAACAGAGGCAGTAGTGAAGAGATGCGATGCTGTAACGGTAGATGGAAGTGTTAGGGGACGAGGTAGGCCTAGATTAACGTTGACTAGCGTTATAAATAGAGATATGAATCTACTTAATTTGACCAATGAAATGGCCTTTGATAGGGCCGCGTGGAGAAGAAGGATTCATGTAGCCGACCCCATTTGATGGGACTTAAGGCTTCGTTTGGTTTGGTTTGGTTTGTTGTTATGTTGACAGACTATCTCTAGGTGATCTTTCTCTCATTCATTGTAAATTTTCTCCCAACTCAAAAGGTCTTGTTGTAACCAATTTGTGCTAGGAATTGGGTTTTATGCAATTAGATTATAATTAGGTTTTATAAACTCAGATCTCAATCTAACTCAACTCAACAAGTTTTTCAACATCCCAATCCATTGGGTTCGGTTACAAAAAAATATTTTGTGGCCCTTAAATTGCTTGTTTGGCATCATTTTTGTTTTTTGTTTTTATTTTTTAAGAAACATGTAATCTTGTTTGATGACTTGCTCCTAAAACTATTTTTGAGATTTTTTCCCCTTCAAATTTTAGTTAAAAAATGGATTCCATTAGGCTTGAAATATATATGGAGAACTGAGGGCTTCAGAGGATTGTTTAAAGGCAATGGTACTCATTGTGCACGTATTGTTCCAAATTCAGCAGTCAAGTTCTTCAGCTATGAGCAGGCTTCTAAGTATGATGGTTTCTACCTATAGTTCCTTCACAAATATAAATGCACATTGATTAGATTTCTAGTGTTGGATGTTCTTCTTTGGTTCTGATTTTTTTTTTTTTTCTTTTTAAATTTGACAAGAGATTCCAAAATTTAATTTTAAATTGTACTTACTGTGTTTGTGGAACATGTTTTGTTTAGTGAATTTAATCTTTTTGGTTATTGCTTTGATGAGTTTTATGTGTGTAAATATTTGTATGTATGTATTCATGCTAAATGGCCATATTAAGTCTTCTATATGATTTACTGGGCTAACTTTTCTGCATATTAGCTATCTAGGTTATACCTACTATTACTAAGTTTTTTATTTTTTTTATTTATTTATTTTTTCTTAGAACAATACTGTTACTAAGTTAGTTGCAGTGCAAAGTTTGTCTAATACATTTGAGGATAGAAAAAATAGTTAGAATTGATCACTTCTTTGCATTCGAAATTAGTAGTTTGGTGAGAAGGCGAACCGAGAGGAAATAGTAAATTCTATATGAAATAGATTTTGGAATCTAAGGCATCTATAAAATTGTTTAGTCATTACCATTATCTTCTCCCCTTATTTGATGCCTTAGTAGCACGTTTGTTTTGCTGGTGTGGAAGGTTGGGGGTAGGAATTTCATTCTACTTTCTGTCCATACCAGACCTCGAGACAAGATTCTAGTGGCACACAGAAATGTGGCAAGTGCAGGATTGAAGTACCTCTGAAACATGGGTCTCTGTAACTCATTATGTGGTGATTATCTAATACTCATTCCAATAGGAATGAACTAAAAGAGAAGAATGTACAAAGTTTGCCCTGCAACCTATTGAAATCCACAATCAGCATGATAAAAGCTCAGGCAACATCTACAAGAAGTAAAGGAGAAAATGACAAGAAACAAAGAATCTTTGTTGCCAACGCATGCGTAAGCAAGCTGTTAAGGGGGTGTTGACACCAAAAGTTTAAAATTTTCTGTCGATAGAGGCTCAAACACGTTCAGAAGAGGGCCAAGAAGAAAGGAGGTAAAGTTAATGGCCCAAGAAAAAGGAATGAGGAGGCATGGCAGTACCAGGAAAAAAGGGAATTCAGAGGCAGTTGCAGTTCATGGGCAGTTCTAAGAGCATGGCAAATAGGCACGTGGCAGCACAACATGGCCATTGAAAGTCATAAAAGGTGGAAGTTCAAAGAGAAAAGAACCTCCAACAAAATTCACAACCCATGTGGAATTAGGAGTAATATAACTTAATTAGAAGCAGCTTTTGTACTTAGGAGTAGTTTGTTTGTAATTCAGCCTCTGTGGCCAAGTTTTCCTCTGTCGATTGTTATGCATTTCAAACTTGTAACTTAATTCTTGTAATTAGGTGGCAAGTTTACTTGTTCTTCAATCAAATTTCAGTTTATTTACACTTGTTTCTTCACATTAAAACCTCCAAAGAAGTCCTTGAAACTGTCAAAGCATAGAACACCAACCACAATTGTCTGATTTGTTGTTGTTTGTGGAAATTTGGTTTCTCTGTCAATTTGACCCAAACTAGATTTTTACAAACATATTTTGTCACGCCCAATGGGACCTGTCTAATTTGGAGTGATGGCTAAGAAGAAACAACACGAAGTTTTTGAAGACCCTGAAAAAAGGGTTGAAGATGGAGAAGAGTTGGATGGTAAGGTCAAAGGAGTGCAAGACAACCTAGGTGATGGCCATTCAGTGGCCAGACAGGAAATAGGTTAAGGAAATAGAAAAAATGTAGCCAAAACTGGCCAATCCAGTTGCCCTCTTGCTGATCCAAGAAGGGCTCTTCTACTGCACACTCAGCAAGCAATTGGCTCCATGTCTGCATATGAGAACCAAGTGATGGTAGATGACTTGCTGCTTGTGTTTGAGAAGGCTAACATCAAGCCCGGCCAATCAAGAAGGGTTGGGGAGGAGACTCAGGTAAATAAAGCACAATTCATAACTCCAATGGTCCCTCCACAGCATACAAATGTAAATGAACCTGTATCATTTTATAGACCTCCCACACTCCAACAAAGATATGAGGAGAGAATGACTGTAAATCCAAGACTCTACTTTTAGTTTACCCTTCCAAAAAGAGGACAAGGAGCAAAAGGATTACACCAAATTAGTATATACAGAAATCAGCAAAATACATAGAAGAGGAAACCTTAGGAGATTACAAGGGAGATAAATGACAGCACAAGGGACGGAGCCAGGATTTCAAGATAGGGGGAGCCAAACAATGTACATCCAACTCCAGCTACATATACGGTTTCATAGATTTTAGTTTGAAAATAACAACATATCAAAATATATCAAATAGTTAATATAAACAAAGATACTTTAAAAAAAAAGGCAAAAATCGACAAATCAAAACTAAATAGTTCTTTTTTTCTTCAATTACATCTATCAAAATTGAACTTAGCATTCTTTTTTATAACAGTATCCATCTATGATTGAATTTGTACTAATTATTCAGCAATTTTCTTTTCAATTTACGGAATTAGTTATTGCCTTCTAGTCTTATGTCTTATTTTATATTTATTTGGTCAAAATAAATAATATTTTAATAAACATATATACTATATATGCATAGGTTATGGCAAACACAGGGGGGGCCATGGCCACCTTTGGCCATAGTGTGGCTACATTAGAGGAAAATTAGGTGAAAATTATAGATAATTATGGGGTTCTCCTCGTGTACCACACAAGGGTTAAGGATGTCTTCTTCACAACGAAATTGAGGTGATAAACCCCTTAACATGCCAAAGCTAGATGACCATAGTGCAGGGTAAAGCAGCTTCACATAATCATGTAATCATACTTTCAGTTATTGATGTAAAGGACACCGTGTGTTGCATCAAAAAGATGTGTCAAATTGTCTTAATAAGCTTGAAAATAAAATGCAAGAAATTAAAAAAAAAAAAAAAAAAGACATGGGCGCACAAAGTCCACATCAGAATGTCAAAGTTGCATAATCCCACTGAATCCATAAAAATCCTAGTTAACCGAAAGAATCATTTTCTATATTCTTTTTGTCCATGAAAACCCACCACAGCCTTAGTTAAATACAGACAAGAATATTACTCTTCCCTAAATTCCAAAATCAGTTTCCCAAAAAGGTTATTCATGAAATTCTAAGGCCTCTAATCTCCAACTGGCTTCAAGCAAATCTCATCCTGATCAATTAGGTGATTCCAACTCCCGTCTTCAATCTCATGAGACACAAAGCCTGAATTGCTAAAGCCCACTGACCAACAGCTTACATAAGAAGCACTCAAGCGACATCACTACACTATCTCTTAGCAGAAGAAAATAAGAAAATTTAAATAAATATTCGCCTATCTGTATCAGGATTTTGGAATTCAGATACACATATTCACCAATATATCATGTCTTATATCGGCTGATATACGACCGCATCATCAATACTGAAATTCATAAATGAGGTTTCACTACACTATCATATCTTCAATTCAAACAGTGGTTAAATCAAATTACTTGCAGATAATCAACATATTTAGATCACAAAGTAAATAATCAATTCATAAAAATAAAATAAAAAAGCAAATCACAACAAAAAGTACATATATAAGATGAAGAAAAAACAAAATAGGTACATTTGAAGTATATTACCTTGTTGACATTGACATTGGAGGGCCAATAATGAAGGAACTTTTAGAAGTAATCGAACATCTCCACAGAGGATTCCAAATTCTTGGGTCGAACGCTGACCCGATCCGACTCCTTATCTCCCTCAGTTCCTTCCAGTTGATCCAATCGGTCTTCCTCGGCGGACTTCTCAACCTTCAGCTTCTTGGCGCCGCCGCTATCCTAGCCGGAATCTTCCCTCGAACGCTTCGAGTCGGCGGCGGGGAGTTGTTCTTCGGTGGCGGCGATTGGGGTTTCAAGATCCATGTCTTGGGTGGACGGCTCTACTTCTACGAGGGTTTCGGAGGCATCAGTTGTTGCAGATTCGGCCATGCCTGAGACAGATCTTTTGCGAAGAAGAGACGCCACACCAAAAACCCTAGCTTCACTTTAAACCCTAGACAGACACTAATCCTCTTTCTTTTTAGATGCCGGGTTTTATGAAAAAATGTTTGGGTCCCCATAGGTCCATAACTTTTTTTTTTTTTTCTTTTTTTTTCTTTTTTTTTTTTTTTTTTTCAATCACGGACATATGTGTGGAATCCATTCATGCATAGAGGTGAGCATGGTCCGGATTGAACCGGATTGAGATAAATCAGAACCAATTCGTTATTTACGGTTTTTGAAAAATCGAAATCAATCAATCCGTTTAAATCTTGGAACCAATCCGAACCAATGTATTTAAATACGAATTGGATCGGTTTAAGATCACGGATTCACATAATTAAATAACAAATATATATATATATATAATATTTTTATTTTATAAAAATATAAACATAGCGCTATATTACTTGTACAATATCAACATGTTTTTCTATAATAGTGACATAATGTTCTGGAATTTAAACAATCATAAAAAAACTAGTTTCACCATAAGTATTTAAATCATTTCAAATTAAAACTAAAAACTAACAAACAAAAGTAATAAAAGAATATATTATACGAGGTTTAAGTTTGAGTTTAGATTTTATATAAAATAAGAAAAGATACTATGAAGGAGGATGTATAATAAAAATATAGACTATTTGTATATGGTTCGGATCGGTTCCAATCTGGAACCGTGGAGTTCAATCCGGAACCAATCTATGGACTACAGATTTTTAATTCTTCAATCCGAAACCGAACCACAGATTCAAAAAACCAATCCAAACCTATCGGATTGGAGTGGACTGGATCGGATTACGAATTTTACGGATTTCTTGCTTAGCCCTATTCATGCATATCAATAATTGAGATTTAAAAAAGAATGTGAAGTCTAAAAAATAAGAGTCTCAATCATTATTGGGGTTTTATATGGCCTGTATGAATCAATTGTTGCAAATATTATTCATGGTTTGGTTGCAATTTTTTAACAAATTTTTTTTAGTGAGTCTTTTTTAATATTTAAGCAAAATTTTTTTATTAGATATACTTAAATAAATAAAATTAAATAAAATATTATAGGAACAAAAATTAGTAAAAACAAAAATTATAGAAAATAAAAAAAATTCAAAATTTTAAAAGTGGATTCAAAATTCTCAAACCAAATAAGGTGAATAATTTTTTTAAAATCAAATAACTTTTTTTTTCTTTGTTTTATGCACAGTACACAACATAACTTTAACACAAAAATATTTGGACAAATTACAACCCAAAAAAAAAAATTCTTATGTTTTTCATTTTGTTTTGAAATTAGTTTTGAAAGATAATTTTGTGAAAAGAGTTTTAAAAATTCAAAACCTGCTTGATTATAAGTTTTCAAACTAGTTTTGAGTTGTGTATTTTAAAAATAGTCTTTAGAAATTTGAAAATTCGAAATTAGTTTTTGAGTTTTTTTGAATCGTGTATTTTTTTGTCTTGTAATCAAAAAAAAATTTACAATATTATAGTAAAGTTTATTTACTTTGTTTTGTATACCTAATCTAAATTTACTTCTTCATGCATCTAATATAATTCATAGGGGAAAGTTTCACTCTATTTTTTAAATTTTTTATGAATGTTTTAAAACTTTTAATACTTCTTTTTTAGTTTTATAGCAACTCAATTTATATACATTTAAAACGTTTCACATTTAAACGTAACTTTTTATAAAATTATTGAAGAATAGAAAATATACACACAAAAACTTGACCAGTTTAAAAATGAATACAACTTTAATATTTTATATATTTATTAAATTTGATTTTGCGTTCTTCAAATTGTAAAACATAAAAATTATTTGGCTAATTTGTGAAAACCAAAATAGTCAATTTTGTGAAAACATTAAACTAAACAGGTTTTGGGTTTTGGATTTCGAAATAAGTTTTCAAAAACCCTAAACTAAATAAGTTTTGGGTTTTGAGTTTTGAATTTTTCAATGAGTTTTCAAAAACCCTAAACTAAACAAGTTTTGGGTTTTGGGTTTTGAAAAACTAATTCAAAAATTGAACCAAATGGAAGTGTTTAACCCTTAAAACAAATTAAATTTTGATTTTTTAATTTTGTTGAATCTTAAATTTTTGAATTATTTTCCATCTAAACTATTTATCTATTTCTATTAGTAAATAAAATCAATAGAAAAAATAGTATTTTAATTATTAAACTTAATAAAAAATGATATTTTATATATAAAACATTGAGTTTAATGGCTAAAATATTCTTTTTTTTCGTAGGTTTTACTCAATAAAAAATAGGTGAATGATTTATATTGAAAACAAATAAAAAAATTTGGAGTCAAATTGACATAAGGAAAAGTTAGGGTTTATTTTATTACAAGGCTCAAACCTTGAATTTATTTATTTTTTTAAATTATCCCAAAATATTTTCAAAAAAATTATTGTTCTATATAATACATTAATTAAATTTGGATCCTATAACAATTTTCTTAATATTTTTGTGCACTAATTTTATGTACGTACTTTTTTTTCAAGAAATTTGAGTGATGATTGTAGCTCTTTCGACATCTAAATAATTTCAATTCTTTTTTAAATAATCATCTTAATTCTAATTATATATTTCTTATAATATCATAATTTGTATATAATATACATCCTTTTGAGAGTGTATAACCATAAAATGACATTTTTGGGGAAACCACAAAATATATATATATATATATCTCAAGCTCTGACTATTGTAATAAAATAAATTATGAGCTTTTAATTTTGTCAATTTAGACTCCGAATTTTTAATTTATTTTTAATCTAAATCATTTACTTATTTTTTGTTAAGTAAAATTTAAAAATGAATATTTTAGTCATTTAACTCAATGGAAAATAATATTTTATATTTGCCTATATGAAATTTAATGACTAAAATATTATTTTTTCTATTGATTTTACTTAATGAAATATGAATGATTTAAATTAAAAATAAATCAAATATTAAAATTTAAATTAATATAATTAAAAATTAAAAAAATATTTTATTAAAAGACTTAAACTGTGAGATTTTTTTTTATATAATTGTCCCAACTCAAAATGATTTGATAGTCTTGAAATAATAATTCTCTCTCTTAATCCCCATCCTTTTAGCCTATCCAATTACGGACAAAACACAACCATAAAATGAAAGGCCCACATTGGCACATTAATGTACTGTGGAGATTTGTGAATGGGAAAAAAAACAAAAAGACAAAAATTAAAATTTTACTTGGTTTGATTTTATAAAAATTGTTATTGAATGGGTTTTTATTTATCCTTGTTGAAATTTTGCATATTTAATTTTTTTTAAATTCACTTAATCTATATGTTTTTTAAAAAAATTTAAAAATAACTAAAATATGAAAAAAGTTCATTAATTTTTTTTTTTTTTAAATCCATCTAAAACACACAGGTTTTTTTAGGAGAAGACAACTATCCTTGTACTTTGTAATTTTATTTTATTTTTATCATAGTAAAAATCACATCAATCATGTAGCTCTAGTTTGGAGTGAACCACATAAATCTATATATTTTTCATGTTTGTTTGATTTATCATTTCTTATTATTATTCTTATTTATATTTTGTCTCACCGATTCTAATTTATATCAATTTCTCACAAAATATTCTCTATTTCTCACACAATTTCTTGTGGACTTGTCAAAATGGACTTAAAAAAGTTCTATCAACACCTCACATAATGAATATATCATCAACAACAATTAGTTAAAACTATGGTTTTAAATAAAAATATTATTAATAATACAATGTGGTCAATGGAGGATGGGTCGGATTGATCCACACGTTCCACGAGTTTGTAGGCCTTCTTCTCCTTGATGCATGCCTACAAAAAGTCTAGCAGGGAGACACCAGGATCGGAGCGGTTACCCCCCGTAGACACTCTGATAGTCAAGTTAGATTGGAAATGTTAGATGAAGCAAAGAGAGAGTTAGAGTGAGTGAGAGAGAGAGAGAGAGAGAGAGAGAGAGTTACTTGTTTTTGCTAACCTTCTTCATGAGCGTTGTAGTCATCCCATTTTTGACCGCCCTTAAGACTTGGGTACCTCAGGTTGATCACTCGATGATGAAAGTTACGCTGTACAAATGTTCGATTTGTTCAGCAAGAAAAGCTTCTAAATCCTAACCTCACACCCTATTTTAGACCAAAACTATTTTAGACCTTAAAACCCTCTTTTTCGAAATCTTTTTTTAAATGTTTATACAATATTCCGAAGCTCGTATTTTGTTTAAAATATTGCACTTTTCTGTAAACCGAGTAAGGACAAAGTGGAAATACATGGAAGGGAGGTGAACTCTTTGAAAAATCTTTAAAACATCTTATTTATAGGTTTGGAGTTGACGAAAATAGGAGAGGAAAGAAGAAAACTAGTTTGGGGAAAAGTTGGGCATCAATCCGTTAAGCTAGTAATGAGCAACCTTCACTAAATTAGGCATATCTCTTTGCACACTTAGAATTTAGATGTGAGACTACCACCATTGGAAAGTAGACTTCTGGGACTTCAATTTAAACTCAAGAATCACTTAAAACTGAGTCCGAATGAAGGAGATATACCCGTTTGAAGTCAAACTTGAGTGTAGTCTTTTGTGGCCGACCGGCCAATTGTGAAAAATTAGGCCATTTTGAGTGGATTGGCCAGCCAAGTGTCCCCATTGAGTGTACGGCTGTCCACTAATAGTGTACGGTCGTCCACTAAAAGTGGTCGGCCGGCCACTTGTTCTTGAGAATAGATTTTTGCAGATATTTGTTGCCAACTGTTTCCACAGGTGCATGCATTGCACTAGCTGTCCATATACAGATATTTCCAAGGTAGACACATATATTTCTATATATAGATGACTTTCCCTCTTGGGATAGGGGTTAGAAAATTTTGGTAAAGGAAATTAGGGTTAGAAAAGTTCCTTAAGGACCGATACTTGCATAGCACTCTCTCTATCTTGCAACCTACACTCTCTCTATCTCTCTATCTTGCAACCTACACACTCTCTCTCTTCACTTCCTAAACCAAAAATTTAACTCTTCTTGTTGAGCTTCTTAAGCTCAAATCTTAACCCTTGAGAGTATAAGCTTTGTGGTTTGTGAACAAATGAGTTAGTTCTTTTCAAGGGGTATAACTTGTGCAATCTTTACACTACTTTTTCCTTCTTTCTTCTTGTCGTTTTTGAAATGTTTTTGGACTTTTTTTATGGGCTAAAACTTGTGGCTTAAAGCTATCAAAGGTGGAGGGGTTAACCACCCTTCTTTGAACCTTGTCTCCTAAGCTTTTGCCCTTTTGTTTCCCATCCCTTCATCAACTTTTTTGGAGCTTTTTCCTACTGATTTTTAGAGGTTTTTCAGAGGCTAAAAAAGTAGTTTTGAAGTCCCAATACTAGCTTAATTGCTCTATTATTTTAGCTTATTCTTTTAGCTATTTGTACCTAAATTCCAGCACTGTTTTTGCTTACTTTAGGACTATTTTAGGCTGGTTATGTCATTTATGCCTTGTATGGTATGCTTGTAGTGTACTGGTTCTCGTAGGTTTGGTGTTTTAGGCATTAGATACCAACCTATTTAAGTTGATGGCATTTATTTCATGCTTTCCATACTTGTGTTCACCTCTAAACATCTCTGCAACCTCCCTCCTATCTTGGTTTTTCCTTGCTTTGAGAGTCGTCTCAAACCGATTGTTTGTTTAAGCTGGAGACAGAGATCGTTGTGCTTAATGGTTTAATCTCCTCGGAGGTTCATTACCAACGGCATGACACCTCTCTCATGCCCAAAACAACCCTTTGTTTGATACTTCTCTCCATTAGTGGACTCAATCTTCATTATTGGACTTAATTGACTAATGAATGGAAAGGTAATTAAAAGATGTAATAAAATTGGGACTAAAATGAACTAAGATAATAAAATCAACTTGGGTTCAATCGAACGTTAATTGAACCTCTTGAGTCTTGAGTCATTTTATACTTGTCAGTGATGAAATGGCTCAAAGGTTCAATGTCAACCC
This sequence comes from Camellia sinensis, assembly GCF_055761805.1. NCBI lineage: Eukaryota > Viridiplantae > Streptophyta > Magnoliopsida > Ericales > Theaceae > Camellia > Camellia sinensis. The sequence goes on from NC_138973.1 coordinate 154,180,871, forward strand.
ATTCCCTTGATCAATCTCATGATAGGGAGGAGGTTTTGTTGGTCATTTATTTTCCCTCATTAAGTTTTTGTCTAATCGAGCCATGGATCATCATGCAACAACTTTGCAATTGTTGGCGATTTGCGACTCGATTCTACCCCTCATTTGAGCAATTTCATGATAGGGAGAGGCAGAGATGATGAATATCCCCTGGAAACACTCTGTTTCGGCTCTTTTCATTTTCTGTTGCAGTAGGGCCATATTTACATTAGTAGCCGGCCGGCCACTATTTGTCGCCGGCCGGCCACTATTTGTAGCCGGCCACCCACTTTTGTGTCAGTAGGCAGTGTTGTTTTCTTGAAAGGTAGAGCAGAAGCAGAGGCAAAACAGAGGCTTTTTCTGCAAGTAGAACAGTCCTGGTAGTAAAACAGAGGTGTTTCCGGGAGGATGTTCACCTTGTTCGCATTGGCACGCTCGGTTCACTCCCCCCGCTTGAGTTCAATTAGCTTACATAGCACTTAGTTAATTTGTTAATTTAACTAGTTGATTCCTTTGAACTTGTAACAATTAGGTAATTCTAATTTGTAAACTAATTAGTTAGCGTAATTAATTAATTAGTTTCAATTGGTAAATTATTAGCTAGTATAGTTAAATTATCTCATTTGGGTTATAATAGCTACTTAATTAGTTTAATTAGCTAGGGCATTTATTCGGACCCTCCTGTGCGAGGGCAAATATGTAATAATGCGTGTATGTCTTCCAACTCCACTTCTTTCTCCCTTTTATTTAATTGTTTAATGGATAGCTTAGAACATCATGTTTTTTTTAGCATTGCCCATGTTTGCATCCATTTATCTCGCATGCATACAAGGCTCGATTCATCATTCTAAATAAGCATTGTCGTTTAAAATACTTCTTTGGAAACGTGTTTAAAACTGCATGTTATCAAATTGATTCACATGTCATGTTAGTAGCCAAGCCTATTAATTGCATATTGCATGTGTTGCATTAGGCATATTTCATTAGTTAAGATCATGCATTTTTTCTGACTATTTTCTTTCTTTTGGCTCGCCTTGGGAATTGGGGTAAGCTTTTATTGCTTTAGCATATTGCGTATGTGTGATTGTTGCCATGACAAGCATGATTACCATGAGACTAAGTGCTTCGTTGATATATTTGTTTGAATGCCTGTGGATGAAGGTTAATTGCTAAAATTGGGATAACTTGACTAAATGTGCATATGAGCCCATTTATTCAAATGGCACATTCGAAACATTTTCAAAAACAAACATAAAATCAAAGCGTTCCAATTTTTACAAATTAGTCTATACTTGTGTGCAACACATAGTAAACATAGCCTAATAATCAGAACAAGAGCATATAAGGTAAATAAGAATCACATAATGATTAGTTGAGGTCGATCTTTGATCGGGCGAGTGTGGTGCTCAATTCATGACCTTCCCCTATTGTACCTAAGTTCCTGAGCCGAGACACTCTTGGTGATGACGGAAAAGTGGCCTTTGGCACGAGTCCTGGATTTTCTAAATTTTTTGAAAATATTTAGGTAGCGACTCTGTATCTAGTAATGCAGTCCATTTTTGGCATTTTGATTCAAAATTGATTTTCCAAATGATTTGCCGGATTTGAACTCATTAGTGTTTATCTATTTCACATTGCACTTGTGAAATCAAATTCAGAATCATAGGAGTCCGAACTGTAGGGCAAGTCGTATCCGAAAGGAGTACGAAAAGCAAGCCACAGTTTCTGGTGAATCTACTGGGAAAATAGAGAACTTGACTTGAAATTCATGATATGAAATTTTATCTACACTTATATGTTATTTGCATTGCATTTGCATTGGCGCGCTTTAGTCACTATATTTGCCATCTGCTATTCTTGGATGGTTTGTCGGAGGCTTGCCCAAAAGCTTGCCAAAAGGCTGACCGGTCGTAGGCTCTGCCATGTTAGGAACGCAACCCTTGGATCTAGACTACCGTTGTACCGCTTGATCTTCCTTTCACTTCTTGGTGTCAGGTGTGAGAGGTATATTTGGTAGTCTTGCTGAAGTATCCATTTTCGACCATTTGGTTTAGCTGCATATAGTAAGCCATAGTGACTGTTCCAAACTACGATAGAATGCTCACCCGTATGCAGGATTGTATGAAATCGCTTGTTTGAAGTAGTGAAATCCTAGTTCATGCCAAAACTAGGATAGGGTAACCCTACCCCCTCATAGGGGTGCTTTGGCTCTCTTGAACTAGTATATGCTTTGCAGTGAAACCGTATAGGACTGCTTTTATCAGTTGTACAGTTGGTATCAATTTGTGGGGCATAATTTAGTAGGGAGTACAATCATTCAGCTATGATCATATCTGTTCTAGTGAAATTCAGTTGAGGTGCTGTCTATTTTCTCTTTTGCTAGTCAGTCCTAGAACTAGAACTTCAAAAAGCTCTGATATCCCCCGGGTACTTTGGACTCGTGTTGATAGACTTTGTCAGGTTACAGATCTAGTTCATGGGTAACCTGTGTTTCCTTCACTATCACCAGTTACAAGGAGAAGGAGGATCAGACAAAATTCACCAGTCTAGTTTTTACAGCAGTCATGTCTCAGCTCACCTGTATTCAGTCCGGTTCAAGCACAGTCATCTATTTCCAATCCAGCTCAAAGACAATCACCTATTCCAATGACAAAGCATCCCCCAGCAAACATGGAGGACTTAATACTTTAGTTGCAGCAAACAATTGAAACACTAAAGCAAGATACGGCCCACCAGGCCGAGATTATAACCAAGTTGCAACAATAACAACCGCAGTTGGCCGCGGCCTTTGCATCATATGTACCTTCCATGGCTATCCCTGTGCTCGATCCCACTGGTAATATTGTCGCGGCTGGTTTATGGTTTAGGATTTAGGATTTAGAGTTTATGGTTTAGGGTTTAGGGTTTAGGATTTAGGGTTTTGGGGTTTAGGGTTTTAGGGTTTAGGGTTTTAGGTTTGGGGTTTGGGGTTTGGGATTTTAGGTTTAGGATTTTGGGTTTCGGGTTTAGGGTTTCAGGTTTAGGGTTTAGGTTTTGGGGTTTGGGGTTTTGGGTTTCGGGTTTCGAGTTTAGGGTTTAGGGTTTAGGGTTATAGGGCTTAGGATTTTGAAAATAAATATCGTTTGGCCTCGTTTGGAACAGGTTTTTTTTAAGTAATTTTTTGATTTTTTGGTTAAATATGATGTATAAAAAATTTGTATGTTGTAGATGTCCCCGAACGCCCCGGGAGGGAGATCCCGTTCTGTTCGTTTGAGGCTCACTACAGTTCAGGACTCAAAGTCACGGTATTGTATCTAATCTCGCAGAGTACAATGCAAGACCGATGAATCGTCAAAGAGTCCAAATCCGGCAAATCGTTTTTGAAAACAGATTTTTTTTTAAAGAAGTGCCAAACATGGACTGCTTTGCCAGATACAGAGTCGCCACCTAAATATTTTATTTTGAAAAATTTAGGAAACCCTGACTCGTGCCTAAGGCCACGTGTCCGTCATCACCAAAGTTGTCTCGGCTCAGGAACTTGGGTACGATTGGGGAAGGTCACTTCGTGAGCACCCCCGCTCGCCGGATCAAAGATTAACCTCTACTAACCATGATATCTAGTTTTGAAAACATTATGCGTTCCTATTCCGATTAATAGTCTAGATTTACTATGTGATGCGCACAGCATACAAGTATAGACTAGATCGCCTAATTTGGAACAAAGCATTGCATATCCGTTTGTTTGGAAATGTTTGAAGTTTGCTACTGGCAAGTAGGCTAAAATGCGGATTTCAATGAATTATCCCAATTCAAGTAATCCAACCTTCACCCACAGGCATTCAGGCAGTTTATCACATAAGCACATAGCCTCATGGTATGATAGCAATCACACTCATGCGAGATGTTAATATAGCGATCCCGGATTTACCCTTGTTGTACAGTGATTCGGACATGTGTCCGTGGATGTTGGTAGTTGATTATTATCTTGTTTGCATCCTTTTTACTTCATATTTGAGTTATAGGATGTGTTGGGCTGGTTTGTTACAGGTTAGTTGAGTTTAGAAACCAAAACTAGTTGCCCAGATTTTGACCTGTCCGCTCGAGCGAGGATTCTGGCGCTCGAGCGGGAATTGCACCCGTCCAGTATTTCCTGTGCAGGGTTGGATGCTCGAGCGTGGAGCTGGCCGCTCAAGCAGGGTTGTGTGAGTGTCGCTCGAGCGGGGAGTTGGAAGCTCGAGCGGAGACCTGGTTCTATAAAAGTTCTGGGAGTGTGTATCCGCCGCTCGAGCGGGATTGTTGACGCTCGAGCGGGAGTCTGTGAGTGACGCTCGAGCGGGGTGTTTGACGCTCGAGCGGGTCGACTGGGTTTAAGTTCCGTGTTTTGACTTTTCAAATCACTTTTTCATTTTCTCTTCTCTCTCCTACTTTTCCAAAAACACCATTGTTGAGCCTCTCATTCTAGAACTCTACCTTCTCTCTAGGTTTTGATCTAGTAAGAGTGATTTGCTCATCTTTGGCCTTTACAAAAAAGTTGTTGATCGTCGAGGGCTACATTTTAATCTGAAAATTTCGGGATTTGGAGCACGTTGGGTTTTGTCATCTTCTCCCTTGGAGCTCCGAATTTGAGGTAGGGATATCCTACTCCTCTCTATGGATTTTGTCTTTAAATTTTGATTTTTTGAGACGTTGGGGTTGGTTTGGTAATCTTGTGAAGATTTGGGGCTTTTGTGTTATTTTACAAAGGTTGGGGTTTTATTTATAATAAACCTAGATGCATGTTTGGTTTAGAGAAATAGAATTAATGTTGAATCATTGATGAAAATGGGACCTAAGGGTTGAAATGGTAATTATGGAAAATGACCTAATTACATTATCTGATTAATTGGGATAATTAATTGTGAGAAATGAGGAAATGAAATGGAATTGTCGAGATTGGGAATGTATGGGGCTAAAGGGATGTAGTTGAATTATTTATCACTCACCAAATTGAAATGTTGATTGAATATCCATTGTGCATTTATTTTCTGTTTAGAAATAATTGCTTTGGGCTATCGGTGGAAGATAGTCGTGATTGTTGTAGACAATGCATGATGATTAGGCAAACGAAAACTAATCAATGGAATGTGTCATGGAATTTGACGGTTGATAGAATACATTAACTGTATGTATTGAGTGATAGTATATAGAACCAATGTGTTTGTATACGTTATGTGTAGAGGAGGAGATGGGGGATGTACTCCGCGGTTTAGGGGAAGCTAGGGGATGTACCTCTAAACCGGATAGTGTTGGGAGAAGATAAGGGATGAACTCCGTAGATACAGCTCATATGCTTGTCTAGAGAAGTGAAGATAGAGCTAATATGCTTATCTTTGTGAAGTGTGGATACAGCTTATATGCTTATCTGTGAATGTGGGATATTGTCATTATACATATCTGTTGAGAATGTGGATATAGCTTATATGCTTATCTGTGAATGTGGGATATAGTTTTTATACATATCTGTTGAAATAATGATAGAGCTAACATGCTTATCTGTTGAAAAAGGGAAAATGAAAAGTAACTTGGACTCATAAGTCGTATGACATAAATATGTGATTTATGTGAATGTATCAGTGTTGGCCATTTATCAATTACTAATCTTTTAGTCATTGTTCATGGTTGGTTTAGTGTATTTCTACTGGGCTGTGGCTCACCCTATATGGGAATATCATTTTCAGGTACAGGTAGCATGCCACCTCCAAGGACATAGCTTGGGAGGCTAGAGGCGGACATACTTTTGTCGTTTTATTTTTAATGTATTACATGTAAATTCAAGCCAAGGGCTTAATGTGTAAATGAGTTAGTACTCTTTTGTTGTAACCAAGTGTTAACTTGGAAAGTTGTAAGCCCGTAGGGCATTTTGCTTTTGTTGTTAACAGGTAGTACTTTTGTAATGAAACTCTGATGAATAGAAGAATGTGGTTATTTCATATGTCAATGAATATCCTATTTGATGGGTTTAATGTTATTATTTTTTGAGGGCGTTACAACTTGGTATCAGAGCGTACCGGGTTCGAATACTTTGGGTACGTGGGAAGTGATTAGTATCACAATGGGTTTGTCTCGCTTGATAGAGACTTAGATGTAGTGTCATATGCTATGTGCTTAATTGATAACATGCTTATTTGTTTATTTGGGTATGGGATTTAGTTTCTAGGATGTTGATTGGATCCTTGGGTTTCTGGGAGTCTTGTTGGAAAGGCACTTGATCAATGCTGTTTCTAACCGGAACTCTAGTAACGCCTCGGGACTGTCATTATCCGGAAATGAAATTCGTAAGTGCTTATGTGTTTATGTGCTTACGTGGAGTGAATTACAGTTGTCCGTGCATTAGGACGTGAGTGTTTAGTTTCGGCACATTTATGAATGTGCTAACGTTCTGCATTACCTTTATTAGGATGTCAGGACGAGGAAGAGGTGCTAGGCGTGGTAGACCTGCGAGGCAGGAAATACCGTTACCGGAGGAGGTTCCGGCAGTACAGGAGGGAGTTGGTCAAGCCAATGTGGCCGAGCCAGCGGGTCAGCAGGCCATGGGTGCCTTGGCCAGAGAGATAGCGGGAGCTTTGGGTATTCTTAGAGCTAGGAATCAGGCAGCTGAGGCAGGGCCTTCTTTCTTGAAGAGGGAGTTTTTCCGGTCTAATCCGGATGAGTTTATCGGGGATCCGAAGGAGCCACTGAAGGCTGATGAGTGGCTAGAGCAAATGAATAAGACGTTCGAGATGCTTGGCATCGAGGACGGAGCACTGAAAGTGACCTTGGCATCCTTCTAGCTGACGGGAGATGCGGGTCAATGGTGGAAGTACGAGAAGGCTCGTGTTGGTGGTACATGGGAGGCGTTTGTGAATGCTTTTCAGGAGAGGTTTTTGTCTGCAGCAGCTAGGGAGAAGCTGAGGGATCAGTTTAGCCGGCTTAAACAGCAGGGCTTGTCAGTGGCCGAGTTTGAGGCTACTTTTACCAGTCTGTCCAGGTTTGCACCTGAACTGGTGGCGTCTGAGGAACGCCGTTGCTATGAGTTTGAGCGGAAGTTGAGGCGGGGCCTCAAGTTGAGAGTTGGTGGGTCTTACATCCGAGAGTATAGACACCTGGTAGATGTTGTTGCTCATATGGAAATTATGATGCAGGAAGAGGAGGAAGAGCAGAGGGGCTCCAAGAGGGGCCAAGATGGCCAGGGTGATGGCAGGAGGCAGAGGGGTTATAACCCTCAGCAGCCTCAGGGTGCAGTTTCTAGATCGACCTTTCCAGTGCCGAGTGCAGGCTCGGGGAGAGGCAATCAGGGGGAGTTTGCTTGTTACAAGTGTGGCCAGCTGGGTCACAAGGTTTCAGTTTGCCCGCAGAAGGGTGGGGGTCAGAGAGCTGCTTCTTTTTCAGCTAGACCGCAGAGTCAGAGTTTGGGCAGGGGGCAGCTCTTGTCTTGTTATCAGTGTGGACAGCCTGGGCACCTGAAGAGGTTTTTCCCGCAGTTGAGTGCCACGTCGGGAGCGTCTGGTTCTAGACAGACGCAGGGTTTTCAGCCAGCTCAGTCTGTGCAGGCCTCGAGGGCCAATCCGGGGGCTTCATCGTCCCAGTCTGTGCAGCAGTCTTTTGCTCCTAGAGGTGAGCAGGTAGACCAGGGGCCTACGGGGCACGTGTATGCTGTTACCGCGCAGGATTTAGTACCAGCTCCATCGGTAGTGAGAGGTACTTTTCTATTTTGCAACTCGGTTGCTAATGTGTTGATAGACACGGGTGCATCTCATTCTTTTGTATCTGCTACATTTGCATCTGTTTTGGAATTGGAGTTAGCACAGTTAGCATCTCCTATTTGTGTAGTGTCACCTCTTGGTGGTGAGTTGATCCTGAAACAGGGTGTTAGAGGTTGTGATATAGAGGTCGCCGACCATAGGCTTCCTTTTCCGTTTGTTGTCATGCCCATGAGGGGTTTTGATGTTATTTTGGGTATGGACTGGCTATCGTCATACCGGGCTGTTATCGATTGCTACCGCCAGAGGGTCACGTTATGTACCTTGAGCGGGGAGTGGTTCCATTTCTTGGGAGACCGGGTTGGTAGTGTTTTGCCACCGGGGTATGATTCGCGAGGGCGAAGTGAGCTTAGTGGTCTACTTGCTAGCTTTGAGAGTGGTGAGTGTGATGAGACCCATATTGTATTGCCAAGGGTGGTTTGTAAGTATTTGGATGTCTTTCCCGAAGACCTTGTTAGTTTGCCACCTCACCGAGAGATAGAGTTCTCTATTGATCTAGTGCCCGGCACGACGCCGATTTCTATGGCACCCTACCGTTTTGCTCCAGCAGAGTTGGTTGAGTTGAAAGTTCAGCTCCAGGAATTGCTAGATAAGGGTTTTGTTCGCCCTAGTGTTTCACCATGGGGAGCACCGGCCCTCTTTGCTAAAAAGAAAGATGGTGCCTTGAGATTGTGTATAGACTACCGGAAGTTGAATCGGGCTACGGTTAAGAATAAGTACTCTATGCCCCGTATAGATGATTTGTTTGACCAGTTGAAGGGTTCCCGTTGTTTCTCTAAAATAGACTTGAGATAGGGTTACCACCAGTTGAGGGTCAGGGAGGAGGATATTCCTAAGACGGCATTCCGTACGCGGTATGGCCATTATGAGTTTCTGGTGATGCCATTTGGGCTTACCAATACACCGGCAGTCTTTATGGACTTGATGAACCGGATCTTCCGGGAATTCTTGGATCGATTCGTAGTCGTTTTCGTGGACGACATTCTTATCTATTCACCTTCGGAGGAGGAGCACGAGGAACACTTGAGAGTGGTGCTTGAGTTGCTTAGAGCCCATAGGCTGTATGCCAAGTTTGGGAAGTGTGAGTTCTGGTTGAGGGAAGTCAAATTCTTAGGCCACGTGGTATCCGGGGAAGTGTCTGTTGATACATCCAAGGTAGAGGCAGTGCAAGATTGGGCACAGCCTAAGAGTGTATTTGAGATCCGCAGTTTTCTGGGATTAGCTGGGTATTACCGCCGGTTTGTGAAAGATTTCTCCAGGTTAGCGTCACCGTTGACTAGACTGACTCGGAAGGGAGTCAAGTTTGTGTGGAGTGAGACTTGTGAAAAGTTGTTCCAAGAGTTGAAGGTTAGATTGACCACTGCTCCGGTGTTGATTATTCCAGAGAGAGGGTTGGGTTATTCGGTTTATTGTGATGCCTCACGAGAGGGTTTGGGTTGTGTGTTGATGCAAGAAGGGAAAGTGGTAGCTTATGGCTCACGTCAGTTGAAAATACACTAGAAGAATTACCCTACACACGACCTAGAGTTAGCGGCTGTGATCTTTGCCTTGAAAATCTGGAGGCATTACCTTTACGGTGAGAGATTCGAGGTGTTCTCGGACCACAAGAGTTTGAAGTATCTGTTTACACAGAGAGACTTGAATTTGAGGCAGAGGAGGTGGATGGAGTTCATTGAGGATTATGATTTCGAGTTGCATTATCATCCGGGAAAGGCCAATGTTGTGACCGATGCCCTTAGTAGGAAATCCATTAGTGATGTAGCTTGTATAGCCATCCGAGAATGGGAGATGTTGGGAGCACTTGGCAAGTTTGATTTGCTACTGGCCGAATCCGTTGAGGCTGCGGCCTTGTTCTCAGTTGTTGCACAACCTACACTTGTGACTAGAGTGTTAGAGGCACAGAGAGGTGACCTTGAGGTAGAGTCCTTCCGAGAGAAGATCTCCAGTGGGAAAGTTGAGCAGGGTTTGACGGTGTATCCCGACCTGAGTGTGAGATACCGAGACCGTTTGTTTGTGCCGGAGTCTTGCCGAGAGGAAGTACTCCGAGAGTTTCATCATTCGTGCCTTGCAGTGCATCCGGGAGGCACTAAAATGTATCGGGATTTGGGTCGCCAGTTTTGGTGGCGGGGTATGAAAAGAGATGTGGCTGTTTTCGTATCGAAGTGCCTTACTTGCCAGCAAGTGAAGGCCGAGCATCAGAGGCCAGCGGGTTTGTTGCAACCCTTGGCTATTGCCGAGTGGAAGTGGGAGCATGTCACTATGGACTTCGTTGTAGGTCTTCCGAGGACTCAGCGGGGTAGTGATGCTATTTGGGTGGTTGTAGACTGGTTGACTAAGTCGGCGCACTTCATTGCTATGCGCGTGAGAGATTCGGTAGATCATCTTGCCGACTTGTATATTCGGGACATAGTGAGGTTGCACGGGGTCCCAGTGACGATCGTCTCAGATAGAGATCCTCGTTTTACTGCTAGGTTGTGGCAGAGTTTGCAGAGTGCCTTGGGCACTAAGTTGACCTTTAGTACAGCTTACCATCCCCAGACTGACGGGTAGTCCGAGCGTACTATTCAGATCCTCGAGGATATGCTTCGGGGTTGTGTCCTGGACTTCAGTGGGACGTGGGAGAGGCACTTACCCTTGGTAGAGTTTGCCTACAACAACAGTTTTCAGTCTAGCATCGGTATGGCGCCGTTTGAGGCCTTGTATGGCCGACCGTGTAGGTCTCCAGTGTGTTGGGCCGAGGTGGGTGATGTACCTTTGTTGGGTCTGGAGTTGGTTAGGGAGACGACGGAGAAAGTTGAGCTTATCCGTAGGAGGCTTGTTACAGCCCAGAGTCGTCAGAAATCTTATGCTGACCATAGGAGGAGGCCTTTGGCGTTTGAGGTAGGTGATCATGTCTTTCTGAAGATATCACCTAGGCGAGGCTTGATGAGGTTTGGGAAGAGTGAGAAGTTATCCCCTCAGTTTATTGGTCCTTTTGAGATCCTTGAGAGGATTGGCGAGGTTGCTTATCAGTTAGCCTTACCGCCGCAGTTGTCCGGGGTGCATGACGTGTTTCATGTGAGTATGCTTCGGAAGTATGAGCCGGATCCATCGCATGTGTTGGATTGGACCGATTTAGAGGTAGATGAGGATGCCTCGTATGAGGAGAGACCGGTTCAGGTCTTGGATAGGCGGGATCAGGTCCTGCGTGGCAAGACCATTCCTTTGGTGAAAGTCTTGTGGAAACATCACGGAGTGGAGGAAGCCACTTGGGAACGTGAGTTGGAAGTCCGCGAAAAATATTCGAACTTGTTTGTTGATATGTAATCTTGTATTTAGATTTTGAACTATTGTTGAACTTAAGAGCTTTTATATATGTCTTAAGTTGTGAAACATTGAAAATGTTTGGTTTATTGGAAGTATGTTTTGGAACTTGCCTCATATGGAAGTTGAATGTAACATTATATATGTTGAATATGTTGTTGAAATTGGAAAGGAAATGCGTAATGTTGATGCATGTTGAAAGTACATATGTTGTTTACATATTGTGAAATGCCTCTTGTTAAAGGGAGGGGGTGACCAGTAATGGGTCAGATTGTTAAATGTTGAAATGTAACATTGTTTAAAATGGAGGAAAACTTGTTTTTGAAAACTCGTGCTTAATTTCGGGGACGAAATTCTTTAAGGGGGGGAGGTTATAGCGATCCCGGATTTACACTTGTTGTACAGTGATCCGGACATGTGTCCGTGGATGTTGGTAGTTGATTATTATCTTGTTTGCATCCTTTTTACTTCATATTTGAGTTATAGGATGTGTTGGGCAGGTTTGTTACAGGTTGGTTGAGTTTAGAAACCAAAACTAGTTGCCCAGATTTTGACCTGTCCGCTCAAGCGGGGGTTCTGGCGCTCGAGCGGGAATTGCACCCGTCCAGTATTTCCTGTGCAGGGTTGGACGCTCGAGCGTAGAGTTGGCCACTCAAGCGGGGTTGTGTGAGTGCCGCTCGAGCGGGGAGTTGGAAGCTCGAGCGGAGACCTGGTTCTGTAAAAGTTTTGGGAGTGTGTATCCGCCGCTCGAGCGGGATCGTTGACGCTCGAGCGGGAGTCTGTGAGTGACGCTCGAGCGGGTCGACTGGGTTTAAGTTCCGTATTTTGACTTTTCAAATCACTTTTTCACTTTCTCTTCTCTCTCCTACTTTTCCAAAAACACCATTGTTGAGCCTCTCACTCTAGAACTCTACCTTCTCTCTAGGTTTTGATCTAGTAGGAGTGATTTGCTCATCTTTGGCCTTTACAAAAAAGTTGTTGATCGTCGAGGGCTACATTTTAATCTGAAAATTTTGGGATTTGGAGCACGTTGGGTTTTGTCATCTTCTCCATTGGAGCTCCGAATTTGAGGTAGGGATATCCTACTCCTCTCTATGGATTTTGTCTTTAAATTTTGGTATTTTGAGACGTTGGGGTTGGTTTGGTAATCTTGTGAAGATTTGGGGCTTTTGTGTTATTTTACAAAGGTTGGGGTTTTATTTATAATAAACCTAGATGCATGTTTGGTTTAGAGAAATGGAATTAATGTTGAATCATTGATGAAAATGGGACCTAAGGGTTGAAATGGTAATTATGGAAAATGACCAAATTACATTATCTGATTAATTGGGATAATTAATTGTGAGAAATGAGGAAATGAAATGGAATTGTCGAGATTGGGAATGTATGGGGCTAAAGGGATGTAGTTGAATTATTTATCACTCACCAAATTGAAATGTTGATTGAATATCCATTGTGCATTTATTTTCTGTTTAGAAATAATTGCTTTGGGCTATCGGTGGAGGATAGTCGTGATTGTTGTAGACAATGCATGATGATTAGGCAAACGAAAACTAATCAATGGAATGTGTCATGGAATTTGACGATTGATAGAATACATTAACTGTATGTATTGAGTGATAGTATATAGAACCAATGTGTTTGTATACGTTATGTGTAGAAGAGGAGATGAGGGATGTACTCCGCGGTTTAGGGGAAGATAGGGCATGTACCTCTAAACCGGATAGTGTTGGGAGAAGATAGGGGATGAACTCCGTAGATACCGCTCATATGCTTGTCTAGAGAAGTGAAGATAGAGCTAATATGCTTATCTTTGTGAAGTGTGGATACAGCTTATATGCTTATCTGTGAATGTGGGATATTGTCATTATACATATCTGTTGAGAATGTGGATATAGCTTATATGCTTATCTGTGAATGTGGGATATAGTTTTTATACATATCTGTTGAAATGATGATAGGGCAAACATGCTTATCTGTTGAAAAAGGGAAAATGAAAAGTAACTTGGACTCATAAGTCGTATGACATAAATATGTGATTTATGTGAATGTATCAGTGTTGGCCATTTATCAATTACTAATCTTTTAGTCATTGTTCATGGTTGGTTTAGTATATTTCTACTGGGCTGTGGCTCACCCTATATGGGAATATCATTTTCAGGTACAGGTAGCATGCCACCTCCAAGGACATAGCTTGGGAGGCTAGAGGCGGACATACTTTTGTCGTTTTATTTTTGATGTATTACATGTAAATTCAAGCCAAGGGCTTAATGTGTAAATGAGTTAGTACTCTTTTGTTGTAACCAAGTGTTAACTTGGAAAGCTGTAAGCCCGTAGGGCATTTTGCTTTTGTTGTTAACATGTAGTACTTTTGTAATGAAACTCTGATGAATAGAAGAATGTGGTTATTTCATATGTCAATGAATGTCCTATTTGATGGGTTTAATGTTATTATTTTTTGAGGGCGTTACAGTTAAAGCATAAATACTTACATCGTACTCCGCGCCAAAACAGAGAACTCGTTAGCAATCATGCATGATCCAAGTTCATGTTAAGTGCCTAATGTATCGCATACAAAATGCAGTCTAAAATAGGCTCGGCTAATCCTAGGACGGCATGTGAAATGCAACAGATAACACGTATTCAAGTTAGATTTGAAATACTATGCAGTTAGTATGATGCGCCGAGCTCGGTGCATGCAATACAGATGAATGAATGCACGCATGCATAGCATAAGGTATGCTAATTGAAATATGCCCTAAATCTAACCATTATAAGCGGTTAAATAAAAGGGAGAAAGAAATGGGGTTGGAAGACATGCACACACGCACCCACACTTATTACAAATTTGCCCTCACTCGGAGGGACCGAATAAATAATACAAGCCACCTAATTAACTAACTCACAAGCTAATTAATTATTACAAAACCAAATTGAATAACTAGCTACAACTAATTATTACACAACTTAATTAATTAACGAATCAATTAACTAATTAATGAATGACAACAAGCAGGTAGGGAAAGCAGTAAACGGTGCTATTCTAGCTCTGTTTGAAGAAGGGAGGCATGAATGCTCGCTTCGGTTCTTCGCCTCGAAACGCTTTCCGATTGCTCTTTAGAGGCTCTGTTTGCAGGGTGTCTTCCAGTGCTTGTTGCTGGACCTTACCAAAACACTGCAGGGGAAGTCACCAGTGGCCTGCCGGCCAGGAAAGGAGCTCTGCCGGCCATCATTGGCAGGCTGCTGGCCACTGGTGTGCTGTGACACCAAACTGCAACGAAGCACAAAATAGAAAAAATAGAGGGTTTCCCAAGGACATGTACGCACCATGGCACTCTAAATCACCTCAAAACATCAAGGGAGAGGCCTAGTTGGATCGACGACCATCAATCACGCATCTCGATGCATGATGACCAAAGGTCCAATTTGTGCAAATCAATATGAAAATGAATGTACAAATAAAGCAAGTAAAGCCTAGAACTCTATCATGAATCATCAAAAGCTTTGGCGACCAAGAATTGAGACACGTTTCACCACTTGAAGCATGAAACGCCCCTCGTTCCTCGTGCTCGGATTAACACTTAATCCAAGCAATGCAACACATAAGCATGGCAAACATGCAACATGACCTGAATGTGCAAACATGCAACTAAACCAAGCATGCAACAAGCATATAAGCATGATGTGAGGTGATGACCTTGGACAACATGACAAAATGCAACATGAACATGTGAGCATGCAAGGTATGCAAAGCTAAACAAGTATGTGACAACATACGAAATGAAACAAGCATGAGACAACATGGTAAGATGGGCTTACACCAAAGATGGACGGCTCTCAACTAGGTCCAAATCAGTAGCCAAAGTGATGAATTAAGCCATACAACACACTCAAGCATGCAAAATGCGAAAGGTTCATCAAAGGGGCCTAAAAGGGCAACTCTCAAAAGTGCCTAAGAAGTGACAAATGTGCAAGTGTAACAACACTATATGCACTGAAATGAGATGATAAATGATGTCAAATCATTTAAATAGCTCAAGGATAGCATGCGCGAATCACCGAAACACGAAGCTTGCAAGGCCGATTACACTACAGCTATACGAAGCATGAAGGATATGGCAAGGGTAACTCAAAACAGTCCTAGTACATACTGATATGAGACTAAAACATGCATGGAAGTAAGCCAAAGCAAGCTAGCACACAATGCTAAAACATAGGACATGCAAGGCTACAAAAGAGGCAATGCACTACACCAATGAGAACCAATCATGGCATGACTTGGATAACTAAAAACAGAGTTACATCATGTATATTAGGACCTAAAATGTACTGAAATGATGAGCCAAAGGCTTAGGCTAAGCGGCATGCGCAAAAATCCATTCTTGAAGCATAAAGCACAAGCTATACAAAGCATTCAAGGCATGCCAAATGCAAGTGTATGATAACATTTCATGGACTGAAATAGCATGTGGAATGAGGGCAAGGCATGCAAACATTACATGCATGGCATGGTAGGGGCCTTAAAACCCAAGACTAGCCTAAGTATTTACACTATAGCTATACAAAGCATGAGTGGTATGGACATGGCAGCCTAAAGCAGTCCTAGAACACTTCAAAATAAGCATAAAATCAAGTTTGAGCAAAGCCAAAATATGCTAGGATGATGAGTCAAAACATCATGCACAAAGGGCTAGTAAAGAAGATTTGTTCTACACCTATATGGAGCATGCAAAGGATGATCAAACCAACTATGGATAGGGTCATATCATGCCAAATGATGACCAAATACATGCTGAAATGTGAACCAAGCAAGCTAAAATGACATGGCAAAGCATGGAGTATATGAAGCTAGTTTAGGGGATTTACACTACAAGTGCATCATGCAAGCATGGAGTGACAAAACCAATCCAAAACAGGTTCATGGCATGGTAAAACATCACCAAAAATGGACTGAAATGAACTCAACAAAAGCCAAGCACACGTGCTACTTTGATGAGCTATGGATGGAGTTACACTACACATACTATATGCATGCAAAATATGACCAAACCAGCCATGGACAGGGCCAAGGCAGGTCCTAAAAGTCACAAAAATAGGTTTGAACCAAGCCTCAAAAATACATAGAGGGATGGTCCTTTGGAAGGCCAAAAATGCAAGCAAAGAGGAATACAAAGAGAGGGGACTAGCCCCTCTGATTTAAGACCTCAAAATCACACCTCTACCACTGAAATCCCACTGGATTTCATTGGTAGGAAGGCCAAGCCAAACCAAGGCTAGCTCGGAGGCCTCAAGATATGGCTTAAAACAAAGCCAAACAAAGCATGCAAGGGGGCTACACACATCAAACAGAAAAACAACCTTAACCAAACTTAAAAAGCACTTAAAAACAAGACTTTTTCCAGTTATAAACAAAGCCTAAATCAATATTCAAAGAGGCCTAAAGCAAGGTGCAAAAAAGTGCAAAAATTGGGGAAATGCTCACCCTTGAAGACCCTCTTCGAAACCAGCAATTTTAGGGGGTGGAAGCTTGCTTTCAGACCTCAAGAAGACCTCCTAAGAAGCTTGGTTCAATGGTGGTGGCGTATATCTAGGTGTTGTAGTGTAAAAGTGCAAGAAAATCCAACTTCAAAGCATTAAACACAAACAATATAGAGAGAAAGGGAGTTTTTGCTCTTCAAAAACTCAGAACCTCTGTCAAAGAGGATGGCATCCTCTTTATATAGAAGGATGAAAAGGCAAAGCTTCTTCAAGAAGCTTTGCAAGGGCTTCATTCCTCCATACACGTGTATGGAGGGGAGCAAATGAAAATCCAGCTGGCTCAAAAGATCTGGAGGAAAACCAGCTGAAATAGGGGGGTGCCGGCCATCATTCTTGGCCGGCAGTGGCTCACTAATGGCCGGCAGGGCTTCACCAATGGCTGGCAGGAGCAAAGCAATGGCCGGCAGTTCCATGCCATGGCCGACAGTGCACCAAAAGGGTCACTCTGAAAGGACCTAGTCAAGGTCCAAAAATGGGGTAGAAGGGATACAAGGTCCGGGAAGCTCGAACCGGTGACGTTCCGCCGTGACAGTCGAGTACTCGGCAAGCAGTCGAACTAGTTGTTGGGTGTACCTGCAAGCACAACTAAGTCCCGAGGACGGTAAAAAATGGGGTGTCTACATATGTCTGGGATGATTTTTTAATTTTTTTATGAAAAGATGTGCAAAAAATAGAGAGAAAATGAAAATTTTGACTTTTTAATATAGGTTGTTGACTTTTTAATTTCTAGACTAAAAAGTGATATTGCCAAACGAGACGTGACTATTTTAGTTTGTCACTATTTTAGTATGTTGAAATATTTGTATTTAAAAAGATTATTAGATTTTTTTTATAATTAAATATGATGTTTGTGAAATGATTATAAATTTAATTTGATATTTTATCTTATTAATTATTTTAATCTATTTTATATTTTTATAGATTTTAACTTAAAAAACAAAAAAATAACTTTTACCAAACAAGGCCTCCACGTTTCAGTGATTGGTGCGAGTGAGGTTAGCTAACCCAAACCCACCCGAAAGTTCATGTTAACCGAATCAATTCGATTTTTCTTTTCTTTCTTTTTTGTTTTTTGTTGGATTGTGTTGGGTTGGATTGGTTAGGTTGGATTGAGTCTATTTTAAGGAACATGATTCGATTCTATTAAATAATCAAATGCAAGTCTTTTCAATTTTTTTAATATTGAGAGATCAACTTGACAATTGACTATAAATAGGAATAAGATAGTGATAATAATAGTTTATACATTATACTATAATAGTTTATACATTATACTATTCTTGGCTTACATTTAAAAAAATTATTTAGGTTTGTTTTGAGAACATGAAAATAAGTAATTTTTTTTGCTCTTTTTTTTTTTGATTTATTCATAAAATTATTTGAGAAGATGAAAATAAGTAATTTTTTATATTTTTAAATTATTTTAATATAATGTCATATCACTTATAAAATTATAAATTGATTATATTACCTTCATGTAATTTTTTTTTTTTTTTTTTGGGCTTATTCACACACAAGGGTAGTTTGATAATTTCACTTGTTAACTTATTTTGAACTTTCTAAAACCTTTTTTGTTCAAATAAACTGGCAACCAAACTTTTTTCTTTCTTTTCAAAATAGGCCTAACTATGTTACCCTCAATCACATAATATATAGAATTTTGCAAGGTATTTATTTGAAAATTTTATTTTATAATACGCATTTTTATAAATAAATAAATAAAATCACAACTCCAACCCACTGGTTCAATTCTAAACTATGGTTTATTTTTAGATGTAAAAATTAAAAGTCTCAACTCTTTTTTAAAAAAAAAAATAGAGAAAAACTATAATTATGTACCATATACACGTTATAATTATAAAATATATATATATATATATATATAATTTCATATTTTCTGAGTCATAATTTCAACTCTTTTTAAAAAAGTAGAGAAAAACTATGGGTGTGTACCATATACACGTTATAATTATAAAAAATAATATAATTTCATACTTTCTGAGTCATAGTTAAAAGAAAAAATCATAACCAAATACAAAAAGTCATGACTAAATATATCAAAATAATGTCATAATTAAAGAAGAAAATTAGTTATAACTTATAACTAAAGAAGAAAATAACGTAACTAAGGATACATATGATAAGTAGGTGTATATAATAAAATTCTTCAAAAAAGAAACAGCATCCTCATTTGTTTATTTATCATTTAAATTTTTATTTTCCATGCATTGAATTGAGTTCTTGTATCATAACTTCTATCTAATTGAAAATTTGCCTCAACTTGTGAACATCTAATTATGGTCTTTTTTGGAATCCATATTTCTAGTGATTTTTTGGTCAAAATAATCAAACTTCTTATATTGCGTTTGGCATGAAAAGTTTAGGTGAAAAATTTAAAAACCAACCTAATTGCTTTTTTAAATCTTTTTGCAAATATCATCCTGATGTAATTTGACTTCTATCATTTTTTTGCTCTCCACAAGTATTAAAATATCATTCATATAAACAACAGAAAAATAAAAATCGTAAAATATTGAAAGGCAACTTAATTATTTTGCAATGGCAAACTAGAAAACTATAGAATTCAAACCATTACCAAACAAAAAAATGGATTCAAAATCTCTTGAAAATGGGTTTTTAGACTATGCCAAAAAATCTCTTGTGAGTAAAAGTGTGTATACAGAGCTCATCTATGCATGCATATACATGTTTACAGGAGGGAACCAAAAAAAAAAAAGTAGACTCGCTACAAATTTACAAATGTAATTGAGAAATATTCAATGATCATCCCAAATAATTTTCTTTCCATCTGTATGAGAGGGTTCAAAAAAATCGTCGGAAAATTCGAAGATCTTTGAAGAAAATTCGAATTCTCTAAAAAAATGATGAGAGACTTAGATTCTTCAATAGTCACAACTAAGAACACAAAATCAAAGAAATGATGGAGATAAGAGATTGGGTGAAGAAGAAAGCAAAGTAGTTAGAGAGAGAATAATGGCAAGGCTCTCACATATATCTCCCATGGATCCTCCGCTTTCACTCTCAAGGTTGATAATGGAGGAGGGAAATTAGTTCTTTCTTAAGAGTTATCTCTCCAAAATCCATACCTTGTAAAGTTATGGATGGGTGTTATTTATAGGCACCTCATGATGTAGGATGCAGCCTATGTGCAAAGCACATGGGGAATATTCTCTCTAATAACCTCGTTCGAGTAGGTGATCTCTTCGAGGTTGAGGAAAACCCCGAAAAGAAGATCAACCTCTCGGTGAACCCTTCTTCTTAGCCACACCTAACCAATGATCCCCAATCATCCCAAGGGGTCAGGGGTAGTCCTAGAGGACGCCTTGCCGCAAAAGGGTCAGGGATAGTTCAAGAGAACACCCTGCGGCAAATATTGCCGAGTCTTAGGGACCCCTTAGATCGTGCCACATCGATCCGGGTATAGGCTAGTTTAACTAAAGAGTGAATTTATCTCCACTCACTGTCCTCGGGATCGGGTCTTTTGTTCGAACTCTATCACGCCCATGGTTCTGGTGCGTAGATCCCGAAAAGCTCTGAGCCCACAAGTGTTCTAGGACTTATTAACAGAGTGACTTTTAGATTGTGTTTGAATCCATTCGAAGCCAAGTTCTTCGGATCTCTAGATTCGTGGATCTGAATCCTTTCGAGTCCAAGCTCAAATAGGTCTCTAGATTCGTGGTTCTGAACCCTTTCAAGACTAAGCCAATACCTCGGAGAATGGATCTCCTCCAAGGGTTTCATGTCTTTTGAAAGCAACGATTAACCTCCTCAGATGCCCGTATGGTCTACGCCTCCTTGGATGGGCTTGTTGGACTCTCTTTAGAAATGTCAACTTGATGGGTTTTCCTCGGCCCAATTTGTTGGCTTTCTTGTTGGCCCATCCAATAGATTTCACTTGGGCTCATTTGGTAATAATTTCTCCGGACCCATTAATTTTGGGCTTTCTGATTAGGCTCTGGTTAGGCCAAATTAATTAGTTAGTTCAAGTTAACCCTTCCTACATTTTGCCCCTTGCATGTATGGGAAATGTTGAATTTGTCAGACATGCATATTCCACTTCTTCGACTGTGCTTCACATCACGCCTTCAGGAATATTTTGTCCTTATGTGACTTTTGGATAAGATTGATGACTCATCATAATTTTATGAATAAAACTGATAACTAATAAAGATAATAAAAAAAATCTTTTTTTTGTCTTTTTGCCATGTTTGGCCCATATATACTTTCATACTCTTGATTTGTTCTCTCAAAGAAAAATCAAAATTTTGCATATTTAATAATCCATCCACCAAGAATGATCAAGATTTTTTTTTTTTTTAACATCCGAAGAATATTTTTTTTTTCACTCCAAGAAAGAAAAAAAAAACGAAAAAGAAAAGAACAAAGCACCCAGCATCATCATTTCATCATCTTTTTTTATTCTTGAAAGATAAGGCCCATAATAATAATAATAATATTATTATTATTATTATTATTATTATTTTTAGTCAAACATGGCTTTGCTTGGGCCACACCACCTCTCTTCATTATTTTGGTTCCAACTTTCCTTCTTTGAAATTGATAACCTGCTTGGCCCTTTCTATATATATATATATACATTCAGAATATTTGAACAAATATTTCAGGCATCACACCTCTTTTTTTTTTTCTTTTTTTTTCTATTTAAAGAAAAGGACAACAACCTAATCAATAGCCCTTTACTTTTTTTATACAGCCACCTAGACCACCAAGCTTTCTTCTTCTTCTACAAATCACGAAAACAGAGACCGAGAAGAAACTTTTTTTTAGAAAAAAGAAAAGAAAACAGACATTAAACCAATGCTTCGTCTATCTTCTGCCACTGCCGAGGATCATCGCCGTTTGCATCACTTCTTCTTGCCACAGCTCTGTTACAGCACAGATTTCACCAACGTCGTCGAGCACCCCGTCGGCCCATGAGACAGTCTACTAGAGTCCTATCCTGTGCGTATGACTACCCAGCTCACACAGCGTGAATGACTTGCTTTTTTTTCTTGGATTTGGCAGTGACCAACACCAGATTCGGCTCACTGTCAGCCCATCCTCTGTGTCGATGCCGATTCTAGCATTCCATTGACCCATCTTCATTTGTGTTGTTATTTCAGATTGTTGAAACCCCATTCTTGAATATATATATATATACATATTTTTTTTTGTTGTTCATGAACTTGGCCTTACAAAAAATATATTTGGGATTTGTGTTTTTCACTTTTGAAATAGCTAGTGCTTTGCTATTGAGGGAAATAAAGTTCTTGTTGACTCTTCACTTGTGAGAGACATGTAGTCTTGAAATTCATATTTTAGAATTTGGCCTTGCAATAATTTAAAAATTTGTTGAATTTTGGTGGGCTTGTTGAAGGCCATTGTAATTTGTTGTTGAGCACCATTGTTGAAAATTTGAAGAGAATAGAACAAATGTGCAGTTGTTGACGTTGCCTCATTCCGATAATGCCTGAATCATGATCTAAAATTGATATTGTTTGTCGGCTTTACTATTTTAGGCAAATAAATTCTTGTGCAAAATCCACGACCTCGGGGCCTTCAGAACCCGTTCTAATGAGAGTAAGGGCTATCCCTCGAAAGTTTGAATGGAAGCAAGGCTATTCCTTAGGAGTCCGAATGGTAGCTCACACACCCTACTTCGGCAAGAAAGATCCCTTCTGGCAGGCAACCGAGCCTTGAGGGCTGTTCTTCGGAAGTCCAATTGGGAGCACACATTCTACTTTAGTAAAAAAGATCCTCGAAGCTCACACTGTGGGAAGCGAGATCTGTTCTTCAAAAAACTTCAGCAAGAAAGATCCTCGAAGCTCGCACTGATAGAAACAAGGGTTGTCTCTTGGAAGCCCAAATAGAAGCAAAGGGCTATCCCTCGGAAGTCTGGGTGGAAGCACACTCATTTCTTTGGCAAGAAAGATCTCTTTTGGCTGGCAACCGCAAGAAAGATCCCTTCTGGCTGGCAACCGAGTCTACCAAGCTTGTACTAACGGAAGTAAAGATTGTTCCCTAGAAATCCGAGTGGAGGCAAAGCTGTCCCTCGGAAGTCTGAGTGGATGTACACTCTCTTCTTCGGCAATCAATTGAAGCAAAGGCTATCCCTCGAAGCTCGCACTGATGGAAGTGAGATATGTTCTTCAAAAGTGTGAGTGGGAGCACACACTCTACTTTAGCAAGAAAGACCCTTGAAGCTTGCACTGACAGAAATAAGGGTTGTCCCTCGAAAGTCCAAATGGAAACAAGGGCTGTCTCTCTCTCGGAAGCTCGCACTGATAGAAGTAAGGGTTGCTTTCCGGAGGTCCGAGTGGAAGCGCACACTATTTCGATAACTAATGGAGGCTGTCTCTCGGAAGTCCGAGTGGGAGTACACTCTACTTCTGTAACTAATGGATGCAAAGGCTATCTCTCAAAAGTTTGAGTGAGAGTACACTTCTACTGCGTCAAGAAAGGTCCCTTTAGGTTGGTAACCGAGTCTACTATTCCTCTTTTTTTCTTTGAGGGGCAACAAAAATTGAAAATTGCCTTAAACAACATAACTTAATGAAGATTCACAATATAGAAAAAAAAATAAACTTCTAATAGAGATATACAATATGAAGGAAATAAATTTCTTTATAACATAAGAAAGATAGAACTTCTTGGACAATGCCGTAAATACAAATTGTAAATGTCACAGATAAACTTCTTCTATGGAATGTTGACATTTTACCCTAGAGTTGCAAGGTCATTTGGAAAGCTTTCACCAGTTGCTCGAGTTGCGGCCTCGATCTATCTTGTATAGATTTCTAGAGCTATTTCGGGCTTTATCACTATGCCCTCATCGGAAGGCTCTTCCTTCAACTCGGGGCCAGCTATGGAAGAAATTGACCCCCCACACCTTCATAAGTAGTACACCGTCTTGCCTCCCTCTTGGACCTTTATCATCTTTCGAGGGACAAGATAGCTTTTGGGCAAAGAGGAAAGTTGGGACAATTGCCTTTTGCTTGACTCGACCTTTGGTTTGTCATTCGAGTAATAAGGCTTGCATATACCAAAAAGTCTTTCTGAAGCCTCTATAGTCACTATCTCATTTCCCTATTTGTCTTTGACACATTGATGGTAACTTGAAGGCACGACATCGTACTTATGCATCCAAGTCCTCCCCAGGATAATGTAGTAGTTTGTCTCGGAGTCAACGATATGAAATTTGGTGGCCGAGCGAATCACCCCTATGGCCAAATCAACTATCACATACCCCAGAGTAACTCTCTCTTCTTCTCCGAAACCTGTGATGACTACTGGTTGTTTCACGATTTAGTTTTTAGAAATCATGGCCTTCTCTAGAGTTGTCCGAGTTATGATATTGATGGAAGCTCTGCTATCTAGCAAAGCCCTATTAACCTCATTGATGTAAGCAGTCACATAGAGTGGTCGATTGTGTGGAAAAGGCTATTTTCGGTCTGCCTCAAAAAAGATTATAGCACCAGTCTGCTCCCTTGCTTTCCTCGGAATAGATCTCTCAATTGTCATACCTCCCTCATGGTGTGCATCGGTAATGTTGATAATGGACTTGGTAATTTTAGTTCTTGCTTCTCCGGAAAGCCCGAGCTGATCGAAAAACTGTTTGAACTTGATGTTATTCTGGAGAGTCTTTGCACAGTGTTATGGATTTTTCTCTATCCTAGGCAGCTCATAGTTAACCAACTCCTCAGTCTCATTAAAGTAAGGTGGCATACAAACATGATGCTTTCTTCTTGGATTGAAGGATGCTTCGTAACCAACTCTACTTTCTGGATTAAATGGTTCACTAGAAGAAACTTCCTCGCCTTCTGGCTCAAAAGTGTCTTCGAAGGAGTGCTCTTTATCTTCTGGCTTAAGGGTGTCTTTGAGGAAGTGTTTTTCATCCTCTAGCTCGAGGGCGTCTTTGAGGGAGTGCTCTTCATCCTCCGAGTTTTTAGTTGTTTCAATCATTGGCCTGTCATACGCCATCATAGCCACGTTTTCTAGGATGCCCTGGAGCCCTTGTTCTTTGAAACTTAGCTCATCTGCTTCAACTTTCTTTCTAAAGATTTTTTTAAGCATCCAACACTTTTCTATAGGATGTCCTAATGATCGGTGGAAAACACAATAATTAGGGCCGTCGCGATCCTTCTTCGATAAAAGCTCTTCGATACGAGGCAACTTCAATTCCCCGTCTACCACCCATTCTTTGACTAAGGCCTTCACCTTCTCAATACTACACGAAAAATAAGTGTCATCCTCATAGCTCTTCTTCTTCTGACCTCTGAATCCTTCTCCTTGCGACTTTCAGGTAGAAGACGCAGAAGCCGCAGTGACAGAAGGTCTTCGGGATGACTTGAAGTTGGTTTTATAACTAGTCTCGAACCTAATCTCCTAAGACTGAGGTATGTTGATGTTCTGAGATGCTTCAATTAGTGCCGAGAAGGTGGGTAGCTTGTGATTAACAAGAAGCATCTTGTACCTG
Organism: Camellia sinensis; assembly: GCF_055761805.1. Classification (NCBI taxonomy): domain Eukaryota; kingdom Viridiplantae; phylum Streptophyta; class Magnoliopsida; order Ericales; family Theaceae; genus Camellia; species Camellia sinensis. The sequence continues at coordinate 154,205,984 of NC_138973.1, forward strand.
TTCAATGCCCCTTCAACACAGATTTGGACCAAGTAGCTTTCTTCCGTAGCCTCGTGACAGTCCATGGCTTTGTCTTGGAACCTCTTCATATATTCAAGAATGTCTTCACCCTGTCATTGTTTTTCCTTACACAGGGTAAGTGCGGTCACTTTCTCGGCTACTTGAAAGAATTTGGCATGAAATTTGTTAACCATCTCCTCCCAACTTCAGATAGAGTTTGGGGCTAAGTTAACGTACCAACTATATGCTCAGTCAGTAAGGGACTTAGAGAATTCTCTCAGCCGAAGGACGTGATTTGAACCATGAATACCTAAAGTCTTGATGAACCGCACAACATGTTCTCGAGCATTTCCTTGTTTGCCATCAAATTTGACGAACTTTGACACTGTGTACCCCTTGGGGTATGGATAACTCAGCATCTCGATAGGGTATGGTGGCTTGACATCCAAATCAGGCAAAGAGGGTAAAGTTTTCTTGCTCCGTTCTAGCTTGAACATGGCTTGCACATCTACAAGGGTGAGAAATTGTTGAGGGAGAGAACTTGATGGTGGTATTCCCAGAACTTGGCTTATAGACCTAAAGACCAAGCTAGGAGCGATTTGGCCATTCTAGTGTTGAGAATTCATCATTGGTGAAGACACTTGACGATATTTTCCATCAGCGCCTATAGACAAGCTAGTTGGTGATGGGACATTGAATTGAGGCCCGTATAGTCCACCGCACGGCGTAGCTATACCAGATTGGGCTTGCAAATTTGTTATCGACACCAAAGGAGGCCCGCTTGGTACTAGAGTAACATTTACTAGTGGTGTAATAAGATTAGGTACGGGTAGAGCTCCCTTTTGCGCCATCATGCCCCTTATATTTACCTGGACACCAACAGTCACTAGAGTGCCATTCATTACACCAGAACCTCCCCTGGTCACTATTGGATCTTGGCTTGGCACGCCATGGAGCCCGAGCGTAGGCAAGCTGTTGTCACCTATTGTGGTTTGAGCATGTGTTACTGCAATTATGTTGCCATGAGCCACAAACTGACTGGGGCCTACTTCTCATTGGATTTGATTTTGCACTCTGGCGAGGATAACTCCACCACCAGTTTGATTTCTGTTTGGCGCCGGTGCAAAATTAGAACTCATCACCAACATGGTGCGAGTGAGATTCTGAAGAGTGGTAAGAATCTCCTGTTGAGTATTTTGAAGTTCTTGAATGGCTTCGAGTAAAAGTGGTTGATCTATAGCCATGGTCTTGTCATCACCACCATTAAAGGATCCTTGTTGGTGAACTTCATCTTCTCCCGCCATCCTTGTTGGAGTTGTGTGGGTTCCAGATCTCGTTGAGACCATTAACCAATCCGCCTCCCCAGTGGAGTCACCAAATGTATGAGAGGGTTCAAGAACGTCGTTGGAAAATTCGAAGATCTTTGAAGAAAAGTTCGAATTCTCTAGAAAATGATGAGAGACTTAGATTCTTCAATAGTCACAACTAAGAACACAAAATCAAAGAGATGATGGAGATAAGAGATTGGGTGAAGAAGAAGACAAAGTAGTTAGAGAGATAATAATGGCAAGGCTCTCCCACATATCTCCCACTTTCACTCTCAAGGTTGATAATGGAGAAGGGAAATTAGTTCTTCTCAAGAGTTATCTCTCCAAATTCCATCCCTTGTAAAGTTATGGGTGGGTGCTATTTATAGGCACCTCATGACGTAGGATGGAGCCCATGTGCAAGGCACATGGAAAATATTCTCTCTAACCACCTTGTCCGAGGAAGTGACCTCTCCGAGAATGAGGAAAACCCCGAAAAGGAGATCAACCTCTCGACAAACCCTTCTTCTTAGCCACACCTAACCAATGATCTCCACTCATCCCAAGGGGTCAGGGGTAGTCCCAGAGGATGCCCTGCCGTAAAAGGGTCAGGGGTAGTTCTAGAGAACGCCCTGTCGCAAATATTATCTAGTCTCAGGAACCCCCTAGATCGTGCCACATCGACCCGGGTATAGGCTAGTTTAATTGTCACACCCCAAATCTGGGCATGACCGGCCGTGGCCCACAAGGACTTAGCCCAAGGCACACGTAAGCCTAAACACGAATCCAATTACATTGAACAACTGAACAATAGTCCAATAATAAATAACCAAAACTCAATCCAAACATGGCACAATTATAAGCGGCAAAATCAACCGTAATAAAAAACCATCCAAACTTATGGGTTATAAACAACCCACATATCAAAAATAATCCTAAATGAACTTCGATAAGAATAAATATAAATATGCACAAACTTGACATAACACTCTAAACTAAAGGAATGCCCTAGAGGTCCATGCAATTGAGTCCCCGCTACGCCGTGAGTCCACTCTAAGTCCTTTTAACACCTGGAAATGGTAAACAACTAAGTCAGCTGATAGCTCAGTGAGTAGCAACATGGATAGTAAATACAGTTTTGAAAACAGTGTTCAATTCCAAAATAAGATATATATCACAGAAACTAGATTGGCATACAGTTTGGTAAATACAATCTGTTTCAAAAAGAAGGTTCCACAGTTCAACACTTAAAATACTCATGTCTCGCAAGAACATGATAAACAACATTTTCCACTTAAAACAGATTATAACATGAACACCAATAATTTTCTGGGTACCAATAAAAACAAATAATCTGCCACACATTTCTCAGGCTATAAGCCCCGTTGGATCCAATACCGAACTAAGAGTCATCCTCAGGGTGGCACCTGGGCCTTTTCTCAAAGACGATCCGATTGAAGGTCACCTAGTTGTTTTTAAAGGTCTTTTCCTTACAATCGTTGAGCACTAGAGTCATCACGGCCCAACCCGAATCTGTTCCCTAGTGGCCAGAGTCACCACACACAGTGGAATAATTTCCCTAGACTAAATACACACATGGTCCCAATAATCAATACACATCAGTTTCGCAAAACATGGTAGTTCATCATTATAAACATGAGACCAAAACAAATAGTGTACAGTATGCCAAGTTCACACATGTTTCAGAAATAATTTGATTCAATTGATAATATAATAATTTATCAAAATAGTTTAATCATGAAACAACAATTTAATTTTCCAACAGTTCAGGGTAGGGGAACATTTACAAAAATATGTAGCATGAAACTACTCACCTGAAACGAAATAATATAATCCTCGAATAGAGTGTAAAAGTCCAACTAGTGGCCTGAACCAAGTATAAAAACTACACGTCACAACTAATTTAAAAATATTAAAAAAATAGGAACTAAGTAACCTCAACTAAAGCGCACTAACACAGCTCAACCCAACTCACCGTTACTCTTAAATATTACCTAAGTTCATGTTCTTCAAGGTTTAAAATCACCCAAGACATGGGTTCCGGTCAAAACATAATTAATTGTGACTTTAAGATAAAACAGAATTTCAAACAAGCCTTCCCAATCTATTCGCTAACTTTGAAAATTACAAAACTCACTCCACGCTATTCGAAAAATTCTAATAACCTCCAGATATGATCTAATATATCCTAAGTTTCAAACCCAATTGGTTTCACTTGATTTGCTTATCAAAATAATTTTCTACAATCTATTATATCCAAACAGGTTGTTTTCTGCAGCACTTTAAAGAAATTGACGGTTCTCTTAATATACATGAGCAATCAATGCAAGGCCAAAAAAATACGAAATTAGACTTGTAACCGGTTCTAATGACACTAATTTGATAATTTTTGGATTTATACCCAAAGAGAACAACACTCCCGAATTTACTGTTTCGGACTGGTTTCCTGAACAGATTTGAATACCTCAATTTATATGGATTTTGACTCCCAAAAATTATGAAAAAATTCAGATATGCAATTCAATATGTAATTGATCTACTGTAAAAATTTCAGATTAATACTCATCCGTTTGATATGGTTTCTTGATTTTTAAAATTTGTGACTTTGCACAGAATTTTTGGACTGAAAATTACACCCAATCTTACACATAAATTTAGCTCCTCAAGTTTCTTAATAGGATATCTATATACACAATACATAAACCTACAACCTCTCCATGAATGAATAAAATAATTATAGAATAAGGATGAAGAACAAAGAAAGAAGAGAAGAAAACCTAGGAGGGCTAACCTTTGATGATCACACACAACACAACACACCCAAAAGTTCTTTGATTGCAACATCTTCTTCTTTTTTTCCTTCTCTCAAACCCTCTCCCGTGGCTGCTGTGTTGTTGCCCTATGTGGTGAGCAAATAATAGAGTAGGGTTTGTGTTTATTTTATTTTATACTAGTGGTGGGCATACATAGGTCAAATAAATAGATAAATATACAAAACATATATATATATATATATAAGTTATATGCAACTCAAATGGTAGGAGTCTTATATATTAACCTTGTGGTCTAGAGTTCAAGTCACACCCTCCTCTCTCTCTCTCATTTTTTTTTTATTTTTTTTAATAATAAACCTTGTCTCTAAATTAAAGACTTTCACCATAAATTTATTTTAGGTTTAAAAATTAATTAAAAGATCCTCCAATAATATTTAACTTGCACCTTAGAATTCACCACCAAAATATTTGAGATTGTAATATTATTATTTAATTATTTACTAAATTTTTATATTCGGGTTCTCACATTAATCGAAGAGTGAATTTATCTCCACTCACCGTCCTCAGGATCGGGTCCTTTGTTCGGACTCTATCACGCCCATGGTTCTAGTGCGTAGATCCTAGAAAGCTCCGAGCCCGCAAGTGTTCTAGGACTCATTAACGGAGTGACTTCTAGATTGCGTTCCAATCCATTCGAAGCCAAGTTCTTCGGATCTCTAGATTCGTAGATCCGACTCCTTTCGAGTCCAAGCTCAAATAGGTCTCTAGGTTCGTGGTTCCGAACCCTTTCAAGACTAAGCCAATACCTCGGAGAATGGATTTCCTCCGAGTGTTTCATCTCTTTTGAAAACAACGGTTAACCTCCTCGGATGCCCGTATGATCTGCGCCTCCTCGGATTGGCTTGTTGGACTCTCTTTAGAAATGTTAGCTTGATGGGTTTTCCTCAGCCCAATTTGTTGGCTTTCTCGTGGGCCCATCCAATAGATTTCACTTGGGCTCATTTGGCAATAATTTCTCCAGACCCATTAATTTTGGGCTTTCTGATTAGGCCCAATTAATTAATGGGCTCAAGTTAACCCCTCCTACACCATTTACAAGCATTTATATATTGATGAAATAAAATTAAAAAAAAAAATTTGACTTAACAAATTTCAACATGACAAATCACTTCCTTAATGGCATCCTCTACATTCCTAACCCTGAAACTATGGAACATGTACGAAGATCAAAATGTGATGGTGGGTACTTCTTGTGTTTGTGAAGTTACAACCCTGGTTATTGTACTTGAATATGAAATATACCAATCGATGGTATACGTCACATGTCATGGAATGGATCCCAAAAAAAAAAAAAAAAAAAAAAAAACACCTATTACCAATTGGCCAAATTAAGTAAAAAATATCACCTAATAAAAAAGGCATCCCACGTGCATGAGACTCCCACATCATATCCTCAATACTAGCAAGTTCAAGCATTGGGTGTCAAATGACAAATAATGAGGTTAGTTACCAATCCAATTCTCCTTCAAATCCATGAAAAATCTTGCATGCATTTTCATGCGGGAAAAATACATGAGCTCTATTCCTATCTTTCTCTCTCCCTGATACCCAAACTTCCTCCAGGAAAGCACAATACTAAACAGAATCATGAAAATCCTGCAATTAAAATTGAACTTCATATTCATTTGCATAAGGGAGGGAGTACTTGCATGCCATCAACGCAGATGATAGATTCTATCTCCAAAACACGCATAAAATAAAAAATTGGATATTGCCATTTCTAGGCCACTAAAATCTATCTTTAGAGAAGGTCTATATGAACTAGTGGTTCGTTTACAATTCACAGTTAACACGTTAACAAATAAAGCATTTAAAAATAGAAAATAAATACTAAAGGTGTAAATCATAAAGCATAATAACGCAGCGGATAAAATATCAGAATCATACCTTTTAGAGAAGAACCTTGTGGGTAAATCACATGCTTCTAGAATCTGATCAATCAACCCAACAGTGGAGTGATACTACAAAATGAGTATCACCCACACAAGTCACAGTGCAGAGGCTTGATCGTTGTTTTAATGGGAGAGAGTCATAGAGAGAGTTTGGGAAAAAAGGTTATGGGTAAAAATCACATAACGTATATCTGATATACGTATCTGATCTATTAAATATATTATATATAAAATATATAATCAGATATAACAACCAATATCTATCTATCCATCTATCCATATCTATTGATATAATAGATATAGATATCCTAAATGATTATCCAAATAAGTTTTGAATTCAAATTCAAACTTACATGGATAAGGTTCAAAAGGTTCAGGTTCAAAAGGTTCAAAGGGTCATGCCACATGGGCGCCCAATTTCTAACATCTCCCACTCGCACATGAGTTGGCATGACACTGCCACATCTCTATCTCAATCTTCACAAAAAAGAACAATCTCATACTAGCCAATGCACCGTGCGACTGCTGAGAACACCTGCATGTGGGAGCTCTATACTAGAAACTCAAAATGAGCCAGCATAGAGACATCAACCCAAAAAGAACAGCAATAGTGTCTCATATACCCCAAACCCATCTAATTACACCGGTCCAAAAAACATCTCTAATCGCTCAAAAAGAGCATGTTTGACCCTCTCAATTCTTGCAATATATTCACACTCAATTCGCCTCTCATACAGAGCGATGTGAGTTGCCGGTAGTGAATATACAACAGTGGTGTAATACTAGATGATCTTCCCTTTGCCCTCATGCCATTTAGTTTAGGATTGACCGCTTTCCCAGTGATGTCCCTTAAGGCCAAATCATACATGACTGCAGGCAACATACCAAAGTAGCAGAACATCAACCCCTTACCTTATGACATAGTCAAAAGTCACAAAAGGGTACATAAATGAAAGTCATATCAATAATGACACGTAAGACTCACACGGTGAGGAAACAGGGATCCATTCTCTCACCTCATTACTCGGTCGCCAAGCACATATAGTATGAATACATGCTACGGTGGAGTAACTCTTCCATAAAGAGTGACGTCATACTCGATACACTGTACAGATATTAGTCTAGTCGCTTTTTAGCGCCTAACCCGAATTCTCTATTTGCTCACTTTCTAGGCGCCAAATGAGATCTCGCATCTGGCTAATCATAACAGGCACAACATGGAAAGTGGGTACTAACATCCATGTTTGGTCCTTAACATGACCTCATCTTGGTTGTAACCAAGGCGACATGCATAGTGGATTATTTAAGCCTCTCTTGGCTCCAAATAAAAATAAACCACTAGTCTCATCTTTGCTCGCTCCCAAGCGCCAAGGGCGATTGCTCGTGTGAGTGAGCCAATCTTGCCTGCTGACATCATTATCTGCTAATCATTATGACATAAACCATAATAGTGTCAACATCCCATCATCTCAAAATAAGCGATCGATTTTAAAAAAAAAATTGACCACAGCTTGCGCAATTATAGATTCCAAACATAAGCCTTATCAGCACCTCTTGCAATAAGTATATACAACGGAATCCACCATGTGCGCCTCACATGAAGTGATTCAAGATCATAATTCTAGATTCCAAACATAAGCCTTATCAGCACCTCTTGCGATAAGTATATGCAACGGAATCCACCATATGCGCCTCACATGAAGTGATTTAAGATCACTACCTCTTGCGCAATAACCTCTCTAAAGATATTTTGGTGACCAATTTGCGTTCATTCTTAATGCATCTAACTAGCGCAGATGCGCCCAACTAGCGTATTGAATCTTACAAGGAGCAAATTAATATGCTACTAGTAAAGCATTTTATCCACAGTCTAATGAGCAAGGTCAATATCTAAACAACTCAGTTGACCATTTACCAAAGATAACACTTATCATGCCGAATACACCCACATAGCGCACTTTAGGCTCCCACAACAAAGAAAAAATCAAGGAATATAGGTCATCTGTTTCTCCCAAAGACAATCCGAGGATTCACTCAATAGCTAAGGCTCTGGCTTTTACCGATAGGTCAATGGGTTTGCAATTTTGCATCTAGAATCATTCTAGGATATTCCTTATGTAAGTCATCGAAGACAAAATAGGAATTCTCCCAAAACAATCCCTAAGGATCGTACATCCGAGCATATAAATTACATCACCCATGTCCATCATATCTAAAACAGAGGACTGCCCACCCTAGGTGGCAACAACCCTATAAATTCCTGGCTCATAATGACTAAGTAAGGAAAAACTTCTTTTGGACCATTGATCATGCCTCAGTGGTCTTTATCGATCATCGTTGGCCTATCATGGCTTGACGAAATCTAAGAAGCACTATTTGGATAACTGTTTTAGGCTGTAAAAGATTTATTGGAACTAGCAACCTTTTTGCACTCCTAACTTTTCACCATAAAAGCAGAAGGTAAATCCCTACGGATCTACTTATCCAATTCTCTAACGAGAAAGTTGGGTCACAATGTCTACAAATCAATGTTCCGAACTTATGTCAATCATAGCCTAAGTCAAAATAACCTCACTCCCCAGGAGGAAGTCTTCTCATGGTCTACACTTTCCTTAATAGTGTGACTTTTCGGTATCTAGCGAGCCTTATGCCTCAACAATGACTATCCAAATTACGCATAACTTTAGAACAGTTTCGCTTCATAATGGAAAGTCAACCAAATTATAGAAATGGTTAATCCTCAAAGACTTTGTCTTAAACTGTGCAACATTAATCCACTTTCTAAAAACAGGGGACTAGAGCCTTTGGCATTATCCTAGGCTCTTTATCATCTTGCGGAGCAATCATGAATGTTTCCCTCTCAATCACCCAGTGATGACGTGGAAAATTTTCACAATTGCTACCACGCAACTAAAAATGTAGAGTATTCTTCTCTAACGGATTAATCCATTAGTAGGCACATCACTCCCATTGTCCCTAGGATATTGGAAATTTCTTTCCATTCTCAACTAGGCTACATAAAGCGCTATGCTTAGAATTCTCTTTCTTATAGAGTTCCAAAACTCTATTCACGTCACATTTACTAAGAAAACTTTATGTGACTTAGTTACACTACCACAAAGCTGCTTACCTATATGCACATGACCCGGAGGGTTTGCATGACCTTATACAATAATGCGCCACACGACCCTTTGTGTTTACAAGACAGCATACAATAATGCGCTATAGAACCCTAGGTCTTAACTTCGCAATCTTATGAGAAGTAAAATAAAGATAAGCTGCTTAATGGTTACAGATCGCCCATAGATGGCTCTCTGCTAACCCATTACTCAAAATGGAGTGTAAAATCTGATATGGAGGGCACTTAATTAGGGATATAGGCAACAAACTAGTGTAATTCCCAATTGGGAAACATTTTTGCGCCATTATCCACTTAACATTAACAATACTTAATTCCTTATCTCTACTACACCATTGTGTTATTGAGTATTAGGAATAATCAATTTTCCAAGCATCCATCTCTCTTCACAGAGCTTTCTAAAATAACTCAAATAGATACTCGCCACCTTGGTCAAAACTAAAAGCACGAAAGTTGTTATCTAATTGATCTCACCCTCATATGTGCAATGTCAAAAATCATCTCAAAACTTTTGACTTATGGGAGATCAAATAGTCTTGACTCAGATGCGTATCGTAATCTATACATGTGTCGAGATTGAGGCTTAGCTATCATACCCTCACACATATCTAGTCACAAATATCATAGTGGACTAAATGCGCCAATACAAATGACCTTCTATGGCTTTCCTACTTACTTGTGCGCACCCATTGCGAACAGAGTTACACATTCACATGAGAGTAGGATGTCATAAGCAAGTGGGCCCGAGAAGGCCTACTCAAACCATCGTGTCATCATCTCATTAATGTGATTAAGTATAATAAGCCACCGGTTCATGACCAATGTCATAAACTAATTCCAATCATCCTAATGTGTGAGTTCTCGAAGATAAGTTTTAAAGGTTTAGGCCCAACTAGGTAATGACTCACGACTAATTCATATTCACTAGATCATAAAAGGATGTCATGGAGATATCAAGTGCGCCTAAGTCGCAAATTTAACTAGTAAGTGCTAATCCCTTGCACCTTCAAGTCAATTTTATTCTCCATACACTTTACTGCATCTAGTTGAAAGATGACGATACTCCTCTTGCCATCTCTGTTTCTCGCTTCATAGTTACTTGCAATTAATTCTACTATCCACAAGAATGAGAGAATAAGCTATCAACTATGACAGCTCCTGAAGTAACTTAAGCGCGAATTAGGCTAAAGAGTCTAATTCAACACAATGCTCTTGCAAGCGATGCGTCAAATTCTTAGAGTCATAACAACCTTGTCAGCCTTGACCTTTTCATTACTATGCTGCAACGTTTGCGCTTAGTGGTAAATGTTATTCAAAACGTTAGCCTAGCTAAGGAATCATACAAAGAAGCCCCTCCTCATGTCTCACACTCAAGTGTGGAAACAGTAAGTGTCCAGACTAAGACAAGTCGGCAATGCTAATAGATTTTGCAGCCACTAAGCGCTAATATTTTCACTTAGTGTTAATAGATTATGCAGCTTCTAAGCGCTAATCTTTTCACTTAGTGTTAATAGATTTTGCAGCATCTAAGCGCTAATGTTTTAACTTCACGTGATATTTCAACGCACACTATTATAGTGCATGAAATTTTGCTCCATCCACTCCCAATAATTGGGTAGAGAGCAAAATACTGCTCATACTGGCTACTTGTCTTACACTTAATGACTAATTTATTTAAGTTCGCATTTCTTGGATGACGTGACTCTTGAATGTTACTTCATCCAATGATGTAACATTATTTACAAGTCAAATTACAAAGTCAATCCGCGCAGTTCAATAGTCAAAATCATATACAGATCTATTAAGGGCTTACTAATTTCATAACTCCAAAACTCGCCAACCAAAACTACGTAGCATGCCGCTAACCATAGCGCACACATTAGTTTTTATTGTGCCAAACAAGGCAACAAAACCACGGCGACTTTGAGTCATGTTTCCTTACTTTGGCTCAATTAAGGTCTGACCTAAAGTCCCCAAGACTTTTGCTCATCTAAAGAATAGGATTACATTGTTCACATTTGAACATCTTTACTAAGTCTAGGTCAACCAATTAACTTCCTTAAGCTAAGTCAATTTAGAGAGAAATTCGCATTGGGATTAATTTAATTAGCATAATATAATTTTGCCACAAAAATCTAAATTAAATAGTGACAATATTACACAAGTTGCAAGATCGAAATCCGCTATGCTCGTAATCATCTCTTGCGCCACAGGTGACAATTATCCAAAATTTAATTTAATTTACGCGCAAAATATTGGTTTTCGGGAGTTAATCTACAAAGATATCTCTCAACCGAATAACCTCACTGACTATGACATGTCTAAAAGCATGATAAAAAATTCTAATTCCATACAATAGCATCATAATGTAGATTCACAACCAACTCATGCTATGTCACAATTAGTAATGGAATTTAAACAAATAACAATTAATCATGCTATTCTCATTACAGCATATTAGAAACTCTAGGCAAAAAATAACAATATGCTGTATTTAATATTCAAATTATGCCATAACAGAAACTATATCACTTCTGAAATTTTCTGGAATTTTTCTGAAATTTTCTGAAATTTTAAATAACTAATAAACATACATAAAATTAGAAACAAAAAATCCAGAAACTGATAAACTGAAACAATATTCAGATTATGCCATAATTAAAATGTACATCATTCTGAAATTTTCTGGAATTTTAAATAACTAATAAACACACATAAAATTAGAAATAAAAAATCTAGAAACTAATAAACTGAAACAATAATACCAATAAATAGTAGAACTTTTCAGAAGTTTACAATAAAAATTTCAACCCCAGAAAATTATTTATGCAATACCAGAAGCCTTTTAAAGCATCAAACATGAATTATTAACACAGAAAAAAATATTTTTTATTTTCGTAAAATTTTCAAAATTTTACAGAAGATAAAAAAAATTAATTCTGAGTCTAACGGTACAAACCACGCTTAAAACAAAGCTATAACGAATTAATTATAACAATTTAACGTAATTCAGAATTAAAAAAGAACAAATAGAGCCTTATAACCAAGCTAGCTGGGAAAAACGGCTTGGCTCGGCTCGCGCCGCTCAACTCAGCGCAACTAGCGCGAGGCGGCTCAATGGTGGCGCGGCGCATGGCGCACGCGTGGCTCCGCACGTGGCGCGACGCGAAGCGACGTAGCTAACGCGTGCGTGTGAAGGGCGCGGACAGCGCGCGCATGGAGCGCGTGGGAAGAGCGCCTAGCGCGTGGAAGCGCGTGGTGGTGCGTGAGCGCTCGTGGTGGCGCGTCGAAGCGTGTGGAACAGCTGGGCGGCGTCATATAGCGCGTGAGGCACACGCACCGCCTTCCACGATGTTTTCTAGTTCGATTTTTGTTCTACTGGACTCCATTTTTCACAATAAAAACATTTATGGCATTAAAAATAACATTAAATGAAAACATCTTTCTCCTTTATTAATATTCATGCATATATTATGTATATATATTTATATAAAAATATACACATATTTTAATGCATAAAAATAAGCACGAAAATACCCGTATTAGCTCTGATACCAATGTAAATCATAAAGCATAATAACGCAGCGGATAAAATATCAGAATCATACCTTTTAGAGAAGAACCTCGTAGGTAAATCACTTGCTTCTAGAATCTGATCAATCAACCCAACAGTGGAGTGATACTACAAAATGAGTATCACCCACACAAGTCACAGTGCAGAGGCTTGATCGTTGTTTTAATGGGAGAGAGTCATAGAGAGAGTTTGGGAAAAAAGGTTATGGGTAAAAACTACATAACGTATATCTGATATACGTATCTGATCTATTAAATATATTATATGTAAAATATATAATCAGATATAACAACCAATATCTATCTATCCATCTATCCATATCTATTGATATGATAGATATAGATATCCTGAATGGTTATCCAAATAAGTTTTGAATTCAAATTCAAACTTACATGGATAAGGTTCAAAAGGTTCAGGTTCAAAAGGTTAAAAGGGTCATGCCACATGGGCGCCCAATTTCTAACAGGAAAATGACTTGAGCTTTGCTCTGAAAGTTACAACTAATGAATATATATATATATATATTTAAAGACCTGACAAAATACAAGTGAACCAAAATGGACAATGACAACAACCCAATCTATGTGTTACCTCATTGTTGTAGCAGCAAAGAAAAAGTACTCACCTAGAGGCCAAAATTGCACACTTGCACAAATTCCATTTCATAATCAACGTATTTAGTTCAGAGATGTTTGAATTGGTTCAAAGCAATGTTGAGCCAAGGTTTCATGTTTCCATTGAAATAGATGACAGCAGCATTATTGATCTCATCCATGCTAATGCTTGGATTGTACCCTAGTCCGAGTATATGCCATGATTTGTCCAAGGGTTTTGTTGTTGAGTAGAAAGTAATCAGTCCAGGTGGAAGTGTCCCCAATTTCCATAGACTACGATCCTCATTCTGACAAGAAATTTTACCAAAAAAATTGTAACAATCCAAAAATTTAAGTTGTCCCTTAAATTTTATTTTAGTATAATTTAATTATAAATGAGAAAAACCCTAAATGTTTAATTAAATATTTCATAAGAGCAGTACTTTACTTCGCACAGAACAGATGTCAATAGATTCATGACAATAGAGGGCCACAAAATGACCCAATAGAGGCCAATGGTTATTTAAGTCCCGCAAGGCGTAGGATTCCCGTGGTGGTACTTACAAAACATAATTGTTTATAAGGTCATAGTCAAATATATACTAAAATTTAAACAAACATATCCCTGGATTTCATTTTAAACAAATAGAGTTCAGAAAAAAACCCACGTAATTGAAATATTAATATAATTTATAAAACATAACTTGTATAAAATAAATTATGGTAAATCAAAAGATATGTAAAATATATTATGGTGACTCAAGGTATAATATAACTCACCTTAAAATTAATACCTCACTCTTTCTTCTTTACTTCTAGTATTTCTTCATCTTTCATTACTTTTGTTTTTTCCTTCCTTTCATTTACAGCCCCACTCCTCCTTTTATACTAAGTGCACTACTTGCTCAGCAAGTTTGGGTGCCACGTTGCCACACCGGGTGGCCTCTCCACATTAGGTACATCATCAAGCTAGGAATCTTATCCCTCATATGGATAAGTGCAGATTAGTTATTTATTTATACTTCGGCCCCTAAATTTCATACTAATTACATTGTTTTACAAATTACACATAATAATACAAATAAATCGTGTAACGCCCCCAAAAAAATAACATTAAACCCATCAGTAGAGAAATGCATTGATATATAAAAGCTCCACTTTCATCTATTCATCAGAATTTCATTACCAAAAGTATTACATGTTAACAACAAAAGCAAATGCCCTAAAGGCTTACAGCTTTCCAAGTTAACACTTGGTTACAACAAAAGAGTGCTAACTCATTTACCAATTAAGCCCTTGGCTTGAATATACATGTAATACATCAAAGAAATAAAACAATAAAAGTCCGCCTGCCTCTAGCCTCCCAAGCTACGTCCTTGGAGGTGGCATGCTACCTGTACCTGAAAATGATATTCCCATATAGGGTGAGCCACAGCCCAATAGAAATACACTAAACCAAATATAGACAATAACTAAAAGATTAGCAGTTGATAGATGGCCAACACTGATACTTTCCCTTATCACACTTTACGGTTTCATGACATACAAGTCCATGTTACAACCCATTTTCCAGTTCTTTTCAATTCTCAATTTATAACCATGGCTCAGAACCTGGCCAAACAATTCATATGAGACAGTAACTCATATTAAACACTTTCCCATTTCATAATAGATAAGGATACTAGTTATATCACACACCAACAGATAAGCATACAAGTTATATCATCACTTCCATAGATATGCATAAGAGCACTATCACACTTCCAATGACAAGCATATGAGCTCTGTCAACACATTAATAGATAAGCATATGAGCTTTATCTATGGAGTCCATCCCCTATCTCCTCTCAATAACATCCGGTTTAGAGGTCCATCCCCTATCTTCCCCTAAACCGTGGAGTACATCCCCTATTTCCTCCAACACAACACAATGCATATAAACAATAATTATACACATCATCACACAACACATAAATTTAATGTATTCTTTCAACCGTCATACTCAATGACACGTTTCAGTGATTAGTTCCAGTTTGCCTAATCATCATGCATTGTCTACAACAATCAAGACGATCCTCCACCGATAGCCCACAGCAGTTATTTCTATACAGAAAATAAATGCAACAATGGATATATAATCAACATTTCAACTAGGCGAGTGATAAATGATCCAACTACACCCTTTAACTTTATACATTTCCAAATCAATTTCTCATTTCTTCCTCATTAATTATGCAAATTAATTAACCAATGTAATTAGGACATATTCCATAATTGACATTACAACCCTTAGGTTCCATTTTCATTAATGTTTTAACATTAATTTCACTTGTCCATGCCAAACATGCATCTAGGTTTTATATACATAAAAACCCTAGCTTTTTGTAAATTTACACAAAAGTCCCAAACTTTCACAAAATTACCAAACCAACCCCAACATCTCAAAATACTAAAATTTAAAGACAAAGCTCATAGTAAGGAGTAGGTTATCCCTACCTCAAAGTTAGAGCTCGGATGGAGAAGAGGCCAAAACCAAAGTGCTCCAAAGACCAAGATTCTCGGATCAAAACGACGCCCTCGACGATCAACACAACTTTTACAAAGGCCGAAGAGAAGGAACTCACTCCTACTAGATCAATACTTAGAGAGAAGTCAAGGTTTTAGAGAGAGGAGCTCTCAAAATGAGTTTTAGAAAAAGTAGGAGAGATAAAGAAAAGCAAAAAGTGATTTAAAATCACCCAGCGGATAACTCATATACGCATGACCTGCTCGAGCGGAGAACACAATGCTTGAGCGTCAAGAACAAAATCTGAACACGCTCGAGCGCAATAAGGCCCGCTCGAGCGCCAAGACACAAGAATAAAGCACTTCCGCTCGAGCGCGAAAACCAGTCCGCTCGAGCGTAGATTTCCACCTCCCAGAACTTATACCCAGAAAGTACTACCCGTTCGAGCGCCACCAAACCCGCTCGAGCGCTACCGCTCGAGCGTAAACAAATCCGCTCGAGTGTAAAAATCACATCTGCAGAAGTTTTGCAGGAACACGAAAATACTAGAGGTGTGCAACCCCCGCTCGAGCGCAGGAAGACCCGCTCGAGCGGACCGCCTAAAAACTGAACAACAAGGAATTGAAACCAAGGCCTAACCAACCTGTAACAACCTTGCTCAAAACATCCTAAAACTCAATCAAGTGGAATTAAAGGACGGCAACAAGGTGGATACCACTACCAACTTCACGGAACCGAGTCCGGAATATGACAGAATAGTAAAGGGACAACCGGGATCGCTATAACCTCCCCCCCTTAAAGAATTTCGTCCCCGAAATTAAACACAAGTTTTCCAAAAACCGGTTTTCTCCATTCTCAACAATATTACGACATAATATTAAACATTTCGATCCATTACCGGTCAATTCCATCTCTTTTCAAGAGGCATTTCACATCATATATTACAAGTGCATTATCAACATGCAATTTTCTTCCATTTCCAACATGCATGGTTCACAGTTCATATCGTAATCAATATACATGATACAACTCCAATTCTACAATATAGCCAACACATGCAATATCATAATCAACCCCCATATCAAGGCAAGTTCTACAACATACTTCCATTAATAACAAAACATTACCAATGTTTTACGACTTAAGATATATATAAAGCTCTTAAGTCCAACAACATTACAAAATCTAAATACAAGATTACTCATCAACAAACAAGTCCGGATATTTCTCGCGGACTTCCAATTCACGTTCCCAAGTGGCTTCCTCCACTCCGTGATGTTTCCACAAAACCTTTACCAAAGGAATGGTCTTGCCACGCAGGACTTGATCCCGCCTATCCAAGACCCGAACCGGTCTCTCCTCATACGAGGCATCCTCATCTACCTTTAAGTCGGTCCAATCTAATACATGCGATGGATCCGACTTATACTTCCGAAGCATACTCACATGAAACACGTCATGAACACCGGACAACTGCGGCGGCAAAGCCAAACGATAAGCAACCTCGCCAATCCTCTCAAGGATCTCAAAGGGACCAATAAACCGAGGGGATAACTTCCCACTCTTCCCGAACCTCATCAAACCTCGCCTAGGTGATATTTTCAGAAAGACATGATCACCTATCTCAAACGCCAAAGGCCTCCTCCTACGGTCGGCATAACTCTTTTGGCGACACTGGGCTGTAACAAGACTCCTACGGATAAGCTCAACTTTCTCCGTCATCTCCCTAACTAACTCCGGACCCAACAAAGGTGCATCACCCACCTCAGCCCAACACACTGGAGACCTACACAGTCGACCATACAAGGCCTCAAACGGTGCCACACCGATACTAGACTGAAAACTGTTGTTGTAGGCAAACTCCACCAATGGTAAGTGCCTCTCCCACGTCTTATTAAAATCAAGGACACAACCTCGAACCATATCCTCAAGGATCTGAATAGTACGCTCGGACTGCCCGTCAGTCTGAGGATGATAAGCCGTACTAAAGGTCAACTTAGTACCCATGGCACTCTGCAAACTCTGCCATAACCTAGCAATAAAACGAGGATCTCTATCTGAGACGATCGTCACTGGGACCCCGTGCAATCTCACTATGTCCCGAATATACAAGTCTGCGAGATGATCTACCGAATCTCTCATGCGCATGGGAATGAAGTGCGCCGACTTAGTCAACCGGTCTACAACTGTCATGCCCCAAACTTGCCCCTAAAAGTTTGGGCATGACCTATTCAGAAACGGACACTTAACCTGCTATACATAGCATATGGGGCCTGAGCGGAAGTATTACCATTATAAAATAACATAAAACATCATCCATTGAGCTATCTCTACCATGCCAGGACCGCACACATTGCATTAGGTACATAATATATGGAAACATACACCCGAACTTCGGTTACACACTTATACATTCATACTTAGACCCACAATTGGGCGTGTAATGAAAATATTAATGAAAGACAACCAAAGCATAAGCCAATAACCTAACAACACTTTACAAAATGCACAGCTTCAGGTAGGTGCCTGGACGCATCAAAGTTGACGAGAGAAAGACGAGCCTTAAAGGTTAGGACTAAACTCCCAGTTGATTACCTACAGAAATAGACAGACAAAATACAGAATGAGCGAACTCAGTGAATAATAGTACATAAATAATATAATGTTTAACCTGAATAATAAAACATATAACTGCAGATACATATGATGAACTACATTCCGTAATTATTTCCAAAACAGCCATGGTCTACTTTCCGTGACAGAGTGGCTTTAAGCCCAGCATATACAGAACAACCATAGGTCTTCAGATACAAAACGGCCATAGGCCCAGAAATAACGGAACAGCCTTTCAGCCTAGAATTATATACTATGTATGGACTCAAGAGGTGGCTCGCAAGGATTCTAGAGGTGGCTCCCACCAAGGTGTAGCACTTAGTTCCGTACAGCACTTGGTTCCATATCAGAATATATCATTAGGTCATAAAGACCAAACAATGCATATTATGTCAAAACATAACATAACCGAAATGGATAAACAAAAACAGAATAACCCTAGTTCCTTAAGAATTCCATTATGGTATAGCGCACATAAACTTCTCATGACTTAGTTACCAATTAACACAGTTATCTCGTGTATAACAAAATACGAATCATACTATTACAGAGAGCATATAATAACGTTAAACCTTTGCATTCATATTGTAGGTTCTGAATGACCTCGGGTCCATATGTAACACAACAGAACTATTTCAAACTCATACGGACGCACATAGCTTATCCAATTATTTTGATCCCTCAAAAATGTCCATACTCGATGATTTATAATTGATCGACCTCAGGCCCATTAGTAGCAACATGGTATGCTTTCATAGTTACACTAAAACCATTATTCCAGAATAAACATAAGTTCTCTTTCTTCATTATTAAACGACATAATTTACTTACGAAAAATAGAATGTTTATATCAACTATTAATCAGAGTCATACATAGTTAGTAGGCGTTTGACAGAGTACTACTAATAATTATTAATAATAAGTACAACGTATTTCACAGCTTGGCCCTCGGCCTAATAGGTTCATGAATTCACAGATTGGCTCTTGGCCTATTAGATTCACGAATTCACAGATTGGCCCTTGGCCTATTAGGTTCACAAATTCACAAATTGGCCCTTGGCCTAATAGGTTCACAAATTCACAAATTGGCCCTTGGCCTAATAGGTTCACAAATTCACAATCAGCCCTCGGCCTTATAAATTCACAAGTCGGCCCTCGGCCTCATAAATTCACAAGTCGGCCCTCGGCCTCTTAAATTCACAAGTCGGAGATTCATATTTCACAATTGGCCATCGGCCTCATCATTTCATATTTCACAAGTTGGAGATTCATAGTTCACAATTCTTTCAATGTTTCCATATGTTCATAGTTCACAATTCCATGATCTCATACCGTTCCTTAATAGCATACATGTTCAACATAACGTTAATAACAATAGTAATTAACGGGGTCACGAAACATTGAGGGTACTATTACTCACAGTGCTACAACGGAGTGCTTGTCCCTCCTGGAATGTGCCCTGTACACATACATAACTTAGACATTAGTTCTTTTTCTTTCTTAATTCATTTCCTGCATCATTTCACTTCGAACGAATTTATAGGCATCTTAGGAACTCCAAACATGAATTTCAAAAATACCAGAGGGTTAAGCACGCAAAACAGAGCGAACGAAGTTTTGCAGTTTGGGCCGCACGTGCGGCAGTGCTTGCCGCACGTGCGGCAAAAAGCCCCGCACGTGCGGCGATTCTGGCAGAAAGCAGTTCGAAAATGCAACAAAAATCCAATTTTTGGTACTCTTTTTCAAGGCTCAAAATAGGTTCTTGAATGGTTAGAATATGATTCAAAAATATGTAAATAGACATCATAACACATATCAATCTCAACATAACTCGGATCTTTGATCTTTAAAACTTATGAACATGACCCAAGTCCACCATGCTTCCAATTCCTTACACATACACACATATAAGCAACCATATATCCATGTAGATGGGTTCAAGTTGATAATTGAGGAAATAAGGTGAATTCTCACTAGATAATTCCACACAATTCCAAATCAACTCAATACAAAAGAAAATAACTTAATTAAGCACTTAACACGAAAATATAGAGGAATTTCTTCTTTATTCAATGAGAGGGTCAATTAGAAATGGGTAGACATACCTTGAGTCAAATTCCCTACAATCCTCCTACAATCCTCTAGCTTTCCCCAATTTTTCCTTGAAGAACTTTGCTTCTCCTCTCTAACCCTTCTCTTTTCTCTCTCTCTTAGGATATTTTTGCATAAAGCTCCAAGTCAATTATTTGGGACAACATATATATATATATATATATGGTGGAATAAGACAAAACTTAATCGTTTTAATCATCCCAAATCAAATTTTCACAAAAATGCCTATTATGACTTAAAAATTATGCTGATCTCACATATAAGGTCAATTTCAAATTATTTAGCTCTTAAGGCTTTCAATTCTAGATCCAAACATTCTTATTGTGACAGATATGATTTCTTATTAAACAGATATGAATCTATAAACATAAGGTTCACTTCATTAAACTTAATTCCATGTGCAATGTCACAATAAGCATATAATTACGCATAATGAGGGACAGAAAATATACCGGAAACAAATGCGAGGATTGGGTTATTACAACAACCACCCAAATAGCATCACTACCCCGCTGAGTCCTCGGAAGACCTACAACGAAGTCCATGGTGACATGCTCCCACTTCCACTCGGCAATAGGCAAGGGTTGCAACAAACCCGCTGGCCTTTGATGCTCGGCCTTCACTTGCTGGCAAGTAAGGTACTTAGACACGAAAACTGCCACATCTCTCTTCATACCCCACCACCAAAACTGGCGACCCAAATCCTGATACATCTTAGTGCCTCCCGGATGCACCGCAAGACGTGAATGATGGAACTCTCGGAGTACTTCCTCTCGGCAAGACTCCGGTACAAACAAACGGTCTCGGTATCTCACACTCTGGTCGGGATACACTGCCAAACCCTTCTCAACTTTCCCATTGGAGATCTTCTCTCGGAGGGATTCTACCTCAAGGTCACCTCTCTGCGCCTCTGACACTCGAGTCACAAGTGTAGGCTACGCAACAACAGAAAACAAGGCCGCAGCCTCAACAGATTCGCCCAGAAGCAAATCAAACTCGCCAAGTACACCTAACATCCCCCATTCCCGGATGGCTATACAAGCTACATCACTAATGGATTTCCTACTAAGGGCATCGGCCACAACATTGGCCTTCCCCGGGTGATAGTGCAACTCAAAATCATAGTCCTCAATGAACTCCATCCATCTCCTCTGCCTCAAATTCAAGTCTCTCTGTGTAAATAGATACTTCAAACTCTTGTGGTCCGAGAACACCTCGAACCTCTCACCATAAAGGTAGTGTCTCCAAATCTTCAAGGCAAAGATCACTGCTGCTAACTCAAGGTCGTGTGTAGGGTAGTTCTTCTCGTGTATTTTCAATTGACGTGAGCCATAAGCTACCACTTTCCCCTCTTGCATCAACACACAACCCAAACCCTCTCGTGAGGCATCACAATAAACCGCATAACCCAACCCTCTCTCCGGAATAATCAAAACCGGAGCGGTGGTCAATCTAACCTTCAGTTCTTGGAACGACTTTTCACAAGTCTCACTCCATACGAACTTGACCCCTTTCCGCGTCAATCTAGTCAATGGCGAAGTTAGCTTGGAGAAATCTTTCATAAACCGACGGTAATACCCAGCTAATCCCAAAAAACTGCGGATCTCAAACACACTCTTAGGCTGCGCCCAATCTTGCACTACCTCTACCTTGGATGCATCAACGGACACCCTTTCTCTGGATACCACGTGGCCTAAGAATTTCACCTCTCCTAGCCAGAACTCGCACTTCCCAAACTTGGCATACAGCCTATGGGCTCTAAGCAACTCAAGCACCACTCTCAAGTGTTCCTCGTGCTCCTCCTCTAAAGGCGAGTAAATCAGGATGTCGTCTACGAAAACGACTACAAATCGATCCAAGAATTCCCGGAAGATCCGGTTCATCAAGTCCATAAAGACTGCCAGTGCATTGGTAAGCCCAAATGGCATCACCAGAAACTCATAATGGCCATACCGCGTACGGAATGCCGTCTTAGGAATATCCTCCTCCCTGACCCTCAACTGGTGGTAACCCAATCTCAAGTCTATCTTAGAGAAACAATGGGAGCCTTTCAACTGGTCGAACAGATCATCTATACGGGGCATGGGGTACTTATTCTTGACCGTAGCCCGATTCAACTTCCGGTAGTCTATACATAATCTCAAGGCACCATCTTTCTTTTTAGCAAAGAGGGCCGGTGCTCCCCACGGCGAAACACTAGGGCGAACAAAACCCTTATCTAGCAATTCCTGGAGCTGAACTTTCAACTCAACCAACTCTGCTGGAGCAAAACGATAAGGTGCCATAGAAATCGGCGCCGTGCCGGGCACTAAATCAATAGAGAACTCTATTCTCGGTGAGGTGGCAAACTAACAAGGTCTTCGGGAAAAACATCCGAATACTCACAAACCACCCTCGGCAACACAAGCTGGGTCTCATCACACTCGCCACTCTCAAAGCTGGCAAGTAGACCACTAAGCTCACTCCGCCCTTGCGAATCATACCCCGGTGGCAAGACACTACCAACCCGGTCTCCCAATAAATGAAACCACTCCCCGCTCAAGGTACATAACGTAACCCTCTGGCGGTAGCAATCGATAACAGCCCGGTATGACGATAGCCAGTCCATACCCAAAATAACATCAAAACCCTTCATAGGCATGACAATAAAAGGAAAAGGAAGCCTATGGTCGGCGACCTCTATATCACAACCTCTAACACCTTGTTTCAAGATCAACTCACCACCAATAGGCGATACCACACAAATAGGAGATGCTAACTGTGCCAACTCCAATTCCAAAACAGATGCAAATGCAGCAGATACAAAAGAATGAGATGCACCCGTGTCAATCAACACATTAGCAACCGAGTTGCAAAACAGAAAAGTACCTCTCACTACTGATGGAGCCGGTACTAGATCTTGCGCGGTAACAGCATACACGCGCCCTGTAGGCCCCTGATCCACCTGCTCACCCCTCGGAGCATACGACTGCTGCACTGACTGGGATGACGAAGCTCCCGGATTGGCCCTCGAGGCCTGCACAGACTGAGCTGGCTGAAAACTCTGCGTCTGTCTAGAACCAGACGCTCCTGAAGTAGCACTCAACTGTGGGCAATACCTCTTCAGGTGCCCAGGCTGACCACACTGATAGCAAGACAAGGGCTGGCCCCTGCCCTGACTCTGGCCCTGAGGTCTAGCTGAAGAGGAAGCAGCTCGTTGACCCCCTCCCTTCTGCGGGCAAACCGAAGACTTGTGACCCAGCTGGCCACACGCAAAACAAGTCAAGCCTCCCTAATTACCTCTCCCCGAGCCTGCACTCGACACCGGAAAGGTCGATCTAGCAACTCCACCCTGAGACTGCTGAGGGTTATAACCCCTCTGTCTCCTGCCATCACCCTGACCCTCTTGGCCCCGCTTGGAGCCTCTATGCTTCTCCTCGTCTTCCTCCTGCATCATAAGCTCCATGTGAGCTGCAGCATCCACTAAATGTCTATACTCTCGGATGTAAGACCCACCAACCCTCAACTTGAGGCCCCGCCTCAACTTCCGCTCAAACTCATAGCAACGGCGTTCTTCGGACGCCACCAACTCAGGTGCAAACCTGGACAAACTAGTAAAAGTGGCCTCAAACTCTGCCACAGACATACCCTGCTGATTAAGCCGGCTAAACTGATCCCTCAGCTTCTCCCTAGCAACTGCAGATAAGAACCTCTCTTGGAAAGCATTCACAAACGCCTCCCATGCACCACCGACACGAGCCTTCTCGTATTTTCACCATTGACCCGCATCTCCCTTCAGCTGGAAAGATGCCAAGGTTACTTTCAATGCTCCGTCCTCGATGCCAAGCATCTCGAACGTCTTACTCATTTGTTCTAACCACTCGTCAGCCTTCAGTGGTTCCTTCGGATCTCCAACAAACTCGTCCGGATTAGACCGGAAGAACTCCCTCTTCAAGAAAGAAGGCCCTGCCTCAGCTGCCTGATTTCCTGCTCTGAGAATACCCAAAGCTCCTGCTATCTCTCGGGCCAAGGCACTCATAGCCTGCTGACCCGCTGGCTCGGCCACATTGGCCTGACCAACTCCCTTCTGCATTGCCGGAACCTCCTCCGGTAACGGCACTTTCTGCCTCGCAGGCCTACCACGCCTAGCACCTCTTCCTCGTCCTGACATCCTAATAAAGGTAATACAGAACGTTAGCACATTCACAAATGTGCCAAAACTAAACACTCACGTCCTAATGCATGGACAACCGTAATTCATTCTACGTAAGCACATAAACACATAAGCACTTACGAATTTCATTTCCGGATAATGATAGTCCCGAGGCGTTACTAGAGTTCCGGTTAGAAACGGCATTGATCAAGTGCCTTTCCCATAAGACTCCCAGAAACCCAAGGATCCAATCAACATCCTAGAAATTAAATCCCATACCCATATAAATACGTAAGCATGTTATCAATTAAGCACACAGCATACGACACTACATCTAAGTCTCTATCAAGCGAGACAAACCCATTGTGATACTAATCACTTCCCATGTACCCAAAGTATTCGAACCCGGTACGCTCTGATACCAAGTTGTAACGCCCCAAAAAAAATAACATTAAACCCATCAGTAGAGACATGCATTGATATATAAAAGCTCTACTTTCATCTATTCATCAGAATTTCATTACCAAAAGTATTACATGTTAACAACAAAAGCAAATGCCCTAAAGGCTTACAGCTTTCCAAGTTAACACTTGGTTACAACAAAAGAGTGCTAACTCATTTACCCATTAAGCCCTTGGCTTGAATATACATGTAATACATCAAAGAAATAAAACAACAAAAGTCCGCCTGCCTCTAGCCTCCCAAGCTACGTCCTTGGAGGTGGCATGCTACCTGTACCTGAAAATGATATTCCCATATAGGGTGAGCCACAGCCCAGTAGAAATACACTAAACCAAATATGGACAATGACTAAAAGATTAGCAGTTGATAGATGGCCAACACTGATACTTTCCCTTGTCACACTTTACGGTTTCATGACATACAAGTCCATGTTACAACCCATTTTCCAGTTCTTTTCAATTCTCAATTTATAACCATGGCTCAGAATCTGGCCAAACAATTCATATGAGACAGTAACTCATATTAAACACTTTCCCATTTCATAATAGATAAGCATACTAGCTATATCACACACCAACAGATAAGCATACAAGCTATATCATCACTTCCATAAATATGCATAAGAGCACTATCTCACTTCCAATGACAAGCATATGAGCTCTGTCAACACATTAATAGATAAGCATATGAGCTCTATCTATGGAGTCCATCCCTTATCTCCTCCCAACAACATCCGGTTTAGAGGTCCATCCCCTATCTTCCCCTAAACCGTGGCGTACATCCCCTATTTCCTCCAACACAACACAATGCATATAAACAATAATTATACACATCATCACACAACACATAAATTTAATGTATTCTTTCAACCGTCATACTCAATGACACGTTTCAGTGATTAGTTCCAGTTTGCCTAATCATCATGCATTGTCTACAACAATCAAGACTATCCTCCACCGATAGCCCACAACAGTTATTTCTATACAGAAAATAAATGCAACAATTGATATATAATCAACATTTCAACTAGGCGAGTGATAAATGATCCAACTATACCCATTAACTTTATACATTTCCAAATCAATTTCTCATTTCTTCCTCATTAATTATGCAAATTAATTAACCAATGTAATTAGGACATATTCCATAATTGACATTACAACCCTTAGGTTCCATTTTCATTAATGTTTTAACATTAATTTCACTTGTCCATGCCAAACATGCATCTAGGTTTTATATACATAAAAACCCTAGCTTTTTGTAAATTTACACAAAAGCCCCAAACTTTCACAAAATTACCAAACCAACCCCAACATCTCAAAATACTAAAATTTAAAGACAAAGCTCATAGTAAGGAGTAGGTTATCCCTACCTCAAAGTTAGAGCTCGGATGGAGAAGAGGCCAAAACCAAAGTGCTCCAAAGACCAAGATTCTCGGATCAAAACGACGCCCTCGACGATCAACACAACTTTTACAAAGGCCGAAGAGAAGGAACTCACTCCTACTAGATCAATACTTAGAGAGAAGTCAAGGTTTTAGAGAGAGGAGCTCTCAAAATGAGTTTTAGAAAAAGTAGGAGAGATAAAGAAAAGCAAAAAGTGATTTAAAATCACCCAGCGGATAACTCATATACGCATGACCCGCTCGAGCGGAGAACACAACGCTCGAGCGTCAAGAACAAAATCTGAACACGCTCGAGCGCAATAAGGCCCGCTCGAGCGCCAAGACACAAGAATAAAGCACTTCCGCTCGAGCGCGAAAACCAGTCCGCTCGAACGTAGATTTCCACCTCCCAGAACTTATACCCAGAAAGTACTACCCGCTCGAGCGCCACCAAACCCGCTCGAGCGCTACCGCTCGTGCGTAAACAAATCCGCTCGAGTGTAAAAATCACATCTGCAGAAGTTTTGCAGGAACACGAAAATACTGGAGGTGTGCAATCCCCGCTCGAGCGCAAGAAGACCCGCTCGAGCGGACCGCCTAAAAACTGAACAACAAGGAATTGAAACCAAGGCCTAACCAACCTGTAACAACCCTGCTCAAAACATCCTAAAACTCAATCAAGTGGAATTAAAGGACGGCAACAAGGTGGATACCACTACCAACTTCATGGAACCGAGTCCGGAATACGACAGAATAGTAAAGGGACAACCGGGATCGCTATAACTCGTATATTTTCCCAACTGTAATTAAATAATATTAGTATCAATTTTAAAGAATAATTAAAACCTGGCTTGTTATAATTTTCCCTCCTTTTAAAATTTCGTCCTCGAAATTTGTCATATGTGTAAGCTATCCGCTGCACACTCTGATAAATATACATTAGATGATTAATCTGATAGAAAATATTACCTCAAAAAACTTTACCAAAAATAACTCACTGTCTAGTTGTGAAAATTTGTTTTGAGCCAAGATGAGAAACAATCGGTGACTTTAAAAACTTTTCATTAGTTTTATTTCCGAAAAAAAAATAAAAAATAAAATGAGAACACAATCAAACAAGCGACTAGAAGTGAAATGACATAATCATATGCAGGAGTTGAACGAATTTGAGATGAACTCTCATTTCTTTTATCCATGAACTTTCCACTGATAGAAAATAGTTTCAAAATTAGTATTTTTAAAATTTGAACCCACTTTTAAAAAGTCGAAATGAAATTATTATTTTTTTTGAATACTGAACGGGGAAATTATACGTATTTAATTATATTATAATTTTGGTGGGTGCTTGAGTTCGACATTCTTTGTTTCTTTTGCTTCTTTTACTATAACAAATATAAATTATATCTAATATCCTTCACAAATTAGGCGCACAAAAAATATATATATATAATCATATAAAATTATAATATAATTAAATCGACTAACAATATATAATATTTAGGTACTAATTACCCGCTATCGTTCTTCTTAAATGTGCGCGTGTCCTATGCTCCAATGATGATTTGTTTTATTTTTTTTATAAACCATTCCTCTGATACCACTTGTCACGACCCGCTCTCCGTACCCAAGGGTTAAGTATTGTGATGGCCAGTAACTGAAGTTACCTACGGCCAATTCTTGAACAAATAAATAAATGCGAGCAGAACAAATATTTAAGTGAGGGTACCAAAATAATCATTGCAGCTTCTATTTTATTACAAATTTATTGACCAAAAGGCCGATATTTACACATAAAAATATCATAAAGTGTTGTGCGTGTCTATTCGGTAGCCCTGCGCCTGAGACTTTCCAAAAGCTATTTCTGAATTGCACTATTTCCTGAAAATTGGTAAACAGCTATAAGCACATGGCAGAGTGAGAAATATTATGCCAAGAGTATAAGGGACACAAAATAATCATGAATAGTTATGTAACTAAAATAATTAAAATAACTTAGTCTGAACAAATAATCATATAAGTAGCAAAACTGAGATTATGTAAATAAATAACCATAACCATGGTACCGAACAGAACGGAACAGAGGTCGCAGGAGTGACAATTAAAACAAAGATACGAATTCAAGAGGTGACTCGTACGGATTATAGAGGTGGCTCCCACAATAGTGTAACACTTATCTCCGCATAGTTGAGAAAATATACGATTTATTTTGTATTATTACACGTAATTTTGTGAAATAATATAATTAGTAAAAAAATTTACGAATCAAAGTATAAATAAATAACTAAGTTAAACTTATCCTTTTGTGAGGATAAGCTTCAAATGTAGAGGCCAATGATAGCAACTAAATATAAGGACCACGTGTTGTAGCTATGTGTCACTTAAACTTGCTGAGCAAGTATTGTACATTGTATAAAAGGAGCTAGGACGTTGTGAACAAGGAGGAGGAGAAAACAATTAAAGAAAGGGAAATACAGTACTCGGAGCCAAGAAGGTCTTTCACGGTGGAAAGAAATAGTAAGGTATTAATTTTAAGGTGAGTTATATTATATCTTGAGTCACCATAATATATTTTACGTATCTTTTGATTTACCATAATTTATTTTATACAAGTTATGTTTTATAAATTATATTAATATTTCAATTTGTGGGTTATTTTTTGAACTCTATTTGTTTAAAATGAAACTCATGGATATATTTGTTTAAATTTTAGTATATATTTGACTATAACCTTATAAATAATTATGTTTTGTAAGTACCACCACGGGAGTCCCACGCCTTGGGGGACTTAAATAACCATTGGCCTCTGTTGGGTCACTTTGTGGCCCTCTATTGTCATGGATCTATTGACCTTTGTTCTATGCGGAGCAAAGTGCTGTGCGAAGATAAGTGCTACACTATTGTGGGAGCCACCTCTATAATCCGTACGAGCCACCTCTTGAATCCGTATCTCTGTTCTGACTGTCACTCCTGTGACCTCTGTTCCATTCTGTTCGGTACTATGGTTATGGTTATTTATTTACATAATCTCAATTTTGCTACCTAAATGATTATTTGTTCAGACTAAGTTATTTTAATTATTTTAGTTACATAACTATCTATGGTTATTTTGTGTCTCTTATACTCTTGGCATAATATTTCTCACTTTGCCATGTGCTTATAGCTGTTTACCAATTTTCAGTAAACAGTGCAATTCAGAAATAACTTTTGGAAAGTCTTATACGCGGGGCTGCGGAATAAACACACACAACACTTCATGATATTATTATATGTAAATATCGGCCTTTTGGTTAATAAATTTTGTAATAAAAATAGAAACTCCAATGATTATTTTGGTACTCTCACTTAAATATTTTTTCTGCTCGCGTTTATTTATGTGAGAACCCGAATATAAAAATTAAGTAAATAATTAAATAATAATTTTACAAATCTCAAATATTTTATTATGAATCTTTAAGTGCAAATTAAATATTATTGGAGGATCTTTTAATTAATTTTAAACCTAAAATAAATTTATGGTGAAAGTCATTGATTGAGAAGTAAGATTTATTATTAAAAAAAAAATAGAGAAGAGGGTGTGACTTGAACTCTAGACCACAAAATTAATAAGTTAGACTCTTACCATTTGAATTGCATGTAACTTATACATGTATTTTGTATATTTATCTATCTATTTGACCTAAGTGTGCCCACCACTAGTATAAAATAAAATAAACACAAACCCTAACTCTTGTTATAATTGTTTTCCACAACACTAGCAGCCCTAGCAGCCGTGGGTTTATGAATAAAAGAGAGGGATCTTTCAATCATCAAGATTATTGTTGTAGCCAAGAAAGAGAGCTTTGGGTGTGTTGTGCTGTGTGGCTTCCTAGGTTTTCTTCTCTTCTTTCTTTGTTCTTTATCCTAATAATATTGTTATTTAATTCATTGATGGAGAGATTGTAGGTGTATGTATTTTGTGTGTATATATATATGCTGTTAAGAAATCTAAGGAGTTAAATTATGTATAAAGAATCGGTGTGAATCTTAGTCCAAAAATTCTGCACATAATCGCTAACTTTAAAAATCAAGAAACCATATCAAACGGATGAATTTTAATCTGAAATTTTTACAGTAGATCAATTACACATTGAATTGCATATCTGAATTTTTTCATAATTTTTGGGAGTCGAAATCCATATAAATTGAGGTATTCAAATCTGTCCAGGAAACCAGTCCGAAATAGTAAATTCGGGATTGTTGTTCTCTTTGGGTATAATTCCAAAAATTATCAAATTAGTGTCATTAGAACCGGTTACGAGACTAGTTTCTTATGTTTTTGGCCTTGCATTGATTGCTCGTGTATATTAAGAGAACCGTCAATTTTTTTAAAGTGCTGCAGAAAACAACCTGTTTGGATATAATAAATTGTAGAAAATTATTTTGATTAGCAAATCAAGTGAAACCAATTAGGTTTGAAACTTAGGATATATTAGATCATATCTGGAGGTTATTGGAATTTTTTGAATAGCGTGGAGTGGGTTTTGTAATTTTCAAAGTTAGCGAATGATTGGGAAAACTTGTTTAAAACACTGTTTCATCTTAAAGTTATTTTTAGTTAAGTTTCGATCGGAATCTATGTCTTGGGTGATTTTAAACCTTGAAGAATATGAACTTAAGTAATATTTAAGAGTAACGGTGAGTTGGGTTGAGCCGTGTTAGTGCGCTTTAGTTTGAGGTTACTTAGTTCCTATTTTTTTTAGTATTTTTAAATTAGTTGTGACGCGTAGTTTTTATACTTGGTTCAGGCTACTAGTTAGACTTTTACACTCTATTCGAGGATTATATTATTGCGTTTCAGGTGAGTAGTTTCATGCTACATATTTTTATAAATGTTCCCCTACCCTGAACTGTTGGAAAAATTAAATTGTTGTTTCATGATTAAACTGTTTTGATAAATTATTATATTATCAATTGAATCAAATTATTTCTGAAACATGTGTGAACTTGGCATACTGTAAACTATTTGTTTTGGTCTCATGTTTATAATGATGAACTACCATGTTTTGCGAAACTGATGTGTATTGATTATTGGGACCATGTGTGTATTTAGTCCAGGGAAATTATTCCACTGTGTGTGGTGACTCTGGCCACTAGGGAACAGATCCGGGTTGGGCCGTGATGACTCTAGTGCTCAACGATTGTAAGGAACAGACCTTTAAAACACAACTAGGTGACCTTCAATCGGATCGTCTTTGAGAAAAGGCCCAGGTGCCACCCTGAGGATGACTCTTAGTTCGGTATTGGATCCAACGGGGCTTATAGCCTGAGAAATGTGTGGCAGATTATTTGTTTTTATTGGTACCCAAAAAAATTATTGGTGTTCATGTTATAATCTGTTTTAAGTGAAAAATGTCGTTTATCATGTTCTTGCGAGACATGAGTATTTTAAGTGTTGAATTGTGGAACCTTCTTTTTGAAACAGATTGTATTTGCCAAACTGTATGCCAATCTAGTTTCTGTGATATATATCTTATTTTGGAATTGAACCCTGTTTTCAAAACTGTATTTGCTATCCATGTTGCTACTGACTGAGCTATCAGCTGACTTAGTTGTTTACCATTTCCAGGTGTTAGAAGGACTTAGAGTGGACTCATGGCGTAGCGGGGACTCAATTGCATGGACCTCTAGGGCATTCCTTTAGTTTAGAGTGTTATGTCAAGTTTGTGCATATTTATATTTATTCTTATCGAAGTTCATTTAGGATTATTTTTGATATGTGGGTTGTTTATATCCCATAAGTTTGGATGGTTTTTGATTACGGTTGATTTTGCCGTTTATAATTGTGACATGTCTGGATTGAGTTTTGGTGATTTATTATTGGACTATTGTTCAGTTATTCAATGTGATTGGATTCGTGTTTAGGCTTACGTGTGCCTTGGGCTAAGTCCCTGTGGGCCACGGCCGGTCATGCCCGGATTTGGAGTGTGACAATTTATTTGTTCAAGAATTGGTCGTAGGTAACTTCAGTTACTGGCCATCACGATACTTAACCCTTGGGTACAGGGAGCGGGTTGTGACAAGTGGTATCAGAACAATGGTTTATAAAAAAATAAATAAATCATCATTGGAGCATAGGACACACACACATTTAATAAGCAGGATAGCAAGTAATTGGTACCTAAATATTATATTTTGTTTGTCGATTTAATTATATTATAATTTTATATGATTTTATATATATATATTATTTTTTTTGTGTGTGACTAATCTGTGAACGATATTAGATATAATTTATATTTGTTACAGAAAAAGAAGGAAAAGAAACAAAGGATGTCGAGCTCAAGCACCTACCAAAATTATAATATAATTAAATACATATAATTTCCAGTTCGGTATTCAAAAAAAAAAATTCATTTCGACTTTTTAAAAGTGGGTTCAAATTATAAAGATACTAATTTTGAAACTATTTTCCAATAGTGAAAAGTTCACGGATAAAAGAAATGGAAGCTCATCTCAAATTCGTTCAACTCTTGCATATGATTCTGTCATTTCATTTCCAGTCGCTTGTTTAATTGTGTTCTTATTTTATTTTATTTTATTACAAAACTAATGAAAAGTTTTTAAAGTCACCGATTGTTTCTCATTTTGGTCCAAAATAAGTTTTGACAAATAAACAGTGAGTGTTTTTTGGTAAAGTTTTTTTTGAGGAAATATTTTCTATCAGATTAATCATCTAATATATATTTATCAGTGTGCGCAGCGGATAGCTTACACATATGACAAATTTTGAGGACGAAATTTTAAAAAGAGGGAAGATTGTAACAACTCAGATTTTTAATTATTCTGTAAAATTTATACTAATATTATTTAATCACAATTGGAAAATATACGATTTATTTTGTATTATTACATGTAATTTTATAAAATAATATAATTAATAAAAAATTTAGAGGTTAAAGTATAAATAAATAACTAAGTTAAACTTATCCTTTTGTGGGGGATAAGCTTCAAATGTAGAGGTTGATGATAACAGCTAAATATAGGGGCCACGTGTTGTAACTATGTGTCACTTAAACTTGTTGAGCAGGTATTGTACATTGTATAAAAGGAGCTGGGGCGTTGTGAACAAGGAGAAGGAGAAAACAATTAAAGAAAGGGAAAGAAAGTACTCGGAGTCAAGAAGGTCTTTCATGGTGCAAAGAAAGAATAAGGTATTAATTTTAAAGTGAGTTATATTATACCTTAAGTCATCATAATATATTTTACATACGTTTTGACTTACCATATTTATTTTATAGAAGTTATGTTTTATAAATTATTATAAATTATATTAAATTTCAATTACGTGGATTAATTTTTGAACTCTATTTGTTAAAATGAAACCCGTGGATATGTTTGATTATATTTTAAAGAATATTTGACAATGACCTTATAAATAATTATGTTTTGTAAGTACCACCACGGGAGTCCCATGCCTTGGGGGACTTAAATAACCATTGGTCACTGTTTAGTCACTTTGTGACCCTCTGTCTGTCATGGATCCGTTGACCCTCTGATTTCTGGTGTGGAGCAAAATGTTGTGCGGAGTTAAGTGCTACACTGTTGTGGGAGCCACCCCTAGAGTTCGTATGAGCCACCTCTTGAGTTCGTACGAACCACCTCTTGAGGCCATGCATCTGTTCTGTTCTGTTCTAATTGGAAAAAAAAACTAGTAATTTATTTAATTACAGTTGGGAAAATATACAATTTATTTGTATTATTATATGTAATTTGTAAAATAATATAATTAGTACGAAATTTAGGGGTCAAAGTGTAACTAAAGAACTAATCTACACTTATCCATTTAAGGGATAAGATTCCTAGCTTGATGATGCACCTAATGTAGAGAGGCCACCTGGTGTGGCAATGTGGCACCCAAACTTACTGAGCAAGTAGTGCACTTAGTATAAAAGGAGGAGTGGGGCTGTAAATGAAAGGAAGGAAAAAACAGAAGTAAGGAAAGAGGAAGAAATACTAGAAGTAAAGAAGAAAGAGTGAGGTATTAATTTTAAGGTGAGTTATATTATACATTGAGTCACCATAATATATTTTACGTATCTTTTGATTAACCATAATTTATTTTATACAAGTTGCGTTGTATAAATTATATTAATATTTTAATTATGTGGGTTATTTTCTGAACTCTATTTGTTTAAAATGAAACCCATGGATACGTTTGTTTAAATTTTAGTATATATTTGACTATGACCTTATAAATAATTATATTTTGTAAGTACCACCACGGGAGTCTCACGCCTTAGGGGACTTAAATAACCATTGGCCTCTGTTGGGTTACTTTGTAGCCCTCTATTATCATGGATCCATTGACCTCTGTTCTATGCGGAGCAAAGTACTGTGCGGAGATAAGTGCTACACCATTGTAGGAGCCACCTCTATAATCCGTACGAGCCACCTCTTGAATCCGTATCTCTGTTCTAACTATCACTCTTTATGACCTCTGTTCCGTTCTGTTTGGTACTGTGGTTATGGTTATTTATTTACATAATCTCAGTTTTGCTACCTAAATGATTATTTGTTTAGACTAAGTTATTTTAATTATTTTAGTTACATAACTATCTATGGTTATTTTGTGTCCCTCATACTCTTGGCATAATATTTCTTACTCTGCCATGTGCTTATAGCTGTTTACCAATTTTCAGGAAACAGTGCAATTCAGAAATAGCTTCTGGAAAGTCTTAGACGCAGGGCTGCGGAATAGACACACACAACACTTTATGATATTTTTATATGTAAATATCGGCATTTTGGTCAATAAATTTTGTAATAAAAATAGAAGTTCCAATGATTATTTTGGTACTCTCACTTAAATATTATTTCCGCTCGCGTTTATTTATTTGTTCAAGAATTGGCTGTAGGTAATTTTAGTTA
Source organism: Camellia sinensis (assembly GCF_055761805.1). Lineage (NCBI taxonomy): Eukaryota > Viridiplantae > Streptophyta > Magnoliopsida > Ericales > Theaceae > Camellia > Camellia sinensis. The sequence continues at coordinate 154,241,460 of NC_138973.1, forward strand.
CTAGCCATCACGATGCTTAACCGTTGAATACGGGGAGCGGATCGTGACAAGTGTAATTAAATTAGGGATTATATATTATCGGGAAAAAAGGGACATATAATTAATTTAAGATTTGGGCCAAAGTAGAATTAAACCTAAAGTTAAATATGTTAGATAAGTATGAATTAATGGTTTGGAACACATAGCCTTGTGGCTTGGTGCAAAGAATGACACGTGGCAACCTGGTGGCTTGGTGGCCACGGCTATCTCTCTATAAAAGGGAGGATTTGTTGGGGTGAAGGGAAAAAGTAGGAAAACAAACTAAGAATGAGGAAGAAAATATTGGAAGTCAAGAATGTTTTTGATAGTAGAAGAAAGGAGTAAGGTATTAATTTTAAGATGAGTTATATTATACCTCGAGTTATCATTATATGTTTTACGTATGTTTTGAGTTATCATAGTTTATGTTATGTAAATTATGTTTTATAAATTATATTGGCATTTCTAGTTTATGAACCTTATTTTATATAATAAGGAAAACCCATGGATATAACTGTTTATTAAAATGTATTTTGAGTAATTATTTTATAAGTACTACCACGGAGGTCCCATGCCTTAGGGGACATAAATAACTGTCGGCCTTCTAATTAGTCACTTTGTGACCTTCTGTCTGTCAAGGATCCACTGACACTCTGATTTCTGGTGTGGAGCAAAGTGCTGTACGGAGCTAAGTGCTACACTACTGTGGGAGCCATCTCTAGAGTTCGTACAAGTTACCTCTTGAGTCCATACATCTGTTTTGTTCTGTTCTGTACCGTGGTTATAGTTATTTACGTAATTTCTGTATTATATGTCAAATGATTCCCGTACTATATATATTCTGTATTTTAATATGAAGTCCTGTTTAGCCCCATAATTATCCATGGTGAATTTTATACCCTTATGCTCTTAGTATAATATTTCTCACTCTGCCATGTGCTTATAGTTGTTTACCACTTTCAGGTGACATGTCAGGGCCGGCGCGTTGGGTAGGCACAAAGCACTTGTTAGACATAGTTTAGCTCTGACAATTTAATTAAATAGAAGCTCCAATTATTATTTTGGTATCCTCACTTAAATATTATTTCCGCTCACGTTTATTTATTTGTTCAAGAATTGGCCAGAGATAACTTCAGTTATTGGCCATCATAATACTTAACCCTTGGGTTCGGGGAGTGGGTCATGACAAGTGGTATCAGAGCAATGGTTTATAAAAAGAAAAAGAAAAAGAAAAAGAAATAAATAAATCATCATTGGAGCGTAGGACACATGCACATTTAAGAAGTAGGATAGCGGGTAATTAGTACCCAAATATTATATTTTGATAGTCGATTTAATTATATTATAACTTTATATGATTATATATACATATATATATATATATATTTTTTTTGTGTGCATAATTTGTGAAGGATATTAGATATAATTTTTATTTGTTATAGCAAAAAAAGAAAAAAAATATAGAGGGTGTCGGGTTCAAGCACCTACCAAAATTATAATATAATTAAATACATATAATTTTCAGTTCAGTATTAAAAAAAAAAAAAAAACGTTTCGCCTTTTTACAAATGAATTCAAATTTTAAAGATACTGATTTTGAAACTATTTCCTATGAATGGAAGATTCACGGATAGAAGAAATGAAAGTTCATCTCAAATTCCTTCAACTCTTACATATGATTTTGTCATTTCATTTCCAGTCGCTTGTTTAATTGTGTCTCATTTTATTTTTTTATTTATTTTTTCTTTTCAGAAACAAAACCAATGAAAAGTTTTTAAAGTCACTCATTATTTCTCATTTTGACCCAACAAAGTTTTTGACAAATAAACAGTGAGTTATTTCTGATAATTTTTTTGAGGTAATGATTTAGCAATATTTTGTATCAGATTAATCATCAAATTTATTCTTGATATATATATATATATATTAGAGTGCGCAACGGGTAGCTTATACATATGACAAATTTCGAGGACGAAATTTTTAAAAGGAGAGAAGATTGTAACAACTCGAAAATTTACATTGTCTCTTAAATTTTATTTTAGTATTATTTAATTATAAATGAGAAAAACCCTAAATGTTTAATTAAATATTTTGTAAGAGAAAAATAAAATATTAAATGTTATGGGTATATGAGATAAAGTATAATTAAATTAGGGATTATATATTATCTGAAAAAAGGGGCATATAATTATTTTAAGATTTGGGCAAAGTAGAATTAAACCTAAAGTTAAATATGTTAGATAAGTATGAATTAATGGTTTGGGACACGTAGCCTTGTGGCTTGTTGCAAAGAATGACACGTGGCAACTTGGTGGCTTGGTGGCCACGGCTATCTCTCAATAAAAGGGAGGATTTGCTGGGGTGAAGGGAAAAAGAAGGTGTCACGCCCTAAACTCGCCCCTAGAAGTTTGGGCATGACCACATCAGGAACGGACACTTAACCTGTTTTATATCTATATATATGGGGCCTGAACGGAAGCACTAAATATTAAAATTTGACACTGGAAACAAACTCCATCGAGCTACTACTATCATGCCAGGATCACAAACTTTTAACAAACAAATAAAATCTAAAACATACATCTGAACATCGGTTATATACATACATATATACAGACCCAGCCCTATTTTTGGGCATATACAAAAACATGAGAGCTATATACATCACTCTTAGATAGACATTCAAAAAGCAAGCCAACATCTTATCAGCTTAACAAAATCAATGACTGTGTATAGTGCCTGGACACACGAAGGTTGACAAAAGAAAGTAGCGTCATGGCTAGGACTAACCATCTGATTGGTGACCTACAGAAACAGACATAACAGAGAGTGAGCCGGACTCAGTGAATAGTAATACATAAATAAAACGATGCTTAACTTGAAACATAACACAGAGCAATGCATATAAAGATGTAGAGTTCACATAGTTAGTCTGATTCTGTGCTAAGTACATAATGGCCTTAGGTTCAATCTTGCAACATAGACATGGTGGTTATAGACCCTTGAAACATATGGCACGAGGCCCTTGAAACATGGTGGCTATAAGCCCTTGAAACATGTGGCATAAAGCCCTTGTAACATATGGCACTAAGGCCCTTGAAAAGTTGGCATGAAGCCCTTGAAAAGTTGGCATGAAGCCCTTGAAACAAAGAACTTGTAACATCCTTGAACTTGTAATAGACTTAAACTTGTAACATACATAAACTTGTAACATACATAAGCTTGTAACAACATAAACTTGTAACATACACTTGAAACATACCTGAATATACTTGAACTTGTAACATACTGGAAACATGCCTGAAACATACTTGAACATCATTCATTAATTCGAACGGAACATATCATAACTAGAGCATTTCTTGTTGTATCATGTCATTATCGTACGCTTAACAATGAGAGACTAATTCACATTCCCATGAGGGTCACACAATGATTCTAAACTTTGCACTTATAACGTAGATTCTGAATAACTTCCAATTTATAAGCATCATAGCAAAATAACTTCAATTCATATGGATGCACATAGCTACTCTTATATTTACTCAGAATCCATCATTCAAGAATGAACATAAATTCTTTTGGGTAAATGACTTACTTTACGTGCTCTATTAATCAATAGCATACACTTTTGTTTAATCATTCATATATGTTAACATAGTTGCCTTGCCTTGTAATTAACAGAGTCCTAATGGTAACCGTTACATCATTCCCATGAGTTGACATAATTAACGTAAAGTTAACAGGACACTCCTGATAATTAGTAACGAAAAGTAAGCACATTTTCATTAGATTACAGATGACTTTATCGGTTTCACAATTTCACAGTTCGGCCCTTGGCCTGAGAGGTTCTCACATTCACAATAGCCTTTGGGTTTCATAGAGTCACAACTTATCACATCGGCCTTCGGCCCTTTGGATTCACAAGTACACAAGTTTGGCCCTTGGCCTCATAGCTTCATAAGTCACAAGTCGGCCCTTGGCCACATAGGTTTGATCTTCACAAATGGCCCTTGGCCACATAGATTCATAATTCACAAATGGCCCTTGGCCACATAACTTCATATTTCACAAATATTCATAATTTCACAAATCTTTTGATGTTTCCATAATTTCACAATGTTTCTCACATAGCATACATAACTTCACAACTTCTTTGATGTTTCCATGAGTTCACAATGTTTCTCACATAGCATACATAGCATACATGTCAACATAATTCTTACGACGAAGATCATAACGTCAATAATAATAATTATTAACGGTTAAAGGTACATCGAAGTACTACTACTCACAGCGTTCAGGTGCTTGGTTCGCCCCTGTAGCTGACCCTACACAATTCACGTAATTCAAACATCATTCATCATAGTACATCACCATTCAAGTCAGCATTATTCAACACAACATAACTTCAACAAAAGTCAACATTTAGTTCATCAACACCATTTGTAATTTAACATAATTCGAAATAAATCCTTGAATCCCATTTCAACATTCCAAAACCAAGTTCATATCATTCATACCATTAATAGATTATTTCCCCATTTTTCCTTTCACATGCTAGCATGAATTCCAATATTCATAACAAAGTTCATTCGCAAAATTTAAACATAATTTTCAAACATTTCCAAATTCTAATTAAACTTGAACACATATAATTCAATACCTCAATTTCATTATTCTACTTTCAATTTGGGCCAAATCATTGGGTATCATCATTAATCAACCTAGGGTTTCAAGAAAAATGAGGATTTTTAACAAAAATTCACACTTCTTAAATCACCACTTTTAATTCCAATTTTCCCAATGATTCTACATCTAGGATTCACAATTCATCATTTTAACCCACCAATTTAACTTCCAACATCTCAAACTCTAAATCCCCAAATCTCATAATATGCCCTAGATGATAAAAATGAAGATTTTTGCATTAATATAATGAAGTTACCATAAATCTATCCATAGATGTAAGTATTGAGGAGATCTAGAACCCCTACCTCGAAGAACAAACAAAGGAGTGAGCTTGGATGAGATTCCACCTCAATTTCGAAATTCAATCGGTTGGAAATGTTGACCCTTTCTTGTTCTCCATCCTTGATACAAGATCCATGGAGGATTTGTTGATAAAAGTGGAGGAAATCAAGGTTTTGGAAGCTAGGGTTTCGGACATGGAAGAGGGGAGAAGAAGAGAGGAAAATAAATTGCAAGAAATGGTCCAAAAATCCCGTTTTAGAGCTGCTGTCCCGCACAGACCGCACGTTCGGCGCTATTCCCCGCACGTGCGGCGCTACTTCCAGCACAGATGTGAAAACTTCAAACGGGTATAACTCTCTCATCGGGACTCCGTTCTTGTGTCCAAATCGAAGCCCCGGAAATAAACTTTCCAATGGTTCTAACCTCACATTCAAATTCAAAGTGTGAAAAAAGAAAAGGACAAATGAATGACGGCTGATCGTAGGTTAACTATTCGAATTAAATTCGTTGGTCCAATCTTACTTTACCATCATACCACCACCTCAAACAGTACCCCAAAATAAGGTAAGAACATTCCAAATACACTATTAAGAATGTCAAAAATGAGCCCATGCTCGAGCAGAGGGTAAAAAAATTTCAAGCTGATACAATAAAGGTCGCCATAACTCAGCAGGTAATTCTTTAATTCCGATAGATATAGTTGAATTAAAACACATTAACCCCTAATTAAATAAGGATGACTTTCTATACGCATTTTGGGGTCATTACAGAAGGAAAACAAACTAAGAAAGAGGAAAAAAATATTGGAAGTCAAGAAGGTTTTTGATAGTAGAAAAAAAAAAAGTAAGGTATTAATCTTAAGGTGAGTTATATTATACATTGAGTTACCATTACATGTTTTACGTATGTTTTGAGTTATCATAGTTTATTTTATGTAAATTATGTTTTATAAATTATATTAGCATTTCTAGTTTATGAACCTTATTTTATATAATAAGGAAAACCCATGGATATAACTGTTTATTAAAATGTATTTTGAGTAATTATTTTATAAGTACTACCACGAAGGTCCAATACCTTAGAGGACTTAAATAACCATTGGCCTTCTGATTAGTCACTTTGTGACCATTTGTCTGTCAAGGATCCACTAACACTCTGATTTCTGGTGTGGAGCAAAGTGTTGTTCAATTAAATAATTATTTTTGCTCCGGCACGTTAAATTTATTACGCGTTCATTCTCATGAATAAATTACATTAATTAAGGGGAAAAAAATCTTGGTCATCAAAAATATGATAGGTATAGCATTAATTATTTATATGTAATTATTAAGTTTTGGCTCCAAAATTATTTCCTTTATTAAAATAATATCTTAAAATGCAAAAATTATTAATTTGACACCAATTGATACACATGTGAAGGTAGATCTAGTAATTTGTTATAAATTAATGAAAAGGTAATTAAGCGTAATAAAGTTGTCCCTTTTTTGGATAGATTTTTTTTAATTTGATACATTCAATCATAGCTTGGTAATTAACTTTATACATAATACTCTCCTTGTGAGAGGTTAAAAGATTAAAAAAAATGAGAAGTTAATTTCTTGATTTCAAAAACCTTACACTGCGACCAATACCAATAAATTAATAAAATTAATTTTTTTCCTTATTTTACAAATTTCATATAAGGTATTCTATTTATGAGACATAATGCTGGATCATGACCAATACCAATATGCTCCTCTTTGGAGAATGGAGAGACCAGCTGGCCATATAAGGATATACGACATGTGTTCTTGATCATCAGAAGCAGAATAGATAGATTTAATTACAAAACAAAATTATGAAATTCACCATAGATTTTAGATTTGTTGTCCCACCATTGATGAACATCCTTCTCCATTATTTTTAGTAAAATTCTGAGTATAAATTCTAGGTGTGCAGTCTCTCTATTTGTTTTTTTGTTTACCAAGAACCAAAATTATTTCCTTTATTAAAATAATATCTTCATAATAAATAAATAAAATAAAATAACTCATAGAAGGGTAAGAGTAAAATGCAAAAATTATTAATTTGACACCAATTGATACACACGTGAAAGTAGATTTAGTAATTTGTTGTAAACTAATGAAAAGGTAATTAAGCATAATAAAGTTGTCACTTTCTTGGATATATTTGTTTTAATTTGACACATTCAATCATATCTTGTAATTAACTTTTATCCCATTTTAAAATTAATTTAGCCTAGAGAAGACTTTTAATTCCTTTCTAAAAAAGTCAGGTATTGATGATAATATCAATTTATTTCTAAAAAAGTATCGAATCGAAAGATAAAGTATAATGAATTGTAACATACTAACAACATTGTGGTGGGCTCTGGTATGCTTATTTAGGTGACTCTTTGCTAACCTTGTTTGTGTGCCTCTCTTGAAGGTTAATCCTGTTAGTGTACTTCTCTCCCAATGGTTAAACATGTTCATGTGCTTCTCCAGAAGGGTCATCCTGGTTATGTGCCTTGCCATAAGCTTCTCCAAGAAGTTGAGTGTGTAGGGTGAGTCATAATATATTTTACGTATGTTTTAAGTTACCATAATTTTTTTTACGTAAATTGTGTTTTAGTTATGTTATTTATTTTATGAACCTTATTTTATATAATAAGGAAAACCCATAGATATAACTATTTATTAAAATGTGTTTTGAGTAATTATTTTGTAAATATCACCACGGAGGTCCTATGTCTTGGGGGAGTTAAATAACCATTGTCCTTCTGATTAATTACTTTGTGACCCTCTGTCTCTTATGGATCCACTGATACTCTGACTTCTGGTGTAGAGCAAAGTGTTGTGTGGAGCTAAGTGCTATACTATTGTGGAAGCCACCTCTAGAGTTCGTACGAGCCACCTCTTGAGTTCACACATCTGTTCTGTTCTGTACCGTGGTTATGATTTCTGATGTGGAGCAAAGTGTTGTACGGAGCTAAGTGCTACACTATGATGAGAGCCATCTCTAGAATTTGTACGAGCCACCTCTTGAGTCCATACATCTGTTCTGTTCCGTTCTGTACCGTGGTTATGATTATTTTATTTATATGATTTCTGTATTATATATCAAATGATTTCTGTATTATACTTTGTTTAGCCAATAATTATCCACGGTGATTTTATACCCTTATGCTCTTACTATAATATTTTTCACTCTGCCATGTGATTATAATTGTTTACCACTTTCAAGTGACGTCAGGTCCAACGCGTAGGGTAGGCACAAAGCACTTGTAGACATAGTTTCGATCTGACAATTTACTTAAATAGAAGTTAGAATGATTATTTTGGTACCCTCACTTAAATATTTTTTTTCTGCTCGCGTTTAGTAAATTGTTTATGTAAATAAAAACAAACAATTATGCAGCGGATAAAATAATCATATCATACCTTTCGATGATAGAACCTCGTGGATAAATCACGTGCTTCCAGAGTCTGATAAATCAATCCCAGCAGTGGGGTGATATTACAATGGTGAATATCACCCACACAAACCACAGTGCAATTGACTTGATCGTTGTTTCTTGGGAGAGAGTCAGTTTATGGGTAGAAAACAAAACCTACGTTGTTTTCTCTCTTGGTTACCCATAACCATATATCAGATATATATTATATTTATCTCATTTATCCATTGGTTAAATGAGATAATATCTGATATCTATATCATCTATCCATATCATGATATGATAGATATATATCATGAGTGGCTCATCCAAATAGGTTTGAATTCAAATTCAAAACCCATTTGGATGAGGTTCAAAAGGTTCTAAGGGTCATGCCACATGGGCGCCCAATTTCTAACATCTCCCACTCGGACATGAGTTGGCATGACACTGCCACGTCTCAATCTCAATCTCCCCAAAAATAAACAATCTCATACTAGCCACTGCACCGTGCGACTGTTGAGAACACCTGCATGTGGGAGCTCTATACTAGAAACTCAAAATGAGCCAGCATAGAGACATCAACCCAAAAAGAATAGAAATAGTGTCTCATATACCCCAGACCCATCTAATTACACCGGTCCAAAAAACATCTCTAATCCCTCAAAAAGAGCATGTTTGACCCTCTTAATTCTTGCAATATATTCACACTCAATTCGCCTCTCATACAGAGCGATGTGAGTTGCCGGCAGTGAATATACAACAGTGGTGTAATACTAGATGATCTTCCCTTTGCCCTCATGCCATTTAGTTTAGGATTGACCGCTTTCCCAGTGATGTCCCTTAAGGCCGAATCATACATGACCGCAGGCAACATACCAAAGTAGCAGAACATCAACCCCTTACCTTATGACATAGTCAAAAGTCACAAAAGGGTATATAAATGAAAGTCATATCAATAATGACTCGTAAGACTCACACGGTGAGGAAGCATGGATCCATTCTCTCACCTCATTACTCGGTCGCTAAGCACATATAGTATGAATACATGTTACGGTGGAGTAACTCTTCCATAAAGAGTGACGTCATACTCGATACACCGTACAGATATTAGTCTAGTCGCTTTCTAGCGCCTAACCCGAATTCTCTATTTGCTCGCCTTCTAGGCGCCAAATGAGATCTCGCATCTGGCTAATCATAACAGGCACAACATGGAAAGTGGGTACTAACATCCATGTTTGGTCCTTAACACGACCTCATCTTGGTTATAACCAAGGCGGCATACATAGTGGATGATTTAAGCCTCTCTTGGCTCCGAATAAAATAAACCACCAGTCTCATCCTTGCTCGCTCCCAAGCGCCAAGGGCGATTGCTCGTGTGAGTGAGCCAATCTTGCCTGCTGACATCATCATCTGCTAATCATTATGACACAAACCATAATAGTGTCAACATCCCATCATCTCAAAATAAGTGATCGATTTAAAAAAAATGACCACAGCTTGCGCAATTATGGATTCCAAACATAAGCCATATCAGCACCTCTTGCGATAAGTATATACAACGGAATCCACCATGTGCGCCTCACATGAAATGATTTAAGATCACTACCTCTTGCGCAATAACCTCTCTAAAGATATTTTTGGTGACCAATTTGCGTTCATTCTTAATGCGCCCAACTAGCGCAGATGCGCCCAACCAGCGCATTGAATTTTACAATGAGCAAATTAATATGCTTCTAATAAAGCATTTTATCCACAGTCTAATGAGCAAGGTCAAAGTCTGAACAACTCAGTTAACCATTTATCAAAGATAACACTTATCATGCCGAATACGCCCACATAGCGTACTTTAGGCTCCCACAACAAAGAAAAGATCAAGGAATATAGGTCATCTGTTTCTCCCAAAGATAATCTGAGGATTCACTCAATAGCTAAGGCTCTGGCTTTTACCGATAGGTAAGTCAATGGATTTGCAATTTTGCATCTAGAATCATTCTAAGATATTCTCTATGTAAGTCATCGAAGACAGACCGAGAATTTTCCTAAAACAATCCCTAAGGATCGTACATCCGAGCATATAAATTACATCACCCATGTCCATCATATCTAAAATAGAGGACTGCCCACCCTAGGTGGCGACAACCTTATAAATTCCTGGCTCATAATGACTAAGTAAGGAAAAACTTCTTTTGGACCATTGATCATGCCTCAGTGGTCTTCATTGATCATCGTTGGCCTATCATGGCTTGACGAAATCTAAGAACCACTGTTTGGATAACTGCTTTAGGTTGTAAAAGATTTATTGGAACCAGCAACCTTTTTGCGCTCCTAACTTTTCACCATAAAAGCAGAAGGTAAATCCCTACGGATCTACTTATCCAATTCTCTAATGAGAAATCAGGTCACAATGTCCACAAATCAATGTTCCGAACTTATGTCAATTATAGCCTAAGTCAAAATAACCTCACTCCCCAGGAGGAAGTCTTCTCATGGTCTACACTTTCCTCAATGGTGCGACCATTCGGTATCTAGCGAGCCTTATGCCTCAACAATGACTATCCAAATTACGCATAACTTTATAACAGTTTTGCGTCATAATAGAAAGTCAACCAAATTATAAAAAATGGTTAATCCTCAAAGACTTTGTCTTAAACTGTGCAACATTGATCCACTTTCAAAAAATAGGGGACTAGAGCCTTAGGCATTATCCTAGGCTCTTTATCATCTTGCGGAGCAATCATGAATGTTTCCCTCTCAATCACCCAGTGATGACGTGGAAAATTTTCACATTTGCTACCACGCAACTAAGAATGTAGAGTATTCTTCTCTAATGGAGTAATCCATTAGTAGGCACATCGCTCCCACTGTCCCTAGGATATTGGAAATTTCTTTCCATTCTCAACTAGGCTACATAGAGCGCTATGCTTGGAATTCTCCATCTTATAGAGTTCCGAAAACTCTATTCACGTCACCTTTACTAATAAAACTTTATGTGACTTAGTTACACTACCACAAAGATGCTTACCTATATGCACATGACCCGGAGGGTTTGCATGACCGCATACAATAATGCGCCACACGACCCTTTGTGTTTACAAGACAGCATACAATAATGCGCTATAGAACCCTAGGTCTTAACTTCGCAATCTTATGAGAAGTAGAATAAAGATAAGCTGTTTAATGGTTACAGATCGCCCATAGATGGCTCTCTGCTAACCCATTACTCAAAATGGAGTGTAAAATCTGATATGGAGGGCACTTAGTTAGGGATATAGGCAACAAACTAGTGCAATTCCCAATTGGGAAACATTTTGCGCCATTATCCACCTAACATTAACAATATTTAATTCCTTATCTCTACTACACCAGTGTGTTGTTGAGTACTAGGAATAATCAATTTTCTAAGCATCCATCTCTCTTCACAGAGTTTTTCTGAAAAATAACTCAAATAGATACTCGCCACCTTGGTCAAAACTAAAAGCACAAAAAACTCTTATCTAATTGATCTCGACCTCATATGTGCAATGTCAAAAATCATCTCAAAACTTTTGACGTATGGGAGATCAAATAGTCTTGACTCAGATGCGTATCGTAATCTATAAATGTGTCGAGATTGAGGCTTAGCTATCATACCCTCACACATATCTAGTCACAAAATATCATAGTGGACTAAATGCGCCAAAACAAATGACCTTCTGCGGCTTTCCTACTTACTTGTGCGCACCCATTGCGAACAAAGTTACACATTCACATAAGAGCAGGATGTCATAAGCGAGTGGGCCCGAGAAGGCCTACTCAAACCATCGTGTCATCATCTCATTAATGTGATTAAGTATAATAAGCCACTGGTTCATGACCAATGTCATAAACTAATTCCAATCATCTTAATGTGTGAGTTCTTGAAGACAAGTTTTAAAGGTTTAGGCCCAACTAGGTAATGACTCACGACTAAGTCATATTCACTAGATCATAAAAAGGATATCATGGAGATATCAACTGCGCCTAAGTCGCAAATTTAACTAGTAAGTGCTAATCCCCTGCACCTTCAAGTCAATTTTATTCTCCATACACTTTAATACATCTAGTTGAAAGATGACGATACTCCTATTGCCATCTCTATTTCTCGCTTTATAGTCACTTGCAATTAATTCTACTATCCACAAGAAGGAGAGAATAAGCTATCAACTATGATAGCTCCTGAAGTAACTTAAGCGCGAATTAGGCTAAATAGTCTAATTCAACACAATGCTCTTACAAGCGATGCGTTAAATTCTTAGAGTCATAACAACCTTGTCAGCCTTAACCTTTTCATTACTATGCTGCAACGTTTGCGCTTAGTGGTAAATGTTATTCAAAACGTTAGCCTAGTAAAGGAATCACACAAAGAAGCACCTCATCCATGTTTCACACTCAAGTGTGGAAACAGTAAGTGTCCACACTTAGACAAGTTGGCAATGCTAATAGATTTTGCAGCCACTAAGCGCTAATCTTTTCACTCAGTGTTAATAGATTTTGCAGCTTCTAAGCGCTAATCTTTTAACTTCACGTGATATTTCAACGCACACTATTATAGTGCATGAAATTTCGCTCAATCCACTCCCAATAATTGGATAGAGAGCAAAACACTGCTCGTACTGGCTACTCGTCTTACACTTAATGACTAATTTATTTAAGCTCGCATTTCTTGGATGACGTGACTCTTGAATGTTACTTCATCCAATGATGTAACATTATTTACAAGTCAAATTACAAAGTCAATCCGCGCAGCTCATTAGTCAAGATCATATACAGATCTATTGAGGGCTTACTAATTTCATAACTCCAAAACTCGCCAACCAAAACTATGTAGCGTGCCGCTAACTATAGCGCACACATTAGTTTTTATTGTGCCAAACAAGGCAACAAAAAACACGGCGACTTTGAGTCATGTTTCCTTACTTTGGCTCAATTAAGGTTTGACCAAAAGTCTCCAAGACTTTTGCTCATCTAAAGAATGGGATTAGTTTGTTCACATTTGAACATCTCTACTAAGTTTAGGTCAACCAAATTAACTTCCATAAGCTAAATCAATTTAGAGAGAAATTCGCATTGGGATTAATTTGATTAGCATAATATAATTTTGCCGCAAAAATCTAAATTAAATAGTGACAATATTACACAAGTCGCAAGATCGAAAATCCGCTATGCTCGTAATCATCTCTTGCGCCACAAGTGACAATTATCCAAAATTTAGTTTAATTTATGCGCAAAAATATTGGTTTTCAGGAGTTAATCTACAAAGATTTCTCTCAACCGAATAACCTCCCACTGACTATGGCATATACAAAGCATGATAAATTCCATACAATAGCATTTTAATGTAAATCTACAAATAACTCATGCTATATTTATTTAATAATGGAATTCTAATAAATAAATAAATAATCATGCTCTTCTAATTTCAACATATTACAAATCCAAAAAAAAATATGCTGTATTCAATATTCAGATTATGCCATAATTAAAGTGTACATCATTTTGAAATTTTCTGGAATTTTTCTGAAATATTCTGGAATTTTAAATAACTAATAAACACACATAAAATTAGAAATAAAAAATCCAGAAACTGATAAACTGAGACAATATTACCAGTAGATAGTAAAACATTTCAGAAGTCCACAATAAAAATTTCAACCCCAGAAAATTATTTATGTAATACCAGAATCATTTTAAAGCATAAAAAATGAATTATTAACACAGAATAAATATTTTTTTATTTTCGTAAAATTTTCAAAATTTTACAGAATGTAGAAAAATTAATTCTGAGTCTAAGGGTACCAACCATGCTTAAAACAAAGCTATAACGAATAAATTATGGCCAATTAACGCAATTCAGAATTAAAAAACAAACAAACAGAGCCTTAGAGCCAAGCCAGGGGGAAAAAACGGCTCGGCTCGCGGCTCAGCGCAACTCGGCGCGAGTCGGCGCGGCGCGGCGCATGGCGCGCGTGTGTCGCACACGTGGCGCGGCTGGAAGCGGCGCGGCTAACGCGCGCGTGTGGAAGGAAGCTGACAGATCGCGCGTGTGGCGCGTGGGGGGCGCGTGCCTAACGCGCTCAGCGCGTGGAGGCGCGTGGTGGCGCGTGGGGCTGCTGCTCGGCGTCATACAGCGCGTGAATCACATGCGCCGCCTTCCCGGGTGTTTTCCGGTCCGATTTTTGTACTGACGGACTCCATTTTTCACAATAAAAACATTTATGGCATAAAAAATAACATTTAAGCAACATAAAATTGAGGTATATCACTCTCTCAATCTAAATGGAGTTAAAATGCAAAAAAGAAAACCGTGCACTTCATCTTCCTCCTCCATTAATATTCATGCATATACATGTATATATACGCATGTAAAAATAGAAACACGAAAATATCCATCAATGGCTCTGATACCAATGTAAATAAAAACAAACAATTATGCAGCGGATAAAATAATCATATCATACCTTTCGATGATAGAACCTCGTGGATAAATCACGTGCTTCCAGAGTCTGATAAATCAATCCCAACAGTGGGGTGATATTACAATGGTGAATATCACCCACACAAACCACAGTGCAATTGACTTGATCGTTGTTTCTTGGGAGAGAGTCAGTTTATGGGTAGAAAACAAAACCTACGTTGTTTTCTCTCTTGGTTACCCATAACCATATATCAGATATATATTATATTTATCTCATTTATCCATTGGTTAAATGAGATAATATCTGATATCTATATCATCTATCCATATCATGATATGATAGATATATATCATGAGTGGCTCATCCAAATAGGTTTGAATTCAAATTCAAAACCCATTTGGATGAGGTTCAAAAGGTTCTAAGGGTCATGCCACATGGGCGCCCAATTTCTAACAGTTTAAGAACTGGCTGGAGGTAACTTCAATTACTGGCCATTACGATGTTTAACCCTTAGATACGGGGAGCAGGTCGTGACAGATATACACTGATCTGCAACCAAGGATAAATCAAACACGTGCAATTAAGATCTATTATAAGAATCTAAAAAATGAATGTTCATTTGTCTTTATTATTTTATTTAGTGCAGGTTACAATTCCAATAAGCATAAGCAGAAAAGATGACTCAAAGTGGACCAGTTCATCTTGCCACCCATGGATAATTTGGGGCTCTAGTTTCTTTCACTTAATAGCATTTTTGTGAGATTCTCAACTTCTCATACAGACGAGGGTTACAATTTAACAGTCAAAATGTCCTTAGTGTAAGCTAGTTCAGGTCACTAATCACCCCATGTGCCAAACAACCTTTACTGAAATTTTTTTAAAAACCGTTCTTTACAAGGTCAGTATACTTTCAAAACCATTTATCAAAAAAAATGTTGCAATACATCCAAAACCAATTATATGACAAATAATCAGATATTATTTATCTTCTTTTCTAATAAATAAAGGATATTCTGCTATAACCAATCATGCTTCCCCAACTGTTATAGATAAACCAACTTCATTAAGGTGGAACAAAACAAGAAATAAATATCTTTTGCAGTGCTTAGAAGCCAAATGGAAACAAATATGATTTTTGATTTTTTAATACGCCACTCATTTAATATGCCAAATGGAAACAAATATAGCGCAAAGTTTCACTCTTTTTTTTTTTTTTAATTTTTTATGAATGTTTTAAAAATTTTAATACTTCTTTTTTAGTTTTATATCAACTCAATATATACACATTTAAAACGTTTCACATTTAAATGTAACTTTTTATAAAATTATTGAAGAATAGAAAATATACACACAAAAAATTGACCCAGTTTAAAAATTGATACAACTTTAATGTTTTATATATTTATTAAATTTGATTTTGCGTTCTTCAAATTATAAAACATAAAAATTATTTGGCCAATTTGTGAAAACCAAAATAGTCAATTTTGTAAAAACACTAAACTAAACAGTTTTTGGGTTTTGGATTTTGGAATAAGTTTTCAAAAACCCTAAACCAAATAGGTTTTGGGTTTTGAGTTATGAATTTTTGAATGAGTTTTCAAAAACCCTAAACCAATAACTAGGTTTTGATTTGTGATCTTATGTTCCAGTCCAGGAGATTTATGATTTCATTCTTTTTGTGCCATGGAACTCTTATTATGTCTTCAATGATGGTCCTTCTCAGTTGGTATTGATCTTTTACCCTTTTGCTTGTTCCAGCTGTCGAGTTCAAGTAGTTTGAGAAGACATGTTGCAATGTCATTGATTCAACACCATTGCTCAGTTGAAAAAAATGGTCGTGCACTATAGCTCGTGTCGCCTAAAGCTATAGTAGGTCAATGGAGGTAATACGCCATTCATTTATGTAAATAATCTCTTACCTTTAACAGTAGGTCAATGAAGGTAATAGGCCATTCATTTAATACACCATTCTCATTCCGCTCGGTCAATGGCTTTGTCATGATGATTTGGTTATTCCGCTCTGTCAATGGCTTTGTCATGATGATTTGGTTATATATAGTAGGTCAATGAAGGTAATATACATATATGATATTCATTTAATACACCATTCTCATTCCGATCTGTTAATGGCTTTGTCATGATGATTTGGTTATTCCGCTTTGTTAATGGCTTTATCATGATGATTTGGTTATATATAGTAGGTCAATGAAGGTAATATACATATATGGTATTCATTTAATACACCATTCATTTAATACGCCATTCTCATTCCGATCTGTCAATGGCTTTATTATGATGATTTGGTTATTCTGCTCTGTCAATAGCTTTATCATGATGATTTGATTCTATATAGCTCTTTGATGATGTCTAGCTTTGTACCTTAGTTTTGTAGCTCAGTATCTATCCATAGAAATAATCTCAAGTTTCACTCTCTCTCTCCAACCAACATCCTCTCTATCTCTCTCTCTCTCTCTCTCTATATATATATATATATTACGCAAATTGAAACTCAACTACGAACAAAGCTAGAGAAGCAATTTCATCAAGTAAGTTCCTTTCTCTCTCTCTCTCTCTCTGAAACTATCGTTTTTAATTTTTTTTATTTATGTTTTTTCATAAATCCTTGATGGAGATATATGCATATTTCGATACATATATGTTTCTTGGCACCTCTGTATTTACCAAATTCAATTTACTTCAAGAACAGTTAGTTCAGTTTTAAAATTTGATCTCTCTGTCTCTCTCTCTCTAGAATTGCTCTGACTCTGAATCACTTTCCTGATAGAATAGAATTGAAACTGTGTTTCAATACATATATATACAATTCTTTACATATACATTGTTAGTTTGAGATTATCATTCAATAATTTACGTGTTTGGAAATTTAACAAACGCCGAGTTTATATTGTGTTTTCTCGTAATATTGAAAGGCGAAGCTCTGTGCATTCTGGAATCAATCTATCATATATTTACTGAATTTTTTTCCCTTTGAATATTCATGACTTTGCTTCTTGAAGTTTTCTTCAGAATTCTTGATTTTTTGTTCTTGAGTGTTTTCATTTTCCTTAATTATATATATATATATATATATTTTCAGTTGTTGATAGATGAATATCAATTGATATACAAATTTCTACATTTACACACATATGTTATTTAAGATGTTATGTTTTTTGAATATCATGTTACTATTTCCCATTCTTGGGAGGGGAAGCTTTGTGCATCCTAGGATCAATCTATCATATAATTAGAGGATTTTCCCCTATTTTTGTTCTTTGTATATGAGCGACTTGTTTGCAATTTTTTTTTTTTTGTCCTGCTGTTGATTTTTTCATGTGTAATTAAAGTTTGATTGAGTTAACATTTTTAATGATCTTTTTCACTAGTACAAAATAAGCATAATAATCTTAAAATTCTGGTCTAATTGAAAATTTCTAGATCACAACATCATTGGATTATCCTCCGGTGGCTTTGATTTCTCTTTTCGTCTTCTTTCTTAATGGAGAAGTTGAGACAACTTCCTCATATGTTGTTGATTTCATTTTAGATAGATGTTAATGGTGTGGGTGTTTCAGTGGTTTGGTGTTTTTGATTTTCAGCATACTTCACACATGAAAAGCCCTCATTCTCTTCTTCTAGTTAAGGAAGTTAGTATTTTTCAAATGGAAAATGATATCTAAGCCCACTTTTTAGATCCATTTTCTGGACCCAATGATGTGTAAGTCAAAACGCTTGCAAAACATGCAGTTAGTTCAATGGCTTCCCAAGTGTTTCTCAATGGTCTGTGACCTTTACCCACTTCATAAGGGACAAATTTTACAATATGCTTTGGAATTTGGTTACAATAGGTATTGTGCAGCC
Organism: Camellia sinensis; assembly: GCF_055761805.1. Lineage (NCBI taxonomy): Eukaryota > Viridiplantae > Streptophyta > Magnoliopsida > Ericales > Theaceae > Camellia > Camellia sinensis. The sequence continues at coordinate 154,260,165 of NC_138973.1, forward strand.
TTGTTGGTTTTGTCCAGTCCATACTTCTATTTGAGGTTTTGCCTCCTACTGCTTGAGATCATTGATTCTCCTAATATAATGCAATACAAATAATAACAAAAAGAAAACTAACAGGAAAATTTAAATTATTTCCACAACTATCAAAAACAAGAGTAGCGAATTAAACATCAAATACACTCCTTACCCAATCTACCAATATAGGCTGTCTCCATCAGTTGTGCCAATGGCTCAATAGCCTGTCCAGCAATTGCAGGCAAAGAAAGCATTATAAGCTCTTGTTTGACATTCTGAACATGTGGTTGACAACTAGGATTCTTGGTGAACACACTATCAACAAAGTTAGAATATGGATTACTAGTATCTTAGAATCAAAATTTGATAGAACCACTCCCTATCCAAAGTAAAACTTACACAAAATGACGGAAAAATTCCAATACAATTAATCAAATATGTTGCGTAGTGCATAGTCCCATAAATGAAAAATAACATGACGGATCAGAGGTCTTACTCCATTGAACTTGTTAGACAATGTTCTTCCACAGTGGAACTCTCATCCACATAAGAAGAATGCACACCACAATCTGAACTCAATTGATTACTGACCAAAGAAAAATTGTGCTTTCTTTGACGAGCCAATCTTGAGGGAAACAACATTGTCTCATGGTTTGTGGCTAGACTGCAGTGCTGAAAAACATCACCATGGCTCAATCTCTTCTTACCAACTAATGTAACAAAATTAGGAGGTCCTTTTGGCTGTCCCGAACAGAATGACCCCGTCATCCTGTTTATAGTGTTCCATTCACTACTTGTACTTGTCAATCCATTAGAGACTGTACCACCAATGAGTTGTGCGACCGTCATCTTTGCAAATTGGTGTTAATTTTCTTTTTAGTCAAATGAGAAGTCCTTGACAAAATCAAAGTTTACCACTAAGGCGATCAAAATAACATTTTCATATACAAAAAAGATTCAAATAAGACATACGATTTTTAATTTTCAACATTCAAAATTGAAATCTCTGTGTATTGCCTTAGAAGATGCTTTGTAATACATGTGCCTGTTTGTGCGTTATATACATACATACATACATACATACATACATACATATATATAAATATATGTGTCACGCCCTCAAAATAATACATAAAACCCATCACTTTAGACATGCAATGATGTACGAGAAATAAATATCTTTCTATTAATCAGAGTAGCTCTTAAATGTTACATGCTACTAACAAACAAGTGTCCTACGGGCTTACAGCTTTCCAAGTTAACACTTGGTTACAAAAAAAAAAGAAGAGTACTAACTCAATACATCTTAAGCCCTTGGCTTGAATTTACATATAATACATCAAAGAAAGTAAAACAACAAAAGCAGTCTGTCTGCCTCTAGCCTCCCAAACTACGCCCTTGGAAGTGGCATGCTTCCTGTACCTGAAAATGGTGTCCCATATAGGGTGAGCCACAACCCAGTAGAAATACACTAAACCAACCATAAACAATGACTAAGATAATAGCGTTCAATGGGTGGTCCACACTTATATTCCAATTTATACTGTGTTACAGTTTCACGACAATCATGTCCATGTTACATTCACTTTCCGTTTCTTATCAAATTCTCAATTCATAACTATGACTCAGAACCTGGTCAAACAACCTATATGAGACAGACACTCATATTAAGCATTTACATTTCGCAATAGATAAGCATACTAGCTATATCAATACATCAACAGATAACCATACAAGCTGGATCAATACATCAATAGATAAGCATATGAGTTGTATCTGCACTTCAATAGATAAGCATATGAGCTGTATCTGCATAACACAACTTCCGGTTTAGAGGTCCAGCCCCTTTCTTCCAATAAACCTTCCGGTTTAGAGGTCCAGCCCCTTTCTTCCAATAAACCGTGGAGTACAGCCTCTTTCTCATCCCACACAACAATGTATATAAACAGTTTTCATATACAATCTATCAATACATAAAGTTAATGTATTATTCCAATCGCTATATTCAATAGTACACTTAATCGATTAGTTTAAGTTTGCCTAATCATCATGCATTGTCTACAACAATCAAAACTATCCTCCACCGATAGCCCAAAGCAGTTATTTCTAAACAGAAAATAAATGCGCCAAATGGGTAAAAAATTGACGTCTCAATTTGGTGAGTGATAAATAATCCAACTACACCCTTTAATCCCATACATTCCCAATTCCAACATTTTCAATTCCATTTCTCATTTCTCACATTTATTTCACCAATTAATTTAACAATGCAATTAGGGCATTTCCCATAATTAACCAAACGACCCTAAGGTTTCATTTCTATCAAAAATCCAACATTCATCTCATTTCTCTATGTCCAACATGCATATAGGTAACAATAAATAAAACCCCAACTTTTGTAAAATTACACAAAGGCCCAAACTTTCTCAAAGTTACCCAACGACCCCCAACATATCAAAATGCTAAGATTCAAAGACAAAACTCATAAGGAGGAGTAGGATATCCCTACCTCAAATTCGGAGCTCAAAGGGAGAAGATGACGAAACCCAAAGTGCTCCAAAGCTCAATATGCTCGGATCAAAACGTAGCCCTCGACGATCAACACAACTTTTGCAAAGGCCAAAGGTGAGGAAATCACTCTTACTAGATCAATACTTAGAGAGAAGTTGAGTTTTAGTGAGAGAAGCTCTCAAATGGCTTTTTTGGAAAAGTAAGAGAGAGAAAGGATGTTGAAAAGTGATTCAAAAATGGAATCCCGAAGTTAATATAAAAATCTCCCCGCTCGAGCGTGGAAAACCCCGCTTGAGCGTCAGTCATAGACTCTCGTTCGAGCATCAAAACTCCTGCTCGAGCGGCGGATACACACTCCTAGAACTTTTGTTGAACCAGGTCCCCGCTCGAGCGTAAAACTTCCCGCTAGAGCGTCACACACAAACTCACGCTCGAGCGTCAGAACTCCCGCTCGAGCGTCTAACGTTGCAGAGGAAAAATGCTGGGGGATAGAAAATCACGCTCGAGCGTCAAAACACCTGCTCGAGCGGAGGAGCAACAACGAAGGGCGCGCTCGAGCGTGAAGGCAAAAATCTGGGCAACTACTTTTGGTTTCTAAGTTCAACCAACCTGTAACAACCTGCCCAACACATCCTATAACTCAAATACAACGTGTTGAAGGACGGAAATAAGATAATACAACAGTCAATACTACGGGACCTAAGTCCGGAACATTGTACATAAAGGGGGTGAAACCCGGGATCGCTATAATATGTGCATGTGGAGCAAAAGCAAAAGATTATTAGTGAAACCTGAATTGCGGCAAAAGTGGAGAAATAGGGAACTTCAAATTCATTAGGGAGATACAATTCTTTGAATTTCAGGGTTTTAGACATTTGAAAAAGGAAAAGAAGAAAAGATGAGAGAGAAAGAAAGAACCTTGCTTTGTTGAGTTCGATAGGAACTTTTTCGTTGGTTTGTTCTTTAGGGGTTGTTTGAGAGACAAAGAGGTCGCGCAGTTCCAACAACAACGATAAGCGTATGCAGAGAGAGTATTTAATAACGACGGAGGCGGTGGCACTGTCGCGTGCTGGCCAAAGTAGTTCGTTGCGGAGCTCTCGGTTCTCGAGTTGCGGCTTCACTGTTGATTGTTTTGTTTGGGCTGGTTTGATAGAATTGATATTTAAAAATAGAATTTAATAATATGTTTGGAATGAATAAAATTTAAAATACAAGTGGAATTTGAAAAGGAAAAAAACCTCTTGAAATTCTATTAAAAAAATGGTTGAATTTCAAGAGAATTGGAATTAATTAAATATTTTCTCTAGCCTCATCATTTTAAAAGAAAATCTTTCCAAATTCTTCATCAAACCAAACAGATTAATAGCATAATATTTCTTTTTAATTTGAATTAGTTCAAAATACGAAAAACAAAAATTCTTTATAAAACAGTTCATTTCCTTTCTCATTATAAAATTCTATCTTTGAAAAGATTTATGTTTCTTTGGACTTTGCCAATATATAGATTTTTACAAATTTTCTTATTTTTTTTATCCAAAAAGAAATAATAATATGTAGGAAATAAATAATATTATGATGCATAAATCACCACTTAGTTAATAAATTTACTTTAAAATTTACCCTTAAAATTTACTTGGAAAATGATATGTTACAGGTGTGAATCCTTTGGTTTGGTATAATTGGTTGGTATCTGCATTGGCAATTACTAAATCTGAATTCAATAATAAACCACCAAAAAAAAGTTGTCATATGTTATTGTGACACTGATGGTACCTAGCTTGCACTTTGTCTCACCCCTGTGCAAATGAATTTTGGTTGTATAATAACAAAGAATTGAAAATATTCGGATTTCAGAAGAATAAAAGCTTTTTGAATGAGTTGAAGAATAAACGAATATAGAGACCGTAACAAAAGCTTTTTGTAACCATTTGATACCTAAGGAATAGGTCTTGGTAACGCCACATTCTAAAATTCGGGTCAACTGACTCTACAAAGTGGGGTGATATTTCATCTAAATGCACTAAAAATTTTCATAGAATCGGATACATAAGAGACAAAGAGATGGCCCGGCCCCACATGTGGACCCCACTTTTGTCTCTCTTCTATGTTCGGTTCTTGCCTCTTTTTACATTCAGCTTGGGTAATGGTTACTATGAGCTTCTTTCCCAGACAATGAACATTTGCTTGGGTAGAACATTTTTTTCAAGTATTGAGAATCTGAACTACAAGAATTCTAAATTTGAAGCACAAAACTACACAAAAACAACAGTTACCCTTCTTTTCATTGCATACCCTTCTTTTCATTACATATCTTCTGATGGGCACAACCCATGGCATGGCCCAAGAAGGCCCGATCCACCTTTGTCCTAAGCCCCCAGACAGTTGCACGGGTTAAAGCCCAGCAGCCTGGAGAAGTCAATGCTGGCCCAGGTCTAATAGTGCTTCGACACCTGTTAGAGAGGGAGTCGGCCACGTAGCAGGCAAAGATCCTATAGAGTTATTGAGTCCATACATCGGCCATTAAATGAGGCTATCATAGCATTTAATGCAGCAGGATCTCTCACGTTGGAGTATACAAAATCACCATGACTGATGACAACTAAACTATAAACTTTGGGCTAATAAGATAATTTGGAGTGGACAAGGAAATGATTAGTATGGGATATAAGGAAGCTTCCGATATACTTTTGGTGACAAGCAATACTCTATTCCCTCTTCTTTTTCTCTATCTCAACTCTCCATATACTCACTTTTTTCGGATTACCCCCTGTCTAACTTAATCATCGGAGAGTCCACGAGGAGAAACCACTCCAGTTTTGGTACCTCCCTACCAACCTTTTGCAGGCGAGCACCAAGAAGACGAAGACCATCAGACCCGTGAAGCACGTGGTTTGGGTGATGTCTCCTTCTCCTGGTTTTATGAGAGTGAAGTTGATGTCTGGAAAGACCTTTTCTACCTTGTGATAGAAGCTCACACACCCACTATCCCAGTAGATGCTCAGATGATGCTTATAATAGTTAGTCTACTGAAAGTTTTGGATGATTTTTGACTTGCGCTGCTCCTCCACCAGTTCAGTAGCAGCCACGTTTGGTGGCCCAGCATCACCTTCCGCCTCCCTAGCCAAGCTCCTGGCCATAGTTACGTCGACTACTATTTGAAACTTAGTCGATTGTTTGAACTATTCCACCGCCGCGATGTACAGATCGGGATAGGCAGCCCTCTTAGAGGCCATTGTCGTGATCAGTTCTATCATTTTGGCTCTCTCCTCTTCCAAGGCCTTCCTCTCTGCTGCAAGACACTTGCTAATTCTGCTACTTATGCATCCGCCTCTTCCTTCTCCTTCAGAGACGATTCACGCAACTCTTCATTGTTGACGAGTGCTTCTTCCAGCCTCTCATTTGCAGTGTTCCAGGCTACCTGGACTTCATGGGCTTTCCTCTGCTCTGCCGCCAACTTAATTGCCTTCTCTACCAATTGAGCCTTGGCCTTCCCCTTTCCTACCTTGGCGCGCTTTGCTATGAAGCCTTGCACTGTTGCCAACACCTCCATCTTTTTGACATTTTTTGCATGCTTCAAGCCTTGGCAGCAGGCGCTTCGTGCTGCCTTTTGCCAACCCACACTCCATTCTTACCCTCTCCATCTGCCTGGGTCTTCTCTAACTTTGCTTTGAGTGGGCCCATATCGATCTTTGTTCCCACCCAAAAATAATGCCGTCGCCAAGGTCAGCGACTCCATTTGGGTAGAACAGAGTGCTCTCATCAGGTTAGGCTTCCCAAACTTGGAGACGTCCATGACTGCTGCATCCTCTATGGTTCCTAGCACGCGTTCCACAGCCGCTCACGTATCACCCAACACACTGGCAGGTTCTCCTCTACCCGTCTGTGGAAGACTGACCACTCCACTTAGATGGCGAGCAGTAGTACTCCTGGCTCCAAAGGTTGTGCTCGCTTGGGCAGGACGTGTAGCAACCCTCACTTTATCCTAGTCATGTTTACGTACATTTTTGCATGATCCTTATATTATTAAGCTTGCATCTTTGCAGATTTTGATTAGTTTCGTTTAAATGTTACTTGCATGTTTTATTCTTTGCTTGGTGTGAGTTTAGCCGAGGTCATCTTAAGCCTAGGTTACACCTTTGAACTTCTTATACCTAGGACCATCTTAGAACCACTTTGGTTAACCTCCACCCTCACCCTGACATGTTGGCCGAGATGTCATTATCTAGGCCGAGGTGTTCATCACCAAGGCCGAGATGTGTATTATCTAGGCCGAGATGTTATACCAAAGTGATCTTGTCCCTGGACTGGTACGACCTAGACCGAGGTGTGGCCCAGCTAGGCCAAGTGTTGTCCTTCCTAGCCGAGATCATTGAGACCTTACTTGCCAAAGTCTTGTATCAGCCGAGATCATTACCTGCCGGAGTGCCCATGTCGTCTTGCTTGTTATACACACTTTGTCATGCACTTGTCTTGTCATTCAGTCACCTTTTTAAGGAGAGCCAACCAGCTGTTGCCACGTGCCCCAGCAGAGGGTTAAGTCAGCCGGCAGAGTTAGAATTATATCATTTTGTGTCATATCTCTTGCATGGTAGAGAGAGAAGCTATAGGAAGAGGAGAGGAAGTTGGAGTGAGAGAGCTAGATTCCAAGCTTGATCTTTAGAGTTCGAGCCGTTTAATCTGTGTTTTGAGGTTAGAATCTTGATTTACTCTTGTTATTCTTTGTGTTAATCCGATTGCATTGTATGATCCAGCATGATTCATGAGCCATGCATTGATTTAAAGTTTGTCTAGAAAGAGAAAATGATGTTCATGTGTTCTTGAAGAAAAACCATGTTTTGATCCGAAAGTTTGTAACAAGTTCCGTATTTTTGTGTTTGTTTCCATGAAATCCTCAAGTATGGGTACCCAGGTCCATGTTTTCAAACTCATCTCATGAAAACTCAGATTTCGAATGAGGAAGTTATGATTTTAGCATTTCATGTTCTTGTTCTTCATGTCCTTCTAGAGGGAAACTTAGATTTTCCTAGACTTCGTTTCTTTGAAGGTGGTCGTTGGGAACACACCTCGGCCAAGGGGTGTGGGACCTCGGCCTAGACCTGGTTAGTACCCAGCATGTTTTCCCGAGATGAAAAGGTAGTGTTTTAACTTCCCAACATGTTCTGTTTTGACTTGACCTAGTTTTGAAAGAAATGCCGAGATCCTTTCCTGTCATGTAAAGCTTGTTTTAAGGATACATTTCATATCCATCTTTGAGCATCTCACCTTGTCTTATTGAAATGTATTCAATGGGATTTACTATGTGCTTGTAGGCCTTGGATCCTTGCTTGTAATTCCTACACCCGAAGAACTATGTGAGTGGTATTTTTAATAAAGTTATGTTATAAAGTTTTGATAAAGCTTTGCTTTGCTTTGTTTTTGGAAAAAGTATTTGTTAAGCATGAATGAATAGCCCTATTTTGTGTATCAAGTATTAGCTTTGTTTTGGATGACATTCTTGACAAGTCCGTACGTGCTAGGGGACTTTAAACCTTTGTAGCACAAGTCCGTACATGCTAGGGGACTTTAAACCTTTGTAGCACAAGTCCGTACGCGCTAGGGGACTTTAAACCTTTGTAGCACAAGTCCGTACGCGCTAGGGGACTTTAAACCTTTGCAGCACAAGTCCTTACGTGCTAGAGGACTCTAAGCTTTTGTAGCACCTTTGTTTAATGTCATCCCTTGTATTATATTGATGCTAGTAAGCATCCCTTGAAGATTTGAAAGACTTGATTGATGGACTTGGTTCATCCCTTGATTTTGTATAAGTTATGCTATGTATTGTTTAGAAAAGAGATCTTGAATATCATTTATGCAAAACCTTTATTACTGGTATCATTCACTGAGTATCCAAGCTCACCCTCTCCTTATATATATGTAGGTGATGAGCAAGAAGGCGGCGACGCCTAGATGATTATTTGCAACTTGTTTTGGATTCACATTTTTGTGGCATCTTGAAGATCACGCTTCTTGGCTTGTAGTTACTTCTTTTGTATATGTCGGCTTGAGAAGCCTTTTGATCAAGATGTATTTCGTACTTTATTTTATTGTATCCAAGTTGTAAGCTATATTAAGATGTATGACATTACATTTGACCTACGCACCGCTCTTGTGGACTATTTAGTTTTCAATTTATTGCTTCCGCACATGTGGGCCCCTTATGTATACTCTGATTGTGTGTGAATCCTTGTAAGTTGGCCTTTGGTAATCTTGGATTACTGGCCATCATGGCGCCATTCTACCAGGGCCGGAATGGGGTCGTGACAGATTGGTATCAGAGCACGAGTTTCTTATAGTACGTTATTCACACACTTGGAGTCCTAAAGAGCTTAGGATGTCCCTTAGAATGATGTTAGGATTGCATCATATTGCTTGCTACTTGACAAGTTGCGCATCATCTCGGCATAACTATTTGTTACTTGCATTCATGTTTATTTGCTCACTTTGTTTTAAAGTCATATTTTGCATACTCCTAGCATCATGAGAAGGGTTAGACCTCCAGTTGGCCGAGATAATTCTGAGGACAGATTGGACAGATTGGAAAGGTTGGTCGAAGGTTTGGTCCGTGAGTTAAGGCAACCTAGGCCACATGACACTAGCACCACCTCTACTCAAGCCGAGCAGACAAACGGCCGACATGCAGCTTCGCCTTCACCTCCACCTCCACCTCCTCTAGTGCCACAAGTGCCCCCACAACAAGCTTTATATGGGAACGGTACGATAACTTTGATTAAGGAGTTCAAGAAAATGAACCTACCGAGATTCCAAGGGGGTATAGAGTTGATGAAAGCCGAAGCGTGGGTCTTGGAAATGGAGAAGTTGTTTGAGATTTTTCCCAGTACCGATGCCAAGAAGGTGTCACTAGCAGCATTCACGTTGGACGACGACGCTCGAAGATGGTGGATGATGGTCTGAGAAGGTAACCCACGTTTGACTTGGGCTAGATTTTTGGAGTTGTTTTACAACAAGCATTTTTCCCTTAGTGTTCGAGACCGCAAGACCACAGAGTTTCAGACTCTGACACAAGGCAACAAGACAGTGGTGGAATACGACCATGCTTTTACCGAGTTGGCAAGCTATGCGCCTCACATGGTTGACGACGAATACCGAAAGGTTAGGAAGTTCGAAAGTGGGTTGCGTGGACCGATACAGGACCGAGTGAACATGCTCAACATGCCGATTTACGCCGAAGTGTTAGACAAGGCCATCCTAGCAAAAGCTAACCTGAACCGATACCAGAGTTTAGGAGAGAACCCGAAGAAGAGACAGAATTACAATAATCGCCGAGGAGCATTTGATGCCAGGAATAAGACGAACATAGGCAGTTCGAGCTACTCAAGACAAAGGTGGCACTAGGCCGACATATTCAAGTTGCGGGAAGCCACATTCTAGAGTTTGTCGTTAGGCGTCTGGAGCTTGTTTTGAATGTGGTGAGGTAGGTCATCGTGTGAAAGACTGTCCGAAGACAAACGTTAATGATGGCAAGAAAAATGGGAGTACTTCGGGCGCAGCACAGAACAACAATGTCGGTAAGGCGTAGATGAGGTAGGGCAGAGTTTTTGCATTAGTGCCAGGAGACACCCAGAACATCAAGACACTAGTGTCAGGTACCCTCCCAATTTGTTCTCAAGATGCATACATATTGATTGATTAGGGTTCTACGCATTCATTTGTATCTACTAAGTTTGCTAAAAAGTTGAATAAGGAATTAGAACCCCTTGATTATGTGTTATCTGTGTCTACTCTGTCTAGAAGAACTATGATTGTTGCATCCATTTATAGAGCATGTGTTGTTATGATTGAGAATGTTGAATTATTAGTTGATTTGATGCCGTTGGATATAACTCACTTTGATGTCATATTGGGAATGGATTGGTTAGTAGGAAATAATGCATCCATTAACTGTGTTTCCAAAAGTGTCATATTGAGACCCCCAAACAAAGCCGAGGTTACGTTTCGGGGTACAGAAGTGGTATCCCCACCTTACTTGATCTCATCCATGAAGGCCTATAAGTTGATTCAAAAAGGGTGTCAAGGTTATTTGTATAGTATATTAAGCAATCTGAGTGGAAACGTTGAATTGGCCGACATCCCAATTGTTAAGAAATTCCCCGACGTCTTTCCAAGTGTCTTGCTTGGCTGTCTAGTTAATAGAGAAATAGAGTTTACTGTTGACGTCATGACGGGAACCCAGCCTATCGCCAAAACAGCCTATAGAATGGCCCTAGCTGAGCTTAAGGAGTTGAAGCTGCAATTACAAGAGTTGTTAGATAAGGGCTTTATTAGGCCGAGTATTTCACCTTGGGGAGCACCAGTTCTATTTGTGAAGAAAAAGGATGGTACACTTCGTCTTTGTATCGATTACCGAGAATTGAATAAAGTTGTAACAACCCACATTCATGTCTTAGTCATGCTTGCATGCATTTATATGATTTGCCATGTTAAGTTGCATTGCCAATCTTGTCTTGTTTTGCTTAAGTGTTGTTGCATGCTTTGTTCCTTCCTTACTGTCTCAAGCCTAAGTCATGCCAAGCCTAAGTTATGTTAAGCCTAGGTTATTCTTAGCCGAGGTCACCTTAAGCCTAGAACCATCTTGGAACCACTTTGGTTGACCTCCACCTTCACCAAGGCATATTGGCCGAGATGTCATTATCTAGGCCGAGGTGTGTATCACTAAGGCCGAGATGTTCTTCTTGCACCCAAGTGATCTTGTTCCTGGATTGGTACGACCTAGACCGAGATGTGGCACATCTAGGCCAAGGTGTGGCACAGCTAGGCCAAGTGTTGTCCTTCCTAGCCGAGGTCATTCTTCCCTTACTTGCCGACGCCTTGTTCTTAGTCAATGTCATTACATGCCGAAGCTTTGTCCTTAGCCGAGATTGTTACTTGCCGGAGTACCCTTGCCATCTAGCTTGTTGAACACACTTTGTCATAGTCTTGTCTTGTCTTTCAGTCACCTTTTTGAGGAGAAACAACCCGGTAGTGCCACGTGTCCGAGCTGAGTGTTAAGTCAGCCGGCAGACCTAGAAATGTATCATTTGTTATATGTCTTTGTTCTTGAGGAGAGAGAAGCTCTAGAAGAAGAAGAAGTCTTTAGAGAGAGAAGTAGATCCCAAGCTTGATCCTTAGAGTTGAGCCGTTAGATCCGTGTCTTGAGGTTAGACTCTTGATCTATTCTTGTTGTTCTTATTATTCATCTAGCTACATTGCATGATCGAGCATGATTTGTAAGCCATGCATTGCTTTGAAGTTCAGTTTTAGAAAGAAAATATGATATTCATGTGTTCTTGAAGAAAAGTCATGATTTGATCCGAAAGCTTGCATTAAGATCCATGTTTTTGTGTTTGTTTTCCCAAGATCTTCAAGTACGGGTACCCAGGTCCATGTTTTCCAACTCATAGCATGAAATCCCAGATTTTGTATAAACAAGTTATGATTTTAGCATTCATGTTCTTTATGTTCTTTATGTTCTTCATGTTCATGTTCTTCATGTTCATCAAGAGGGAAACCCAGATTTTCCCGTCTTCATTTCCTTATATGTGGCCATCGGGACCACAACTCGGCAAGGAGGTGTGGTACCTCGGCAAAGACCTAGTTAGTACCCAACATGTCTTCTTGACATGTAAAACAGTGTTTTAACTCCCAGCATGTTTTCCCAGGATCATTTGCATGCATGTAAGACTTGTTTTGAGAAGTACATTCAGTAGACTTTGCCATGTGTTTGTAGGACTTGGACCTTTGCTTTGATTCTGACGTCCCAAGAACTATGTGAGTAGTATTTTTAATAAAGCTATGTTTATAAAGTTTTGATGAAGCTTTGCCTTGCTTTGTTTTGAAAAGTATTTGTTAAGCATGAATGATTATCCCTATTTTGTGTACCAAGTATTAGTTTTGTTTTGGATGACATTCTTGGAACCATCCTTTCGTGCTAGGGGATGTTAAGCCTAAGTCGCACTGTCCTTCTGTACTAGGGGACGTTAAGCCCAGGTAGCATAGTCCATACGTGCTAGGGGACTTTAAGCTTTTGTAGCACAGTCATCGACGGTCTATGAACGGATGACACCGTCCTTTCCGTGCTAGGGGACGTTAAGCCCAAGTCACACCATCCTTCCGTGCTAGGGGACGTTAAGCCCAAGTAGCACCCTTGTTGAGATATCGGCCACCGACGGTCAATGGACAGGTGTGTTCGATTCCAAGGTGATTAGTCCTTTGTTTTGTCCGGAATGTCATCACCCTAAGTATATGTTGATGTTTTAACACCCAAGAAGCTTTGAAATGTTTGATTGATGAACTTGCTTCATCCCATGTTTTGATACAAGTTATGCCAAGTACATGTTTTGAACAAGCTATGATATAGGTATTGTTTTGACAAGGACCTCGGGAATCATTCATTTAACCTCTTTATTACTTATACAATTCACTGAGTATCCAAGCTCACCCTCTCTATATGTATGTAGGTAACAAGCATGAAGGCGGTGATGCCGAGATGTGTTATTTGCAAGATGATGTTTGATGCATGTTATGTCGGCAATACTTATGTCGGCAATCTTGAGGACTTATGTATTTTGAACATGTCGGCTCGAGAAGCCTTTTATCAAGATGTAATATGTATTTTATTTTGTTTGTATTCAAGTTGTAAAGCTATGTAAAGATGTATGCCACTTCATTTGACTTATGTACAACTCTTATGGACTAATTAGATTTGTATATATTGCTTCTGCACTTGTTAGCCCCATATGTATACTCTGATTGTGTGTGAATTTTGAAAGTTAGCCTTCGGTAATCTCGGATTACTGGCCATCACGGCACCATTCTACTAGGGGTGGAATGGGGTCGTGACAAAAGTGACCATTGAGAATAAGTACCCATTGCCGAGGATCAATGATTTGCTTGATCAACTACAAGGGGCACGAGTCTTTTCTAAGATCGATCTCAGGTCGGGCTACCATCAGTTGAAGGTTAAAGCCGAGGATGTTGAGAAGACTGCTTTTCAAACATGATATGGCTATTACGAATTTTTGGTAATGCCTTTTGGAGTGACTAATGCTCCTGCAGCATTCATGGACTTGATGAACAGAGTCTTTAAACCTTACCTAGACGAATTTGTGGTCGTCTTCATCGATGATATATTGATCTATTCCAAGAGTGAAGTCGACCATGAGAAGCATCTGAGACTTGCCCTACAGATTCTGAGAGATAGAAGATTATATGCCAAGTTTAGCAAGTGTGAGTTTTGGCTTTCCAGCATTTCGTTTTTGGGGCATGTGATTAATGAAGAAGGTATTTCAGTCGATCCAAGTAAGATTGCAGTCATTGTGAATTGGCCGACACCGACCAATGTGTCCGAGATTCGTAGTTTTCTGGGTTTGGCCGGTTATTACAGAAAGTTTGTGAAGGACTTTTCGAAGATTGCAATACCTTTGACGCAACTAACTCAAAAAGGAGTGGCGTATGAATGGACCGAAGATAGGGAATCAGTCTTCTAGGAGCTAAAGACGAGGTTAGTCACAGCACCAGTTCTTGTACTGCCGACAGGTAATGAGGAGTTTCAGATTTATAGTGATGCATCACATAAGGGTTTGGGTTGTGTATTAATGCAAGGGGGTAAAGTCATAGCATATGCATCTCGTCAATTGAAACCCCATGAGAAGAACTATCCTACCCATGATCTGGAATTAGCAGCCATAGTATTTGCTTTGAAGATTTGGCGCCATTACTTGTATGGAGCTTCTTGCCAGGTTTTCACAGATCACAAGAGTTTGAAGTATTTGTTCACTCAGAAAGAACTGAATATGAGACAGAGAAGATGGCTTGAGTTATTGAAGGATTATGACATGCAGATTTAGTATCATCCAGGTAAGGCAAACTCAGTGGCCGACGCGTTAAGAAGGAAGTTAGTTGGGAATCCAGCTTATTTGTCAATGATTGTAGTGGAGCCGACTATCATTGAGGAAGTGAAGACCAGGTAAATGGAAGACAGATTCTTTAGGAAGGTGATTGATGAAATTGTCACTAAGCCGAGGTTAGGGTATACCGTTGAAAATCAGGAACTCAAGTTTGGAGGAAGATTGTGCGTAGCCGACGTCCCAGAGTTAAAAAGGAAGATTTTGCAGGAAGCCCATGGTTCCAGATTTGCAGTACATCCAGGGAACACCAAGATGTATCAAAATGTGAAGCAGACTTTTTGGTGGCCAAATATGAAGAGAGAAATAGCCGAGTTTGTATCTCAGTGCCTATATTGTCAACAAGTGAAAGCAGAGCACCAGAGGCCAGCTGGACTTCTTCAACCTTTGTCGATTCCCGAGTGGAAATGGGAGCACATGCCTATGGATTTTGTGGTTGGTTTGCCGAGGACACAGAAGGGTATGAATTCAGTTTGGGTTGTAGTCGATAGATTAACTGAGTCAGCACACTTCTTGCCTGTTAAGACTACCTGTAATGCTGATCAACTCGCTTTGTTGTATATGAATGAGATCGTTAGACTTCATGGAGTGCCTATGTCTATTGTGTCAGACCGAGATTCGAAGTTTGTTTCTAGATTTTGGCAGAGTCTACAAGGAGCTTTGGGAACAGAGTTGAGATTTAGCACAACTTTTCATCCCCAGACCGATGGACAAATAGAGAGAACAATTCAGACGCTTGAAAATATGCTTAGACTATGTGTATTGGACTTCAAAGGAAGTTGCGAAGTGCACTTGCCGTAGGTGGAATTCGCCTACAACAATAGTTATCAAACTAGCATTGGCATGGCACCGCATGAAGCTCTGTATGGAAGGAAGTGCAGATCGCCGATATGTTGGACCGAAGTAGGAGACAAAGCTTTAATCGATCTCGAACTGGTTCAAGTGACAACTGAGAAGATTAAACTTATCCGACAAAGAATTAGGACTGCTCAGAGTCGACAGAAGAGTTAGAATTTGAAGATGGGGATCATGTATTCTTGAAGATTTTGCCAATGAAAGGAGTTTCAAGATTTGGAAAGAAAGGTAAGTTGGCACCTCGTTACATTGGGCCGTTTGAAATCCTTGAAAGAGTTAACCCAGTTGCCTACAGACTTGCTTTGCCACCAGAATTAAGCCAAGTCCACAATGTGTTTCATGTTTCCATGTTAAGGAAGTATATTCGGGATCCATCGCATGTGATTGATCATTTTGGGATCGTGGTTAATGAAGATTTAGGCTACGAAGAGAAGCCGATGAGAATTATTGATAGACAAGTGAAACAGCTGAGAAACAAGTCGATACCGATGGTAAAGATTGAATGGAAGGAGCATTATGGCAAGGATGCTACATGGGAAATGGAAGAAGAAATGAAAATCCGACATCAGGAGTTGTTTGTGGGGCAAGGTAACTCAAGTTTGGGGACCAAACTTCTTTAAGGGGGGAAGGATGTAGCAACCCTCACTTTATCCTAGTCATGTTTACGTACATTTTTGCATGATCCTTGTATTGATTAAGCTTGCATCTTTGCAGATTTTGATTAGTTTCGTTTAAATGTTACTTGCATGTTTTATTCCTTGCTTGGTGTGAGTTTAGCCGAGGTCATCTTAAGCCTAGGTTACACCTTTGAACTTCTTACACCTAGGACCATCTTAAAACCACTTTGGTTGACCTCCACCCTCACCCTGACATGTTGGCTGAGATGTCATTATCTAGGCCGAGGTGTTCATCACCAAGGCCGAGATGTGTATTATCTAGGCCGAGATGTTATACCAAAGTGATCTTGTCCCTGGACTAGTATGACCTAGACCGAGGTGTGGCACAGCTAGGCCAAGTGTTGTCCTTCCTAGTCGAGATCATTGAGACCTTACTTGCCGAAGTCTTGTATCAGCCGAGATCATTACCTGCTGGAGTGCCCATGTCATCTTGCTTGTTGTACACACTTTGTCATGCACTTGTTTTGTCATTCAGTCACCTTTTTGAGGAGAGCCAACCAGCCGTTGCCACGTGCCCCAGCAGAGGGTTAAGTCAGCCGGCAGAGTTAGAATTATATCATTTTGTGTCATATCTCTTGCATGGTAGAGAGAGAAGCTCTAGGAAGAGGAGAGGAAGCTGGAGTGAGAGAGCTAGATCCCAAGCTTGATCTTTAGAGTTCGAGCCGTTTAATCTGTGTTTTGAGGTTAGAATCTTGATTTACTCTTGTTATTCTTTGTGTTAATCCGATTGCATTGTATGATCCAACATGATTCATGAGCCATGCATTGATTTAAAGTTTGTCTAGAAAGAGAAAATGATGTTCATGTGTTCTTGAAGAAAAACCATGTTTTGATCCGAAAGTTTGTAACAAGTTCTGTATTTTTGTGTTTGTTTCCATGAAATCCTCAAGTATGGGTACCTAGGTCCATGTTTTCAAACTCATCTCATGAAAACTCAGATTTCGAATGAAGAAGTTATGATTTTAGCATTTCATGTTCTTGTTCTTCATGTCCTTCTAGAGGGAAACCCAGATTTTCCCAGACTTCATTTCTTTGAAGGTGGTCGTCGGGAACACACCTCGGCCAAGGGGTGTGGGACCTCGGCCTAGACTTGGTTAGTACCCAGCATGTTTTCCCGAGATGCAAAGGCAGTGTTTTAACTTCCCAGCATGTTCTGCTTTGACTTGACCTAGTTTTGAAAGAAATGCCGAGATCCTTTCCTGTCATGTAAAGCTTGTTTTAAGGATACATTTCATATCCATCTTTGAGCATCTCACCTTGTCTTATTGAAATGCATTCAATGGGATTTATTATGTGCTTGTAGGCCTTGGATCCTTGCTTGTAATTCCTACACCCGAAGAACTATGTGAGTGGTATTTTTAATAAAGTTATGTTATAAAGTTTTGATAAAGCTTTGCTTTGCTTTGCTTTTGGAAAAAGTATTTGTTACGCATGAATGAATACCCCTATTTTGTGCATCAAGTATTAGCCTTGTTTTGGATGACATTCTTGACAAGTCCGTACGTGCTTGGGGACTTTAAATCTTTGTAGCACAAGTCCGTACGTGCTAGGGGACTTTAAACCTTTGTAGCACAAGTCCGTACGTGCTGGGGGACTTTGAACCTTTGTAGCACAAGTCCGTACGCACTAGGGGACTTTAAACCTTTGTAGCACAAGTCCTTACGTGCTAGAGGACTCTAAGCTTTTGTAGCACCTTTGTTTAATGTCATCCCTTGTATTATATCGATGCTAGTAAGCATCCCTTGAAGATTTGAAAGACTTGATTGATGGACTTGGTTCATCCCTTGATTTTGTATAAGTTATGCTATGTATTGTTTAGAAAAGAGATCTTGAATATCATTTATGCAAAACCTTTATTGCTGGTATCATTCACTGAGTATCCAAGCTCACCCTCTCCTTATATATATGTAGGTGATGAGCAAGAAGGCGGCGACGCCTAGATGATTATTTGCAACTTGTTTTGGATTCACATTTTTGTGGCATCTTGAAGATCATGCTTCTTGGCTTGTAGTTACTTCTTTTGTATATGTCGGCTTGAGAAGCCTTTTGATCAAGATGTATTTCGTACTTTATTTTATTGAATCCAAGTTGTAAGCTATATTAAGATGTATGACATTACATTTGATCTACGCACCGCTCTTGTGGACTATTTAGTTTTCAATTTATTGCTTCCGCACATGTAGGCCCCTTATGTATACTCTGATTGTGTGTGAATCCTTGTAAGTTGGCCTTTGGTAATCTCAAATTACTGGCCATCATGGTGCCATTCTACTAGGGGCGGAATGAGGTTGTGACAGGACGTTTCCCTCTTGCCTTGGCCTCTACCACACATCCTCTCTCTCTCTCTCTCTCTCTCTGGGGGGGGGGCAGGTTGACAGTTTGATCTCTCTTCTGGTCTTCCTCCAAAACCCCCAACTCCACCATCTTAGCAATTGGGGGCTCAGCTCATCCCCAACGACCATCCCAGACCTGGGCCCTACTTCCACTTCACTGCCTACCATTGTCGCCGCCTCCTTAATCTTCTTTTGAGTGGCCTCTTTTTCCTCACCCTCGGTCGCCACTTTTCTCTTCTTTCTCAATGCCTTTTCCATCTCCACTCTACTCTCCTTCAGAGGGTCCACGGGCTCTTTTAGTGGCACAAAGTACTCAAGTCCTTGTCTGCCAAAGGCTTGGTCTTCCGGCGCGCCACCGTCTCCACGATCACATTAGGCACTGCCCCCAACTCCTTGTATTTTTCTATCATTGCCAGGATCTGTCCATCTTCTACTTCTTGGGCTTTCCACATTGCCTCTACTTCCTTAGGCGCAGGGTCTCCAAGCTCGAGCTCAGGCCCCAACCCTAACCCCAACCTCAGAGCGAACAAGGCAGAGGGCTTCACCAGGTCATCCCACTTCAATCCCTCATTTTTCCTCCAACGTCTCACTTGCTTTACCTTGCACTCTGTTGCAAAATCTAACTTCGGCTCCAGAGATTTAGTGGGGACTTTCCACATTGTTCGTGCTCCCCTCTCTCCATTCTCTGACACAAAGAACCATTTTGTCCGCCACCCCTTGACAAATGAGGGCAACCCTGCGACTAATCCCCTACCTGCTACAGCTTGCAGGGTCACCCACGTCTCCTGTTGGCCTGAGGCCTTGTAACAAGAGAAAAATTCGTCCACCGTCGTCATTTTCCCATCGGTTGCCCGCGGCCAAGAGATCGCGCGAGCAAACAAGATCTTCCACGCATTCGGCATCAACTGGCCAGGTGCCACCTCTAGTCGTTTTAGAATGTCGGTGACGAATTGGGGGATTGGCAGTCTCAAATCCCTACAGAACGTCTCTTTATACAGAGTAAACTTTATGGCCCTCGCGTCCGACACCCTCTCCGTTGCTGATGGTAGCCTCAACTCCATATCTGCTGGGATCTGGTATTTACTACACAAGTCCTCTAGATCCTCTGACATCAACGTCAACTTATCCGCCTTGGTATGCCAATGGTCGGGGGTAATTTGGCTCAGTGGTTGGGCTGCCGATATCATCTTCATAGGAATGGGTCGTGGTGGCCTCTCATTCATTTTTTTCACCAACCTCTCCACCCTAAACTTCTCTGCTAGGGCAATACCATCATCATTCCCAGGGTGTCCGGCATCATAGTAGGGGCTTTTTCTTATGCCATCTCTCTCACATTTTAGTAAATTGTCTCGATTGCGGGGAAAAAAAAGTTTGAGATGTAAAACATGGAAGAATCAAACGAGACGAAAAAGGCAAAGCCTGGGATCTGTGATTTTTCGCAATGAGATACAAAAATCGCACAAGACCAAATGCCCAGGGTTCGCCTGTGTTCCAAGGATCGCAGTTAAACGTTGCCAGTTTTCAAAATCAAAAACCAAGTTAAAACCCCCACCTCTTTGACATCCCCCACAATAAAACCCTTTCACTTTCTATTAACGGTATAACATCTTAATCAGCAGCCTAGATGACCCCACATGTATGGACGCGATTCATCCTCACCGCCACTAACTCTTTTTCCCCCCCTCCGTCTCCTCCACTTCACATCATCATGTGCGTTTTCGCCCCTCGAGCCCCATGTATCATCAAAGCTAGCAAGTGTCAACTACCTGTTTGATCGGCATCCTCACGGTTGGTCACCTTGTTAGTCGACCACCTTGTTGGTCGACCACTTTTACTGCCGGCCACCTTCACGATCAAACGCCTGATCAGTCGGCCACCTTCACTGTCAGTCACCTTGTTGGTTGGCGACCCTTACGGTCGGCCACCTTGTCGGTTGGCCACCTTCACGATCGATCACCTCTACGGTCAGCCGCTTGGTTGGTTGGCCATCACCACGGTAGATCACCTCACCGATCGACTACCCAGACGATTTTCCACCCTTGGCCGTTTCCTTTCCCTGCACACCCTACTAGCCCTTTTCTCGACTTGAGAGACTACCTTCACCTCTCTTATTTCCTTCGTTGGACTAAAGCTGTAGTCGGGAATGAAGGAATACTGATGGGCACAGCCTAGGAGGGCCCGACTCATGGCATGGCCCAGGAAGGCCCAATCCACCTTTGTCCTAAGCCCTCAGATAGTTGCGTGGGTTAAACCCCAGAAGCCATGAGAAGTCAATGCTGGCCCACGTCTAATAACGCTTGGACACCTGTTAGAGAGGGAGTCAGCCGCATAGCAGACAAGGATCCCATAGAGTTATTGAGCCCACACATCGGCCATTAAATGAGGCTGTCATAGCATTTAATGCAATAGGACCTCTCACGCCAGAGTATGCAGAATCACTATGACCGATGGCAACTAGAATATAGACTTTCGGATAATAAGACAGTTTGGAGTGGACAAGGAAATGATTAGTATCGGATATAAAGAAGCTTCCAATATACTTTTGGTGACAAGTCATACTCTCTTCTTCTCTCTGTCAACTCTCCATATACTTGCTTTTTTCTGATTACCTCCTGTCTAATTTAATCATGGGAGAGTCCACGGGGAGAAACCACTCCAGTTTTGCCACCTCCCCACCGGACCTTTTGCAGGTGTGCACCAAGAAGACAAAGACCATCAGACTTGTGGAGCACGTGGATCAGTCTGACCCACCTCCCATTGACGACATCGTATCATCACCTTCTGACAATAAATTTGCGACGACATTTGACAAACATGTAAAATATTTAAAAAGAAGAATTTTTGCAATGGCATCGTCCTTCCTATTGGAGATGGCATAATACTCGTCTCAAAAGTACCTTTTACCGACAACCTTATGCCGTCGCAAAATAATAATCCAATAATAATGGTGCGACGACATGAAGTTGTCGCCAAAAATATGCTGCCACAAAAAAAAAATGTATTAAAAATATTAAAATTACGTACATTAAATGGACAAAAAATTTAGAAAGAAACAAAACAAATGCATAAAAATAAAAAATTTCATGTATAAAAATAACAATTTTCTCCATAATAATAATATTTTTTGCGTTCATAACTGAACGTCACCAAATTTCCCTAGTATTTATGGTGCATATTACATAATGCTTAAATACGTAATATTGTCCGCAATTCAAAGTAACAAAAACAAAAGTTCTACGCATCATTCTCTACGAATATTAGGATGAACAAGCAAATTCGTAGTCCTTGGGCAACATTTGAAAACAAAAAACATCAAAAACTAATGATAATATATTTATATGTTAATATGTTAATTACATGAAACATAAAAATTAAACAACTGTACGTTTGGAAAATGATAATTAAGCAAGAAAATTCGATTATAAGTTTCTTAAGAAACAAGTATGCCTAGACCAAAATGCGAATCCAACTCCCCAACCGGGAATTCAATTCAAGTCCCGTCTTCTCCCACAAATCTCTCATGCCAAGTTGGTCGTGTGTGCCAAATTTCATGCTAGTTCGACGCCGTTTGTTGATTTTGGCACGTCAACAACTCAAAGTTTCTTATGGAACTAGTGTGCTTAGACCAAAATTCGACTCAAACTCGCAAACTGGGAACCCAATTCCAATCCCGTCGTCTCCCACAAGTATCTCATACCTAGGTGGCCGTGTGTGCCAAGTGTCGTGCTAATTCGACACTGTTGGTGATTTTGGCGCATCATCGAATATAATTTATGTTTCTTAAGGAACTAGTATACCTAGACCGAAATCCGGCTCTAACTCCATAATCGGAAACCTGATTTGAGCCACGTCTTCTCCCGCTAGTCTCTCGTGCCTAGATGGTCGTGTATGCTAAGTTTCGTGCTAATCCAATTTTGTTTGGTGATTTTGGCACATCAACAGCTCGAATTCTAAGTGCCAAGTTTCGTGCTAATCCGACGCTGTTTGGTGATTTTGGCACATCATCAAATATAATTTATGTTTCTGTCATGACCCAAACCCGTCCCTGTAAGTTTAGCACCGTAACCGGCCAGTAATCCGTGGATTACCAAAGGCCTCTGAACAGATTAGCAAATAATAAGGGGCTGCGGAAGCAATAATACAAAATAGACAAGGTCCAATGAGCTGTGATAACGTACATGGGACAGAACATTTCGAAACTTATTTATATATACATAAACATGCCAGTCCAGATACACAGTATTTACAGAATGTACTTCCCAAGACCTGACTTTACAGAGCATACACAAAGACTAGCATGAATACAAAAATAGCCATGGCTTTAGGCTTCGTTCGGAACCTCCTCGGGAGGCACAACAGTTGGCTGACAAAAACAAAATAGAAGGCCGTCAACTCTGGCCCTGGTCATGTGCCGGCTCACCTACATACATAATATAAACTGTGAGCGAAAGCCCAGTGAATAATAATAGAGTAAAGGGTTTCAATGAATGAGTTCGTACAGATTCATAAATCATAATTCAGATTTGTATCAAATTCATCATTTGTCCAGATCAAATACAGACAGAAATCATAAATCATGATTAAGTTTACGTGATACATCCATTAGCATTAGCAGAGCAGAACAGAACAGAACGTATACACGTGAGGTTATGAATAACCAGTTCCATAAAGGAATCTCCGGATCCGGGCAACAGAACAGAAGCTGAGCCCCCGTGACAGGGCCTTCGGTAGGGGTAACAGAGTGTAGACAGAAATAAGTTCCATAAAGGAACCTCTGATACCAGGTAACAGCTAATAGATATCACATGATGCTAAAGATGTCACGAATACATATCAGAAATTGAACAATCATTCATTGTACAGAACATATCATTTCAGAAAATAGATCTTGTTTTATCACACAGAAAATAGATACAGTTTGAACATAACTTTACTAAGTCATTACTCATAGTTGGCCTTGAAATAGACAGATGGAGCAGATTGATCACACGATACGTGGCACGTGACCTACATCACACATAACAGACACACACTTGAAACACACATTCTAATTGCACAAAACTTATGTCGTTGGTTCTTAATGTGTTTCTAACCTTAAATCCTCACTAAAGAGTCTTAAACATGGCCTAGGAATGCCTAGGATGGAATGAGAATGCAAAGATGCCTTGGAAAATATTTTTCAAAACTTGCTGAAAACAAGGGTCTCGCTCGAGCGTGGCTTCCTTCGCTCAAGCAAGCTTGTCAAAACAGAGGGGTCGCTCGAGCGTAGACTCCTTCGCTCGAGCGGTCTGTAAAAATGCAAAAGCACTGGTTGTTGAAATTTTATGCTCGATGCCTGCTAGATGCTCGCTCGAGCGTGAGACACAGCTTTTCACTCGAGCGTAGGTCTCGTCGCTCGAGCGTGCATCTGCGTGCACCAAAAACCTGAGAGCTTGCAATTTATGCTCGAACCACCATTCCTTCGCTCGAGTGAAGCTCTGAACAAACGATGGTCGCTCGAGCGTGGAATCCTTCGCTCGAGCGAGGAAGCCAAATTTTGAAATTTCCAGATTTGCCTCCCAAGCTCAAACCAAGCATTCAACACCTCAAATCTCAACCCTTTGGGCCCATTTTCTGGAAAACACTTGTAAACTCATATTATAAGATGTTTCAAAGATCAATTTGTAAAATCAAAGCCCAAAGGTGAGTCAATTACACACAATTTCAAATAAAACTTCAAGAACAAAACAAGAGCTTAACATGCAAGTGTTCATTTTAAATCCAATGCTCTAAAACAAGAGCTCAACATTTTCAACCAATTCTTGACTTTAATCTTCAATTTTACCATGGACCATGCAAGGTATAACTTAAATGCACAATCAAGAAGATGATTTTCCTACCTTGGGTCTTCAATTCCAAGTATGGAGGCTCAATTATGCAATTCTTCTACAATTCCTCCAATTTCCAAGCAAAATCTCTAGATGAATTCAATCTCCTCCCTCACTCCCTCTCTCTCACGGTTTTGGCAAGGAGAAGGCTGAAAATGGTGTATGGACCAATTCTAAACAATGTATGAGAAAGTGTCCCACTCAAGGGCAATGATGTAACTAACTTGCATTCACTTAATCAATGTTTAATCTAGCATTATTTAATCTAATTTAATCATACCAACCAAATTTTAATTAAACCTACCATAAAATCACATATATTCTTACTAGTATAAAACACTACTCAATTTCTGAATCGGTTGCCGATGAGGCTTTCAATTCGCAGTTTAAAGTCAAAGGCATGAATAGGTCATTTTATCGCAAACAGATAGAAACACAAAAATAATGCAATGCACATGCAAATTAATCCCAAATCCTTCCTAAATTACCATCAGACATAATTAAGTACGGATTAATGTTAATCAGAGGTTGGGGTTGTTACAGTTTCTTAAGGAACAAGTATACCTAGACCGAAATCCGGGTCTAACTCTATAATCGGAAACCCGATTTGAGTTACGTCTTCTCCCGCTAGTCTCTCGTGCCTAGGTGGTCATGTGTGCCAAATTTCGTGCTAATCCAATGTTGTTTGGTGATTTTGGCACATCAACAGCTCGAATTCTAAGTTTCTTAATGAATTAGTGTGCTTAGACCAAAATCTATCTCTAACTCCCAAACCGAGAACCTGATTCAAGTCCTGTCTTCTCCCATAAGTCTCTCGTGCCTAGGTGGTCATGTGTGTCAAGTTTTGTGCTAGTTCGATGTCGTTTGGTGATTTTGGCTCATCAACAGCATGAATATATTTTAAGTTTCTTAAAAGCTAATATGCCTAAATCAAAATCCGACTCTAACTCCCAAACCGGGAACCTGATTCGAGTCTCACCTTCTCCCACAAGTCTCTTATGCCTAGTTGGTCGTGTGTGCCAAGTTTCATGCTAATTTGACACTGTTTTATGATTTTGGCTCGTCAATAGCTCGTATATATATTATGTTTCTTAAGAAAACTAGTATGCCTAGACCAAAATCTAGCTCTAACTCCCTAATCGAGAACCTGATTTGAGTCGCATCTTCTCCCACAAGTCTCTCGTGCCCAGTTCATCGTGTGTGCCAAGTTTCGTGCTAATTCGATGTCGTATCATGACTTTGGCTCGTCAGCTCCTCAAATATATTTTAAGTTTTTTCAAAAACTAGTATGCCTAGACCAAAATTCGGCTCTAACTCCCAAACTGGGAACCCGATTTGAGTCTCGTCTTCTCCCATGAGTCTCCCGTGCCAAGTTGGTCGTGTGTGGCAAATTTCGTGCTAATTCGATGCCGTTTGTCAATTTTGGTTTGCTAACAGCTTGAATATATAAAGTTTCTTAAGAAAATTAGTATGCCTAAACCAAAATCCAACTCTAACTCTCAAACTAGGAATCCGATTCGAGTCCCATATTCTCCCACAAGTCTCTCGTGCGTAGTTGGTTGTGTGCCAAGTTTAGTGCTAATCCGACACCGTTTGGCAATTTTCACTACAAGAAAAGTGGGCTTAAAAGACGAAACTTTTTGCGACGGCACATTTGCCGTCGCAAAAAATGACTTTTTGAGTCGACACAACTTGTCGTCACAAAAAATGTGACTTTTTGAGATGACACAACTTGCTGTCGCAAAAAATAGAGTATTTGCGACGGCAGAAATTGCTGTCGCAAAAAAAATAGAGTATTTGTGACGGCAGAGATTGCTGTTGTAAAAAAATAGTTTATGCGACGGTACTAGCTGCAGTCGCAAAAAAAAAAAAAAAAAAAGAGTTTTTTGCGACTGTAATAGGTATCGTTGCAAAAAAAAAAAAAAGTAAAAAAAATATACATATATATATTGTGTCTTTGAGATGGCTTCATATATATATAGTCACAAAATGGTTTAAATAAATGCAACGGTATTTTTCTGTCACAAAAAAAAAAAAACAAAAAAAAACGACATCGTCTTACTCTTTTGAACATTTCTTTTTTTACCCATTTCTTTATCTTCCTATCTCTCTGTCTCTGTCTCTATTTCTCTTCTCTTCCTCTCTCTCAGTCATCACTCTTCTCTGTCTGTCTGTCTCTCTCTTTCTCTATGTGTCTCTGTTTCTCTTCTCTCTCTCTCTCTCTCTCTCTCTCACTCATCACTTTTCTCTGTCTATCTGTCTCTCTCTTTCTCTCTGTGTTTCTGTCTCTCTTTTCTTTCTCTCTCTCACATATCACTCTTCTCTGTCTGTCTGTATGTCTCTTTCTCTCTGTGTCTCTCGTCCATCTCTCTTCTCTCTATCTCTCTCATCTCTCTGTCTCTCTTCTCTTTATCTCTCTCGCTCTCTCGCTCATCTCTTTCTGTCTCTCTCTCGTTTATCTATTTTCGTTCTCTCTCTCTCTCTCTCTCTCTCTCTCTTTGTCTATATTTTTTCACCCATTTTTTCATCTTTCTCTCTCCCTTCTCTTTCTCTCTCTCACTCATCACTCTTCTCTGTCTGTTTATCTGTCTTTGTCTCTCTCTTTCTGTGTCTCTCACTCATCTATCTCTTCTCTCATCTCTTTCTGTGTCTCTCACTCATCTATCTCTTCTCTCATCTCTTTTCTCTCTATGTCTCTTTTGCTCATCTCTCTTCTTTCTATCTCTATTCTCTCTATCCCTCTCATCTCTCTCTGTTTCTCTCGTTCATCTCTCTTCTCTCTCTCGCTCTTCTCTCTTCTCTCTTCTCTCTATCTCTCTTTCTCGTTCATCTCTCTGTCTCTTTTTCTATCTCTCACTCTCTATCTCTTTCTCTTTCTTCTCTTTCTCTCTCTCTCTCTCTCTCTCCCACTATGTTCGCGTTGCTTACTCTCTCTCTCTCTCTCTCGTCTTCTCTATTTACTAAGCTCCCTCTCGATTTATCGATCCACTGCAAGAAAATGCACTTTTAGCGACCACTTTGTCTCTCTCTCGCTTATCACTCTCTCTCACTCACACACACACTCTCTCTCTCTCTCTCTCTCTCTCTCTTTCTCTCTCTCTTTCTCTTCTATATGTCTCTCACTCATCTTTCTCTCTCACCACCCATCTCCTCTACCACATTCACCACTATTGCAAACGCCATTCCACTACCACCACTACTATCATTGTCGCCACTTCACCTCTACAACTACCATTACTACTACTATCGCCACCACTCCACTACCACCACTGCCACTATTACTACCATTACATGTCCTTCACCTTTGCCACTCCATCTACTCTATCTAGGGATGGCAATTTGAACCCGGCCCGATGGGGACCTGACCATCCTACCCCGAATTAGGCGGTTTTTCTTCAAAAAATATCCCCAATGGGACGGAGATGGTATTTAAAAATCAATCCCCGATCAATTTCAGGCCAGGGACGGGGATAAGTGTCCCAGCCCCATATCCGGCCCGTCTCCGTCCCTGTCCCTGTCTCTGAAATGAAATCACCATTTTACCCCTCTCTATATATATAAACCAAACCCTCCTCTAACACTCACTGATGCGTCTCTCATTTCCCTTCGTGTTACTTTCTCTCTCCCTTTCCCTCCCTCACTTACTCAGGATTTCACCAAACCCTCCTCTCACACTCACTGGGTCTCTCATCTCCCTCTCTCTTACTCTCTCTCTCCCTCTGCCTCACTTACTCTCAGAGTCACTGCATCTCTCATCTCCCTCTGTCTTACTCTTACTCTCTCTCTCCCTCTCATTCACTCACTCTCATCATCGTCATCATCATCCAGATCCACCACTATGAAGCCACCAATCTGAATCATGAAGCCACTGACATGAAGCCACTAAGCTGAACCCACCGATCTGAACCGTCAAGCCACCGATCTAATAGATCGCGGTCCGTGAACCGTCAAGCCACCGATTTGAACAACTCTCTCTCTCTCTATATATATATGTGTGTGTGTGTGTGTGTATAATCAACAAATCTGTTGTTGATGAACAAATATTTTTTTTTTTAAAGTTGTTGATGAGTGTTGTTCATATATAGATTACATTTTTTTGATGATTGTTGTTGATGAACAAATCTATCCATATACACGAATGTGTTGTTGATGAACAAATCTGTTGTAGATCTGTTATTGAGAATTGAGAATTGGGAATTGCGTATGTTGATGAACAAATCTGTTGTAGATCTATTTTTGAATCTGTTTTTTTTTTTTTTTTTTTTGAACTGGTTTTTGAATCTATTGTTGAGAATTAAGAATCACGTCTCTCATCTCCCTCCCTCTTACATTTTTTTTTATTGTTGTTCATGTGTGTGTTAGAACAGATCTGTCGGGGATTTTTCGGGGTCGGGGAAACCCGATCCCCGTTAGGGGGCGAGGACGGTGGAGGAGATGGGTTCCCCGTCGGGGCCGGGGACGGGGATTTTTTTGTCATCGGGGATCAGGGACGGGGAGTGGCATCCTCGGCCCCGCTCCGGCCCGTTGCCATTCCTAACTCTACCACTACCACAACTTTAGCACTAATCTCCTTCGCCGCCGCCACCACCACCACCACCATCATCTCTTATCCGCCACCTTCACCACTACTGCCGCTCCCTCTCCTCTACCACAAAAAATTAGTTCATGATTTCTAGTAACAAAAAAAAATGGGCCGCAGAAAAATATTTCTTTTTGACCACATAAAATTAACTTTTATTTTAGTGGAAAATATTTTTCATTAAAATATTACCCCTACTTCTACCAAATAAAAAATAATAATAAATTTTTTTTCATCAAAATAAAAATGAAACAAATAAATTTTCAAGCTTAGTAACTAAAAAAATATTTTTTAAAAAATTCATTAACTACAAAAAAAAATATTTTAACAAAAAATAAATTTTTTTGCTGACGGCAACCCTGGTCGCAAAAAAAAAAAAGTGTTAAACGGCGTTATTTTATTGTTTAAATTTAATTTGTGACTCAAAACAAAAAAAAAAATTTGATTTTTTTTTCCTTCATCCCCTTCCCTTTTTTTTTTCATTCCCGCTCTGTTCCCCACCGCCTGCTCGCCCGCCCGCCCAAAACCAAAAATCCCAATCTGTTCTTACCCCTCTCTCTCGGTCGACTCCGCTCTCCGTCGTTTGCCGCCGCTCGCCTTCGATCGAGAGAGAGAGAGGCAGAGAGATGGTATGCGGCAACACATTTGTGAAGACCATATGCTCAATCTGCTACGAAGATCTCAAACCCATCGTCGAAGACCTTCAATCCATCTCCATTTGCGGTCACGTCTTCCACGAGCTCTGGTCAGTCATCACTCATTCATATTTCATATATATATATATACACACACTCATTCACATTAATCGAATGAAAATTCTGTTATTTACCTTTGTAAAAACCCTAGCATTCAACAATGGTTCGAGTACTATTCAAACGGGAAGAAGAGAAATTGTCCTGTATGCAAGCAGACCTGTTCGGAGGCCAATGTGGGTCGGCTCTATTCCAGTCGGTTGGCGATTCTAACGGTTCCAGCTTCTCTCAGAAACCGGTCAATTGCGAAGAAGATCTAGAAGAGTTGCGCAGGGAAATTGAGAAATTGGAAGGCAAGATTTATGGTCTTGGTTCGGCTTTAGAGCGTCATCAGAAAGATGTCAAAGAACTCAGTGAGCAGGTAATTTGATTTCTTTGCTATGTGTTTCGCTGCTTGTATAATGTAGGGAAAAAAAAAAGGGAATTACAAAACTGGGCTTTTAAAGAGCAACGAAAACCTTTGCTGAAATGGGCATACTGTATTTATAACTTGGGTTTGCTTATGTTTATTAGTAATTTAATTCCTTAGAAAAATTTTCTCTTTGCATTTGGTTGAGGGATTTGGAAGGGAAGAGGAAAAATGTAGGTGTAATATGAATAAAATTATATCTATATTTTATTTAGCTTCACATATTTTATTTAGCTTCACACACACATGTTTATACATACATACTAAGAAGCATGGACACGGACACGTGACACGACACGGACACGCCGACACGCTAATTTTCAAAAAATGCAGGACACGACACGCGGGGGACACACATGAAATATATAATTTTATATATTTATTATATGTTATATATATGAATATATCATTCAAAGATAATAAAAATATTAAATATGACAATAATTCTTATGAATTTATATGATTTTTGTTTTATTATTGTATCTTAAGTTGTTTTGTTCAAACTTATAATTAGTTTCACATGTGTCTAATTGATAGACACGTGTGTTTAAGAGATACACATGTATTCTCCAAGTGTCCAAAGAGTGTCCGGGTCTTTAAAAAATAGGACACGTTTTAAAGAGTGTCGGACACCTGTCGGGAAAGTGTCCAAAGAGTGTCGGTGTCCGACACGGATACGACACAGATACATTACCTTCTTAGAAGTGTCTGTGCTTCTTAGCATACATATATGCATTAGTTCATGTTTAACTTCCAATTCAGTTTATCAAATTTTTGAAATACCCCCATTATTTATGTTGATGCCCTAGGTTTTGCAACTTTTCTTAATTCCCCCAAACCTAACACACACACACGTACATTAATCTGTTACCGAACAATTGTTTTAGAAATTGTAATAAACTAACTAGCACAACTATTTTAATACTCTCTGCACACAAAGTGTTCATTCACATTGAATTGAAGCTTGATAAAAATATTCATTGCCCTTTTTAAGCTCCCATATCTTCCCTTTGACTACTATTCTCTAATAATTCTTCCTATTACCAAATTGAATTTCCAATAATGTATATAGAATCATATGCTGCACACTCATTTCTGCATATCAATGACAACACAAGTAGTGATTGGCACTCTTGGTACAATCAATAAATGGGTGACAGCAAAGAAATTGAGCACGAACTATTTGAAGATTCTTGTTTTTGATGAAGCTGACCACATGTTGGCAGAGGTACTATCATACCTCTTATTGGGATTATGTATGTTTTATGTGCTTATGATAAAACCCAAAAATTAGTGGCCTACTGTATCTAATTTTTTTGATATCGTTTTCCTTGTTATGCTGCTTTTGTGGTGACTATATGGTGACTTTCTCAATTCTAACATGTATGCCAACTTTTGTGATTTACTACTTCTTTCATACCCTAAATTGGATATCATGGAGGACCTTAATATTGTCTTTCATTGGAAAAGAAACAGAGTCAGAATGAGGAAATGGGGTGATTTAGATTTATCACATCTATCCAAGAGTGTCAACGTTTGAATTTGACATCCGACTGTTGATAACTTCTGATTAACATGTATTTGTGCTTTATTGTCTACGTGATTGTGGTATTTGATGATATCTCCTCAATCTCTAAGCTATTAGCTGTTTTTTATTCATTAGCTATGTGAAAACTAGGTTGTATACTGATTTGTAGAGTCACAAGAAAATTGAGCAGAGCAAAGTTGTATGCTGTTTGAGCTTGGATTGTTCGACTTAGATGATTTCAGTTGGATGCTTTGAGCATCAGTGTTTTACTACTTTTGGTAGGCAGCAGGTCCCTCTTGTGCATTAGTTTATTATTTTTCTTTTTAAGGTTTTCCATATGGAGAATATTCTTGTCAAGGTTACATGCGCATATACATATATATATATATATATATAATATTAATATAGGATTTGGTTAAGAAATGTTATGGTGGTATGGATAAAATTGTGTATTGAAGTGTTTGTTAATTGACAAAAAATCATAAAAGTATGATTTAATTTCGTTTCTAAAAATATTTGTTAATTTAGGAAGTTATTGGATGTTCAAATGATGTAATTAAAATGTGTGTTAAGTATGAAAATAAGATCCAATTATGTCTATCCCTTTCCTTCTCTCTCTTGTCAAGGGTTTTGCCGCAATTGCCTATTTAGGAGTGTTTCAAATTGCACAATTCCACTGTAACACCTAACACTAGTGCACTCTTCGCTTTTCTATTGAAGGTGCTTTTAAGATGTAAGAAGAAAGAAAAAAAAAAAAAAATTAGAAATGGATTTTGCTAGTAATAAGTGCTCTTAGTGAATAAGTAAAAGATAAAAAAAAAAAATTAAAAATCACAAAATATTTTTATTAAATTCAATACACTTTTATTAAAAATAATATTTTTAAAAATATTTTTAAGACATTTTTATATAATTTTTTATATTAAACAATATATAAGAATCACTTCTAGTATTTGCCATAAAGTTTTATTATTATGGTGTTGGGAAATGTGTACAAGTTCTTTGAAGTTAATCATGATGATCCATTAAGGTGCTTAAAGTATGCCATGATATCATTGTGATAATGTTAAAAACTTACATATTTAATTTATAAATTTATTTATAATAATGTGTTAAGTAAATTGAGTCCCTCTATAACAAATCAAAAGTTCTGTTAAGATATTTGTTGATAACCAATTGGCAACTTAGAATTCGAGGTGTTGACGCCTCAAAATCACCAAACGATGTCGGAGTAGCACGAAACTTGACACACACGACCATCTAGGCACAAGAGACTTGTGGGAGAAGACAGGGCTTGAATCGGGTTCCCAGTTTGGGAGTTAGAGTCGAATTTTGGTCTAGGCAAACTAGTTTCTTAAGAAATTTGAATTCGAGGTGTTGACGGCCCAAAATCACCAAACAGCGTCGGTTTGGCACGAAACTTGGCACACACGACCGCCTAAGCACGAGAGACTTGTGGGAGAAGACGGGACTTCAATCGGGTTCCTGGTTAGGAGTTAGAGCCGTATTTCACTCTAGGCAAACTAGTTCCTTAAGAAACTTGAATTCGAGGTGTTGACACCCCAAAATACCAAACAGCATTGGTTTGGGGCGAAACTTGGCACACACGACCGCCTAGGCATGAGAAACTTGTGGGAGAAGACGGGACTTCAATCGGGTTCCTGGTTTGGGAGTTAGAGTCGGATTTCACTCTAGGCAAACTAGTTCTTTAAGAAACTTGAATTCGAGGTGTTGATGCCCCAAAATCACCAAACGGGGTCAGATTAGCACGAAACTTGGCACACATGACCGCCTAGGCACGAGGGACTTGTGGGAGAAGACGAGGCTCTAATCGGGTTCCCGGTTTGGAAGTTAGAGTCGGATTTTGGTCTAGAAAAACTAGTTCTTTAAGAAATTTGAATTCGAGGTGTTGACGAGCCAAAATCGCCAAACGGCATCGGTTTGCCATGAAACTTGGCACACACGACCGCCTAGGGACGAGAGACTTGTGAGAGAAGATGGGACTCAAATCGGGTTCTCGGTTTGGGAGTTAGAGCCGAATTTCGGTCTAGGCAAATTAATTCCTTAAAAAATTTGAATTCGAGGTGTTGACACCCCAAAATACCAAACGACATCGGTTTAATACGAAACTTGGCACACTTGATCGCCTAGGCACGAGAGACTTGTGGGAGAAGACGGGACTCCAATCGGGTTCCCGGTTTGGGAGTTAGAGCCGGATTTCTGTCTAGCCAAAATTGTTTACTTAATTATCTTTATAGTTATATAGTAGTTAGTTTTTTTTAATGTTTTTTTGTAATTGAAATATTAACACATAATTATATTGTCATTAATTATTTTTATTTTTTGTTTACAAATATTTCCCGGGTAGCAGTTTGCTTCTTGTGGAATGCAGGCGGGAGGTAGATTGCGACTAACTTTTGTTTTTGTTACCTACGGAAGAATCATGAGGAAAACTTTTGTTTTTGATTTATGTTATTTTGATTTTTGAACAACATTTTGTATTTAAACATTGTACATGTATTATGCAACATTATGTAGTGGGATAATTTTGTTGGTGTGTTGTTATGAATGGAAGAATATTTTTATTATGGATGAATTGTTGTTTTTATATTATTATATAATAATCGGTTTCTTTTTTAGTTATTTTTCATTTAATATAGGTAATTTTCATATTTTTAATATTTTTATTGCTCTTTTTTTTTTTTTTTTTTTGCGACGTTTTTTTTTGCGACGCTAGCATTGCCGTCGCAAAAGATATTGCCAATAGTTGGAAAAAACCTTTCGCGATAGTCTTGTTTGCCGTCGCAATTAATATCTTAGCGACGGCGTGTTTGTGCTGTCTCAATAACTTTTAGCAACAACAAGTACCCCAATCGCAAATAATACTTTTAGCGACGACATTTTTTGCTATTGCAAATACCACTTTTAGCGACGGCAACACAGTGCCGTCTCAAAAAATCCCAGATTTTTACATGTTATTGCTGACGGCATAATTCCGTTGCAAAAAAGGCAACTTACTGTTGCAAAAAAAAGGCGACGACACTGTGCCTTCGCAAAAAAGTTTTTGAGACGGCGTTTTGAGTATTTGTGATGGCAATTCGTCGTCGCAAAAAGTCAAATTTTTTGTAGTGTTTGATTCGTCAATAGCTCAGATATATATTAAATTTCTTAAAAAAAGTAGCATGCCTAGGCCAAAATTTGGCTCTAAATCCCTAATTGGCAACCTGTTTCGAGTCCTGTCTTCTCCCACAAGTCTCTCGTGCCTAGTTGGTCGTGTGTACCAAGTTTTGTGCTAATCTAATGCCATTTGATGATTTTGGCGTGTCAACAGCTAGAATTCTAAGTTTCTTCAGAAACCAGTGTGCCTAGACCAAAATTTGACTCTAACTCCCAATTTGGAAACTTGATTCGAGTCCAGTCTTCTCCCACAAGTCTCTCGTGCCAAGTTGGTCGTGTGTGCCAAGGTTCCTGCTAATCCAAGGTTGTTTCGTGATTTTCGCTCATCAACACCTCAAATATATTTTAAGTTTCTTTAGAAACTATTATGCCTAGACCAAAATCTGGCTCTAACTCCCAAATCGAGAACCCGAGTCTAGTCCCATCTTCTCCCATAAGTCTCTCATGCCTAGGTGGTCGCGTGTGTCAAGTTTCGTGCTAATCCGACGCCGTTTAGCGATTTTGGCTCGTCAATAGCTCAAATATATATTAAGTTTCTTAAGAAAAGTAGTATGCCTAGACCAAAATCTAACTCTAACTCCTAAACCGAGAACCTGATTCTACTCCCGTCTTCTCCCGCAAGTCTCTCGTGCCTAGTTGGTCACGTGTGCCAAGTTTCATGCTAATCCAACGTCGTTTGGCAATTTTGGCTCTCTAACAGCTCGAATATTTATTTTGTTAAGAAAAGTAGTATGCCTAGACCAAAATCCAGCTCTAACTGCCACAAGTCTCTCGTGCTTAGTTGGTCGTGCCTGCTAAGTTTCTTGCTATCCGGACGTTGTTTGGTGATTTTGGCTCATCAACAGCTCGAATATATATATTTAGTTTCTTAAGAAAAGTAGTATGCCTAGACCAAAATCTAGCTCTAACTCCTAAACAGGGAACCCGATTCGACTCCTGTTTTCTCCCATAAGTCTCTCGTGCCTAGTTGGTCGTGTGTGCCAAGTTTCGTGCTAATCCGACACTGTTTGGCGATTTTGGCTCATCAACAACTTGAATATATATAAAGTTTCTTAAGAAAAGGAGTATGCCTAGACCAAAATATAGCTCCAACTCCCTAACCGGGAACCCGATTCGATTCCCGTCTTCTTCCACAAGTCTCTAGTGCCATGTTGGTCGTGTGTGCCAAGTTTCGTACTAATCCAAAGCCGTTGGGTGATTTTGCCGCGTCAACAACTTGAATTCTATGTTTCTTAAGGAACAAGTGTGCCTAGACAAAACAAGTGTGCCTAGACAAAAATCCAACTTTAACTGTTAAACTGGGAACCCAATTTGAGTCCCGTCATCTCTGACAAGTCTGTCGTGTCTAAGTGGTAGTGTGTGCCAAGCTTCGTGGTAATCCGATGTCGTTTGGTGATTTTTGCTCGTCAACAGCTTGAATATATATTAAGTTTCTTAAAAAACTAGTATGCCTAAATCAAAATTCGGCTCTAACTCTCAAACCGGGAACCCCGATTCAAGTCCCATCTTCTCTCATTAGTCTCTAGTGCCTAGGTGGTCGTGTGTGTCAAGTTTCGTGATAATCCGATGTCATTTTGTATTTTGGCTCGTCAACTCCTCAAACATATTTTAAGTTTCTTAAGAAACTAGTATGCCTAGACTAAAATTTTGCTCTAACTTCCAAATCGGGAACCCGATTTGAGTCCCGTCTTCTCCCACAAGTCTCTCGTGCCAAGTTGGTTGTGTGGCAAGTTTCATGCTAATTTGACGCCATTTGGCAATTTTGGCTTGTCAACAGCTTGAATATATATTAAGTTTCTTAAGAAACTAGTGTGCCTAAACCAAAATCCGGCTCCAACTCCCGAATCGAAAACTTGATTCAAGTTCCATCTTCTTCCACAAGTCTCTCATGCCTAGTTTGTCGTGTGTGCAAAGTGTCGTGCTAATCTGTTGCCGTTTGGTGATTTTGGCATGCCAACAACTCGAATTCTATGTTTTTTAAGGAACTAGTGTGCCTAGACCAAAATCCGACTCTAACTCCCAAACCGGGAACCCGATTCGAGTCCCATATTCTCCTACAACTTTCTCTTACCTTGGTGGTCGTGTGTGCCAAGTTTTGTGCTACTCCGATGCCATTTGGTGATTTTAGTGCGTCAACAATTCGAATTCTAAGTTTCTTAATGAACTAGTGTGCCCAGACCGAAATTTGGCTTTATCTCCCAAATCGAGAACCCAATTCGAGTCTAGTCTTCTCCCACAAGTCTCTCGTGCCTAACTTGTCGTGTGTGTTAAGTTTCACGCTAATCCGATGCCGTTTAGCAAATTTGACACGTCAACAGCTCGAAATCTAAGTTTCTGAAGAAACCAATGTGCCTAGACCAAGTGAGGCCATTGCTGTCCCAACACACAGACACAGCTTTTGAGCAGCAATCCCCTGCTGTCCCAGAAAAATCAGAATAAAGCAAGGGACTCCCCTGCTCCTGATTCAGCAAAAATAGGAACAAACACGCTCTATACAAACAATGGTTGGAAGTAATGACTAATGAATTTCACTAAAAGATGTCACTAAAATTAAAACATCTCCTTGAAACTATGGGCTCAATTTTATAACATCTCCTTGAAACTATAAATAGAAAAAGGTCTTAACTATATTGCCAGTGTTGTTGGAAGACCTATATCTACTAATGTGATGACAATAAGTAGAGCATAACTAACTTTGGCTAAAATATTCATTGAAGTGGAAATGGATAGAGAGAGCACTGTTATAATGTTCATTATCCTTGGACGCCTTCAGGGGTGTTCTTTATGCTGAGTTTTTGGATGGAATGTCAATTAGTATGGCAAACAAAGTGAAAACTGAGAAAAAGATGGGAAATAGAGACTAGTCCAACAAAAACTACCGCATATAACTAGCTTCCATTTGTGGATATCTAGGAAGCATGGACATGGATACGGTTATGGTACGATACGACGAAATTTGAAAAATTAGTATACGGATACGACGAGGATACGTTCGTAAAAAATATTATTTTTATAATTTGTAAATAACTTTTCAAATATTTTTGAATAAAAAAATATATTTAATTTGGTTTGATTTGATTTTTAAAAATAAAAAATATAATTAATTTGGTTTGATTTGACTTTACTTTTAAAAATATAAAATATGAATAGTTTGGTTTGATTTAAGTTTCAAAAATATTAAAAATGATAAAATTAACATTGAATAATCAAATATTAATTTTTATAAATTAAAATAATAATAAAATTAATCAACACAATACATTTTTTCTTTATATTGGTGTAGAGTATTTTCATATTAAAATATTATA
Organism: Camellia sinensis; assembly: GCF_055761805.1. Lineage (NCBI taxonomy): Eukaryota > Viridiplantae > Streptophyta > Magnoliopsida > Ericales > Theaceae > Camellia > Camellia sinensis. Next base: position 154,298,112 of record NC_138973.1, read on the forward strand.
TATATATAATATTATGATAAAAAGAGTCAGAAGGTGAATGTATTATTAAAGGTAAGTGAGATGGTGGTGGATGGGCCCCACAAACCTATTTTATATATATTATAATAAAGAATCGTGTTAGGGAGCTCGAATTTGAGCCCCCCGAATCCCCCTAATTCAAAAAATGACGTCGTTTTTGAATTTTATTTTATTTTTTCCAGAAGAAGAAGATCAGAAGAAGGAAGAAGGAGGAGGAAGGAGGAGGACTGGAGGGGGCCCAACAAAACGGGCTGGAGGCGGAGGCGGAGGCGGGGGGCGGGGCTGCGAGGCAGAGGCGGAGGCGACGGCGGGGCTGCGACGATCTGCGATGACGAGGCGACGAGGTGACGAGCTGCAACGGTGGGCGACGATCAGGCGACGGTGGGCGATGATCCTCCTCTTCCCCTCTCTTCTCTCTCTCTCTCTCTCTCTCTCTCTTTCTCTCTCTTTTCTGTATTTCGAGCTATTCAGGGGGGGAATTTCGGGGGAAAAAACATTTTCCTATAATAAATCAACATTCTTTTCATCTGCTGGGTAAAGAAAAGAAAACAATGCAAGTGCTGGGTAAAGAAAAGAAAACAATGCAAGAGAGAGGGAGGAAGAAAATGAGGGAGACAGGAGGAAGAAAAAAAAAAGGCGAAGACGATAGATCGAGTTAGGCCATGGGTGATTTCTCAGCTTTGAATTCTGTCTCCAGATCAAGTTAGATCGTTGTTGAGCGATTCGCTTCCGATCTTCGATTCAGCTATATGTGGTTCAAAACTCATCCTTTCTTAGGCCATGGGTGAATCTTGGTCAAAGCTGGACTCGAAATCGAAAGATGTACGCAACATAGCGCGATAAAATGCATGCAAAATGCAAGTAATGTGCACAAAGCAGTGCGATGTGGTGCGCAAGATAGCGCGTTAAAATGCAAGCAAACTGCAAGTAATGTGCACAAAACAGTGCGACGAGGAGCGCAAGATAGCGCGATAAAATGCATGCAAAATGCAAGTAATGGTTACAGCGCAAAATAGCGCAATTTGCAAAATACCGCGATAAAATGCATGCAAAATGCAAGTAATGCGCACAAAACAGTGCAATGAGGTGCGCAAGATAGCGCGATAAAATGTATCCAAAATGCAAGTAATGGTCACAGCGCAAAATAGCGCGATGCACAAAATAGCGCGACAAATTGCATGCAAAATGCAAGTAATGTGCACAAAATAGTGCGGTGAGGCGCGCAAGATAGCGCGATAAAATGCATGCAAAATGAAAGTAATGGTCACAGCGTAAAATAGCGCGATTCGCAAAATAGCGCGATAAAATGCATGCAAAATGCAAATAATGTGCACAAAAAAGGGCGATGAGGTGCGCAACATAGCGCGATAAAATGCATGCAAAATGCAAGTAATGTGCACAAAGCAGTGCGATGTGGTGCGCAAGATAACGCGATAAAATGCACGCAAAATGCAAGTAATGTGCACAAAACAGTGCGACGAGGAGTGCAACATAGCGCGATAAAATGCAAGTAATGGTCACAACGCAAAATGGCGCGATTCGCAAAATAACGCGATAAAATGCATGCAAAATGTAAGTAATGTGCACAAAACAGAGCGACGAGTTGCGCAAGATAGCACGATAAAATGCATGAAAAATGCAAGAAACGGTCTCAGCGCAAAATAGCGCGATGCGCAAAATAGCGCGATAAAATGCATGCAAAATGCAAATTATGTGGACAAAGCAGTGCGATGAAGTGCGCAAGATAGCGCAATAAAATGCATGCAAAATGCAAGTAATGTGCACAAAACAACGCGATGAGGTGCGCAAGATAGCGCGATAAAATGCATGCAAAATGCAAGTAATGGTCACAACGCAAAATAGCACGATAAAATGCATGCAAAATGCAAGTAATGTGCACAAAACAGTGCGATGAGGTGTGCAAGATAGCGCGATAAAATGCATGCAAAATGCAAGTAATGGTCACAGTGCAAAATAGCACGATTTGATAAATAGCACGATAAAATGAATGCAAAATGCAAGTATTGTGCACAAAACAGGGCGATGAGGTGCGCAAGATAGCACGATAAAATGCATGCAAAATGCAAGTAATGGTCAAAGCGTAAAATAGCGCGACAAATTGCATGCAAAATGCAAGCAATGTGCACAAAAACAGTGCGGTGAGGTACGCAAGATAGCGTGATAAAATGCACGCAAAATGCAAGAATTGCTCATAGCGCAAAATAGCGCGATTCCCAAAATAGCGCAATAAAATGCATGCAAAATGCAAATAATGTGCACAAAATAGGGCGATGAGGTGCGCAAGATAGCACGATAAAATGCATGCAAAGTGCAAGTAATGGTCACAGCGCAAAATAGCGCGATAAAATGCATAGAAAATGCAAGTAATGGTTACAGCGCAAAATAACGCGATTTGCAAAATGGCGCGATAAAATGCATGCAAAATGCAAACAATGTGCACAAAATGATGCGATGAAGTGCGCAACATAGAGCGATAAAATGCACGCAAAATGCAAGTAATGTGCACAAAAAAGTGCGATGAGGTGCGCAAGATAGCACGATAAAATGCAAGTAATGGTCACAGCGCAAAATAGCGCGATGCGCAAAATAGCGCGATAAAATGCATGCACAATGCAAGTAATGTGCACAAAACAGTGCGATGAGGTGCGCAAGATAGCGCGATAAAATGCATGCAAAATGCAAGTAATGGTTAAAGTGTAAAATAGCGCAATTTGCAAAATTGCACGATAAAATCCATGCAAAATGCAAATAATGTGCACAAAACAGTGTGATGAGGTGCGCAAGATAGCGCGATAAAATGCATGCAAAATGCAAGTAATGGTCACATCGCAAAATAGCGCGATGCGCAAAATAGAATGATAAAATGCATGCAAAATGCAAGTAATGTGCACAAAACAGTGCGGTGAGGTGCGCAAAATAGCGCGATAAAATCATGCAAAATGAAAGTAATGGTCACAGCGTAAAATAGCGCGATTCGCAAAATAGCGCGATAAAATGCATGCAAAATGCAAATAATGTGCACAAAACAGGGTGATGAGGTGCACAATATAGCGCAATAAAATGCATGCAAAATACAAGTAATGTGCACAAAGCAGTGCGATGTGGTGCGCAAGATAGCGCGATAAAATGCATGCAAAATGCAAGTAATGTGCACAAAACAGGGGGATGAGGTGTGCAAGATAGGGCGATAAAATGCATGCAAAATGCAAGTAATGGTCACAGCGCAAAATAGCGCGATACGCAAAATAGCGCGACAAATTGCCTGCAAAATGCAAGTAATGTGCACAAAACAGTGCGGTGAGGTGCGCAAGATAGCGCGATAAAATGCATGCAAAATGCAAGTATTGGTCACAGCGCAAAATAGCGCAATTCGCAAAATAACGCAATAAAATGCATGCAAAATGCAAATAATGTGCACAAAATAGGGCGATGAGTTGCGCAAGATAACACGATAAAATGCATGCAAATCAAGTAAGGGTCACACCGCAAAATATCGCGATAAAATGCATACAAAATGCAAGTAATGGTTACAGCGCAAAATAGTGCGATTTGCAAAATTGCGCGATAAAATGCATGCAAAATGCAAACAATGTGCACAAAACGGTGCGATGAGGTGCGCAAGATAGCGTGATAAAATGCATGCAAAATACAAACAATGTGCACAAAACGGTGCGATGAGATGCGCAAGATAGCGCGATAAAATGCATGCAAAATGCAAGTAATGTGCACAAAATAGTGCGATGAGGTGCGCAAGATAGCGCGATAAAATGCATGCAAAATGCAAGTAATGGTCACAACGTAAAATAGCACGATTCGCAAAATAGCACGATAAAATGCAAGCAAAATGCAAATAATGTGCACAAAATAGGTCGATGAGGTGCGCAACACAGCGCGATAAAATGCATGCATAATGCAAGTAATGTGCACAAAGCAGTGCGATGTGGTGCGCAAGATAGCGCGATAAAATAGATGCAAAATGCAAGTAATGTGCACAAAACAGTGCGACGAGGTGCGCAAGATAGCGCGATAAAATGCATGCAAAATGCAAGTAATGCGCACAAAACAGTGTGATGAGGTGCGCAAGATAGCGTGATAAAATGCATGCAAAATGCAAGTAATGGTCACAGCGCAAAATAGCGCGACAAATTGCAGGCAAAATGCAAGTAATGTGCACAAAACAGTGCGGTGAGGTGCGCAAGATAGCGCGATAAAATGCATGCAAAATAAAAATAATGGTCACAGCGTAAAATAGCGCGATTCGCAAAATAGCGCGATAAAATGCATGCAAAATGCAAATAATGTGCACAAAACAGGGCGATGAGGTGCGCAACATAGCGCGATAAAATGCATGCAAAATGCAAGTAATGTGCACAAAGCAGTGCGATGTGGTGCGCAAGATAATGCGATAAAACGCATGCAAAATGCAAGCAATGTGCACAAAGCAGTGCGATGAGGTGCGCAACATAGCGCGATAAAATGCATGCAAAATGCAAGTAATGGTCACAGCGCAAAATGGCGCGATTCGCAAAATAACGCGATAAGATGCATGCAAAATGCAAGTAATGTGCACAAAACAATACGATGAGGTGCACAAGATAACGCGATAAAATGCATGCAAAATGCAAGTAATGTGCACAAAACAGAGCGATGAGTTGCGCAAGATAGCGCGATAAAATGCATGAACAATGCAAGTGATGGTCACAGCGAAAAATAGCGCGATGCGCAAAATAGCGCGATAAAATGCATGCAAAATGCAAATTACGTGCACAAAGCAGTGCGATGAGGTGCGCAAGATAGCGCGATAAAATGCATACAAAATGCAAGCAATGTGAACAAAACAGCGCGATGATGTACGCAAGATAGCGTGATAAAATGCATGCAAAATGCAAGTAATGGTCACAGCGCAAAATAGCACGACAAAGTGCATGTAAAATGCAAGTAATGGGCACAAAACAGTGCGATGAGGTGCGCCAGATAGCGCGACAAAATGCATGCAAAATGCAAGTAATGGTCACAGCGTAAAATATCGCGATTCGATAAATAGTACGATAAAATGAATGCAAAATGCAAGTAACGGTCACAGCGCAAGATAGTGCGATAAAATGCATGCAAAATGCAAGTAATGGTCACAGCGCAAAATAGAGCCATGTGCAAAATAGCACGATAAAATGCATGCAAAATGCAAGTAATGCGCACAAAACAGTGCGATGAGGTGCGCAAGATAGCGCGATAAAATGCATGCAAAATGCAAGTAATGGTCACAGTGCAAAATAACGTGATGCGCAAAATAGCGCGACAAATTGCATGCAAAATGCAAGTAATTTGCACAAAACAGTGCGGTGAGGTGCGCAAGATAGCGCGATAAAATGCATGGAAAATGAAAGTAATGGTCACAGCGTAAAATAGCGCGATTCGCAAAATAGCGCGATAAAATGCATGCAAAATGCAAATAATGTGCACAAAATAGGGCGATGAGGTGCGCAACATAGCGCGATAAAATGCATGCAAAATGCAAGTAATGTGCACAAAGCAGTGCGATGTGGTGCGCAAGATAACGCGATAAAATGCATGCAAAATGCAAGTAATGTGCACAAAACAGTGCGACAAGGTGCGTAAGATAGCGTGATAAAATGCATGCAAAATGCAAGTAATGGTCACAGCGCAAAATGGTGCGATTCGCAAAATAATGCGATAAAATGCATGCAAAATGCAAGTAATGTGCACAAAACAGGGCGAGGAGGTGCGCAAGATAGCGCGATAAAATGCATGCAAAATGCAAGTAATGGTCACAGTGCAAAATAGCGCGATGCGCAAAATAGCGTGATAAATTGCATGCAAAATGCAAGTAATGTGCACAAAACAGTGCGGTGAGGTGCGGAAGATAGCGCGATAAAATGCATGCAAAGTGCAAGAATTGGTCATAGCGCAAAATAGCGCGATTCGCAAAATAGCGCAATAAAATGCGTGGAAAATGCAAATAATGTGCACAAAATCGGGCGATGAGGTGCGCAAGATAGCGCGATAAAATGCATGCAAAGTGCAAGTAATGGTCACAGCGCAAAAGACCGCAAAAAAATGCATACAAAATGCAAGTAATCGTTACAGCGTAGAATAGCACGATTTGCAAAATGGCGAAATAAAATGCATGCAAAATGCAAATAATGTGCGCAAAACGATGCGATGAGGTACGCAAGATAGCGTGATAAGATGCATGCAAAATGCAATAATGTGCAGAAAATAGTGTGACGAGGTGCGCAGGATTGCACGATTAAATGCATGCAAAATGCAAGTAATGGTCACAGCGCAAAATAGCGTGATGCGCAAAATAGCGCGATAAAATGCATGCAAAATGCAAGTAATGTGCACAAAACAGTGCGATGAGGTGCGCAAGGTAGCGCGACAAAATGCATGCAAAATGCAAGTAATGGTTACTGCGTAAAATAACGCAATTTGTAAAATAGCGCGTTAAAATCTATGCAAAATGCAAATAATGTGCACAAAATAGTGCGATGAGGTGCGCAATATAGCGCGATAAAATGCATGCAAAATGCAAGTAATGGTCACATCGCAAAATAGCACGATGCGCAAAATAGCACGACAAAATGCATGCAAAATGCAAGTAATGTGCACAAAACAGTGCGATAAGGTGCGCAAGATAGTGCGATAAAATGCATGCAAAATGCAAGTAATGGTCACAGCGCAAAATAGCGCGATTCGATAAATAGCGCGATAAAATGAATGCAAAATGCAAGTAATTTGCACAAAACAGGGCGATGAGGTGCGCAAGATAGCGCGATAAAATGCATGCAAAATGCAAGTAATGGTCACAGCGCAAAATAGCGCGACGCGCAAAATAGAGCGACAAATTGCATGCAAAATGCAAGTAATGTGCACAAAACAGTGCGGTCAGGTACGCAAGATAGCGCGATAAAATGCATGCAAAATGTAAGAATTGGTCATAGCGCAAAATAGCGCGATTCGCAAAATAGCGCAATAGAATGCGTGCAAAATGCAAATAATGTGCGCAAAATAGGGCGATGAGGTGCGCAAGATAGCGCGATAAAATACATGCAAAATGCAAGTAATGGTCACAGCGTAAAATAGCGCGATAAAATGCATACAAAATGCAAGTAAGGGTTACAGCGCAAAATAGCGCGATTTGCAAAATGGCGCGATAAAATGCATGCAAAATGCAAACAATGTGAAAAAACGATGCGATGAGGTGCGCAAGATAGCGCGATAAAATGAATGCAAAATGTAAGTAATGTGCACAGAATAGTGCGATGAGGTGCGCAAGATAGCACGATAAAATGCATGCAAATTGCAAGTAATGGTCACAACGCAAAATAGCACGATGCGCAAAATAGAGCGATAAAATGCATGCAAAATGCAAGTAATGTGCACAAAACGGTGCGATGAGGTGCGCAAGATAACGCGATAAAATGCATGCAAAATGCAAGTAATGGTTACAGCGTAAAATAGCGCAATTTGCAAAATAGCGCGATAAAATCCATGCAAAATGCAAATAATGTGCACAACACAGTGCGATGAGGTGCGCAAGATAGCGCGATAAAATGCATGCAAAATGCAAGTAATGGTCACATCGCAAAATAGCGCGATGCGCAAAATAGCACGATAAAAGGCATGCAAAATGCAAGTAATGTGCACAAAACAGTGCGGTGAGGTGCATAAGATAGCGCGATAAAATCATGCAAAATGAAAGTAATGGTCACAGCGTAAAATAGCGCGATTCGCAAAATAGCGCGATAAAATGCATGCAAAATGCAAATAATGTGCACAAAACAGGGCGATGAGGGGCGCAACATAGCGCGATAAAATGCATGCAAAATGCAAGTAATGGTCACAGCACAAAAAAGCGCAATTCATAAAATAACGCAATAAAATGCGTGCAAAATGCAAATAATGTGCACAAAATAGGGCGATGAGGTGCGCAAGATAACACGAAAAAATGCATGCAAATCAAGTAAGGGTCACACCGCAAAATAACACGATAAAATGCATACAAAATGCAAGTAATGGTTACAGCGCAAAATAGCGCGACTTGCAAAATGGCGCGATAAAATGAATGCAAAATGCAAATAATGTGCACAAAACGGTGAGATGAGGTGCGCAAGATAGCGCGATAAAATCCATGCAAAATACAAACAATGTGCACAAAACGGTGCGATGAGGTGCGCAAGATAGCGCGATAAAATGCATGCAAAATACAAACAATGTGCACAAAACGGTGCGATGAGGTGCGCAAGATAACGCGATAAAATGCATGCAAAATGCAAGTAATGGTTACAGCGTAAAATAGCGCAATTTGCAAAATAGCGCGATAAAATCCCTGCAAAATGCAAATAATGTGCACAACACAGTGCGATGAGGTGCGCAAGATAGCGCGATAAAATGCATGCAAAATGCAAGTAATGGTCACATCGCAAAATAGCGCGATGCGCAAAATAGCACGATAAAAGGCATGCAAAATGCAAGTAATGTGCACAAAACAGTGCGGTGAGGTGCATAAGATAGCGCGATAAAATCATGCAAAATGAAAGTAATGGTCACAGCGTAAAATAGCGCGATTCGCAAAATAGCGCGATAAAATGCATGCAAAATGCAAATAATGTGCACAAAACAGGGCGATGAGGGGCGCAACATAGCGCGATAAAATGCATGCAAAATGCAAGTAATGGTCACAGCACAAAAAAGCGCAATTCGTAAAATAACGCAATAAAATGCGTGCAAAATGCAAATAATGTGCACAAAATAGGGCGATGAGGTGCGCAAGATAACACGAAAAAATGCATGCAAATCAAGTAAGGGTCACACCGCAAAATAACACGATAAAATGCATACAAAATGCAAGTAATGGTTACAGCGCAAAATAGCGCGACTTGCAAAATGGCGCGATAAAATGAATGCAAAATGCAAATAATGTGCACAAAACGGTGAGATGAGGTGCGCAAGATAGCGCGATAAAATCCATGCAAAATACAAACAATGTGCACAAAACGGTGCGATGAGGTGCGCAAGATAGCGCGATAAAATGTATGCAAAATACAAACAATGTGCACAAAACGGTGCGATGAGGTGCGCAAGATAGCGTGATAAAATGCTTGCAAAATGCAACTAAAGTGCACAAAATAGCGCGATGAGGTGCGCAAGATAGCGCGATAAAATGCATGCAAGTAATGTGCCCAAAACAGTGCGATGAGGTGCGCAAGATAGCGCGAAAAAATGCATGCAAAATGCAAGTAATGTGCACAAAACAGTGCGATGAGGTGCGCCAGATAGCGCGATAAAATGCATGAAAAATGCAAGTAATGGACACAGGGCAAAATTGCGCGACGCGCAAAACAGTGCGATAAAATGTAGAGAAAATGCAAGTAATGTGCACAAAGCAGGGCGATGAGTTGCGCAAGATAGCGCGATAAAATGCATGCAAAATGCAAGTAATGCGCACAAAATAGTGCGATGAGGTGCGCAACATAGCGCGATAAAATGCATGCAAAATGCAAGTAATGGGCACAAAACAGTGCGATGAGCTGCGCAAGATAGCGCGATAAAATGCATGCAAAATGCAAGTAATGTGCACAAAATAGTGCGATGAGGTGCGCAAGATAGCGCGATAAAATGCATGCAAAATGCAAGTAATGGTCACAGCGTAAAATAGCGCGATTCGCAAAATAGCACGATAAAATGCAAGCAAAATGCAAATAATGTGCCCAAAATAGGGCGATGAGGTGCGCAACACAGCGCGATAAAATGCATGCATAATGCAAGTAATGTGCACAAAGCAGTGCGATGTGGTTCGCAAGATAGCGCGATAAAATGCATGCAAAATGCAAGTAATGTGCACAAAAACAGTGTGACGAGGTGCGCAAGATAGCGCGATAAAATGCATGCAAAATGCAAGTAATGCGCACAAAATAGTGCGATGAGGTGCGCAAGATAGCGTGATAAAAAGCATGCAAAATGCAAGTAATGGTCACAGCGCAAAATAGCGCGACAAATTGCATGCAAAATGCAAGTAATGTGCACAAAACAGTGCGGTGAGGCGCGCAAGAAAGCGCGATAAAATGCATGCAAAATGAAAGTAATGGTCACAGCGTAAAATAGCGCGATTCGCAAAATAGCGCGATAAAATGCATGCAAAATGCAAACAATGTGCACAAAACAGGGCGATGAGGTGCGCAACATAGCGCGATAAAATGCATGCAAAATGCAAGTAATGTGCACAAAGCAGTGCGATGTGGTGCGCAAGATAACGCGATAAAATGCATGCAAAATGCAAGCAATGTGCACAAAACAGTGCGATAAAATGCATGCAAAATGCAAGTAATGGTCATAGCGCAAAATGGCGCGATTCGCAAAATAACGCGATAAGATGCATGCAAAATGCAAGTAATGTGCACAAAACAATGCGATGAGGTGCACCAGATAGCGCGATAAAATGCATGCAAAATGCAAGTAATGTGCACAAAACAATGCGATGAGGTGCACCAGATAGCGCGATAAAATGCATGCAAAATGCAAGTAATGTGCACAAAACAGAGCGATGAGTTGCGCAAGATAGCGCAATAAAATAATGAAAAATGCAAGTGATGATCACAGCGAAAAATAGCGCGATGCGCAAAATAGCGCGACAAAATGCATGCAAAATGCAAATTACGTGCACAAAGCAGTGCGATGAGGTGCGCAAGATAGCGCGATAAAATGCATGCAAAATGCAAGTAATGTGAACAAAACAGCGCGATGATGTGCGAAAGATAGTGCGATAAAATGCATGCAAAATGCAAGTAATGGTCACAGCGCAAAATAGCGCGATGCGCAAAATAGCACGACAAAGTGCATGAAAAATGCAAGTAATCGGCCCAAAACAGTGCGATGAGGCGCGCCAGATAGCACGACAAAATGCATGCAAAATGCAAGTAATGGTCACAGCGTAAAATAGCGCGATTCGATAAATATCACGATAAAATGAATGCAAAATGCAAGTAACGGTCACAGCGCAAGATAGCGCGATAAAATGCATGCAAAATGCAAGTAATGCGCATAAAACAGTGCGATGAGGTGCGCAAAATAGCGCGATAAAATGCATGCAAAATGCAAGTAATGGTCACAGTGCAAAATAGCGCGATGCGCAAAATAGCGCGACAAATTGCATGCAAAATGCAAGTAATGTGCACAAAACAGTGCGGTGAGGCGCGCAAGATAGCGCGATAAAATGCATGCAAAATGAAAGTAATGGTCACAGCGTAAAATAGCGCGATTCGCAAAATAGTGCGATAAAATGTATGCAAAATGCAAATAATGTGCACAAAACATGGCGATGAGGTGCGCAACATAGCGCGATAAAATGCATGCAAAATGCAAGTAATGTGCACAAAGCAGTGCGATGTGGTGCGCAAGATAACGCGATAAAATGCATGCAAAATGCAAGTAATGTGCACAAAACAGTGCGACGAGGTGCGCAACATAGCGCGATAAAATGCATGCAAAATGCAAGTAATGGTCACAGCGCAAAATGGCGCGATTCGCAAAATAATGCGATAAAATGCATGCAAAATGAAAGTAATGTGCACAAAACAGGGCGAGGAGGTGCGCAAGATAGTGCGATAAAATGCATGCAAAATGCAAGTAATGGTCATAGCGCAAAATAGCGCGATGCGCAAAATAGCGTGACAAATTGCATGCAAAATGCAAGTAATGTGCACAAAACAGTGCGGTGAGGTGCGCAAGACAGCGCGATAAAATGCATGCAAAATGTAAGAATTGGTCATAGCGCAAAATAGCGCGATTCGCAAAATAGCGCAATAAAATGCGTGGAAAATGCAAAAAATGTGCACAAAATAGGGCGATGAGGTGCGCAAGATAGCGCGATAAAATGCATGCAAAGTGCAAGTAATGGTCACAGCGCAAAATAGCGCAATAAAATCCAAAAAAAATGCAAGTAGTCGTTACAGGGTAGAATAGCGCGATTTGTAAAATGGCGAAATAAAATGCATGCAAAATGCAAACAATGTGCGCAAAACGATGCGATGAGGTGCGCAAGATAGCGTGGTAAAATGCATGCAAAATGCAAGTAATGTGCAGAAAATAATGCGATGAGGTGCGCAAGATAGCACGATTAAATGCATTCAAAATGCAAGTAATGGTCACAGCGCAAAATAGCGCGGTAAAATGCATGCAAAATGCAAGTAATGTGCACAAAACAGTGCGATGAGGTGCGCAAGATAGCGCGACAAAATCACCAAACGATGTCGGAGTAGCACGAAACTTGACACACACGACCATCTAGGCACAAGAGACTTGTGGGAGAAGACATGGCTTGAATCGGGTTCCCAGTTTGAGAGTTAGAGTCGAATTTTGGTCTAGGCAAACTAGTTTCTTAAGAAATTTGAATTCGAGGTGTTGACGGCCCAAAATCACCAAACAGCGTCGGTTTGGCACGAAACTTGGCACACACGACCGCCTAAGCACGAGAGACTTGTGGGAGAAGACGGGACTTCAATCGGGTTCCTGGTTAGGAGTTAGAGCCGTATTTCACTCTAGGCAAACTAGTTCCTTAAGAAACTTGAATTCGAGGTGTTGACACCCCAAAATACCAAACAGCATTGGTTTGGGGCGAAACTTGGCACACACGACCGCCTAGGCATGAGAAACTTGTGGGAGAAGACGGGACTTCAATCGGGTTCCTGGTTTGGGAGTTAGAGTCGAATTTCACTCTAGGCAAACTAGTTCTTTAAGAAACTTGAATTCGAGGTGTTGATGCCCCAAAATCACCAAACGGGGTCAGATTAGCACGAAACTTGGCACACATGACCGCCTAGGCACGAGGGACTTGTGGGAGAAGACGAGGCTCTAATCGGGTTCCCGGTTTGGAAGTTAGAGTCGGATTTTGGTCTAGAAAAACTAGTTCTTTAAGAAATTTGAATTCGAGGTGTTGACGAGCCAAAATCGCCAAACGGCATCGGTTTGCCATGAAACTTGGCACACACGACCGCCTAGGGACGAGAGACTTGTGAGAGAAGATGGGACTCAAATCGGGTTCTCGGTTTGGGAGTTAGAGCCGAATTTCGGTCTAGGCAAATTAATTCCTTAAAAAATTTGAATTCGAGGTGTTGACACCCCAAAATACCAAACGACATCGGTTTAATACGAAACTTGGCACACTTGATCGCCTAGGCACGAGAGACTTGTGGGAGAAGACGGGACTCCAATCGGGTTCCCGGTTTGGGAGTTAGAGCCGGATTTCTGTCTAGCCAAAATTGTTTACTTAATTATCTTTATAGTTATATAGTAGTTAGTTTTTTTTAATGTTTTTTTGTAATTGAAATATTAACACATAATTATATTGTCATTAATTATTTTTATTTTTTGTTTACAAATATTTCCCGGGTAGCAGTTTGCTTCTTGTGGAATGCAGGCGGGAGGTAGATTGCGACTAACTTTTGTTTTTGTTACCTACGGAAGAATCATGAGGAAAACTTTTGTTTTTGATTTATGTTATTTTGATTTTTGAACAACATTTTGTATTTAAACATTGTACATGTATTATGCAACATTATGTAGTGGGATAATTTTGTTGGTGTGTTGTTATGAATGGAAGAATATTTTTATTATGGATGAATTGTTGTTTTTATATTATTATATAATAATCGGTTTCTTTTTTAGTTATTTTTCATTTAATATAGGTAATTTTCATATTTTTAATATTTTTATTGCTCTTTTTTTTTTTTTTTTTTTGCGACGTTTTTTTTTGCGACGCTAGCATTGCCGTCGCAAAAGATATTGCCAATAGTTGGAAAAAACCTTTCGCGATAGTCTTGTTTGCCGTCGCAATTAATATCTTAGCGACGGCGTGTTTGTGCTGTCTCAATAACTTTTAGCAACAACAAGTACCCCAATCGCAAATAATACTTTTAGCGACGACATTTTTTGCTATTGCAAATACCACTTTTAGCGACGGCAACACAGTGCCGTCTCAAAAAATCCCAGATTTTTACATGTTATTGCTGACGGCATAATTCCGTTGCAAAAAAGGCAACTTACTGTTGCAAAAAAAAGGCGACGACACTGTGCCTTCGCAAAAAAGTTTTTGAGACGGCGTTTTGAGTATTTGTGATGGCAATTCGTCGTCGCAAAAAGTCAAATTTTTTGTAGTGTTTGATTCGTCAATAGCTCAGATATATATTAAATTTCTTAAAAAAAGTAGCATGCCTAGGCCAAAATTTGGCTCTAAATCCCTAATTGGCAACCTGTTTCGAGTCCTGTCTTCTCCCACAAGTCTCTCGTGCCTAGTTGGTCGTGTGTACCAAGTTTTGTGCTAATCTAATGCCATTTGATGATTTTGGCGTGTCAACAGCTAGAATTCTAAGTTTCTTCAGAAACCAGTGTGCCTAGACCAAAATTTGACTCTAACTCCCAATTTGGAAACTTGATTCGAGTCCAGTCTTCTCCCACAAGTCTCTCGTGCCAAGTTGGTCGTGTGTGCCAAGGTTCCTGCTAATCCAAGGTTGTTTCGTGATTTTCGCTCATCAACACCTCAAATATATTTTAAGTTTCTTTAGAAACTATTATGCCTAGACCAAAATCTGGCTCTAACTCCCAAATCGAGAACCCGAGTCTAGTCCCATCTTCTCCCATAAGTCTCTCATGCCTAGGTGGTCGCGTGTGTCAAGTTTCGTGCTAATCCGACGCCGTTTAGCGATTTTGGCTCGTCAATAGCTCAAATATATATTAAGTTTCTTAAGAAAAGTAGTATGCCTAGACCAAAATCTAACTCTAACTCCTAAACCGAGAACCTGATTCTACTCCCGTCTTCTCCCGCAAGTCTCTCGTGCCTAGTTGGTCACGTGTGCCAAGTTTCATGCTAATCCAACGTCGTTTGGCAATTTTGGCTCTCTAACAGCTCGAATATTTATTTTGTTAAGAAAAGTAGTATGCCTAGACCAAAATCCAGCTCTAACTGCCACAAGTCTCTCGTGCTTAGTTGGTCGTGCCTGCTAAGTTTCTTGCTATCCGGACGTTGTTTGGTGATTTTGGCTCATCAACAGCTCGAATATATATATTTAGTTTCTTAAGAAAAGTAGTATGCCTAGACCAAAATCTAGCTCTAACTCCTAAACAGGGAACCCGATTCGACTCCTGTTTTCTCCCATAAGTCTCTCGTGCCTAGTTGGTCGTGTGTGCCAAGTTTCGTGCTAATCCGACACTGTTTGGCGATTTTGGCTCATCAACAACTTGAATATATATAAAGTTTCTTAAGAAAAGGAGTATGCCTAGACCAAAATATAGCTCCAACTCCCTAACCGGGAACCCGATTCGATTCCCGTCTTCTTCCACAAGTCTCTAGTGCCATGTTGGTCGTGTGTGCCAAGTTTCGTACTAATCCAAAGCCGTTGGGTGATTTTGCCGCGTCAACAACTTGAATTCTATGTTTCTTAAGGAACAAGTGTGCCTAGACAAAACAAGTGTGCCTAGACAAAAATCCAACTTTAACTGTTAAACTGGGAACCCAATTTGAGTCCCGTCATCTCTGACAAGTCTGTCGTGTCTAAGTGGTAGTGTGTGCCAAGCTTCGTGGTAATCCGATGTCGTTTGGTGATTTTTGCTCGTCAACAGCTTGAATATATATTAAGTTTCTTAAAAAACTAGTATGCCTAAATCAAAATTCGGCTCTAACTCTCAAACCGGGAACCCCGATTCAAGTCCCATCTTCTCTCATTAGTCTCTAGTGCCTAGGTGGTCGTGTGTGTCAAGTTTCGTGATAATCCGATGTCATTTTGTATTTTGGCTCGTCAACTCCTCAAACATATTTTAAGTTTCTTAAGAAACTAGTATGCCTAGACTAAAATTTTGCTCTAACTTCCAAATCGGGAACCCGATTTGAGTCCCGTCTTCTCCCACAAGTCTCTCGTGCCAAGTTGGTTGTGTGGCAAGTTTCATGCTAATTTGACGCCATTTGGCAATTTTGGCTTGTCAACAGCTTGAATATATATTAAGTTTCTTAAGAAACTAGTGTGCCTAAACCAAAATCCGGCTCCAACTCCCGAATCGAAAACTTGATTCAAGTTCCATCTTCTTCCACAAGTCTCTCATGCCTAGTTTGTCGTGTGTGCAAAGTGTCGTGCTAATCTGTTGCCGTTTGGTGATTTTGGCATGCCAACAACTCGAATTCTATGTTTTTTAAGGAACTAGTGTGCCTAGACCAAAATCCGACTCTAACTCCCAAACCGGGAACCCGATTCGAGTCCCATATTCTCCTACAACTTTCTCTTACCTTGGTGGTCGTGTGTGCCAAGTTTTGTGCTACTCCGATGCCATTTGGTGATTTTAGTGCGTCAACAATTCGAATTCTAAGTTTCTTAATGAACTAGTGTGCCCAGACCGAAATTTGGCTTTATCTCCCAAATCGAGAACCCAATTCGAGTCTAGTCTTCTCCCACAAGTCTCTCGTGCCTAACTTGTCGTGTGTGTTAAGTTTCACGCTAATCCGATGCCGTTTAGCAAATTTGACACGTCAACAGCTCGAAATCTAAGTTTCTGAAGAAACCAATGTGCCTAGACCAAGTGAGGCCATTGCTGTCCCAACACACAGACACAGCTTTTGAGCAGCAATCCCCTGCTGTCCCAGAAAAATCAGAATAAAGCAAGGGACTCCCCTGCTCCTGATTCAGCAAAAATAGGAACAAACACGCTCTATACAAACAATGGTTGGAAGTAATGACTAATGAATTTCACTAAAAGATGTCACTAAAATTAAAACATCTCCTTGAAACTATGGGCTCAATTTTATAACATCTCCTTGAAAATATAAATAGAAAAAGGTCTTAACTATATTGCCAGTGTTGTTGGAAGACCTATATCTACTAATGTGATGACAATAAGTAGAGCATAACTAACTTTGGCTAAAATATTCATTGAAGTGGAAATGGATAGAGAGAGCACTGTTATAATGTTCATTATCCTTGGACGCCTTCAGGGGTGTTCTTTATGCTGAGTTTTTGGATGGAATGTCAATTAGTATGGCAAACAAAGTGAAAACTGAGAAAAAGATGGGAAATAGAGACTAGTCCAACAAAAACTACCGCATATAACTAGCTTCCATTTGTGGATATCTAGGAAGCATGGACATGGATACGGTTATGGTACGATACGACGAAATTTGAAAAATTAGTATACGGATACGACGAGGATACGTTCGTAAAAAATATTATTTTTATAATTTGTAAATAACTTTTCAAATATTTTTGAATAAAAAAATATATTTAATTTGGTTTGATTTGATTTTTAAAAATAAAAAATATAATTAATTTGGTTTGATTTGACTTTACTTTTAAAAATATAAAATATGAATAGTTTGGTTTGATTTAAGTTTCAAAAATATTAAAAATGATAAAATTAACATTGAATAATCAAATATTAATTTTTATAAATTAAAATAATAATAAAATTAATCAACACAATACATTTTTTCTTTATATTGGTGTATTGTGTGTAGAGTATTTTCATATAAAATATTATATATATATAATATTATGATAAAAAGAGTCAGAAGGTGAATGTATTATTAAAGGTAAGTGAGATGGTGGTGGATGGGCCCCACAAACCTATTTTATATATATTATAATATAAAGAATCGTGTTAGGGAGCTCGAATTTGAGCCCCCGAATCCCCCTAATTCAAAAAATGACGTCGTTTTGAATTTTATTTTATTTTTTCCAGAAGAAGAAGATCAGAAGAAGGAAAGAAGGAGGAGGAAGGAGGAGGACTGGAGGGGGCCCAACAAAACGGGCTGGAGGCGGAGGCGGAGGCGGGGGGCGGGGCTGCGAGGCAGAGGCGGAGGCGACGGCGGGGCTGCGACGATCTGCGATGACGAGGCGACGAGGTGACGAGCTGCAACGGTGGGCGACGATCAGGCGACGGTGGGCGATGATCCTCCTCTTCCCTCTCTTCTCTCTCTCTCTCTCTCTCTCTCTCTTCTCTCCTTTTCTGTATTTCGAGCTATTCAGGGGGGGGAATTTCGGGGGAAAAACATTTTCCTATAATAAATCAACATTCTTTTCATCTGCTGGGTAAAGAAAAGAAAACAATGCAAGTGCTGGGTAAAGAAAAGAAAACAATGCAAGAGAGAGGGAGGAAGAAAATGAGGGAGACAGGAGGAAGAAAAAAAAAAGGCGAAGACGATAGATCGAGTTAGGCCATGGGTGATTTCTCAGCTTTGAATTCTGTCTCCAGATCAAGTTAGATCGGTTGTTGAGCGATTCGCTTCCGATCTTCGATTCAGCTATATGTGGTTCAAACTCATCCTTTCTTAGGCCATGGTGAATCTTGGTCAAAGCTGGACTCGAAATCGAAAGATGTACGCAACATAGCGCGATAAAATGCATGCAAAATGCAAGTAATGTGCACAAAGCAGTGCGATGTGGTGCGCAAGATAGCGCGTTAAAATGCAAGCAAACTGCAAGTAATGTGCACAAAACAGTGCGACGAGGAGCGCAAGATAGCGCGATAAAATGCATGCAAAATGCAAGTAATGGTTACAGCGCAAAATAGCGCAATTTGCAAAATACCGCGATAAAATGCATGCAAAATGCAAGTAATGCGCACAAAACAGTGCAATGAGGTGCGCAGATAGCGCGATAAAATGTATCCAAAATGCAAGTAATGGTCACAGCGCAAAATAGCGCGATGCACAAAATAGCGCGACAAATTGCATGCAAAATGCAAGTACTGTGCACAAAATAGTGCGGTGAGGCGCGCAAGATAGCGCGATAAAATGCATGCAAAATGAAAGTAATGGTCACAGCGTAAAATAGCGCGATTCGCAAAATAGCGCGATAAAATGCATGCAAAAAGCAAATAATGTGCACAAAAAAGGGCGATGAGGTGCGCAACATAGCGCGATAAAATGCATTGCAAAATGCAAGTAATGTGCACAAAGCAGTGCGATGTGGTGCGCAAGATAACGCGATAAAATGCACGCAAAATGCAAGTAATGTGCACAAAACAGGTGCGACGAGGAGTGCAACATAGCGCGATAAAATGCAAGTAATGGTCACAACGCAAAATGGCGCGATTCGCAAATAACGCGATAAAATGCATGCAAAATGTAAGTAATGTGCACAAAACAGAGCGACGAGTTGCGCAAGATAGCACGATAAAATGCATGAAAAATGCAAGAAACGGTCTCAGCGCAAAATAGCGCGATGCGCAAATAGCGCGATAAAATGCATGCAAAATGCAAATTATGTGACAAAGCAGTGCGATGAAGTGCGCAAGATAGCGCAATAAAATGCATGCAAAATGCAAGTAATGTGCACAAAACAACGCGATGAGGTGGCCAAGATAGCGCGATAAAATGCATGCAAAATGCAAGTAATGGTCACAACGCAAAATAGCACGATAAAATGCATGCAAAATGCAAGTAATGTGCACAAAACAGTGCGATGAGGTGTGCAAGATAGCGCGATAAAATGCATGCAAAATGCAAGTAATGGTCACAGTGCAAAATAGCACGATTGATAAATAGCACGATAAAATGAATGCAAAATGCAAGTATTGTGCACAAAACAGGGCGATGAGGTGCGCAAGATAGCACGATAAAATGCATGCAAAATGCAAGTAATGGTCAAAGCGTAAAATAGCGCGACAAATTGCATGCAAAATGCAAGCAATGTGCACAAAAACAGTGCGGTGAGGTACGCAAGATAGCGTGATAAAATGCACGCAAAATGCAAGAATTGCTCATAGCGCAAAATAGCGCGATTCCCAAAATAGCGCAATAAAATGCATGCAAAATGCAAATAATGTGCACAAAATAGGGCGATGAGGTGCGCAAGATAGCACGATAAAATGCATGCAAAGTGCAAGTAATGGTCACAGCGCAAAATAGCGCGATAAAATGCATAGAAAATGCAAGTAATGGTTACAGCGCAAAATAACGCGATTTGCAAAATGGCGCGATAAAATGCATGCAAAATGCAAACAATGTGCACAAAATGATGCGATGAAGTGCGCAACATAGAGCGATAAAATGCACGCAAAATGCAAGTAATGTGCACAAAAAAGTGCGATGAGGTGCGCAAGATAGCACGATAAAATGCAAGTAATGGTCACAGCGCAAAATAGCGCGATGCGCAAAATAGCGCGATAAAATGCATGCACAATGCAAGTAATGTGCACAAAACAGTGCGATGAGGTGCGCAAGATAGCGCGATAAAATGCATGCAAAATGCAAGTAATGGTTAAAGTGTAAAATAGCGCAATTTGCAAAATTGCACGATAAAATCCATGCAAAATGCAAATAATGTGCACAAAACAGTGTGATGAGGTGCGCAAGATAGCGCGATAAAATGCATGCAAAATGCAAGTAATGGTCACATCGCAAAATAGCGCGATGCGCAAAATAGAATGATAAAATGCATGCAAAATGCAAGTAATGTGCACAAAACAGTGCGGTGAGGTGCGCAAAATAGCGCGATAAAATCATGCAAAATGAAAGTAATGGTCACAGCGTAAAATAGCGCGATTCGCAAAATAGCGCGATAAAATGCATGCAAAATGCAAATAATGTGCACAAAACAGGGTGATGAGGTGCACAATATAGCGCAATAAAATGCATGCAAAATACAAGTAATGTGCACAAAGCAGTGCGATGTGGTGCGCAAGATAGCGCGATAAAATGCATGCAAAATGCAAGTAATGTGCACAAAACAGGGGGATGAGGTGTGCAAGATAGGGCGATAAAATGCATGCAAAATGCAAGTAATGGTCACAGCGCAAAATAGCGCGATACGCAAAATAGCGCGACAAATTGCCTGCAAAATGCAAGTAATGTGCACAAAACAGTGCGGTGAGGTGCGCAAGATAGCGCGATAAAATGCATGCAAAATGCAAGTATTGGTCACAGCGCAAAATAGCGCAATTCGCAAAATAACGCAATAAAATGCATGCAAAATGCAAATAATGTGCACAAAATAGGGCGATGAGTTGCGCAAGATAACACGATAAAATGCATGCAAATCAAGTAAGGGTCACACCGCAAAATATCGCGATAAAATGCATACAAAATGCAAGTAATGGTTACAGCGCAAAATAGTGCGATTTGCAAAATTGCGCGATAAAATGCATGCAAAATGCAAACAATGTGCACAAAACGGTGCGATGAGGTGCGCAAGATAGCGTGATAAAATGCATGCAAAATACAAACAATGTGCACAAAACGGTGCGATGAGATGCGCAAGATAGCGCGATAAAATGCATGCAAAATGCAAGTAATGTGCACAAAATAGTGCGATGAGGTGCGCAAGATAGCGCGATAAAATGCATGCAAAATGCAAGTAATGGTCACAACGTAAAATAGCACGATTCGCAAAATAGCACGATAAAATGCAAGCAAAATGCAAATAATGTGCACAAAATAGGTCGATGAGGTGCGCAACACAGCGCGATAAAATGCATGCATAATGCAAGTAATGTGCACAAAGCAGTGCGATGTGGTGCGCAAGATAGCGCGATAAAATAGATGCAAAATGCAAGTAATGTGCACAAAACAGTGCGACGAGGTGCGCAAGATAGCGCGATAAAATGCATGCAAAATGCAAGTAATGCGCACAAAACAGTGTGATGAGGTGCGCAAGATAGCGTGATAAAATGCATGCAAAATGCAAGTAATGGTCACAGCGCAAAATAGCGCGACAAATTGCAGGCAAAATGCAAGTAATGTGCACAAAACAGTGCGGTGAGGTGCGCAAGATAGCGCGATAAAATGCATGCAAAATAAAAATAATGGTCACAGCGTAAAATAGCGCGATTCGCAAAATAGCGCGATAAAATGCATGCAAAATGCAAATAATGTGCACAAAACAGGGCGATGAGGTGCGCAACATAGCGCGATAAAATGCATGCAAAATGCAAGTAATGTGCACAAAGCAGTGCGATGTGGTGCGCAAGATAATGCGATAAAACGCATGCAAAATGCAAGCAATGTGCACAAAGCAGTGCG
Source organism: Camellia sinensis (assembly GCF_055761805.1). Taxonomy (NCBI): domain Eukaryota; kingdom Viridiplantae; phylum Streptophyta; class Magnoliopsida; order Ericales; family Theaceae; genus Camellia; species Camellia sinensis. The sequence goes on from NC_138973.1 coordinate 154,320,169, forward strand.
ATGAGGTGCGCAACATAGCGCGATAAAATGCATGCAAAATGCAAGTAATGGTCACAGCGCAAAATGGCGCGATTCGCAAAATAACGCGATAAGATGCATGCAAAATGCAAGTAATGTGCACAAAACAATACGATGAGGTGCACAAGATAACGCGATAAAATGCATGCAAAATGCAAGTAATGTGCACAAAACAGAGCGATGAGTTGCGCAAGATAGCGCGATAAAATGCATGAAAAATGCAAGTGATGGTCACAGCGAAAAATAGCGCGATGCGCAAAATAGCGCGATAAAATGCATGCAAAATGCAAATTACGTGCACAAAGCAGTGCGATGAGGTGCGCAAGATAGCGCGATAAAATGCATACAAAATGCAAGCAATGTGAACAAAACAGCGCGATGATGTACGCAAGATAGCGTGATAAAATGCATGCAAAATGCAAGTAATGGTCACAGCGCAAAATAGCACGACAAAGTGCATGTAAAATGCAAGTAATGGGCACAAAACAGTGCGATGAGGTGCGCCAGATAGCGCGACAAAATGCATGCAAAATGCAAGTAATGGTCACAGCGTAAAATATCGCGATTCGATAAATAGTACGATAAAATGAATGCAAAATGCAAGTAACGGTCACAGCGCAAGATAGTGCGATAAAATGCATGCAAAATGCAAGTAATGGTCACAGCGCAAAATAGAGCCATGTGCAAAATAGCACGATAAAATGCATGCAAAATGCAAGTAATGCGCACAAAACAGTGCGATGAGGTGCGCAAGATAGCGCGATAAAATGCATGCAAAATGCAAGTAATGGTCACAGTGCAAAATAACGTGATGCGCAAAATAGCGCGACAAATTGCATGCAAAATGCAAGTAATTTGCACAAAACAGTGCGGTGAGGTGCGCAAGATAGCGCGATAAAATGCATGGAAAATGAAAGTAATGGTCACAGCGTAAAATAGCGCGATTCGCAAAATAGCGCGATAAAATGCATGCAAAATGCAAATAATGTGCACAAAATAGGGCGATGAGGTGCGCAACATAGCGCGATAAAATGCATGCAAAATGCAAGTAATGTGCACAAAGCAGTGCGATGTGGTGCGCAAGATAACGCGATAAAATGCATGCAAAATGCAAGTAATGTGCACAAAACAGTGCGACAAGGTGCGTAAGATAGCGTGATAAAATGCATGCAAAATGCAAGTAATGGTCACAGCGCAAAATGGTGCGATTCGCAAAATAATGCGATAAAATGCATGCAAAATGCAAGTAATGTGCACAAAACAGGGCGAGGAGGTGCGCAAGATAGCGCGATAAAATGCATGCAAAATGCAAGTAATGGTCACAGCGCAAAATAGCGCGATGCGCAAAATAGCGTGATAAATTGCATGCAAAATGCAAGTAATGTGCACAAAACAGTGCGGTGAGGTGCGGAAGATAGCGCGATAAAATGCATGCAAAGTGCAAGAATTGGTCATAGCGCAAAATAGCGCGATTCGCAAAATAGCGCAATAAAATGCGTGGAAAATGCAAATAATGTGCACAAAATCGGGCGATGAGGTGCGCAAGATAGCGCGATAAAATGCATGCAAAGTGCAAGTAATGGTCACAGCGCAAAAGACCGCAAAAAAATGCATACAAAATGCAAGTAATCGTTACAGCGTAGAATAGCACGATTTGCAAAATGGCGAAATAAAATGCATGCAAAATGCAAATAATGTGCGCAAAACGATGCGATGAGGTACGCAAGATAGCGTGATAAGATGCATGCAAAATGCAATAATGTGCAGAAAATAGTGTGACGAGGTGCGCAGGATTGCACGATTAAATGCATGCAAAATGCAAGTAATGGTCACAGCGCAAAATAGCGTGATGCGCAAAATAGCGCGATAAAATGCATGCAAAATGCAAGTAATGTGCACAAAACAGTGCGATGAGGTGCGCAAGGTAGCGCGACAAAATGCATGCAAAATGCAAGTAATGGTTACTGCGTAAAATAACGCAATTTGTAAAATAGCGCGTTAAAATCTATGCAAAATGCAAATAATGTGCACAAAATAGTGCGATGAGGTGCGCAATATAGCGCGATAAAATGCATGCAAAATGCAAGTAATGGTCACATCGCAAAATAGCACGATGCGCAAAATAGCACGACAAAATGCATGCAAAATGCAAGTAATGTGCACAAAACAGTGCGATAAGGTGCGCAAGATAGTGCGATAAAATGCATGCAAAATGCAAGTAATGGTCACAGCGCAAAATAGCGCGATTCGATAAATAGCGCGATAAAATGAATGCAAAATGCAAGTAATTTGCACAAAACAGGGCGATGAGGTGCGCAAGATAGCGCGATAAAATGCATGCAAAATGCAAGTAATGGTCACAGCGCAAAATAGCGCGACGCGCAAAATAGAGCGACAAATTGCATGCAAAATGCAAGTAATGTGCACAAAACAGTGCGGTCAGGTACGCAAGATAGCGCGATAAAATGCATGCAAAATGTAAGAATTGGTCATAGCGCAAAATAGCGCGATTCGCAAAATAGCGCAATAGAATGCGTGCAAAATGCAAATAATGTGCGCAAAATAGGGCGATGAGGTGCGCAAGATAGCGCGATAAAATACATGCAAAATGCAAGTAATGGTCACAGCGTAAAATAGCGCGATAAAATGCATACAAAATGCAAGTAAGGGTTACAGCGCAAAATAGCGCGATTTGCAAAATGGCGCGATAAAATGCATGCAAAATGCAAACAATGTGAAAAAACGATGCGATGAGGTGCGCAAGATAGCGCGATAAAATGAATGCAAAATGTAAGTAATGTGCACAGAATAGTGCGATGAGGTGCGCAAGATAGCACGATAAAATGCATGCAAATTGCAAGTAATGGTCACAACGCAAAATAGCACGATGCGCAAAATAGAGCGATAAAATGCATGCAAAATGCAAGTAATGTGCACAAAACGGTGCGATGAGGTGCGCAAGATAACGCGATAAAATGCATGCAAAATGCAAGTAATGGTTACAGCGTAAAATAGCGCAATTTGCAAAATAGCGCGATAAAATCCATGCAAAATGCAAATAATGTGCACAACACAGTGCGATGAGGTGCGCAAGATAGCGCGATAAAATGCATGCAAAATGCAAGTAATGGTCACATCGCAAAATAGCACGATAAAAGGCATGCAAAATGCAAGTAATGTGCACAAAACAGTGCGGTGAGGTGCATAAGATAGCGCGATAAAATCATGCAAAATGAAAGTAATGGTCACAGCGTAAAATAGCGCGATTCGCAAAATAGCGCGATAAAATGCATGCAAAATGCAAATAATGTGCACAAAACAGGGCGATGAGGGGCGCAACATAGCGCGATAAAATGCATGCAAAATGCAAGTAATGGTCACAGCACAAAAAAGCGCAATTCGTAAAATAACGCAATAAAATGCGTGCAAAATGCAAATAATGTGCACAAAATAGGGCGATGAGGTGCGCAAGATAACACGAAAAAATGCATGCAAATCAAGTAAGGGTCACACCGCAAAATAACACGATAAAATGCATACAAAATGCAAGTAATGGTTACAGCGCAAAATAGCGCGACTTGCAAAATGGCGCGATAAAATGAATGCAAAATGCAAATAATGTGCACAAAACGGTGAGATGAGGTGCGCAAGATAGCGCGATAAAATCCATGCAAAATACAAACAATGTGCACAAAACGGTGCGATGAGGTGCGCAAGATAGCGCGATAAAATGCATGCAAAATACAAACAATGTGCACAAAACGGTGCGATGAGGTGCGCAAGATAACGCGATAAAATGCATGCAAAATGCAAGTAATGGTTACAGCGTAAAATAGCGCAATTTGCAAAATAGCGCGATAAAATCCCTGCAAAATGCAAATAATGTGCACAACACAGTGCGATGAGGTGCGCAAGATAGCGCGATAAAATGCATGCAAAATGCAAGTAATGGTCACATCGCAAAATAGCGCGATGCGCAAAATAGCGCGATAAAAGGCATGCAAAATGCAAGTAATGTGCACAAAACAGTGCGGTGAGGTGCATAAGATAGCGCGATAAAATCATGCAAAATGAAAGTAATGGTCACAGCGTAAAATAGCGCGATTCGCAAAATAGCGCGATAAAATGCATGCAAAATGCAAATAATGTGCACAAAACAGGGCGATGAGGGGCGCAACATAGCGCGATAAAATGCATGCAAAATGCAAGTAATGGTCACAGCACAAAAAAGCGCAATTCGTAAAATAACGCAATAAAATGCGTGCAAAATGCAAATAATGTGCACAAAATAGGGCGATGAGGTGCGCAAGATAACACGAAAAAATGCATGCAAATCAAGTAAGGGTCACACCGCAAAATAACACGATAAAATGCATACAAAATGCAAGTAATGGTTACAGCGCAAAATAGCGCGACTTGCAAAATGGCGCGATAAAATGAATGCAAAATGCAAATAATGTGCACAAAACGGTGAGATGAGGTGCGCAAGATAGCGCGATAAAATCCATGCAAAATACAAACAATGTGCACAAAACGGTGCGATGAGGTGCGCAAGATAGCGCGATAAAATGCATGCAAAATACAAACAATGTGCACAAAACGGTGCGATGAGGTGCGCAAGATAGCGTGATAAAATGCTTGCAAAATGCAACTAAAGTGCACAAAATAGCGCGATGAGGTGCGCAAGATAGCGCGATAAAATGCATGCAAGTAATGTGCCCAAAACAGTGCGATGAGGTGCGCAAGATAGCGCGAAAAAATGCATGCAAAATGCAAGTAATGTGCACAAAACAGTGCGATGAGGTGCGCCAGATAGCGCGATAAAATGCATGAAAAATGCAAGTAATGGACACAGGGCAAAATTGCGCGACGCGCAAAACAGTGCGATAAAATGTAGAGAAAATGCAAGTAATGTGCACAAAGCAGGGCGATGAGTTGCGCAAGATAGCGCGATAAAATGCATGCAAAATGCAAGTAATGCGCACAAAATAGTGCGATGAGGTGCGCAACATAGCGCGATAAAATGCATGCAAAATGCAAGTAATGGGCACAAAACAGTGCGATGAGCTGCGCAAGATAGCGCGATAAAATGCATGCAAAATGCAAGTAATGTGCACAAAATAGTGCGATGAGGTGCGCAAGATAGCGCGATAAAATGCATGCAAAATGCAAGTAATGGTCACAGCGTAAAATAGCGCGATTCGCAAAATAGCACGATAAAATGCAAGCAAAATGCAAATAATGTGCCCAAAATAGGGCGATGAGGTGCGCAACACAGCGCGATAAAATGCATGCATAATGCAAGTAATGTGCACAAAGCAGTGCGATGTGGTTCGCAAGATAGCGCGATAAAATGCATGCAAAATGCAAGTAATGTGCACAAAAACAGTGCGACGAGGTGCGCAAGATAGCGCGATAAAATGCATGCAAAATGCAAGTAATGCGCACAAAATAGTGCGATAAGGTGCGCAAGATAGCGTGATAAAAAGCATGCAAAATGCAAGTAATGGTCACAGCGCAAAATAGCGCGACAAATTGCATGCAAAATGCAAGTAATGTGCACAAAACAGTGCGGTGAGGCGCGCAAGAAAGCGCGATAAAATGCATGCAAAATGAAAGTAATGGTCACAGCGTAAAATAGCGCGATTCGCAAAATAGCGCGATAAAATGCATGCAAAATGCAAACAATGTGCACAAAACAGGGCGATGAGGTGCGCAACATAGCGCGATAAAATGCATGCAAAATGCAAGTAATGTGCACAAAGCAGTGCGATGTGGTGCGCAAGATAACGCGATAAAATGCATGCAAAATGCAAGCAATGTGCACAAAACAGTGCGATAAAATGCATGCAAAATGCAAGTAATGGTCATAGCGCAAAATGGCGCGATTCGCAAAATAACGCGATAAGATGCATGCAAAATGCAAGTAATGTGCACAAAACAATGCGATGAGGTGCACCAGATAGCGCGATAAAATGCATGCAAAATGCAAGTAATGTGCACAAAACAATGCGATGAGGTGCACCAGATAGCGCGATAAAATGCATGCAAAATGCAAGTAATGTGCACAAAACAGAGCGATGAGTTGCGCAAGATAGCGCAATAAAATAATGAAAAATGCAAGTGATGGTCACAGCGAAAAATAGCGCGATGCGCAAAATAGCGCGACAAAATGCATGCAAAATGCAAATTACGTGCACAAAGCAGTGCGATGAGGTGCGCAAGATAGCGCGATAAAATGCATGCAAAATGCAAGTAATGTGAACAAAACAGCGCGATGATGTGCGAAAGATAGTGCGATAAAATGCATGCAAAATGCAAGTAATGGTCACAGCGCAAAATAGCGCGATGCGCAAAATAGCACGACAAAGTGCATGAAAAATGCAAGTAATCGGCCCAAAACAGTGCGATGAGGCGCGCCAGATAGCACGACAAAATGCATGCAAAATGCAAGTAATGGTCACAGCGTAAAATAGCGCGATTCGATAAATATCACGATAAAATGAATGCAAAATGCAAGTAACGGTCACAGCGCAAGATAGCGCGATAAAATGCATGCAAAATGCAAGTAATGCGCATAAAACAGTGCGATGAGGTGCGCAAAATAGCGCGATAAAATGCATGCAAAATGCAAGTAATGGTCACAGTGCAAAATAGCGCGATGCGCAAAATAGCGCGACAAATTGCATGCAAAATGCAAGTAATGTGCACAAAACAGTGCGGTGAGGCGCGCAAGATAGCGCGATAAAATGCATGCAAAATGAAAGTAATGGTCACAGCGTAAAATAGCGCGATTCGCAAAATAGTGCGATAAAATGTATGCAAAATGCAAATAATGTGCACAAAACATGGCGATGAGGTGCGCAACATAGCGCGATAAAATGCATGCAAAATGCAAGTAATGTGCACAAAGTAGTGCGATGTGGTGCGCAAGATAACGCGATAAAATGCATGCAAAATGCAAGTAATGTGCACAAAACAGTGCGACGAGGTGCGCAACATAGCGCGATAAAATGCATGCAAAATGCAAGTAATGGTCACAGCGCAAAATGGCGCGATTCGCAAAATAATGCGATAAAATGCATGCAAAATGAAAGTAATGTGCACAAAACAAGGCGAGGAGGTGCGCAAGATAGTGCGATAAAATGCATGCAAAATGCAAGTAATGGTCATAGCGCAAAATAGCGCGATGCGCAAAATAGCGTGACAAATTGCATGCAAAATGCAAGTAATGTGCACAAAACAGTGCGGTGAGGTGCGCAAGACAGCGCGATAAAATGCATGCAAAATGTAAGAATTGGTCATAGCGCAAAATAGCGCGATTCGCAAAATAGCGCAATAAAATGCGTGGAAAATGCAAAAAATGTGCACAAAATAGGGCGATGAGGTGCGCAAGATAGCGCGATAAAATGCATGCAAAGTGCAAGTAATGGTCACAGCGCAAAATAGCGCAATAAAATCTAAAAAAAATGCAAGTAGTCGTTACAGGGTAGAATAGCGCGATTTGTAAAATGGCGAAATAAAATGCATGCAAAATGCAAACAATGTGCGCAAAACGATGCGATGAGGTGCGCAAGATAGCGTGGTAAAATGCATGCAAAATGCAAGTAATGTGCAGAAAATAATGCGATGAGGTGCGCAAGATAGCACGATTAAATGCATTCAAAATGCAAGTAATGGTCACAGCGCAAAATAGCGCGGTAAAATGCATGCAAAATGCAAGTAATGTGCACAAAACAGTGCGATGAGGTGCGCAAGATAGCGCGACAAAATCACCAAACGATGTCGGAGTAGCACGAAACTTGACACACACGACCATCTAGGCACAAGAGACTTGTGGGAGAAGACATGGCTTGAATCGGGTTCCCAGTTTGAGAGTTAGAGTCGAATTTTGGTCTAGGCAAACTAGTTTCTTAAGAAATTTGAATTCGAGGTGTTGACGGCCCAAAATCACCAAACAGCGTCGGTTTGGCACGAAACTTGGCACACACGACCGCCTAAGCACGAGAGACTTGTGGGAGAAGACGGGACTTCAATCGGGTTCCTGGTTAGGAGTTAGAGCCGTATTTCACTCTAGGCAAACTAGTTCCTTAAGAAACTTGAATTCGAGGTGTTGACACCCCAAAATACCAAACAGCATTGGTTTGGGGCGAAACTTGGCACACACGACCGCCTAGGCATGAGAAACTTGTGGGAGAAGACGGGACTTCAATCGGGTTCCTGGTTTGGGAGTTAGAGTCGGATTTCACTCTAGGCAAACTAGTTCTTTAAGAAACTTGAATTCGAGGTGTTGATGCCCCAAAATCACCAAACGGGGTCAGATTAGCACGAAACTTGGCACACATGACCGCCTAGGCACGAGGGACTTGTGGGAGAAGACGAGGCTCTAATCGGGTTCCCGGTTTGGAAGTTAGAGTCGGATTT